>NC_090442.1:392115707-392718762 GCF_031143425.1 Pleurodeles waltl | reverse complement strand
CATTGGCATTTAAAGCCAACAGACCAGACCCCCCTTATGTTCAGTCACAACAATTTGGTTTACTAACTACTTGTAGTGTAGGTAAGTTATGCTAGCAATGATTACAATATTCCACCTTGTCTGCTGTTAAACAACACTTAGCACTTCTTTCAGGCAATATGGAGTTGCAAGATTTTTTAATAGGTTCTGATCTCCCCGTTCTAGACATTTGCTGCATGCTATTTGTAGTGAAATTTGGAAGGTTTCTCAAGAAGCTGCTGAAAGGTTGAGTCAAATTGATAAGGAACATTTAGAAAAAACATTGGCTGTTGTTGCTAATGGCATGACTGCATTGTCTACTCGTATATATTAATTGAATAATGTTGTCATCTGTATTTGACATTACATACGTCTGCATTGTTACAAGGTCAGAATCAATTAGGATTGATTTTGCAATTGAGTTGGACACTACCGGTTTTCAAATCGAACCAAGTGCCGTGAAAATATTTGAATGCAACAGAAATGTTTTTGCCCTATAACTTGTCACAAATCCAACAGGTCATGTCAAAGAAAGACACAATAGAGCAGTTAGAGAAAGTGTCACTCACAGTAGCTGTAACACATTAATTAATTTATTAATTTAATTAACATGGTTAATTCATGGGTGGAAACAGAGAAATGTTTCTTAGTGGAAATGAATTTGGAATGGCTCTTTGGGCCATTCATTAGTATGTAAGGAGATAACACTGCATGGAGCGTGCATTGCGCCCATGGCCAACTTAGCGTGTTATTTGAAAGGAGTTCCTGAGTCCTCGGTTAAGACAGTTTTTTTTTAACTTTCCAGTAGGAGTTATATGATTCTGACTGGCTAAGGTTGCAGTGGAATGAAGCCGGGTATCCAGCTGTATAAATATCTTTTATCCTCCTACACATACAACTGGGAAAATTACCTTGTGGCCATCAGTCCCTATTTCAAAATTTAACTTTGATATGTTAAGCAGATCGAAAGCATTATTGTTTCAAAAAGATATAGCACTCACATATGCCCCAGAAAGTATTTATTTACAAATTGCTTGTTCTTCCTCAGAAGTACAATCACTCCTGTGCACTGACTTGCCACTGCATTTTGGTGAACTGGTACACCCCATTTTTAAGGCTTCTAATAGCACTGGAGTAGTACACTTTTTTTTAAAGCAATTGGGTCTGGATTCACTTCTTTGTTTCAGACTGTATTTGGTGTGATTCCATTTTTTAATAATTCCCTATTTAAACATTTTTAGAGGCATTCTGCTTGTGCTACTCCTGGTTGTTAGAGCAGGCATCCTTGGTGTAGTTTCCCCCTAAATATGTCTCATGCCTGCCACTGTAGAGCCTCTGTGTGCAGTTTTTAAACTGTCATTTTGACATGGCAAAGTAAACCCTTTGCTAGGCCTTAGTCTTCCTTTTTAATGGATATAATTCAGCTGTAAAGTAGGCCCTAGGCAGTTCTAAGGGCACGGTGCAGTGTATTTAGAATTTCTGAAATGTACTTTAAAGTTTTACATGTCCTATTAGAGAAAAACTCAAAAAAATCATTTTTTACTACAACAAGGCCTGTCTCTCCCACAGGATAACATTGACATTACCTTATTATATCTTATAAGTGTCATTCACAATCTGTAAGAGATACACTTTTGAGTTTGGTGTCTTTGGAATCACAATTTAAAATCACAATTCATGATGAAGTCAGATTTTAAATTACAATTCTGAAAATGCAATTCTTTAATAATTCATAATTATTGTTCCACTTATTGGATTTTTGTTGTTTGGTCTTGTTTTATTCAATAAATGTTTTTCTATTTTTGTAATCTGGTGTAGTTTTCACTATTTTACTGTTTAAGGTGCTACACAAATACTTTACACACTGCCCCTAAGTTTAAGCCTGACTGCTCTGTGCCAGGCTATTGGAGGGTGTGTACAGGGTAAGTTAGAGCTTGCCTGACACTTACCCTGACTAGAGTTGTGGTTGCTGCTTGACCAAGGCTCATACCCAGTCAATCAACAGCCCAATTTCTAACACCGGTGATCTCTATTTTGGTTCTATTTTTGCTGCTCCGCAATGATTGTTTCACAACCAGACCAAACGGTGATGGAACTGCCACATGCTCGACTATGGGCCTCATTTAGATCTTGACAGTAGTACAGCCGTCTCACCGCATCAGCAGTCCATCAAGCTGATGGTGTCCACACTGCCATATCTAGATCTATGGCTGTTCAACACCTGTCCACGTAGTGTGTACCCCGCCGCGCTAGCTGCATCCCTCAGCTGAAGTGGTGGACTCCAGTGCCTGTGAGTATTACTCTGTCTCCGTCGGGACAGCAGCATTGCACCAGCCATATTTAGATAACACATTTGTGCCGGTAGTGTACCAACTGTGATCCAAAGAAGGCGGGAATCCATCATGGGGCCCGTTATGCATTGGACTATGGCTGTGGCAACTGGATGGATATTAGTAGCTCACGCCTGATTGTGAACAATTGCGAAACACGGTATAAAACACAGTCCATTTTAGGCCATGATCCTTTGACATTTAACTGCTGCCAACCAATCTGAGGATGACCTTGCCACTGAACAGCCAAGTTATTATCCTTTTTCAACGCTCCTTCTGTTTTTGTGACTTTTTAGTTTTTTTATTAGTTTTGAAATCACTGTAAGGGCAATAGTATATCTCTATTTTGATCACTATAGCAGGGAGGAGGAACCCATGTTTTACACAGGGAGAATTGACAGTCATAGTGGATTAAATGTTTAGAGTATAGCCACAATTGTTTGGAACACAAACACAAAATACTACCATTTCTCAGAAAGCAAATGTGTGACAGTGTCAATGCTGTAGCTAACAATCTGTGCGCACAGAAGTAGATTAGGAGGTCACCTGGAGGCCCAGAGGACTGGTGGTGGTTCTCCCAGATTTCCCTTACCACTTTCCCTCTGGGAGAAGTTCTTGCAGATCCTACATCCTGAAGACTTGACACAAATCCCTGGTCGAGTGAAGACTGGTAAGTTATACTTTTGAATGTCTCACTACAAATAAATGTCATTTTTTCTTCCAATTTAGCTGTTGAAATGTGTTTGCCACCTTTTCCAAAAATATAATTCAAAATACAATTTATTAATTTGTCTTTTTATACAAAGGTGTATTAATATTTTTGTTTCTCTTCTTTAACTAATACTAAAATGTTCTGTCAATATGTAATTTTTTCTTTTTCCCCTCTTTGTTTGTATGAATATTTTCTGTATAAGTTAAGAATACAGGCTTCAGTCTCAATCAATGTTTACAATATGTCATGGTGCCAGTAAGTGTTTCTACACCTCTGAACAAATTAGTGATCTGTGTTCCATAGAGGCAAAGTCAGTTAATTTCTACTGCAAACATTTACTAGGTATGTTACACTTAAAAATGTGCAAGTGTTGTCAAAGTTGATTTGAAATGGCTACAACTACCTCAATGCCTTATTTTTGGTGTTTATTAATATTATTGCACATTGTTTGTAATCAATCTCACTCATCTTAGATATATTCACATTGTGTAAAGTGCAATGTTCTTTGCAATCGCCATATTATGCTATGTTGTGAACTGTGATATGGTTTAATTTGCTAGGTTCACATTTACGTGATATTTAATTGATTTAATGGTTTATGTCTCACTAGCCAAATGTTTTAATCCACAAATGTTTAATGTATGTCAATATAGAAGATCAATGGAAGATCTTTAGTAAAAAAGAGCCTTGCTGTGTTCATATGATGACTAATGCTATTATTACCACAAAGGTGTTCAAACCTCAGCTCTTTACCTGGCTAGTCCTTTGAATATTTAACTTATATTTCTTCACCCCAATTGTGTTGTGCAAAAGCTTTGGTAAATTTCATGTCTATTTCATTGTTGTTTTTCAATATTTCATAACAATATTCTACTTGCTATTCTAAAGATATTCTGTGTGTATATTACACTCTTAGGTAACTTATTATCAAACAACTGAAAGGTAAAATAATGATATAAATTGTCTCCCACCCTTTAGATTTCTTCATTTTTCTATTCAAAAACATTTGATGTACAATCCAGACTTCTAAAATATTTCTCCTGTTCAATTAGTCAAAGGTCCAAAACTAAGAGCAGGTGGACCACCATCTGGGACAACAGCAGCAGATACCTCCACCCCGGACCAGGAGCAAGCCTTCAGTGAGGATACTATTCCTGCAAGTCCTGATGATGAGGAGAATCCTGGACCATATGGTCTGCCTGGGCAGACAGCTCCAATGGGTTTCACTCAGCCCATACCTGCACCTCCCTCCAGCTGTTACATCACAGGCCTTGGATACCTCCACTTCCTGTGTCCCTTTGATCACCACACCAATATTGTGCCTCTCAGTCCTGGCTTCTGTTGAGTCAACACCACCAACACCACCTTCAGTTCAGTCAGGACCCAGGGGGATGGGGCACAATGGGCAAAGGGCACAGGGTAGCGAGGGTAGGGTCCATGGGAGGGAATCCGTGGGTCATTAAAGTAAGGCTACTGGCATCACAGTCAGCCAAACCACCATCCACCATGTCTTGAGAGCTATCAATCAGTACCAAAACATGATGGGCCAGGTCTTCACTGAGCTCAGAGATGAAGCAGTTGCAGAGGGAGCACAATTATGAGATGGAAAATCTGAACTCTAATATCGGTTCCCTGACTGGGGTGCTGCAGGATTCTTATAGTCATATATACAGGACTTTTCCAGTATAATCTTTACCTGTCTGTGGTGGCCCTTCAACATCTGGCCAAAAGGAAACACCTGCACCCACCACAGTCCCTGCCACTGTGGATCTTTCAGTTACTCTCAGGAGGGGACGTTCATCTGGACCAGCAGGAGAGGTAGGCAAGACCTCCCTCACCACCAAGAGACACAGGACCTAATTCCATCCAGTGTGTGACTGTGGATTATTTTCTGAACACATTTGCCTTTTTGATGCCAGTTGTATTTTGGACTTTGGACTTCAAACATTTTAGGCTCTACTATAATGATCTCATCCACCATTATTGATATTATGATGTATTTGTTTTCTTTGTCCCTTTTTCTTCATTATTACCTATTGTTTGCTTTTATTAAAAAACATCACACATTCAAAGACTGGTATTATATTACTTTGTTTAATGTGTTCTTTTTTGCATGTTTCAGCATACATTTTTAAATTGCACCATCAAACATATTGTAAATGCATCATGACATTCTTTACTCCTTGGTGATAAATCACAAACAAACACACAAATCACACATCAAAATTAATTATTTAATTAAATTGTAATTAATATTATATTTTTACATCATTCAAATGTATCATTATCCATGCATCATCACAATACGTCAGGTAATAATTACCTGTAAATTGCCATACCTTGACACCATGCAAGAACATGATATTATGAAAAATCACAAATTGAATAAGCAACTGTTCTTGATTTATGTCATAAGCTGGAGTCAGATAGTCTGCCTCCCATTAGGAATCCCACATCAATAACGCCAATAGTGAAAGTCATGGCAGTACTCCATTTTGTTGCCAAAGGATAAATCCAACATACTGTGGCAGTATATGGTGGAATGTCACAACCAAACTTCAGTGGTGTGCTACAATAAGTACTTTCTTCAATGATGGGACACATCAGCAGGGTCATATAGACTTTTGTGCTTTGGGTTGCCTACTACATGTGATTGGAGGATTGATGACATATAGGCCCTAATTCTGAGTCTGACGGGCGGCGGAGGCCGCCCGCCAGACTTCCCCCCTCCGAAATACCGCTCCGCGGTCGAAAGACCGCGGAGGGTATTCCGAGTTTTCCCCTGGGCTGGCGGGCGGTCTTCGCAAGACCACCCGCCAGCCCAGGGGAAAACTCCCTTCCCACGATGACGCCGGCTCGTAATAGAGCCGGCGGAGTGGGAAGGTGCGACGGGTGCAGTTGCACCCGTCGCGTATTTCAGTGTCTGCTTTGCAGACACTGAAATACTTTTAGGGGCCCTCTTACGGGGGCCCCTGCCGTGCCCATGCCATAGGCATGGGCACGGCAGGGGCCCCCAGGGGCCCCGCGACTCCCCCTCCCGCCATCCGGTTCCCGGCGGGAGAACCGCCAGGAACTGGATGGCGGGAGGGGGAGTCGGAATCCTCCATGGCTGCGGAGCGCGCTCCGCAGCCATGGAGGATTCCTACGAGCGGCGGAAAGTCAGCGGGAGACCGCTGGCTTTCCGCGTCTGACCGCGGCTAAACCGCCGCGGTCAGAATGCTCGTAGGAGCACCGCCAGCCTGTTGGCGGTGCTCCCGTGGTCGGTGGCCCTGGCGGCCACCGACCGCCAGGGTCGGAATGACCCGCATATTGCCTTAGTGCCACCACACAACTAAGAACAGGTCTACCGCAATCTGAAGAACCTCCATTCAAACAATGTACAAGTTGTCTCCCTGGGTTCATTTGTCTGCATTAGAAAATGTGAAAAATATTTTAAGCACATTTGCAATCCTTTATTTGATATTTAACATAAATGTCATATATTTCAAAAAATCTATTTGGCTACTTAACATAACTGTACACAACATTTATTAGTGATTTTTAAATTTTAGATAAAATGTTTTACATTTCTTATTATTTTCTGTAAAAATGTGCAAGTAATACATTTTAAATGTATTATGTACACGTTATCTATATATATATTTTGCAAAAATTCTGTCAACTGAAGTATAGACAAAACTGCATAACTATAGCATTTTAGTATACAACACACTAGAATATACTGTTTTTGTTTTATAAAATGAGTAACATTAGCATTTAGTCTATTTAAACAAATAAGCCACCATTTTGAGTGATGGCGACGCACTTAACATTCAGAGACACACTATTTAACATTTTAAAATAGTGGGCACCTGACCTCACCATCAGGACATTTCTGTCGGTGGAAGTTGACTGGGTAGTGGGTGTAAACTCCACGCTAGACACAGCCATAGGTGAACGTGTGCGACAGCAAAGCATGAAAGCCAATGGATGTTCCAGTCTTCGTTAACGATCAAGCACCTTGTAAAGCTGTACGTGGCGTATCGAAAAGTTAAGTTGCCTCCTAATACTTCAATATGCATTTTAATGTGAAATCTACTAGATTAACAATATGCAATTTTTTCAATGTATAATATTTGCAATAAAAGTAACATATATATATATGTATATATATATATATATATATATATATATATATATTTGTGCACCTAGTGGCGGTCTCCGCGAGGTAGTTATAGTTAGGACCTAGTTTCTATAGAAAAAGCATTTTTTGTTTTGCTAATAACTTTGGCACTGTATGATGAATCTCCATGAAAAGTTCCAAGAAAATATGACGCTGACTTCCATGTCTGTTTGTAATGTTTCAGGGTGATCCATCAAGCGGCGGCCGAGAAAAAAGGGAGATCCAAAAGCTTTTTCCTCATTCATTTTTTCATAGGGATTTTGAACAGCGATAGCGCTTGAACCACTGGACGGAATTACACCAAATTTAGCAGAAAGGTAGCTCTTGGTCCAAAACGAGACCGTTTTGTTATTTGGTCTAAATTTGATCAGTATTTTTTAAAGATTAAAAAAAATCCAAATTTGTATATCTAGGGATGCAAAGGATTTGCAACCTCTTCCGCTCTCATGCGGAATTATGATTGGCTGACAACACTTCAACAAGGAAGCTATGGCTGATCGCTACCACCAAACATAAGCAAACATAACTCTACTTTCTGACGGCAGGACCTGTCAAACAGCTGTCGCCCACGGGCTGTAATGGAACTAAATGCGGGGAGGCCACCCGGCCCACCTGCAGCCCAGGGGACCGCCACATCCCCAGGACACATATTTAATTGTATTTGGCCCCCCGCATCCCCAGGGACCTCCACCTCCCCTGGGCATTGATCAAAAGGTGTGCAGGGAGGCTGCGTGGCCCCCCTGCAGCCCCGGCGACCACCACCTCCCTGGGGCATTTCTTACATTTTATGTGGGGGGCCACGTGCCCCCCCCAGGGCTGGGGACCACCACCTCCTCAGGGCAAAAGTAAAAAAAGAAAAAGGGGTCTGTTTCGGACTCCTGCAGCTCTGGGGACAACCACCTCCCCGGGGCTCGTTTTGATGGAAGGCGCCCCGAGGCCCTCCTCATGAAGCAACTGATGGTCCTTGAGCCTGCCACCGCCGACAGCAGGCTCCTGCTATATCCCAGGGTGTCCACCCCCGGGACATAGCTGTTTGCTGTGGCTTGGCTGCAGCTTTGACAGATTCTGCCAAGCCACAGCAAACACTCTGAAGCAGCCCTCCCTCGCTGCGACCAGAGGTTTCCCCTGTCTCACTTTGGAGACAGCAGAAACAATTGCTCTTACAGAGAGGGAGCTGCTTTAACAGCTCCCTCTCTGTGACAGCAATGCTGGCTCCTACAGGAGGTGGGGAGCCATTTTGGACTGTGGGGGCCTTCAGGCTTCACTCTTAGTTCTCAATATTGTGACAGGGTATTCTGGGGGGCACCCAGGTCACATGGACAGAACATGGGGAATGGGGTCCATGGGGCCGAGATCAGCACTGGGGATGGAGGCTATGCAGCCCTCCTCCCCAAAAAGAAAAAAAATTAGTCCGGCGGGTGGGGTCCCCAGGGGTAAGATTGGCCTTTGGAGGAGGGCCGAATGCCCCTCCTCTCCAAAAAAAGAAATGCATTCGGCCAGGTCCAGGTGAATGGAGTAACCGGGGCCAAGATTCTCTTTGGGGAGAAAGGGCCACGTGGCCACCTCACCAAACAAAATTGAGAATTAGACCGAGCCCTGGGGGTTGGGGTCCCCGGGGCAGAGATTAGCCTGGGAGGGGGGCTGCACAGCCCCACATCCCCTAATAAATTGAATGATTGGGCCGGGCCCGGGGGGATGGGGTCCCATAGCCAAGATCAGCCTGGGGAGAGGGGGTCCTTGCAGGGTTTGGTTGGTATAGGGGTTGGCTATACAGCTATACAGCTGAAGGCCATGCACTCCGTAGGGTTGGGTGGTTATAGGGGTTGGCTGCGTGGCCTGGCCACCACCTGCTGCCACGCATGGCCAAAGACCATGCACGACAGTGGTTGCAATAACGTATAGTTATGAAAGTTACTTTATGTTAGAAAAACCGTCAAAATTAACTGAAAAAAACAAAGGTTACAGGGATGTTATTGTTAGGAAATAGAATTTTTAAAAACCATACCATATTGTTAGGAAATAGAATTTTTAAAAACCATAGAAATTCACTTAAAAAACCAAGGGACATATTTAAGAAATGTGGCACTGCAGAATGTGCAGTGCCACTTTTCTTCCGCATACAAAAAGCATTTTTTGACGTGCCTGTGTCTTTGGCACCATTTGACAAATCTTCACTAAATTTTCCAAAATATGTGCACAGAAAGTTTCAGGGCAATCTGTCAAGTGGGGGTTGAAAAAATGGGGGGTCAAAACAGTTGCATATCCCATGTTAATTCCTATGGGACCTCTGAACAAAACTACAGCCAGAACCACTGGACAGAATTACAAGTGGAATTACACCAAATTTGGCAGAAAGCTAGGTTTCAGCCCACAAATTGTGCTTTTGGTTATTTGGTGTAAATCTGTTCAGTAGTTTACAAGAAATTAAGAAAAATCCAAATTTGTATATCAGAGGTCTCATATTTTTTGCGAATGTGCGCACAAATAGAAGTCTTGCAGTTGGGCAGCCACAACCTGAACAGAAAGTTGCAGCTGCCATTTTGTGTTATGAAAGAGGATCCCTTGGCCTGAAAAACAAAATGAAAAGTAGCATAAGGGGTCAGGGTGGAGGTACCCTTGCCCCAGGAGTGTGATACAGGGGTGTTTGAGGGTCAAATTAGGGGGTTAAAATTATTTTTATTCACCGTTCGTGATATTCACGATTAATCAAGATTAATCGAGATTAATCAAGATTAATCATAAATGAGCAAAAAATATGTTATGTATATATATGTATGTATATATATATATATATATATATATATACATATATATATGTGTGTATATAAATATATATGTATATTCTTTTTAATATTATTTTTATAACTAGGGTTATAGTTACCTTAGGGAACAGTTCTAGTTACTAATATATATATTTTTATACATTTTTTTTACATAACAAACAAAAATGATTTTTGCCATGAGTGTAAGGGGAAAATACAACAATTTTTTAAATGAGAGAAATCTTAAGTGCAGAAAAATGTTCCTCATGTAAATATTTTATTGAGGTCATAAATGAGACACAGTAATACAAAAGTACAATAGGTTTCCATCAATTGGCGAGTTAGAAAACATAGCCATCATAAGGAATCATGAAAAAAAGGGGATGATGAAAACGAAACCTAGGGAAATGGCTGGTCATGACCAGACTGTAGACGTACAAGGCATTCCCTGAATGACTGCCAGATCTCCCGAAGCCAGGCACATAGCTTGTCATTATCAATGATCAAGCACTCAAGGAGGCCTAGGTTGATAAACCCAAGCCACCAGTAGAGGATTAGGAGCCAAAGCCAATAATCAATGTCGAGCCAGAATCAATCAACCTAAATCGATAACACAAAAATAAATACCATTTAAGTTACTAGGTATAAGAGATGTGTGGCCAAGTACGATTAATTTAGGGTCCAATCTCAAGGTAATTGGACAGTGCAAATTAATTTTACCAAAAACTGTCTGCAGTAATAGAAAACAGCAGGACAGGCAGCAAATATATGGCCCGATCACTACAACACCAGATTCAGGGTAAACTGATGATAGAGAATATAATAGAAATCATTGATTAATTTGAACTGATGAATTTTAACCCAAGAGACATTCAAAACTGTACTAGAAAAGACATTAGTACGCTTCATGTCATCAGAGTTGATTTGGACCCCAGTTGTCTACTCCATTTTTCAGCCAGAGTCTGAGAAATATCAGGCCATTTTTGGACCTCTGCTGCCAGAATTAGTTTACAAGTCTGACTAATGCCCTTTTTAAATGGGCCCCTCCACAAATAATCAAGAAAAACATGCAAGGAACAATCAATGTCTTCCCTATTCAGAGCCATACCAAAATGCCGGAGTTGCAAGTATCCCAAACGAGGATGAGAGATGTGCTGGAATAATATCTCAAAGGAGAGAAAGCAATCATCCTCATAAAAAGAGCCCAATGTAGATAAATTGGATGACTGCCAGCAGTCAATACAAATTTAATGCACTTGTTGAGGAAATTTGGGATTGAACCTAAATAAGAATATGCATTAAATAATGTGATCCCCAAATACCACTTTTTCAGAAAGGCCCAGATAGAGTTGAAGACCCTCAATGTCTTGAATCAAGTCCACTTGAAATAGACAGTGCCAAAGATGCCAGTATGTGAGGTGATATTTACCCCCCAAGGGAGATACTCCAGGAACAGACTTCCTAATCCCCGTGGTGCACACCCCAGCACTTGGACTAATCGGAATATGAATGCTGCACTGAAATATACTCGTAGATCAGGTAGCAAGAGTCCACCCTCCATTCATGGCCTCTGTAGCATGTATATATCAGTCCTAGGCTTTTATTCTACCAGAATAATTTTTGACAAACTACCTCAAACCTGTGTAAAGAAAACTTTAGGCAGATACAGGGGAATACACTGAAAGAGATATAAATAGCGAGGGAGGATGATCATTTTAATTAGATTGCTGCATCCAACTAAACCGATATGTAAACAATGCTCCTTACTAAATATTTCAAGAGTTCTCCTGGAGATCGCACCAAAGTTGAGTTTGATTACATCCTCCATTTTCAAGGAGACTTCAACCCCCAAGTACGTTGCCGAATCAACCCATCACCTGTTGTCCCTAGAAGGACCAGGGTCTTGGCAAGGTTACGTTTCTACCCAGAAATAGCGCCATATTCACTGGCCACTTTTTCAACACCCACTAAAGAATTCTCTGGGGCAGAGGCCAAGATAGTGAGATCATTGGTATAGGCAAGCATTTTAAGCCTGCATTGATCAATCCACAGCTGAATGATGCCCCTTGAGCTCTTCAAGGCTTGAAAGTGGGGATCAATGTAATGCACAAAAAGCAAAGGAGATAGTGGACATTCCTGTTGGGTACCACAGTTTATCTGAATTAATTCAGTAGAAGACCCTAAGCATGAGACTCGTGTCATGAAATTCTGACCAAGCTTTTGAACCTTAGCTTTTGAACCTTAGCAGTGAAGCACGGTCCAAACCCTGATGCGGCCATAGTGGCCCAGAGAAAAGGCCATCAGACCCAGTCAAAGGACTTTTCGGCGTCTAGCATTATCACACAGACCGGGTTTCCCAGAGCACAGCTTGTCTCTAAGATAATGATAACAGTATTAACATGCGCGCCAAAGTATCCTGCCCTGGAACAAAACCATGTTGATTCTCATTACAAGATATAAAATAACTGTTGCAAGCCTATGGGCCAAGAACCGAGTGTAGATCTTGGAGTCAGCATTGATTAAACATTGAATGAGCCATAGAGTAGGAGATCTTTGCCTTTCTGGGGAAAGATTATGATGTTGGTTTCCATCCATGTTCCGGAAACCTGCAGAGTGACTCAAAAGAATTAAGTAGTTCACAGGGGACCAGGACTAGGATATGCGATAGTCTGACATAAAAATCCAGTGGAAGTTGATCGGGCCACAGGCCTTGCCTTGTGCTACCTGGCCAATACCGGTTTCTACTTCAGAAGCCAATATTGGGCCCTCTAGCCTCTGTTGCTGTGCAACAAAAAGCACTGATGATAAGTCACAAGAAACTGAGCAGTTATCTCCCTAGAGGAAACCCCTTCCTCATCATAGAGCTTCTGATAATAGTTACTAATCTCCTCCCTAATAAGGACTAGATCGACCACTATATCACCTTGAGAATTCTTAATCCCGTAGATAACAAAAGAATTGTCTCTATCTTGATCCTGAAAGGAGAGTATTTGGCCCATTTCCTCACTGTTTTAGAAAAAAAGTTAATTGCTTGGCCCATGCCTTCTTCATAACGTTATCAAGCATACGTTTCCCAATGGAAGATTGAACTATCACAAACTAATCCATCAAGGATGCAAAAGATCCCCAGTTTTGGGCGATTGCAGTGCTAACCATAAGTGAATCCAAATGGGTAAGAGTAAGTTGAGTATTAACCTCAACCTGAGCAATCTGCTTCTGGCGAAAGGTAGCGTACTTAATAGTTTGGCCCCTGCAAATTGCATTAGAAGCATCCCAAACCACAAGAATAGACACTGAACCAAAATTACACTCCAGGTAAAGCCTCGCTTCCTGGACCATAGAATAAATAAATGCTTCCTCTAAAAGCAGTTTCTGATCAAACGTCCAACAGCGTGATTTTGAGTATAGTAATGAACACTCATCCTGAACAAAATGGGACAACAAATTATGGTCTGATACAACACTAGGGTTCAAGAAGATACTTTAATGGGGCATCAAAGAGTGGCTAACAAAAATAATTTCTATCCATGAAAAGGGCTTAAGGGAAGCAGAAAAGTATGTAAACCAATATTTTCTCATCTGAGAGTATCACCAAACATCCACAGGATTCCATCACTTGCAACAAGGCAGCTCTGGCCAGTTTCTTTGAGCAATACATAGCGGCCCAAGGCAGTTAACCCCCAGACCGCAATAGCAGGAATCAACACATGAGTTGAGAGTGACGTTAAAGTCACTACAAATCATTAATGGTTCAGGCCATTGATGTAGCTGAGACAGCAAACTAATAAAGATCCCAGGGTCATCAGTACTGGCCCCATAGAGTACACATAGCTTGAAGCGAGGTTGGCCCCTCTCGACTGCTGCAACAAGCCATCTCTTGCTCACATTCATACATTGCTCTATGAGTACCTAACTCTTATCCAGAGCCAACAGGGCAACTCCTCTCTGAGAAGAAGTACAGCAGGCCAAAGCGAACACCCGGTACTCTAGGTCATCCAAGAGGGAGGCCTGTGTATTCAGGAGATGAGTTTCCTGTAGACCAACTAAATGTGAATGATGTTAATGTAGCTCCTCTTTCATTAATTTGCGCTAATGAGATGCATTCAAACCATTAATATTCCAAGAAGGAATGTGGATCTGCTAGTCAGCAACCTTCCCAAACACATCCACAAAAATAATTTAGTTGAAAAAAACTGTAACCCCAGACCCTCCAACCTGCCCCAATACCACTCCTTCCTCAGAACATAAATACCAATAATGGAAACCCGACCTTTCCCACTGAACTATGCCCCCTTGAAGAAAGGGGTCCTGACCCCTACCCTTTATGGTTAATATTCATCACAGGTAATAGCTAGTGGCAGCACAGGAGGGCTGGCCCTTCAACTGTAGACACCATACACTAATAATATGTGCAGTCATATAGGTCCTGTTAAAAAGAAAATGCATATTTAACAAACTAATAGGATATTACTCCC
Source organism: Pleurodeles waltl (assembly GCF_031143425.1). NCBI lineage: Eukaryota > Metazoa > Chordata > Amphibia > Caudata > Salamandridae > Pleurodeles > Pleurodeles waltl. Next base: position 392,704,303 of record NC_090442.1, on the reverse strand, counting down.
CTACTCTGCCCTGTTCCATAGCAAAGAAGATAGAAAAATAGGGGTGGAGCCAATAAGCAAAAGCAGAGAGGGAAGTAGAAGGAATAGAGGAAAGATAAAGGAAAGATAAGAAAAGGATTCATCAACATAAAATTCCTGTTGACAGATCCCAAACTGTTAAACCCCTCCTGGACACATACACATGGTAACAGTAGTAAACAACACTGATCCTTTAAACTGAATCAGAGCATGCCGAGCACACGAGAGCCCCTCTCATCCACTGGGATGCCATTTCAAGAACAATTCCTGGACTCAGGGACCCCTGTAGCAGAAAAAAGTATGACCCTCCATACGAATCCGCAGGGTTGCCTGTTCTATTAGTGAGACCACTGCCATAAGCGTTTGAAGTGCTGGCATACATACCACAAGTTGCCATCATCTCACAACCATCTGGTGGCAAAAATCAGAGTCTGGTGGACCAGTATATCTCCCACGTCACTGCCAAGTATCCTGGGTTGGTACATGATGCTTTTGTCCTGAGGAATAGCAGTATCCCAAATGTGGTGGCCCAACTACAGGGGCACAGGGTGTGTCTAATAGGTGAGTCAGGATTCCCACCCCCTGAATGTTAGTGTATGCCTTCAGGTGTCATCCCCCATAGCATTGTGTGAGGCTAAATGTTGTCCCTCAATACTTGCAGGTGACTGCCTACCCAAACCTATTGTGGCTGCTGACCCCTGTGAGGAATGCCAGGACAGGCACTGATGAATGTTATAATGAGGCACATGGGCGAACCAGACGGATCATCGAGAGGACCTTCGGGCTCCTGACGGCCAGGTTCAGGTGCCTCCATCTGACAGGTGGATCCCTGTGCTACTCACCCAGGAAGGTATGCCAAATAGTAGTGGCATGCTGCATGTTGCACAACCTGGCACTCAGGCGGCCTGTACTTTTCTGCAGGAGGAGGAGGAGACTGGAGATGCCTCTGTGGCAGAAGTGTACCCTGAAGACAGTGAGGATGAGGATGCAGAGGATGAGGATAATGACAACAGAACATCAGTTATACGTCAATACTTCCAATGACACACAGGTGAGACAGTGCAACTGACCTTTCCTCTGACTATTGATATTTTCTGTGTGGCTGTAGCATGATGGCATTTAACATCCTTTGCATCTCAACTTACTGTCACCTATGGCTTGTCATTTTCCACATATTGAAGATATGACAACAGTGTCCTGTTGTGATGACTACAGACAGCTATAGGTCATTATTTCTATGCTCTCACAGTGTTCAGCTCATTTGCACTAGATGTTTCTGTTTCCATAAATGCACATTTTCAACACATAAAATACTAGTAGTCAAGTTGTGTTCAAGGTTGTTTATTGTAGTGCTATCAAATGAAGGGAAAAGTGCACGGGAATGGTGTGATGGTAGAGGTAAGTCCAGGGTATTGTTCCGGTGTGTTTGTAGCACAGATCGAGTGTCCAAGGGGTAATAGGAAGGGAAGCAAAGGCAGTTCAAAGTGGACAAGGTGACAGGGTGGGACACAAGCGGGACAATCAGGAGAGTCTCATTTCCTGGCGGTGGTCTTGGCAAGCGTCTCTGGCTTCTGTCTGGGTCACAGGGAACATTTGAGGGGGAGGGGTGCTGGTGCCCTAAGGGTCCTGTGGTGGGCCTCCTGCCACTAGCTGTAGTGGGAGTGGATGACTGGTCAATGGACTGGTTAGTGGTCGGGGCCCGCTGTTGTACTGTTGCTTCCCTCATGATGTTGGTGATATCTGCCAGCATCCCTGCTGTGGAGATCAAGGTGGTGTTGATGGCCTGCATGCCCTCCCTGATCCCCTGATACTGTTCCTCCTGCAGCTGCCTGTTCTCCTGCACGTTGTCAAGGATCTGGCCCATCGTGTCCTGGGAATGTTGGTAGGCTCCCAGGATCTCGGTGAGTGCCCACTGGAGAGTCGGTTCCCTGGGCCTATCCTCCCCCTGGCACACAGCGGTCCTCCCAGTGTCCCTGTTGCCCTGTCCCTCTGTCCCCTGAACGGTGTGCCTACTGCCACTGACCACAGGTCTCTGATTGTCTTGGGGGCGAGGTGTGGCCTGGGGTCCCCGTATAGGTGGGAACACTGCTGATTGATTTGTCCCGGGGACAGAGGTGTGGGTACGCTGGGGATTGCTGTGGTATTGGATACAGAGGAGGGAGGCACTGTGTTAGACTGGGAGTGGGCTGGGGTGACCGACTGTCCAGTGGTCCCTGATGGGCCAGGTTGTTGATCCAGATCCTGAAGTCTAGAATTACTGTCATCACTGGGGGCATCTCTGTTGGGGGACTGGATAGTCTTGGCACCTCCTCTCCGCTGACATTGGCTGTGGCACCTGTGGGGATGTAAGTGTTGTATTATGCTTCATATCTGTGACATATTGTACATACCTGGCTTCCCCTCTATCGTTGCTGTTGCCCTGCCACCTTTGTTTGTGTATGGTGATGCATTTTGGGATTGTTAGTTTCCCTATGCTGTGCATGATTTAGTGATGGGTGTCCATGCAGGGCTAGGAGAGCTGTCCATGCATTGGCATGCCAATCCATGCCTCCTACCTGTACTTCTCCACCTGAATTCACATTTTACCTGTCCCTGACCCCTATGAATCCCAAACCCACCTTCCTCAAGAAGGATCCTTGAGGTGCCAGATCTGTGCTCACTAGATGCCCCTTTCTGAGGAGGTTGCCCCATGGCAGTCTATTTAGATGGCAAATTCTGGGTCAAAAAGTCACAAGGTAATGCTTGTGCATCATGTTTGTTTTCAAAATTATATTTCATTCTTAATAACGTTTTTGACAGAGGTATCTCATTTCTTAATAAAATTATTTTCTTTTCATAAAGTCCTGACATTATTATTTCTTTACAAATCATTGATTAGTAACAATGTTAATTATGAACATGTGAGATACATAAACATATTTTTGTTTATGACAGTAAACACAAAAGCTTTTTAAATAACATATTTGTACAGTGCATACATCAGTGATGAACATTTGTAATTGGCATGCTAATTTTGGTGCCAGAATTCATCATGATAATGGACACTTACACCAAAATTAAACTTTTTTACGTTAATACAGGTGTTTTTTTATTTTAAATTTATAAAGTGATAAAAATAAACACCTAGGAATTACAGAGTTAAAGAACTTAAGAGTAAATTAAAATGTAAATATATTTTGTGCACTAGACAAGGGGGAGTATTACATGAATAAATATATGTTGTTTTAAGTTTTGCACAAACAGTGATTTTACATTTATTGAAACAAACTTTTTGCCTTGTCTAGTGCAACTTCTACATTTCATTACATTTGTATTATTCCAAAAATGAGTAATGTATATGTGTATAATTTGATAGCTTACGACAAATGATTAAACACACCTATATGGACATATTTTGAATTTGGGATTAATGTAACTTTTTGTGCAGATGTACATTACCATGAAGGCAGCTTGCACCAAATTTGTAAATGAAATAAAATTCTATAGGTGTTTTTTTTTTTTTTTTTTACATTTCTTAAATGACCACGGGCAAAATGTATCAAACATTTTTGTGGTTTGCGATCGCAAAAATACGTTTTGGTATGTAACAAGTCCAACTTGTGATTCGGTAACTTCTTACAGAATTGCAAATTGGATTTATGACTACATATCGATTTGGTATTAGGAAGGGGTGTGTCAAGGGAGGCCCTTTCTAATACCGAATCGCAGAGGTATGTATGTTTGTTTTGTGACCGTGAATGCGGTCGCAAAACAATCGCACTTACTACCTACTTCAAGTAGGTGGTAACCCATTTGCAAAGGGGAAGGGGTCCTCATGGAACCCCTTCCCCTTTGTGAGTGCATGCGAAAATGTTTTTTAAGAGCAGGCAGTGGTCCCACGGACCACTGCCTACTCTTAAAAAATGAAAAGAAAACTTTACATTTTCATTTTTAAAAGCATCCCATTTTCCTTTCAGGAAAACAGGCAGCATTAAAAAAAAAAAGATTACTTTATTGAAAAGCAATCACAGACATGGTGGTCTGCTGAGCCCAGCAGGCCACCATCCCTGCGATTGTAGCCATTTACAGTGGCTCGCAAATTGCGACCTACCTCATAAATATTGATGAGGTAGGTCCATTTGCGAGCCCTTGCGAAACACAGTATGAAACTCCTGGAGTTTCATACATTCCAATAGCTATTACTTAATTGCGAATTGCAAAAAATCGGAATTAGACAATGGCTATTGGATAAGATGATACATCTGGCCCCACATTACATACATATACATTGCACATTAGTAAAATATTGCTTGTGAGTGTAAAGTTAAAATGCCGAGTCCAAGGATAAATTAAACAGACAATTCAAAAGATAACAAGAAAAAAAGACACTTACCTTTGATTCCGGCGACGAGGGGGTTGATTTGCTTTGTGGTCAAGTTGCAGCAGCAAAGGAAGGACTTGGACGATTGGGTTCATGAAGGAAAGAGAAGAGAAAGAAGAAGAAAAGTTATGTTTCAAACGTATATCCCTTCCAATCGCCAACTCAGGTTCGGAGGTTTACTTGCCACAGTTATGTTGGAGGGAAGGCACATCGTGATTGGGCAAGTGGAAAAACTGGCTATACTCCCTCCGACAGTCGTTTTTGCCTATCGTGCCATCAACACAGGAGGAAAATTATGACAGACGGAAGCACTCCAGTGAACTTTTGTTCATCCATCCACCAACATCTAAATAGAGCGGGTGGACCGCCTAGTAGGCAGATGGAGAAAACAACGGAAAAGCGATGGCAGGACCAGATCCGCCAAGATCTAAATTGGCCCTTTGTCTCTATATTCCGAAGTTCTTGTTGCCGGTTAATAGCAGCATCATTCTGATATTTTGTATAATATATAACCAAAGCAAAACCACTGCACAATGAAAGCACTAGTTTGTGCACTACTTGTTTCAGTGTTACAATGAAAAAGTTGTATCATTGCTGTCTACCTAATAGCTCTCTTGTGGCCCATTCAAGGTGTCCCTTACTCTACACACGCCATGCTAATTGCTCCAATTAGTATAAAAATTTAGACAGCCAATACAGAGAACATAGGCATAATTTTAAAAGGAATTTTGGAAAATATTGTAACAAATGATGTAGTTTACTACTGTATTACTATCATTATTATGCACATTGTCCCTCCAGTGGATTTCATACGTATGTGTTGGGGCTTCAGAACAAAACTGAAAGCATGGTTGTTGCTAGTATACATTTTATAACATATGCTATCAAATGGCATTATCTGTTTCTATTAGAGTGCTCTCTTTTCAGGACATTGCCCATTGGTCACACATTGTATATGTTCTTGAGCTTGAATGAATCCTTGTGTCCTTTACATTCTAGAAAACCATTTGCTAAGTTATTACAAGGTACCTACCTTTTTGTCAGTTCTTTAGGCCTGCGGCGTCCTGCATGAATGTAGGTCAGCTATCTTATCTAACATGCTCAATGTAGGATGCTACAACAACTATTTTGTTTTGATTATGACTAGCACAGATTCCTGCCACAGAAATTAACAAGTGGTAGTTTGGTCAACAAGTGTTTATGTTGCCAACTGATTGACGATCATGTATTCAATAGTATGGAATGGAAAAGGCTTTAGGAATTAGACTCTAGACTTGCCAGTCACACATCCTAAAATTAGGTGTGTTAACCCACCAAGCTCAATATTCTGAGACTGTACATGTGTGTGGCCTCGCTCAAGCCTGTGTTGCAATGTCCTGATTACCAGACAGAAAACATACCCTTTATCAACAGTCAGACAGGAGCATCTTTCTGACAATTATGTAGAAAATATTTAATGAGCTCATCATTTCACAGAATGAATTTTTTCCTTGGATAGAAATCTGTAGAAACCTTTTTTAGTTGTCTCACTTGTTTCCCTTTTTAAATATCTGTCACTTTATCAAATCCACTGAAACATGTTTGCTATATTTGTATCAGGTTTGACCAATATATTTAAAATGCACATTTTTTCTCTCTATTTTCTCCACTAGCTCTAAGGATAGTACTGCCTCATTGTTTGAATTGTTAAAGTGTTAGCCCCATCTCCAATGGTTCACCTGTTAGAACCCCCCACTTCTCTTCCACCCTGATGTTCAGGTCTAGTTGTGTGGCTACGTCTAGGTATTAGTGGTTAAAGCCCCCTTACAGGTAGTCATCCTCCCAGGAAGGGCTGCTGGTCATGTATCAGGGACATCATTAACTTAGATTAATTACACTTTAGAGAAGTGGTATTGCTTTTCACAATGCCTCTCCCCTAGACTCAGTCAGGGTCCTGCCACCCATGCACAGTGTTCTGTGCTGAGGTGGCCCCCTGGAGCTTATCCCCCTTGCACCGCTGGGTCTGTGGGCGCCTATGTTCTGCCACTGCTGGACACCATACTGACCCCTTCGTATGTGGCTGCCAGTAGAGCTTCTTTTTACTAACTACTATAAATGCTGCATTATATCATGTGCTTCTCAGTATAATGCATCACGAGCACCCTTTCTTGTACCAATGAATAGTGCTTTCATTTTCACTCATTTGCACCCGTTTCCAGTGTCACTGCTGTCTCTTGTGCCTCCCTATTATGTATCTTCTGTGTTCTCTCTGTAGTATTATGTGTCCTCCATTTGTCTCCTCGTATTACCCTGGTTTTTGTTCATTCTTCTCTATAACATTCTGTGATCACTTCTTTGCTTCCCAGGAACTCACACTATGCTCCTGTACTTTGCCATAGCACCTGCTGGCTCCTTGAGCTCAAAGAACACTCTGCTGTTTGCTGTGTTTCAATATCAGTAATCTTCGTCATATACCCATTCGTCCTTCCACGATTGTCCACAATCACACCCACTCACTAATCCTCACATTCATTGACTCATCCATCCACAAAAGCTCTACAAACTCGCCCAACTTTCAAAAATATTCCCCAACACACAATACATTTGCTAATCTTTGTTTTAAATTGTAACTCAAATAATTGTTTTTGATAGAATATAAAAAGCCACCTAAAACTTAAACCAGCCTTCGATGAATACACACAAGGTTGTCTGAACCACACTTGTCAATGCGTTTTCATCACATGCTTATGACATTGCTTTAGAAAGCTCAGTGACCATTGTTAGAGCAGGGGTTTTAACTCGAAATTATTAATGAGTGCTTATGTAGTTTGAATAATGAATTTTGTAGAAAATAAATAACGTAGAGAAAAATAACGCATACATTTTAAAATGTGACCTCGGACAATGGCCACCAATGTTGACAAAATGTACTAATTGATGATTAATACGTATGAAATATTGAAAATGTATTATATTCATGTAGGAATATGTCACATTAAGGGTTATGAAGTATGCTCTAGCTTATTAATTGTAGGCCTTAACTTAGCGAGTGTCTTGGCCTAGCTTGCCAGGCCTCATGTAGAAACTGTATTTCTTAGCGGTTAATAAAAATGCTGACAGAGTGAATTAAACTGTGAAATTTCCATTGTCTTGTTAAAAGTGCTTAACAGAAGCTTTTAGTGAGAACCGACTAACAGGAGATGATGTTCCCGCAAGAGTAACAACTTGTGTGTAATGTGTGTGAGATGTACTTTCACAGGACGAGAACAATGAAGACACTGACTAGAGCTGAAGTTGCAACAATATTGTTACCTGACAAGCCGGATGGTGAGGACATCGTAAAGTGAACCAATCATCTTCGTGAGAAGATTGAAATATTATAATTCATAGATTTGTTATAGAAATATTATTGGGTAGAGTATAAATGTACGATTAACTGACCAATAGCGAATTAGGGGGTAGTTTAAGTGAATTTGATATAACAACGTGACAGAGGAGAATTATTCAGATGAGACTAGAGATTTTGAGAGTTTGGGAGAGAAGAGACTTCAAGAAGAGATTTGAGATTCATTTTGCCAGTGGGCTCATAATCTCTGACTGAGAGCTTGATGTTTTGCTGATTTTTTGATGACCTGAGGACGAAGACTGATTCTGCTTGCTGACCCATACCGTGGATAGGTTGATATGATGAAATGTGACTGTTATGCATTTTATGCCTTTTCTTTCTAGGTACCAACTGCGCTGTTTTGATAGATCCATAGCTAGATGTTTGTCCTAAATTCTTGTTCTAAATTGTTCTGCATGAAGCCCAGCATGCTGATGCTAATTTGACGTTAGTTGAGGACACTGAATTGACTGACGAATTACAGGGAATAATGATTGACGAGTTATCTTGCTGAATTCTATGTACGTTATATCTTTATTGCAACTGATTCTGCTATTGATTTGCTTTATAGCACTAGAATGTGTTGTAGCTCAAGCTTTGATTAGATCGTGTTTCTTCCGTCACTTCGGACAACCAGTGTTGTTCATATATGAATTTCATTTGATTTTGAGATTCATCTACATGACTTTAGTATTGTTAATATAGGGAAATAAACATTCTAAACTTTTACTAAAGGTGTGGTTATTCATGGCTGAAAGGTCATGGTCCGTGATATTCACTGACTCCATTGATTATTGATTTTTTGATTACTAATGACTATTGATTATTGTGCATTGATTATTGGCTCATGTACTGGAGCTATGGTAAGAGCTTCTTAAACGAGTCAAAAGGTTCATCGACCTATTTGCGTCCCCTTGTAAGTTTACTTATTAAGGTCTGACGCGCTAACAGTTATGGCAGCAGACTGATGGTTTGTCTCTTTAGGAGCTCGCCATAGGTGTCCAGTACAGAGTGACAGGTATTAACAGCTGTGGTAGAGAGACCAATGGTTGGTCTCTTTGAGAGCTTGCCAAAGGTGTCTGGTGTAGAGTGATGGGTGTTACGGTTATGGTAGCGGTTTGAAGCTGGTCTTTTTGAAGATTCAGTATTATTGAGATTTGGATTTTTGTTTTTCAAAATGACAATTGGAGAGAAAATGATGTCCCCTTAAGCCCAGAAATGACTTTTCTGGATTCTGGATCCTGCCATTGGTTGTTGGGGATGTTCTTGGAGTTCTAGTGATAGAGTGAGGGAAATAGGTTGCACTTGCGCATCTTATGCAAATCGCAGGTGAATTGTGAGGTTTGTGAGGATTTTAGGGAGTTTCGGTACTCCAAATGAAGTTGTAGTAGGAGTGTGCATACTCCGCAGTATGAGAGTAGGGAAGTCGTCAAACTTCATATGTGTGTGGCGCTTTGTGCTCAAAAATTGTCCACGTGGTTGTTCATGTCTGGAGTATATTGAAAAGCGTATGAGACACTTGGTTATATGTTGTAATCTGACTGGTTTAGTAGGTTGATCGGACGTGGTCAACAAGTCAGTATGTGAGTTAAAGTGGGCCAGAGGACAAATTTAAAATGAGATTTGGCAAGTCCTATGTGCACCAGGACAGGCCCAATGATCAGTTGAGAGTAAAATTTGCGAGTCGAATTTTGGTTGTGAATCTGGGAGACCGAGAAAGAGGATTAACTGCATGCATGATAGAGCCATCAGTGAAAAGCTGTAAGGTTTCTGAAGCGATTGTGTTACCTTTTCTGTAGTAGACCAACAGAATTGTTTTTGGATTATTGATTAGTGCTTGCAATATTTTGTATTAGTTTTGTGTGGATTGGAGTTTAGGCGGACGAGCCGCAAGACTTTGTCAGCCGCAGTACGAGTGTGATGTAATTGAAGCCACGCTGGGATAGGTTGGTTAGTAAGAAGGGTCACGCACAGATTGGCAGCCGACCATGAGAGGCAATTGGTTGAGAACGTGGGTGAAAGGAATCTTGGGATTAAAAGTAATTTCCTGATCCGATTTTGAATAAACAAAAGTAGAAAAGATTATGTTTTTCAAAGCATTGAGAAGTGCCCTAAGGGGAGATATGTATATAAAAGCGAGTGTAGGGGAGCCTACATCACCAGAGAATACATCTGCTTACATTGTAATGGAAGAGAGAGGTGCCACGCCATGTCTTTGGCTAAAGAAATGTGCAAGTTGACAGAGAAAAATGGGAATTTAGCGTTTCCTGAAAATGGGACGTTCAATTTGAGAATTTTAGAGCAATCGCGGATGGCGCTATATGAATCGAAGCCCCTTCTGAGACCAGCACAATTTGAGGTATTAGCAGTTTGGAACTGGTAGCTAGACAGCAACAGCAATTGAAATTCAAGAGAAGAATAAGAAGGGTAGAAAAGACTTTAGCAGAAGCAAAATGGGATTGGGAACTGAAGAAATGGAGATCAGAGACTTTGCAGGGCATTAAATTGTTTCCAGCTATTACACAGGAGGATGAGAAGGAAGGGAAGAAGGCGACTAGGAAGAATAATAAAAGTCTGTCCAAGAGTAAGGGAGCAAGAAAGTCCCCAGTAGTAGATGAGGAATCAGATGCTGAAGATCTTGTTACACAAATACAGAGAAAACCGACCACCACCCTATGCAGTGCATGAGAGTGGTCCGAGTACTAGTGCTGATCCAACAGCCCGAGACAGGTAACAGGGACAGAGAGTCTGTTGCAGGTTAGTGCAAACCTGTCACAAGGTGCGGTGCAAAGTAGTCCTAATGTGCAGACTACTCCCGTAGTGCAGACACAGATGCAGCCGCCACAGATACAGAGAATTTATCCTGATGTGCCCATTTTAGAGACGACTTCAAATTTAGTGGTGCCTACGGAGCAGGTGGTTCTGAGACCAATGCTGGTCCAGACTGAGCCGACTCCTTATTTTGTTGCCCCAAGTGCAGCCGCAGGTAATGCCAAAATTTACACCAATGACAGGGACACAGTCAGAGTTGACTCCGGTGATGAATCAGAGTATGGGAGTTACTCTCCCACAGAATGTAGGTGCCAGAGCAGCCCCGGATGCAATAACGCTGCTGATTACCGTTGGTCCAGCTGTACCATTATTTGCCCAAAAGAAACTGATTTTGATTAAACAGGGAGCAATGACCCAGAGTCTAATGAGGAAAGGACATAATAAACAAGTTCAGGTAGTCTCTTCCCTGAGTCATACTTTTGACGGATCAAGATCACTGTTAGATCTTAGTCCACTTGTTGCACTTCCAGATGCTGTGACTGGACCAAATGCAGGTCACATCCTGAAATTATTGACACCTCAAACTCCAAGTGCAGTGGTGCAAAAGGTGCCACCGGTCCAAGCAAGTAACATTTTGTTACAGGGACTGACTGCTCAGCAGTTAACTGAATGGTTAGACAAGCTGAATACCCCACAGAATACCTCTAAGGGAGAAGAACAATTGAATTGTGTCAGACTTAGCATAGAAGCGGGTGAATTAGTTGAATAATGGGGGTGAATAGATCAGAGTCTTACACAGAGGCAAAGTTGAGATACTTGTGCCCAAGAACTACGAGAGGAGTGAGCAAGGTGCATCAGAGATTGGCAGATTTGGCAGACAAACATAGCATAGAAATTGATAAAACAAAACATTTGAAGAGGAGTTATGGATTAGATTTTGAGGCAAAAGATTTTGAACACATGATGAGGTCATCCGGAATGAAGGCACACCTTAAAGAATTACAGAAGAGTGCTCGGGTCTGGAGATCATTAGGCAAGTGGAAAGGCAGATGGGTAAAGAAAAGAGACAAGAAGAAAAGGGATTCCTTTGAGCTGTCTGAGAATGTACAGCAGGATAAGGATCGAGTGAAGATTTTACCAATGAGGGAAATTCCAGGGGGACATTTTGTCCATGTCCCTTGGAGTAGGAGTGACATTCTATAATTTACGAATGATTATCCAAAATTGAGAGAGAAGCCAGTAGAGTGGTATCAGCAGACAGCAGAAGTAGTAACACAGGGTACATGGAGTCACCTTTCTTGTTCAACCAGGTCTTGAAAAAGAATTTGGAGTCATTAGAATTGCCATTTCAATCAACTCTGGTGCAGTACATTGATGACTTATTGATTGCGTCCAAGACAAGGGATGGGTGTAAGTATGACTCGATTGCCTTGTTCAATCATTTGGGAAAATATGGTCATAAAGTATTACAGCTGAAATTGCAGTACTGTCAGAAGGTAGTGAAGTATTTGGGTCACCAGATTGAGAAAGGGTTGAGGAAAATATCCAGAGAAAGGATTACAATGATACTGCAGATAAGTCCCCCATCTACACAGAGATATGTAGAATGTTCCTAGGGATGGTGCGCTATTGTCACCAATGGATCCCACATTTTTCAGTCATTTTAAGACCATTGCAAATGCTGACTCATAAGGAAGTCACAGACCCCATAGTGTTAGACCAGGATGCGATGAGAGCATTCACTGAGCTGAGAGAGAGTTTGTGCAGAGCTCCAGCATTGGGTATGCCAGACTACATGAATCCTTTCACATTGTTTTGTCATGAGCGTGATGCATATTCATTATCTGTTTTGACTCAGGCCCATGGAGGTGCTCATCGTCCTGTAGCACATTTTTCAGCTACCTTGGACCAAGTTGCAGCAGCCTTATCAGGTTCTTTGTGTGCAGTAGCCGCAGTTAGTCAGAGTCTTTCACAGTGTGAAGGAGTGGTGATGGGATACACCCTAAATGTAATGGTCCCTCACTCGAATGAGATTTTACTGACAAGGACGAAAACCCAACACTTGACTGGTGCTAGGTTGACTAGCTACTAAACGAGTATTTTGGGATCACCAAATGTGACACTGAAAAGATGTACAGTGCTGAACCTGGCAACCTTACTTACGAGTGAAAGTGTTGAAATTGAAAAAGAGGAGGATGTTGAACATGATTGTCTTGAAGTAACTGAGTTGTGCACAAAACCTGACATTAGAGATAACCGATTGGAAGAAAATGACCAAATTATTTTTGTCTGTGGTTCTTGTCTGAGAGACCATACAAGGACACTGAGAGCAGGTTATGCTGTGTGCATGATTACAGGTACCTTGGAAGCTTGCTGGCTTCGAGGAGTGTATTCTGCCCAGGTAGCAGAACTGGTCGCTCTTACTAGAGCGTGTCATTTTTCTGCTCAGTTGAGATTTACTATCTATACGGATAGTCAGTACGGATTCGGAATAGTTCATGATTTTGGTCAAATGTGGTCCCAGAGAGGTTTCCTGACCTCTTCTGGTTTACTAGTGAGAAATGGTGAGAGAATAAAAGAGTTGTTACATGTAATTCAATTGCCAGAAGAGATTGCCATGGTCAAATGCCGTGCACATATAAAGTCGCAGGACTGCGTGTCATTGGGAAATGGATATGCGGATCAAGTCGCAAGGTTTTGAGCATTGATCTGTATATCATTCAAGGACAAGTGGGAACTGTTACCTGAAGAAGACACAACATGTACGAGTTATGCATTGAAAGTAATTGTCACTTTGGAAGAGTAAAAATCTTTGCAGAGTAATGTCGACAAAGAGGAGAAACGTTCATGGAGTAAAATGAAATGTGTTCAAAGACAAGATGAATTGTGGGTTACTGAGGAGGGTCAATTGGTTTTGCCAAATAGCCTGTTGTCTCAGATGGCAAGGTACTATCATGGTCATGCACACACTGGGAAAGATGCCATGGTTCGTCTGTTCAAAACTGATTGGTTCAACCCAAAGTTTAGACAAGTTGCTGAAGCAGTTTGCCGTCGTTATGTCATTTGTGAGCAGTTAAATGTAGGGAAAGGGACAGTGGTTAACCTAAGCCACACTAGAAGAGCAGGAGGTCCATTCAGCAAAATGCAGATGGATTTTATTGAGATGCCTGTGTGTGGAGATTTGAGATATGTGTTGGGTATTGTTTGCACTTTAGTCACTGGATTGAAGCATAGCCTCACAGTAGCGAAACTGCTGTTTAGGCAACTGATACAGCGTTTCGGGTTTCCGATCTCTTTAGAATCAGATAGGGGAAGTCACTTCAATAACAAAGTGATTAAATTATTGTCTGCAGCATTGAACATTGAGCAGAAGTTGCATTGTAGTTACCGCCCTGAAGCATCAGGACTAATGAAACAGATGAATGGTACCTTGAAGTCAAGAATTCCAAAGATGTGTGCAGCTACGAATTTGAAATGGCCCGATGCATTACCTTTAGTGTTGATGTCAATGAGAAACACACCTGACAGGAAGACAGGACTGTCGCCTCATGAGATTCTCATGGGCAGAGCAATGAGATTACCAGCGGTGCCAGCAAATGCACTTGACAAAATTACAGATGATATGGTGTTGGATTACTGCAAGGGTCTGGCTGATGTAGTCGGCTCTTTTTCTCATCAGGTGGAGGCCACTACACTGCAAAGATCCATGACCCAGGGCACAACCTGAGAGCTGGAGACTGGGTTGTTGTCCAAAAGCATGTGATAAAGACGTGTTTGGAGCCTCGTTAGAAGGGACCGTATCAAGTGGTCCTGACAACTACGACAGCTGTGAAGTCTGCTGGGATCATTAAACTTAATTCACGCAAGTCACATGAAGAAAGTGGAATGTCCACTGGATCATGAAGAAGCATTGTTGAGAGTACCAACAACAGTGAGACAAGTCTCAGAGCTGGAAGGCGAACAAAGAGGAACTGAGACCGGATCTGAGCTTGTTGAGGACGGTTCAGTTACTCCTGTGAGAGACGAGGGAGGAGACCTCCAGGAGAGTATCAGAGAACCTATTTCCAACTGAAGCAGCAGGAAAGCCTAGTCGAAGGAGGGCTTTCCCAGAAGCAGACGATTCTGAGAGACAAGCAGAGCAATTGCCAGATCCAGAAGGGAAGGGAGTTGAGGTGGATCTAAGTCAAAGTGATCTGACTCCTCCTGAACCGGTTGCAGGTCCGTCAAGAGAAAACACCACAGAGAAAGAAAAGGGTTTGAGTTCAATATTGAAGAGATTACTGACAGAAAGTTCACTGAAAGGAGATAAGTGGCCAAAATCGCAAGTGGAGAAAAGGAAGGAGGTGGTTGTCAAGCCGATTATCGAGGAAGAAGTAGATACTACAAGGAAAGAAGAATTAAGTGAAGGAGAGTTGAATGGAGATTGAAAGTTGAAAAGAAAGAGAATAGCAAGTTGGAGATACGCAGGTCCTGAATTGGCACATGCAACTACAAACAAATGGCAGCAAGAGTTTATGGGGGTCATTCTGACCCCGGCGGTCGGGAGCACCGCCGACAGGCCGGCGGTGCCCCGCAGGGCATTCTGACCGCGGCGGTTCGGCCGCGGTCAGGCAGTCTCCCGCCGGTTTTCCGCTGCCCTTGTGAATCCTCCATGGCGGCGGAGATGGGGATTCTGACACCCCCTACCGCCATCCTGTTCCTGGCGGGTCTCCCGCCAGGAACAGGATGGCGGTAGGGGGTGCCGCGGGGCCCCTGGGGGCCCCTGCAGTGCCTATGCCAATGGCATGGGCACTGCAGGGGCCCCCGTAAG
The DNA here is from genome assembly GCF_031143425.1 of Pleurodeles waltl. NCBI lineage: Eukaryota > Metazoa > Chordata > Amphibia > Caudata > Salamandridae > Pleurodeles > Pleurodeles waltl. The sequence goes on along the minus strand of NC_090442.1, from coordinate 392,688,979 downwards.
AGGGCCCCACTTTGTATTTCAGTGTCTGCTTTGCAGACACTGAAATACGCGACGGGTGCCACTGCACCCGTCGCACCTTCCCACTCCGCCGGCTCAATTCTGAGCCGGCGTCCTCGTGGGAAGGTTGATTTGCCCTGGGCTGGCGGGCGGCCTTTTGGCGGTCGCCCGCCAGCCCAGGGCAAATCCCAAAATACCCTCAGCGGTCTTTCGACCGCGGAGCGGTATTTTGGTGGGGGAAGTCTGGCGGGCGGCCTCCGCCGCCTGCCAGACTTAGAATGACCCCCTATGTCTTTTTCTTTTGATAGGGAAGTTCCCAGTCAATATTTTGAGGTGACGTGAAGAAGATTGATTAACTGAACTGTTGAAGCAATCTGAGAGAACATTTTTGAGAAAGAAACTGTTGAGAGTAACCGGAAAACATATTTGATAACCTGATTTGACTATTGAAACCTGATTTTGACAAGCTGCTAACTGATTTTGACGAGGAAGAATGGTTCCTGGAAGTGAAACTAAACTGCTGAAAGAAGAGTTGTCTATCTTTTTTTAATTTTTGCTTCAAGTTTTGCTAAATTCCTTCTGCTTTCTGATTCTTTGTCGATCATGGCTGATTTTGATAAACAGGTTGGAAATGCTAGGCACTGTAAATATATGAGCATTGGTTTGGAAATAATGTGTGGAATATTGCTTGTGGTATTGATTGTGGGTATGTCTGTTCTTGAGGCGAGAGGAGCCAACCATACTTCTGCTTTTGAGACGATTACTGCACTAACAGCATTAGAGAACTTTAAGTTAGACGAGAAATATTTGCATGACTATACTAATGTGCAGGGAGAACTTTCTTCTAATGTTTTCTATCACTTATTGAGTATGCTGAGACAATTGATGCGAAGAATTGTTTTGTATGTACGCAGATTCCTTCATCAGTCGAGGAAGAAGTCACCTATCATAGTTTGCCCTTAAAATATGGAATAAGTTGTAGTCTGTTTTAACAAGGTTTTATAACCAGGAGTATATACAGTACTTCTATTCTAATCATGATGTTGTGTTTTCATTTGTTCCTATAATTAGAAATTTGAGTAAAATAGCTAGGGATAATGACATAGTATTAGTTAGAGGATTCTTTGAACCTACATTGACTTTTGGGACAGCCTATGCACATAAAAATAAGATGACATGCTTGCTTACACCTTTAGAGAAGAGCTTCTTAGATCATACTGATGACAGAAGAAAGGGGCTAAAGGAGAAATTAGAAAAAGGCTTAGAGAAAAGGACTTATAAGATTGATTATGCTTATAGTGCGATTAAAACACGAGGGAAAATAGCTTTAGATGCACTACATATAGGGAAGCTTTGTGTGTATATATAGGCCGAAATCGCACACTGACACTTTGGTGGTCATTCTGACCCTGGCGGTCTTTGACCGCCAGGGCGGAGGACCGCGGGAGCACCGCCGACAGGCCGGCGGTGCTCCAATGGGGATTCCGACCGCGGCGGTAAAGCCGCGGTCGGACCGGCACCACTGGCGGGGTCCCGCCAGTGTACCGCGGCCCCATTGAATCCTCCGCGGCGGCGCAGCTTGCTGCACCGCCGTGGGGATTCCGACCCCCCCTACCGCCATCCAGATCCCGGCGGTCGGACCGCCGCGATCCGGATGGCGGTAGGGGGGGTCGCGGGGCCCCTGGGGGCCCCTGCAGTGCCCATGCCACTGGCATGGGCATTGCAGGGGCCCCCGTAAGAGGGCCCCTACATGTATTTCACTGTCTGCTGCGCAGACAGTGAAATACGCGACGGGTGCAACTGCACCCGTCGCACAGCTTCCACTCCGCCGGCTCGATTCCGAGCCGGCTTCATCGTGGAAGCCTCTTTCCCGCTGGGCTGGCTGGCGGTCTGAAGGCGACCGCCCGCCAGCCCAGCGGGAAAGTCAGAATTACCGCCGCAGTCTTTCGACCGCGGAACGGTAACCTGACGGCGGGACTTTGGCGTGCGGCCTCCGCCGCCCGCCAAGGTCAGAATGAGGGCCTTTATTTGTGGGTACAAGTGAATGCAGGCATGTGCTTTTGTTTCAGAGTAAATGGACATTTATGTTGAATGGGCAAGATCCTGCGATTCCGGGGATCTATTATATTTGTGGACTTAATGCTTATTACCGTCTTCCAAGAGGAATGGTATGGGACATGTTATTTGGGGATAGTTTTCCCAAAGATTTATCAGATGGAGGATTTGTAAAAGTTTCTGAAATTGACTAAATTACATGATAAGAGACAGAGGAGGGAGTCCTCTTCTGCGATAGTGGGAGATATGTTTGGTGCGGTGATTCCTTCAGTGGGAGTCATCCTGAGTTTGATCAAGATTCGAAAGTTGTCTACTATTGTGGATAACATGCAGACACCTTTTTCAGGGGCTATACTCCTGATAGATCCTGAATTAGCTGGGGATAGAGCTATGACTCTTCAAAATCGTCTTGCTTTAAACATTCTTTTAGTGAAGGATGGCAGAGTCTGTAGAATTATTAATTATAGGCATTGTTATTCATATATACCCGACAGTGGTAAAGAGATAAGAGACTTACTAATCTGGGTAAAGCAAGTGCTGATTTGAAAGAATTGAAAGAACCAGGTGTTTGGAAAAAGGTTGGCAAGGGGTTTGCGTCAGTGAGAAATTGGCTCAGCAACATTTGGAATGGGGTACTATTGAAAATATTACAGGGAATATTAATTGTGGTGGGTTGCCTAATTGGGATATGGGGATTATGCAAATTATGCAAATAGATCAAATTGAAAAGGTCTAAGAATAATCAGAGGAGGGAAGAAAAGAAAAGGGAAAAAATGTATAGGGAATGTTCAAGGAGAAGACAAAGTTTGGAAGAAACTGAATTGTAAATGTTTATGAGTGGAAATTAGTTTGATGACACCTTTAATCTTCAGAGGAGGGATTGTTAGAGCAGGTGTTTTAACTAGAAATTATTAATGAGTGTTTATGTAGTTTGAATAATGAATTTTGTAGAAAATGAATAACGTAGAGAAAAATGATGCACGCGTTTGAAAATGTTATCTCGGAGAATGGCCACCAGTGTTCATGAAATGTACTAATTGATGATTAATAATTATGCAATATTGAAAATGTATTAGATTAATGTATTAATATGTCATATTAAGGGTAATGAAGTATGCTCTAGCTTATTAATTGTAGGCCTTAATTTAGCGAGTGTCTTGGCCTAGTTTGCCAGGCCTCATGCAGAAGCTGTATTTCTAAGCGGTTAATAAAAATGCTGACAGTGAATTAAACTGTGAAATGTCCATTGTCTTGTTAAAAGTGCTTGACAAAAGCTTTTCATGAGACTCAACTAAAAGGAGATGTATTCCCACTAGAGTAACAACTTGTGTGTAAGGTGTTTGAGATGTACTTTCCCGGGACGAGAACAATGAAGACACTGACTGGAGCTGAAGATGCAACAATATTGTTACCTGACAAGCCAGATGGTGAGGACATCGTAAAGTGAACCAATCAACTTCATGAGAAGAGTGAAATATTAGAATTTATAGATTTGTTATAGAAATATTATTGGGTAGAGTATAAACATACTATTAACTGACCAATAGGGAATTAGGGGATAGTTTAGGTGATTTTGATATAACAACGTGACAGAGGAGAATTATTCAGATGAGACTAGAGATTTTGAGACTTTGGGAGAGAATAGATTTAGAGAAGAGATTCGAGATTCATTTTGTCATTGGGCTCATACTCTCTGACTGAGAGCCTGATGTTTTGCTGATTGTTTGATGACCTGGGGACAAAGACTGATTCTGCTTCGTGACACATACCGTGGATAGGTAGATATGGCGAAATGTGACTGTTGTGCATTTTATGCCTTTTCTTTCTAGGTACCAACTGCGCTGTTTTGATAGATCCATAGCTAGATGTTTTCCCTAAGTTCTTGTTCTAAATTGTTTTACATGAAGCCCAACATGCTGATGCTAATCTGACGTTAGTTGAGGACACAAGTTGATTGGCGAGTTATCTTGCTGAATTCCATGTATGTTATATCTTTATTGCAACTGATTCTGCTATTGATTTGCATTATAGCACTAGAATGTGGTGTAGTTCAAGCTTTGATTAGACTGCGTTTCTTCCACCACTTCGGACAACCAGTGTTGTTCATATATGTATTTCATTTGGTTTTGAGATTAATCTACATGACTTTAGTATTGTTAATATAGGAAAATAAACATTCTAAACTTTTACTAAAGGTGTGGTTATTCATGGCTGAAAGGTCATGGTGCGTGATATTTACTGACTCCATTGACTATTGATTTATTGATTACTAATGATGATTGATTATTGTGCATTGATTATTGGTTCATGTACTGGAGCTATGGTAAGAACTTCTTAAACGAGCCAAAAGGTTCATCGACCTATTTGCGTCCCCTTGTAAATTTACTTCTTAAGGTCTGACTCGCTAACACCATCATGCCTTGGCTTTGTCCCAGGAAGAATCATTTCAAACCATTCATAACCTTTATGTAGGTGAGGACACTTTTATGCTCGAAGGGAGCAGCCTGCTAGGATACCTGTTGTTCAACGACGAGTCTGGTCTGTCTCACCATCCGAGTACTGTACATCCACCAGCTGGAAATGGATGGACAGAGCTTACCTTTGCTCGATTAAGATCTGGGATCTCGACCTCCAAACATCATCTTTCTCGCCACATTCATTTGATGCCCAAAAAACAGAAGCAAAAAGAGAAGGTGTCCATGCTTTAAATTTCAGGCTTCTGGAGCTAGGTCATCAGTTTCTCAATGTATCACTGCTCAGTAGTGCAGGCCTGCCTGCATCCTTGCCCTGCTCGCCAATACTGGAACACAGATGTATCTTGAAGTCCTCGACATGACCTAGTAGCTATTAGATCCAAAAGAAACCTACAGTTGTGCACTCCAACAAGATAAGAGGCCTGGATTTAACTTTCTCCTTGTACCATAATTGTGGACAGAAAGAGACGTACACGGCCCCCAGTAGAACTGTAGTTCGTCATTTGGTGACCAGCCTAAGAAACTGTGACTGCCAAACGCTGTCCAGTCTTCATGCCCCATGGCAACCTTACCCTGAAAAAGATAAAACACTAGATCTAGGGGAGAGAAATCTCTTTCTGCAAACTACATTGTAATATCGTTTCTTGGATTAAGTCCTATAATACATTACGCACGCATCACCACCACCGAGAATCCGCATTCACTGTTCAAGATAAATGACTTCTCCTCAGCCCAACCACTTTCCCAAAGTGAAAACTTTTGGTGTGCAAAGGTTCTGTATTGAATAATTCTGGTGTAATTCCGCCCTCTAATGGACACATCGGGCAAAGGACTATTTTTAGTGTCAAATCTTTTCTGTCATTTGAAACTGGTCTGTCTACATACTGAAACTGGTCTGTCTACATACAGCTTTAACTGACTAAATGACCTCATGTCATCTTCTTCATAACAGTGAGAAGTAGCACAGAGAGTAGGCTTCACGTCGGCCCTTTCAGCCACTGACTATCAAGTGGTTTTCAGGCTTTGGCATTGCTTGAGTGGGCCAACCACTAAGGTGATGACATTTCGATGATCGTTACATTGTCCCATTATGTTTTAGTGTTACGAGATCAAGCAGTACCTTTGCTAGACTGCCAGTTTGACAATACTTGTAATTGAGACATAGTGTGGGTTATTTGATCTACTTACTTAGCTGGCAGGTAGCATTTTAATTGCTGATTTATATCTGTTTGTTTAAGAAATGACTAAAGTGTTAGTCATCAGTCATCCACGTCTGCACATTTGTTTTACTTTGCTGTCATGACGACATATAACAGTTTCAGATTTTGTGTTCTTAATGTAAAGAACTGCACTCAAATAGATTTTCGTAAAGATGCATTAAAATTCTGACCTTTTGAGTATGTGCACATCGCTTTTTTAAATGTGCAGCGGAATACATGCCTTTTGACTGTGCTCCACTGCTTATTGTTGCATTGTTGTTAAACAACCCACACCATTCTGTTGCTAACAAAAACTATTAAATGCTAATTATAACCTCGCCTTATACCATTTGCTTTGCACACACCATTCATTTTCCACTTACACATTTCCTAGACATGCTTAACAACCCTTCTCTACTTAAATTATTTTTTAGTAACAGTATAGCTGCATATTATCATCCTATTACAAGTAACACCCTTGGGCTACCACATCTATGCTAAAATTATACTACTTCAAATTGTAAAAATATATTTTACTAACATGCTGTGCGCATACCTATTTGCCTTATTATATAGTACTATTACACTTCTATACCTAGATGCCATTTATCAAGAAGCTTAAGATATCACAAAATGCATTGGCTTGTATTCCCATCAAGATTGTGAATTCCTGCCATGAGACTATGCAGACATATTATTAAACGCTGAGAAGACTCTTGTGTACTAGAGTAATTATACGATCTTCGGTGTAGCCCACTGCGCATAGTACAACTTTCTTCTATTATTTAATATTCAGAGCTGGCCATAATATGTCTTAGAAGGAAACTACAGTTTTCTGGTTGCCTTTTCTTTTTGCATCCTTGTTTCAAGGAAGAATAGAAGCGGCTGCATATATCTTCTGTATCCTGGCCATGGAACAGAATTCCAATACAGCTAAATCTTCTATCAAATTATAGTTCCTTTAGCAGATAGCTAAAAACGTATGTGTTTTCCAAGTAGCACCACTGCAGTCATTTACTCATTTATGGTGATTGTGTGTGTTTTCAAACTTTGTTAACAATCTATAGCACATGAGAGGGCATAACAGGACCCCATCGTGCTCTAAGAAGTCACTATGCAATATTTCAAGAGTATGATAATACAAACCTCAATATATATTTCTGTCATTTAGAGACATTGTCCTTTACTTTCCAGTTATTTTTTTAAAACACATTTTAACAAAATGTATTGGAAAAATGAAATAGACCTGTCTGGCAGATGAAGGCATATTGCATGCGACACTTGGCCACAAATACTTTTATTAAAAAGCTAGGATAGGTTTATGTCATATGGAAGAGGTAATGAAGTAAACATAATAGGTTGTATTACTGTAAATCCTTCACCGTGTTGTCTGTGCACAGATCTACAATGGAGGCTCAAATGGAATAAGTATATATATACTGTGTTTAACAGTCTTTCTTCAGTCAATTGAAAAAATAAACATAAGTAGATCTAATTGAAAGAGCGAATAGTGGGTTTCCAGTGTGCATTAAAGTAGAGAAGGGTCAGGGCAGAGCTGTATAGATGTTACCATCAGATTGGGTGGTTCAATCATAATTTCTGGTGTGGAATTAAAGGAAATACAGCACATTTCTCCATGGCAATTTATCAATAACAGCATAGATGGATGTCCCCTGTTCTGGTAGTGCTCGTGTATGTGGGCATTTTAAACCCTCTCCTCTTATTGCTACTGCATTAGAGTATGTTGATTTTATTTATGTGTTCATTTAAGCATAGTTAGTCATGCTGGATTCAAGGAATTCCCCCCTCCCTTGTCTCAGTCACAACATATTGAATCAAAAAAGATCGTCTGAACCATAATATCGTGGTCAAATTATTGTGACTACACAAATAGCATGGATGAAATTATTGAGGGTAAGTATAATATGTTTTAACTTGTCTTAGTCTTATATTGAAGTTTAAAATATAATTTAATTTAATGGTGTTTTGTATTATGGCATTTCATTGTGTTTTTTTATCTTTTATTTTCTTATATATGTTACTGTAAAATCATATTTTACAGCCCCCTTTAACTGCTTAGACTTTTGCACCCCAGTGCTGAGCCCTTTTTTGGCTATTTAGGGTAGTTCACACTTAAGCCCCTGTAACTCTTTCTTTCACATAAGGTATTCACACCAAATTTGAGTCTTTGTTTGCCAACATTCTGAGGATTCTAAAGGTACCCAGGGTTTATGGATTCTTCTAAAGGGAACTGAGAAAATAGCCAAAATATAGATAAACATTGAATTGTGGCTAAAATAACATGAAAAAGGGTTCAAAAAAGTGTCTGATTTTTTTTTCTAAAACGGCCATCAATGAAAGATTTGCTGTGCTAAAGTCACCATCTTCACAGATGTCAGGAACATGCAGACCTGAATCAAAAAACATATTTCTTTACCACAGGTTTGTCATTTTTCTAAGAGGTAGTCAATTTTTGCTACTTTTTGTGCTTTTAACCTACTTTAAATTTGGGGTGAAGACAGGTGTCATACCCATGGGTGAGCCTGGAAATATACAACTGAAAGATTGACAAAATTCTGAATCAAGTAAGGGGTGATTTGTGTAGATGCCTGTAGCCGGGCGCCAGAACACCCGGCTACCAATGATGGCGGCCTCCAGACTGGCCGAGACCCTGGGGCACCGCGGGCCGAAACTGGAAGACACGTCCCTCGGGAATCTGGACATCTGGATTCCTGTTGCAGAAAAGTCAGTGGACGTCCCTGGCAAGGGGACGACGCGGAGAACCAGGAAGGAGAGGACGACTCAGAGGAACAGAGACGGGAGGACAATGCGGGAAGAGAAAAGAAGACAGAGTCGGGAACCGCAGAAACAAGGGAGCGACGAGGTGAAGAACCCCACGAGGAGTGGAGCTGCCCGGGACAGCTGACTCCTGGAGACAGACCCGACGAAGGGCAAAGAAGCCCAGAAACGCCGAGACTCCGCCACGTCCCTGGAGGGGCGTGGCTGCAGCAGGTACGGTCCTGTTTTAACAACAGGATAAATGCTTTGCTTGAGGAAGAGGTAGGGGAGAGAGGGAGGGAAGGGGTGAGGGAGGAAGAGGGAGGAAGGGAAGGGACCAAGAGGGGGAATAACTGGTAGAGACTGTTGGAAAAAAAATGTTTCTTTCTTTTCTGATTGCACCATTGGCCCTTGTTCTGGTTTTCTTGGAGGATAAAGGAATTAAGTACCAAGCGTGACCTCTTTTTCCCTAATATCTATACTTACCTTGATGACACAGGTGAGATATAGTTGACGGATCCTCCATAAAGCTTTATTTCACTAAGGTGGTTCCACTATTGGGTAAAGAACCCCCCTTTTTTCCCCTCTTCCCCCTCTCCTACACCCTTTTCTTTGTAGTTCACCATACACCCACTCTCTCCCCAAACCCTCTCACTATACTAACACGGTTCAAGAAGTTAAGTACAGAGTCACGACTTACCTTACCTTCTTTCCTTTCCTGGTTTCCCTGGCGATGACATTCCCCCTCGAGATCTTCGGCGGGACTCCAGAGGACCTGAAAGAGAGAAGAGGAAAGAAGAGATTATTACATTGAGAAGAAAGAGACTAATAGACTGAAAGAGAGGACTTGTTAATTATCAATAAAATATACGTCTCTCTCAAACCTAAAACCCCGAGTTGTCTCGTATGTCCTTAACGCTACGCCCACCGCCACAATGCCTCAAGAATTTTCCAAAGAAACCAAACTGTTGAAATAAAAAAATGGAAATGAGTAGGAAAACAACAGCCATTTATGACAACGTTTTCATCTGTAACATCTTCTCTTGATGGCCACTTTACAAAAGCAATATACTGTTATGTCCATAATCTCCAAAGAACTAAACAGCAGCAGGCTCATATACCACACACCTACCCCAATGTGTCTACAAAAAAATTCAAAAGAGATTTGTTATCCTTTGTGTGCACTCAAACCAAACACCTGCTTCTAAGGTGTAAACCTTTTTTGAAAAAAGGGAAAAAACACATTGTTTAGAATAATGGTAGTGGCCTGGCATGTTGTTTGCCCATTGATGGGCAAAATGTACAACACTGATGTATATTTAAAAAAAATATATGTGCCTTATATTTGGGAATAGGGAGAATACTGTCAACGACGGTGTACACTGCACTGCGCTAATCAAGCCAACATGCACACTAACGCACCAGACACAAAAAAGGGTTAATTGAAATCCTTGTCAAAAGTAATTTACAGGATTACAGATGTAACCCCTCATTTGTAGAGGTGGTAACGCAGACAACAGTCTCCATTACAGCATTATCAGCCACTAAAATAGCAGCTGCTTAACCCCGCATATTGGACATTGTGCTTCTGATGCCACCAGCAGAAGACGAGCGCGCAGTAGGCAGATGAGTGCACAATGGACACAGCCATAGGCTAAAAATATTTATTGTGGCATACGCGGGCCAATCGCTGTGTCAACCGACGCTGTCTGCGTACGTCACATACATGTACACTGCAGTGTTGAAAAAGTTCACTTGCCTCCTGACATTGCTGCTATCAAAACCTCCTCCATTTTAGCTGCTGATTGTGACCTCTGGGAGCAGTCATGTCAACTCAAGCAGGTGAGAGGTCCAGTGCCTTCTCAGCAGAGGAGCTACAGATGCTGGTAACTATGGTCCTTCCCTGTATGGCCAGCTCTATGGCTCACCAGAGGGACAGGTAACGCTCTCACATGCATATGTCACTCAGCTTTAATCCATAATGTTCCTTCCCATTGGTAACATTGGGCCTCTGCCGCCTAATGTTCACTCTGATTCCCGGGCTACAACAATGTGGCCCTTACCTAGGCTAATGATGTCTGGGATTGGCCAGCACTATACATTGTGTACTGATGTGTGAAGTGTGGAAAGCCCTATCTATTTTTTGTTGGGTATTTCCCTATATGCCTGTGTAGCTTTCCTGGGAGCTAGGAGTAATGTGGCATTCAGAGCATGCTAACTCTGCTAACACATGTCTGGCACTCACCGCATAAGCTGTAAATGTATCCTGGATTGACCTGTTGTGGTGAGGTTAAATAGGTGTAATTTCCCAACTATCACTCAGTGTAGTTCATGCCTCTAAAAATATGTTGGCTGTGAACTAGCAATAGCTCTCGGACACCTTCAGAGTGCCACACAGCCATGAGCACACATATGGAATTACCTAAAGTTGCAAATTGTCATTTTGAAATGCATGAAATATGAGGTTCACTTTGGGCTGGTATGCTCTTCCAGTAGTTAGCAAGACATGAGATTGGGTTGTGCCCAATCATTACCATGGGCCAGGTTGGGACAAGTGTTGCATGGCACCACAACTGTGGCCGAGCGTAGTGTCCCTGTAGATCCATCAATCCTGGATGAGCACTGAAATAATTTGAACACACATTATTAGCCAGGTTTTGTTTTACAGGAAATAGATTTGGAAGGTGACAGAGGTAACCCCTTTGACCCGATGCCTCATTTGATTGGGCCATATTGGCAATGTGCCACTTTCATGTTTACAGGCCCCTTACACCCACAAGTCTGGATTCCAATTTCCAGATATAATGATTTATCAAAACAGGCTTTGTGCTCATGTTCAGTTTCAATGCAGTTATTATTTCACAAGTGCTTTAGAGTATGTTGCAACAATTTGTTAACATCCATCCACACCAAGGACAACTATGGAATGTAGATACATATTTCACACACTCCAACAGACGTCGTATGACATAACGTTAACTTGTCTGCATTTCCACACATCAGTATTGAGGAAGCTGTCACTGGTTATGATGGGAGGGCTGTCATGAGTGTCCAAGTCTTAGGATGTAGTCTGTACCATGCTTCCAAGCTGTATACACTGTATGCATCACGTCAATGGACCTGACTGCAAAGATGTCTGTACAATAAAGCACATGTCATTTTTCTTTGTGGCCAGTATCACCGTATATCTATGTGGTAGGACCTGAAGCGCTAGACCCACAAGATCACAGAAGTCCACCTGTAAAAGTCCTCCCAAAGGGGTTGGGGTCCATGCCAGCAGCTGACCCCTCCACCAATGGCCCGCATTCTGGCAGTGGCTGGAAGGAGTTGTTCAAGATACCTTACAAACTGGTTTCTTTCTCAGGGAGCCATTTTTCCCATTAACATTGTGGTTGTGCCTTTTTCAATGCACAGTAGGAGTTCTGGATTATGTAGTTCTTGTAGAGGGTACCTGGTGATGTTCTTTGCCAGATGTTTTTATGACCAAGAGGCCAGAAGAGTCCAGTCCACTGCCAATTGTTTGTTTTGCGCAGACACATAGGTGATCACCTCATGTTGTTTGATGTCCTGGGAACGGTTGTACTAGACTTCCCATCAGTTGTGACCATGAGAGTGGGGGTTTTGGCGATCATCCAGCAGCAGCAGGACGTGTACTGTTGGATCGGCTCCATGATGTCAGGGTATGTGTACAGGTGAGTGAAGGTGAGTTTCTGCTTTTCATCCCTCCGTTTCTGCCTGCTCAGGTGTGGTGGTCTGGCCGCCACGATCACAATGGTGGTAATGTGCATCGTGATTGGACCAGTGGTGGGACTGGCGGTCCGCCCACAGGCAGACATATTGGGCTTGCCGGCCGCCGTCTCATTCTGTATTTCCTGGCGGTGATGCCGTGGCAGTCTTTCCTATGTGCACCCGCTTAAATCATAATTGCACGGGCGGACCACGGATTTGGAGGTCAGGGTGAACCACACAATTTCCACGGCTATGACCTTACCCCAAACTCCTAATCAGCCTGTACGTTGTCAAAAGAGCTCTGCAAAAATGACTAAAGACTTTAACCATTGCCACACAAGGTACTCCATAACAGTGTGGCCTATGTTCCATCCACCGTTATGAGCAGTAGAGTGTAATGCACTTGTCTTATGGCAAACAGAACACCTACTACTTTCCAACAGTGTGTGAGACTGCTTGCCTAGTGAAATTGTGGCCTATGGATGGTATGCATCCATGCACAGCCTTTGAACTCCTAGGGTAGTTCCGCCTCAGTCAACTTCTCATTACTTCACCTTTTGTATGGCACAACATAAAGCAAGATGGAAAACAGGGCTGGCTGAGATGGGCTCTGTGGACAGTAATGAGTCTCTTACCTCTGTGCTTAGAACAGAATCACAATGACAACATGGTTGAGTCTTTCTAGCTATTGCCGATATGAGGACAAAAAATTTGCCAGTCCTACAGCCTTGCCTCATCTTTCACAGCAGATGAAGTGGAGGCTGCTGCTTCTGTAGCAGTAAGACTTTCAATGATGGTCAACTAAATGTCAATGAAAGACAAAGGTCTTCCTGTGATGGTCTGACAATAAACAACATATGCATTGTATCTTGTCATCTGGATCAGGTGAGTAAACAGCTTCTTATACTATGTACAATTTTTACAACTTGCATTATATGGTTGAAGAACCTGGTCATTCTTATCCACTCAGCCCATTTACTACTTGTAATAAAGTATACAGGGGGAAGTGCTCTCATTATGGATTGTAGTGAGAACGTACACATGCTGACCATCAGAGAATTTGATTGCAAGCAGTTTGTTGGAATACAACACAGTGCTCTGGGATTTTTGGAGCTTTCCTGCAGAAACCCTTTATCGCGATATTGAACTGTACTGCATGCCACAGTGCCTGCTTTGTTCAGCTCACAGACCAGCTCTACTTCCATTTAGAAGTTGTCTACATAAAGGTTATAACATTCATGAGGGAGTAGTTCCTAAATTGGAAATGCAACCTACAGGACTTAGAGCACACTCTTTCCCTGAATGCACGCTGAAGCTACATATAGCCAGTAGAGCTCTCATACAGCATGTAGAAGCTGATGCCTTAAGGAGCTCTTCTATTCGGTATGTACTGCCTGAACAGCGGCTGCCCTTTGTAAAGGACCAAGGACTCATCAATGGCTGTGTTCTTTCTGGGAGTATAAATCTCTGTAAATCTGGCAGACACATATTACAAGGCAGGCTGAACTTTGAACAACCTGTCATGGTTTGGATGATTCCAGGGCAATGATGCAGAATTATCATTAAAATGCAGCATATGCTGCAAAAGCAAAAACTGATCTCTGCTCATGTATGGTGCAAAGATAGATGTTACAAAAACTGTGTGAGTAGACCATTAGGACTGCAACCTTCAATTGTGCACTATCCCCATTTTGAAAGTAAGGCCCAAAAATGTCTACTTCAACTCCTCAAGTGAAGTTTGAGTCCACCAATGTGTCTTAGAATGAGGCCCAAGAGTGCCTCTGTGCTCCCCCAGAATTTTTTTTGCATGCAAATGCATTTGTTGCACAATTTCCTCAAGGATGACCATATCCAAAAAGAGATGGACGTAGTCAATTGGAAAACAATGTGCTGTATTTATTTTATATCCAGCATCTTCAATGAAAGGGGGATTTTTGGGGCTGTGCTAAATTGGGGGGCTCCCAAGAAAGCACTCAGTCTGTGCTTGCTGCTTCACATACCTATTGTCTGGGGTGAGCTACCCTGCTACAGTTGTTCTGCTGCACTTTCAAAATGACATCATGAACACCATGACCATGTGACTCACAATCAATGGAAGATGAGTCATTGGTTGGAACTCTGCTAACTGAAAAATTCCTTCCAGATAATGTTACATTTTCCTCTCTCTCAGATGCTGTTTCAGTCTTTGATCCTGACTCAGTGCTGTCCTCCATAACTCATGTTGGGGCTTGGGCAGCAGTCATCCACTAAGATGCAATCTCTTCTGACTGTCTAAAAAATTCCTTCTAAAACATTGTTTTACATAGAAAGCATAAGTATGGCTCTAAATCAGTTGGTGAGGGATGTGTGGTCTGGGTGGTCAAGATGGATATCAAACTTCAGACTGTCTTACGTCACCAGAACAGTTATCTACCACCATCCTGTCTGACAGTGCTTTAGGTGATTCCTCTGATCTCTTCCCGCACCTGGCACAAATAATTGCAGTGCTCAGACTGGATGGACCTGTGGTAGCCCCTTCCCCAAACTCTCCCTGTCAGGAAGGAGCATAGGTGGCTTGGGAGGCCTGGGTCTCAGGCCTTGAACCCTAAGGCCCACTGAATTGTTGTGGAAGGGGTAAGCTGATTTCAAGATGGCAGCTATCTCAGCCTCATGAACGAAGCAGTCAGGCACCTAAGGCATAGGGCAGTGATCTTTGTAACCCCTGTGCTGCTGGCTGAGAGCAGCAAGGACCAACATCCCAGGTGAGACACCCTCCTAAGACCATGGGTAACCACCAGGGCAGCGGCTGCCCTCTGGGATGTAGTGCAGGGATAGACACTGGTATTTAAGGGCAGTGGGGGGGGCCCTGGACCACTCCTGTGTGGATAGATTTGGCAATCAGGGGTCCCCTCGCAGACCCCCCTTCATTTGTCCATCATCAGCTTCTGATTTATTGAGGGGCAGTTGTCTGGGACATCTCATCCTTTCGATGGGCATTATTGATTTTTTCTTTTTTATGGTTTTCCTCTGGGCATGCAATCGCATATCCCCCAGATAAAAAAAACATAGAAAATGAAAAAAATAGTGCAAAACAAAAGAGCGGAGTTGGGCCTTCTGACAACGGCCATCCCCCTAATGGGGGCATGATTTGTGAGGGTTGCGCCATCCCAGGGTATGTAAAAAAAAAAAACATTAAAAAAAAAAGTTCTGTGAAAATGGCGGGATCAGCCCTCCTGATACTGGCCTACTTTACTGGCATAATTTTTTTTCCATATATTTGTGATTTCCCTTGGGGTCACACTCGGCCCCCAGGAAAACACGCATATATAAAAAAGTGATATGTATATATATGTATATATATATATAGATATTAACACTCCGGTCAGCGTTACTCTCTGCACCTAATCGTCAATGGTGCTGGAGTGGGACGCACCCCACCTCGTCTTTCTAATATACAGAATTCCTTAACCAATCATTAAGGCTCCAGCACTCCACGAAGGTTTCAAGGATTTATTATAAACAAAACAGGAACGCGTTTCGGCGTAACCGCCTTCTTCAACCTGCGGGCCGCCATTTTGGCACCCTTTATATATCCCTTGTGTTACCATGCATTTAAAGTGATACACTGCCTTTTCAAACATACTGACTTCTGTAATGTCATACATGTGAAAAAATATATATGATACATATAGCAAAATAAATTAATGTAACGAAATAAGCCAGTGTATAGTGCTAAAACACAAAATGTTATTTACCAATCTAACTAAATCTTTATAAATCTGAGTAAATTAGAATTGATGACAAGGAAATTAATTACGTATAAATCTTAAAATAAATCTCCTTGGAGAGGCCAACCAGGTCCAATCAATAAGCATAGATGTTACATTAGACATTATTGCTATGAACAATCATAAATAAGTTAAATCTCATATATACTAGCAAAATCGTACAATGACTGTATCTATGTAATGTGTATGTTTTAGTTGCTGTATTACTATACATTAATCAACCACATCAGCCTAAATGAATATATAACTCTTCACTGGAGTTCAATCCTCCTGGCTCTCTAGTATCTAATGCCAATATATATCTGGACTCTAATTTCCTTAGATGTTTTTCCCTATCTCCTCCACGGATGTCCTTTCTGATGCCATCTATTACACTATACTTGACATCTTCTACACGACCTCCATGAAACTCATGCATATGTCTGGCAACCGGATAAGTCTCATCTCTATTAACTATAGCCCTTAGGTGTTGTAAAATTCGTTTATGTACCTGAAGTTTTGTACTACCTATATATAGCTTAGGGCATGTGCATTTGAGAATATAGATTACGTAATCACTTTTGCAGTCATATCTGCCTTTGATGGTATGTATTCTTTTGTATGGGTATTCAATCGTTTTAATATTTTCCCCATTCTTACATGCTTTGCATTTAGTACATTTATAGAATCCATCCTGTGTCTTTAGCCAACTCATTTTCAAAGATTTCTCTAGTCTCACATCATTTTTGACCAAAATATCCCTCATCGATGTTGCTTGTCTATAGGTTATCATGGGTCTGTTACTTATTAGTGTGCCTATGACTGGATCGCTCTTGAGCATATGCCAATGCTGTTGTAGTAACTTTCTTACAGAGTCGTGGGCACTGTTAAATGTGGTAATAAATCTCACAATCCCTGTGTCTTTTCGTTTGTTCTTTTTCTTAGACTCTGACAAATTCATGGTCTTTGCGGTGGTGAACAATAACTGTTCCCTCATACAGGATTTCACTCTTGTACTAGTGTTCTCTAAGATCTCATTGGTATAACCCCTCTGTTGCAATCTTTCTATCATTTCACTCTCTACATTTGCATAATGCAGTTCTGTACTACATATCCGTTTTGCTCTCAATAACTCTCCATATGGGATGTTATTTTTCAATGATTGTGGATGATGACTTTTAGCATGCAATATGCTGTTTCCAGCTGTGGCTTTCCTATATAGTGTTGTCTCTATTCTATTATCTGTGATGATCACTTTTATGTCTAAAAATTCAATTGTTTCTGCATCAACTTTGCCTGTGAATCTCAAATTACACATATTATTATTGATTTCTTTGATAAATTTGTCAGCGGCGGTTGAATCACCCTTCCAAATTACAAAAATATCGTCGATGTATCTAAGCCACATGACAATATTATCATTCCATTTCTCTAGGGGGGAGTTATTCAAAATCTGTTCTTCCCACCAACCCATATAGAGATTAGCGTAACTGGGAGCAAAGCATGTTCCCATCGCTGTACCGCATGCCTGCTCAAATATCTCATTGTTAAAATAAAACATATTATGTTGCAAACACCATGAGATCATTTTAAGTAGCATTTTACTATGTTGGTAAAAGTTGATCGATCTCTGTTTCAAAAAATACTCAACTGCCTGTATTCCCAAATTATGCGGGATACTGGTGTATAGTGCTGTCACATCCAGAGTCATCAGAAGGAAATCTTTTTCCCAACTAATATCAAAGATCCGTCTTAAAAAGTCACTACTATCCTGTAAGTAAGACGATAAATTTCTGACTAGAGGCTGTAAATATGCATCTAAATACTGAGATACAAATTCAAACAGGCTCCCTTTAATAGAGACTATGGGCCTTCCAGGTGGATTGTGTGCGTTTTTGTGAATCTTTGGTATTAAGTAAAATACAGGCAATTTTGGGAAATCTACTTTGAGCAGTTTATACTCTTGTTCACTTATGAGACCCCTGTCTTTCCATTGTATCAGTTCTAAATCAAATCTTATTTTCACATTATCCACATATTCTAAATCAATCCTTTTGTAGCATTTAAGATCATTCAACTGAGTATAAGCCTCCTCCATGTATTGTTGTCTAGGCCAAATTACAATATTTCCTCCTTTGTCAGAACTTCGCACTACAATTTCTGGATTCTTAGATAGTTTAGTCAATGTTTTATAGTATCCACTAGTCTGTGTATTGTTTTGCTTAACTGTCTTAGCCCTCAAGATCTTAAAACCTTTGATTAAAGTATCAGAAAATTGATCAATTATGTCTCCACTGTATGCTGGAATAGTTCTAGATTTAGGCTTCAGCCCCGATGCTCCTTCTCGATCTAAACATATGCCCTCTGCTTCCAGCCTTGCAATTAATTGTTCTTCATTAAGTTCACCTACAGTACTATCTCCCAGTTCCCACAGATCCTTCATTAACGTCACATCTTCAATAAGTAAGTTCTGACTACAGTGGCTATCACTCTGTGAACCTGACTCTTCCATATCCGCTCCCTGTGGTGATGTCATCTTGTTTTTGTTGGCATGAATTTTAAATAATTTTAATTTCCTTATAAATAGAAACAGATCTATGCGACTTTGTACATAGTCAAACTCCTGAGGCTGGCAGTACGAGAGGCCTAATGTCAAATTTTCTTTGTCCACTTCATCTAATTCACTGTTCGATAAATTAACAATTGTCTTGTCATCTCTCAATATCGTTTGTTGCTTCGAGTCATCTTTCCTCCATCTTCGATTGAAATTTCTTTTGCCCCCTCGTCTTTTCTGCCTCTGCCTCTTCCTCTTGTTCTGATTCCACCTCTCCAGGGTCTGTGATTTGTTCTTCGGTCTCTCCTTAAAAAATCAAATTCATCTTGCAATGAAGTATGAGACTTGACACGTACCGATTCTTCAAAGTCTGTGTCTGAACTCTCGCTGGTTCCCACATTGGAAGATTTGAATTCTGTATCAAAATTTTTCTTACTTGATTCTTTGCTTTTTTGCTGTCTCCAATAATCAAATTTCTTTGCAAAAGTGTATATTTGACCTGTTTCATAATCAAAAGTATCCCTGTTGAATTTACGTGACTTCTTTGAAATTATTTCTTCCTCAATTTTGCTTAATCGTTCATCCATAGCTTTGTATAATGATTCAACCAACTTTTGATCAGAAAAAGTCTCAATTAGTTTGGTAATATTATCAATTTTCTCTATAATTTTCTCCCTTTCTATTTGGGCATATTTAATCAATATCTTCATCATCCCTGCAGAGCTGGCTGCATTATGCGCTGCCCACTCTTTCAACAGTTCAGGATTCGGATCATCATATGTGGGCATGATAAAAATCCTCAAACCCCTAGGTACTCGATCTACTTCTAAGTATTTATTCAACGATTCACATTCCCACCATTTATTTAACTCTTGCTTTTTTAATCTCTCTAATTCCTTAAATGTACCGTAAATATCAGGATTGTTGCCTACGAGCTCTCCCGTGGATGTTTGACTCGTATCTTTCGTGATAACTTTGGCAAATGCAAGTTCCGCTCTCATTTTTCGATTTTCATAAATATTGGCAGCTTTATTCGCCATTTCAATGGTCTCGTCTCGGCAACACTGTTAATGAGTCAAAATGACTACCCAGTTGTTTTTGAATCTGTGTCAGCAAAAAGGCCAATTAGTATAATTAGAGTCACTGAATTCCATACGTATTTACACCTGGCTGCTTGTACTTAACAGACAGTATCTGGTATGCCCGTTCAATTTAAAACATTGTAGCCCGTGTTCCGAAATATGTGAATAAATATACCGGTTGATAATTCTTGGAGCGCCGCTCAACTTCCGTTAATAAAAACTCTGAGAACAATGTACAAGTCTCGTGTCAGATTGCTTTTGAGATAATTGAAGAGATATATCCTGAGATACACTGTTGCAATTTCACCGTAACCCTTCGTAAACTCAATCTTCCTTTCCACGATCGTGCGCCATACTTATTAAAGCAGAATCGCTACAGTTCGTGTTAGGCGCTTGGCTGCGCTTCTGGTAAGATATCAATCCATTTCATTCAGCCGCTTACCGTTCACGGCGTCAGTCTGCTTCGGCGTCCTCCGACTCCGCGCTGACTTCCCCTGGTGAACGGTCAGCTATTTTCTCGACGATCACTATTCCAGTGCGGGGGCAGAGAGATCAAATTATTAACACTCCGGTCAGCGTTACTCTCTGCACCTAATCGTCAATGGTGCTGGAGTGGGACGCACGCCACCTCGTCTTTCTAATATACAGAATTCCTTAACCAATCATTAAGGCTCCAGCACTCCACGAAGGTTTCAAGGATTTATTATAAACAAAACAGGAACGCGTTTCGGCGTAACCGCCTTCTTCAACCTGCGGGCCGCCATTTTGGCACCCTTTATATATCCCTTGTGTTACCATGCATTTAAAGTGATACACTGCCTTTTCAAACATACTGACTTCTGTAATGTCATACATGTGAAAAAATATATATGATACATATAGCAAAATAAATTAATGTAACGAAATAAGCCAGTGTATAGTGCTAAAACACAAAATGTTATTTACCAATCTAACTAAATCTTTATAAATCTGAGTAAATTAGAATTGATGACACGGAAACTAATTACGTATAAATCTTAAAATAAATCTCCTTGCATGCTAAAAGTCATCATCCACAATCATTGAAAAATAACATCCCATATGGAGAGTTATTGAGAGCAAAACGGATATGTAGTACAGAACTGCATTATGCAAATGTAGAGAGTGAAATGATAGAAAGATTGCAACAGAGGGGTTATACCAATGAGATCTTAGAGAACACTAGTACAAGAGTGAAATCCCGTATGAGGGAACAGTTATTGTTCACCACCGCAAAGACCATGAATTTGTCAGAGTCTAAGAAAAAGAACAAACGAAAAGACACAGGGATTGTGAGATTTATTACCACATTTAACAGTGCCCACGACTCTGTAAGAAAGTTACTACAACAGCATTGGCATATGCTCAAGAGCGATCCAGTCATAGGCACACTAATAAGTAACAGACCCATGATAACCTATAGAAAAGCAACATCGATGAGGGATATTTTGGTCAAAAATGATGTGAGACTAGAGAAATCTTTGAAAATGAGTTGGCTAAAGACACAGGATGGATTCTATAAATGTACTAAATGCAAAGCATGTAAGAATGGGGAAAATATTAAAACGATTGAATACCCATACAAAAGAATACATACCATCAAAGGCAGATATGACTGCAAAAGTGATTACGTAATCTATATTCTCAAATGCACATGCCCTAAGCTATATGTAGGTAGTACAAAACTTCAGGTACATAAACGAATTTTACAACACCTAAGGGCTATAGTTAATAGAGATGAGACTTATCCGGTTGCCAGACATATGCATGAGTTTCATGGAGGTCGTGTAGAAGATGTCAAGTATAGTGTAATAGATGGCATCAGAAAGGACATCCGTGGAGGAGATAGGGAAAAACATCTGAGGAAATTAGAGTCCAGATATATATTGGCATTAGATACTAGAGAGCCAGGAGGATTGAACTCCAGTGAAGAGTTATATATTCATTTAGGCTGATGTGGTTGATTAATGTATAGTAATACAGCAGCTAAAACATACACATTACATAGATACAGTCATTGTACGATTTTGCTAGTATATATGAGATTTAACTTATTTATGATTGTTCATAGCAATAATGTCTAATGTAACATCTATGCTTATTGATTGGACCTGGTTGGCCTCTCCAAGGAGATTTATTTTAAGATTTATACGTAATTAGTTTCCTTGTCATCAATTCTAATTTACTCAGATTTATAAAGATTTAGTTAGATTGGTAAATAACATTTTGTGTTTTAGCACTATACACTGGCTTATTTCGTTACATTAATTTATTTTGCTATATGTATCATATATATTTTTTCACATGTATGACATTACAGAAGTCAGTATGTTTGAAAAGGCAGTGTATCACTTTAAATGCATGGTAACACAAGGGATATATAAAGGGTGCCAAAATGGCGGCCCGCAGGTTGAAGAAGGCGGTTACGCCGAAACGCGTTCCTGTTTTGTTTATAATAAATCCTTGAAACCTTCGTGGAGTGCTGGAGCCTTAATGATTGGTTAAGGAATTCTGTATATATATAGATATATATATATACATACAGGGGCAGCTCCTCCGTAATGGAGGAGGAGCATCGTCCCTCTAGCTAAAAGCCAGCAGATGAAAAATAAAAAATAGTTTACTGTCATTTTATTTTTTTGTTGCTGGCTCAGCCAGCAGTGCAAGGAGGTGCGGGGCTTGTCCACTGGGAGGGGGGAGAGGGGAGGGGGAGTGAAGTGCACTAAATGTGCATGTGTGTTTGGCCAGTCGTCTTAAGCTGACCAATCACACATGCGCACTAAGCTTTCTCCAACCCGGCTGAGTTGAACAGCCGAGCTAGAGAAACTGCCCAAACCACAGGGCAGTGTCTGAGTGGCAGGCCAAGCCGCTCAGATTAATCCTGGCACTGCTTTTATGCTGGCTTTAGGGTGAGAGCAGCACCAGGATTGCCGGGGACCCTGTGCTGGTGTCCCAGTGAATGCTGGGACACCATCAGGAGCAGAGGAGTGAGGCGACAGGAGGTGATGGTGGTGGGAACGGCAGAACGGTAGGTGTTTTTTTTTTTATTGTATTTATTTCCCTGTCCCCTTCATCCCCCCAGGATTTGTATATCATTTTATGTTATATATCTGTGGTTTTCCTGGAGCCACAATCACCCCCCCCCCCCGGGAAACCACACATATATTAAAATAAAAGGTATATATATAAATATTTATAGAGAGAGAGAAAGAGAGAGAGAGAGAGAGAGGGAGGGAGAGAGAGAGAGAAAGTCTCTTTCTCTTTATATACATATCTTTTGGGCGTATATAATTTGAAGTCAGCAATAAAAATGCCAAGGTAACTCTTGTGATTTTCTTCCTGCTAAAGAAGGAGAGTGAACCTTTGACTAGTGGCAGTTTTGACACCATAAAGAAGCGCAGAATGTTTATATGCCTGCTGCAAAGAACAGATCGGTATTTTATGTGAATAACTGAGTGGATTAGTAAAGCCGCCATTACCTGTGCTTTAAAACAAATGAAATATATGTATGAGGGGGGCTATGGACAGATGAAGGGCACTTTTGCTGGGTGGTAGTGTGGAAATTTAAGGAGGAGGTCATGGGAAGGGGGGCGCCAAAAATCATTGTTGCACTGGGCGCAACCAGCACTAAAGGCTGTGATGATGATTATGTGGCAAGGTGAAGTAGTAGTTTGTCTTTTTTGTTTTTTCAGTGTCATTATATAACCTGCTGATTGAGGGAAGATATAAAGATAGGGTGACTGACATATACTGTTGCGCTCATCACATACACACACACACACACATACCAGCAATTTAGCAAACAACATATCTGCCTTCTACATAGGCTAGTGTTTTTGAGGGACAGTTTAGCCAGTAGCAGAGATTATGTCTCACTGGATGACTGCTGTTCAAGCCCTAACTTGGGTTATGGGGGACTGCTCTGAGGGAGGATCAGAGACTGAGAAAGCAGGCACTGAGACACCATCTGAGGGAGAGGACAGTGGAACAGAATCTGGGAGTGATTTTTCAGTCAGTGGAGTCCCAGAGGGACAAAAGTGGGTTAGCCCAACCCAGAGAGCAGGCGCGTGCGGTGGCAAGCACAGACAGAGTGCTCTCTTGGCAGCCCCCCAACTTAGTTTAGCCCCAAATTCCACCTTTCATTGGTGACACTGGATATAAAGTCAATACGGCCAACTTTTCACAAATTCACAACATCCATCTCTTTTTGGATGTTGACTTCCTTCATCAGACTATGCAGCAAACAAATTTGCATGCCGAACAATTTCTGAGGGAGCATGGAGGCACTCTAGGGCCCCGTTCAAGGGCACACCAGTGGATTGCCACACAATTGGAGGAGTTCAAGATATTTTTGGGCCTTACCATCAAAATGGAGTTAGTGCAGAAACCAACCTTGCAGTCCTACTGGTCAGCTTGCACGGTTTGGGTAACTCCTATCTTTGCATTGTGCATGAGTAGAGATCATTTTTTGCTATTGCAGTGCATGCTGCATTTCTACTTGTTTGAAAATGTGCAAACTCAGTTTGTAGCTTCACTTTCAAAACAAAAGCAGAAGTGTTGGTGAATGAGTCCCACAGGATATTGTTTTGTCTTTTTACTTCAGAAACATTAGGTAGAATTCACCATCATGTCTGCCTAAGTTTCAATAGTAGCTATGTTCATTCAGTTTGAGAAATGGGCCTCGCAGGGCCTCTTCAGACACCCCCAACTTGAATCCACAAACTGGAAAGAGTTGGATTTAGCACATTCAGTGTGCTATAGACGCATGAAAGACATGTCTTCCTGAGCCTCACGTGGCTGTCATGGGAGCTATTAGTAAAGGTTCCTTACACATGCCTTCAGTAATATTCAGTAAGGAGGAGGTAGTTACTTGACAGGTGCTAAAATGTAGTCAAACTTATTCCATCCTGTGGCATATGAATGTGTTGAGCCCCCCAGTAAGTTGATGTGAGTGCAATGATCGGTAGGGTTGGGCCCATGGCTGGCAGTATGAAAGTGTTGTGTGTTGTGCATGAGTGGTGTGTGAATGGACCATAAAGCAGTTTGTGCCATAAGGAGGCTTTATGGCTCACCTCAAGAAGGCTTGGTTTCAATATTCAGATACTTTGAAAAGTATTTATGCTTTGAAACCAGAATTTCTAGAGGTGCTAAAACCAACCAGTGTCAGTGGTGGATTAACTTTAGCATACTAGTACCAGGGGAGTCCAAGGGTACCGGACTTGTGTGGCTGTCACCAGTCTTTCTTCTCCTGGAATACCCTCCAAATCACAAACTTTGCTTAAAAACACATTTTCCTTGCATTTCCATGAGGGAAAGTCCTAGAATCTTCAGGCAGCCACAAAATTCCTACCTCTCAGCATTCCCCTAAATATCCAGAGCAAAACGTTGCCTCACTTGTGTGGGTGGACAAGTGGCAGTGACAGGGTAGGGCCCAAAATGTATTGGGGAGACATCAAAATTGTCTATCAGAAAACAATCTGGTTTTGTAAGGCGAGCACATCTGTTTTTGGTCCTGGACTAGGCAGCCATATAAGGAAACCTCCCAAACCCAGACATGGCTTGGGTGGATTCCCCAAAGTTTTCTTACCCAGAAAACCCTGCAAAGGTGAAACGTTGAATAAAAACGTGCATTTCTGTCAAGTAAGTTACAGGACTGAGTAGGCATCCACAAAATTCCTACCACCCAGTTTCCCCACTTGTCCTGCTAAAAACGCTACCCCACTTGTGTGCCTGTACCTGCGAATGGATCACCCCAGGGGCAACAGTGGCCTTCATGCAAGGACTACCATTGACCCTTGAACAATCCATTGCTGTCATGGGCACTAGGCCCAGGAACATCAGTGGGGTAGGGCTTTTATCGGGACAAGTTGGGGAACGCTGGGTTGTAAGAAATTTGTGGATCCCTGCATATTCCTGCAGCTACGTCACAGAAATGCAAGGAAAAATAGTGTTTATAGTCAATATTTTACCTTTGCACGGTATTCTGGGTGAAAAAAAAAACTTTGGCCAATCCACACAAGTAATACTCCCTGGGCTCCCCTTGATGTCTACTTTTAAAAAAATTCTGGGTTTGATAGGTTTCCCTAAATGGTTCCCGATCCCACGACCAATTACTACACTCACCTTAGTTATCATTATCGACAGAATACGTTTTGAGCCCTTCCCTGTCACGGGGGCTTGTCCTACCCACACAAGTGAGGTACTGTTTTTATAAGAGGACCGCGGGCAATGCAGGGTGGAAGGAAGTTTGTGGCTCCCCTCAGATTCCAGAACTTTGCATCACCAAAATGTGAGGAAAATGTGTTTTCTGATGGATTTTGAGGGTTGCAAAGGATTTTGGATGGAAAAATGTGGTAAGAGCCACACAAGTCACCCCATCCTGGATTCCCCTAGGTGTTACCCTACTGCCCAAAATCCACAGCTAGGTACATTACAAATATGATTTCAGTTTTTAGTGAAAAATGTAATGTGTCCACATTGCATTTGGGGTGTTTTCTGCCACAGGGACTAGGCCTTACCATACAAGTGAGGTACCCTTTTTATCAGGAGACTTGGGGAATGCTGGGTTGAAGGACGTTTGTGGCTCCCTCAGACTGCAAAACTTTGCAGCACCAAAATGTGAGGAAAACGTGTTTTTAGACAAATGTTGAGGTTTGTAAAGGATTGTGGGTAACAGATCCTGGTGAGAGCCCCACAAGTCACCCAGTCCTGGATTCCCTAGGTATCTCAGTTTCAAAAATGTACAGGTTTGCTAGGTTTCCCTAGGTGCCAGCTGAGCTAGAGCCCAAAATCTACTGCTAGGCAAAAAAACGCATCTGTTTTCAGTGGAAAAATGTGATGTGTCCACATTGTGTTTTGGGGCGTTTCCTGTCACGGGCACTAAGCCTACATACACAAGTGAGGTACCACCAAATAGTAGAACAAGTGTTATTACCAGTTGTCTTTCTCTGCATTTCCACCTCCCAAATGTAAGAGTGTGAAAGAAAGAAGTCATGTTGAGAAATGCCCTGTAATTCACATGCTAGAACGGGGACCTCCAAAATCATAGATGTGCAAATAACCAATGATTCTAGACTCCATATTTTGTGACCATTTCAGAAGTACATAGATTTCCTTGATACCTTTTTTTCACTCCTCATATTTTAACAAATTAATTACTGTATACCCAGTACACAATGAAAACCCATTGCAAGGTGCAGCTCATTTATTAATGCTGGGTACCTTGGGTTCTTGGTGATCCTACAAGCCCTATATATCCTCAGAACCAAAAGGATCCAATGGACATAACAGTATCTTGCTTTTGAAAATCTGCCTTAGATGGAAACAGTTACAGATGGAAAATGTAGACAGAAATGGCTGTTTTTTTCCAACTCAGTTTCATTTTTTTACTTCAACTCTTACTTTCTACAGGAGAACCCTGAAAAATGTACACAAATGACCTCTGCTGAGTTCAGAATTGTGTTTACATTTCAGAAATGTATACCTTTCCAGGATGGTTTCATACCCATTTCTGTCATTAACTGGAAGGAGGTTGAAACCACAATAAAAAGGAAAAATGGGGTAGGCCCCAGTAAAATACCAAAACTGTGTTGAAAGTTTTGATTTTCTGATTCTAGTCTGCCTGTTCCTGAAAGTGGGATTTTAGCACCGCAAACCCTTTGTTGATGCCATTTTCAGGGGAAAAAAACAGATGCTTTCTTCTACAGCACGTTTTTCCCATTTTTCCCCAAAAACCCAACTTTTCGCTTTATCTTGGCTATTTTCTCGGACCCCAATAGGGCAATCCACAAACTATGGGCATCTTTAGAATACCCATGGTGTTGAAAAAAAGGATGCAAATTTTGCCTGGCTAGCTTATGTGGGAAAAAAGCGATGGAGCCCTAATCGTGAATTACCCCAAATAGCCAAAAAAGGATTCTGCACAGGGTCGGGGGGAAGGCCCAGCAGCTAAGGGGTTACATAATTGATGTTTATAAATCAGTTAAAAACAAAGAAACATCATAGAAAAATATTGATAAATAAAAATTATAGACTAAATTAGTGCTGCATTATCCTGCAGTGTGCTACAATAGCATCACAAATTATGACGCTATTGTCCCTAACCTGCACCATGGTTTGCCGTATGTTTAATACGGTGCACACATGGTGGCATTACAGGGGTGCTAAGGGACGCAAGAAAAGTGACTCTGCATATAATGCAGTGCCTCTTTTCTTAAATTTAGGCCTACAAATAATGGTGTGCCCCATTTTAATGTTTGTTCTGTGCAGGCATTACAAATAGCCGTTAAAAATGGCACAGTGGAATCTTATAGACTCTACTATACCATTTTTGTGGTCCCCCCTAACGAGCGAATGCCTCCCTTACATACATTATGCCTGGCATAGGCATGACATGCGGCAAGGGGTTACAAAGTGGCACAATGCATTCATTGCACCACTTTGTAAATCTGGTGTGGTGAATCTGGTCTCAGTGAGCCACATTAGCATCATAAAAAATGACACTAATGTGGCGCAAGGAGACGCTAGGCCTTCCTAAATCGGGGCAATATGTTTTAATACTTAATTAAAAATCTACACATTAACAACCACACCCACAACCCAACATTACAAATTAACACAACATGAAACCAATTAAATCACACACATAGAAAGTAAAAAATTTACAATTAGACCAAATACACATACATAATAAAATCTAATATTTCCTACCTTATAATAAATAAGTAAATCATACTTGCAATTCTGTAGCTGTAGATCTTCATCCACCTCCATGCTCACAAAATCCAATCTACAAAACATTTAAAATAAAGTCTAATAGATCCAAAAATATGCTACATTGAAAAATTCCAAAGTAAATCCAATGAAGTAATCCAAAGTTAGGAAAAACATAAAAAAATCCTACAAAAAATAAAAAACAAGAACTGCTCCAGGAAAAACAAAAATTGAAAGGAAATACAAAAAATATTATTTGTTTACTGTAGCCCAAGGTTATTTTCTTTAAAAATAAATGTATAAAGCCCAGTTCCACATGACAGCTACAGATCAGTAAAGTAATAAAAAACATAACACACCCACCCTCACAAAGCACAATTTGCCAGGAGAATATAAACATTACATTACAACACTAACAAACACAATAAATAATATTTCATTATCTATAATACCTCTAGTCTGCTACCAATCTATAATTAGACATAATGCCTAATCACTACTATACAACCTAACAATCTACTACAACATAGGTTTCAAAAATAAAAGTCTGACTAAACATCACACTAACTACACCTACTCATACCTCTCCATCCGAATAACTGGTCTTACATTATGTGTTGACTAGCAACAAATAATCACAACTTGCTCCTACGAAATGCAACTACAAATGAAGCAATATACTGAACAATACACTTAGAAAGAAAAATAATCTCACTAAATGAAAACAAAGCAATGCTATCTCCTCATAGAAAACAATAGAACTTTAAGATTAAAATGCATAAAAATGTATAAGAAATATGTAAAAAGTATATAAAGAGTGGGAAATGTCAAAAAAAAATCTAAAAATGTATCAAAATGTAGATGATTATTAAAACTACAGTATAAAGTAAATAGTACTATGAAACATTCAATATAATGCACTATTCAAAATATACAAAAAAAGTAAATAAAACCTGTAAAAATCAACAAGTATGTGTAACAAATATGTATGTGAAAAAAGTATGTTCCATTTTTGTTATTTTACAATATAAAATGAGCTTCCTTTATTATTGCGATATGATTGTTATACTTTTTCACAAATAATACATTACATGTGTTATTTGTGAAAAAGTATAACAAATGTATCACAATAATAAAGAAAACTCATTTTATATTTAACAAACTACTGTGTGTAAATAAATTTAAATATATGCGTTAAATAAAATATAAAAAATTAAATAATTAACAATATAAAAACCGTAATGTTATTCACTGTAAATAACTAAAAGAAAATATTAATATTTTAGTGTGAAATGTTGAATACTAAAAACATGACATCTACTATTCATGTTATAACATAACATATTAGGATAAAGGTGTTATAGGCTGAGGAGTTAACAATTACTATTCCATCTCCAATCTAAACCATTTCGGGAAACTTTTGGACACTTAGGGCCTCATTATGAGTTTGGAAGTCGCACCTCCAGACCGCCATGTTGACGGTCCTGAAAAGACCGCCATATTGGCGGTCTTTCAGACCTCCCTATTACGAGTTACACAGGCAAGACCACCGACTGCTAAGCAAATGTAGCAGACTGCCAGTGGGGCAGCAGCCTGGAGATAGGTGGTCTGACCTCCAGAGCCGACAGCACCACGACCAACCACTGAGCATATTACAAGCACACAGTCACCTTTGCAGTCCTTTCATGATGATCAGCCAATGGCGGTCTAAAGCACAGTGGCTCACGGTCAGCAAAGTAATAGGCAACTGCACATTGGATGAATTTGAAAACAACACAGCAGACACACACTGCCACAGTGGACACACCTACAAAGGACGCTATAAAACACAACCCTTCACAGATCACGATCCTTTGCATTTACACAGCAAGACACAGAAGCCAGAGCACCATTTTTCCATAGAATACATATATTACGCACCCGGTTTTTGAATGCCCCATGTAACACCATGCACACACTTTTGACAATTAACACCCCTTTGCACTACCCCAGTTTAGCAAGTCAGGGTCATTCTTTTTTTGCCATGTCATGTTCTAAAAATCCCCATTTTTTAGAAGATGAGTTAAGAATTATGGTGCATGAAACATAAGTGTAGATTCACAAATGTTTGGAGCACAAGTCCAGCATAGTCCTCTCAGTAGGATAATCAAAATGTTGGACAGGATCATTTGCAGAGTGAATGCTATGCACAAAGGAGGACAATAGGAAGAGGTGGAATGACCTCAGAGGCAAGGTCCATCCCTTGGCCTCCAGGCACCAGCTGCAGGCCAACAAGACTGTCTGTGGCCCTCCAGGTGCCCCATTACATCTCTTTCCATGGGAGGAGAACGTCTTGGACATCCTGCTTCCTAAGGGCTTGACAGGAATCCCTTAGGTAGGTCACAGTACAAAAAAGTCACAAAAATGCTATATCATGCATGCTCATAGCTCACCGTTTGCCACTGTCTTGTTCATGTACCCCACCAGCATTCAATACCCAGAGTATCTGGGTGTTCAGACTGTCAATCTGTATTGGTGGACCCAACATCACAGCTACTGGGGTCCTTCATATTGTCAGAGTCACCAGATCCTCGGGGTCTGTGCACGTTCCCAACACGTCCACCACTGAACAGCTCCAAGACTCTGATAGATAAATCACAGAGACTGAGAGAGTTCAAGAGGGGAAGAGGGGATTAGGAAGGGAACATCTGGGAAGGAGACCTGTAGTAAGAAAAAGGTTAGAACACACAATATGAAAATTATATCTCCTGAAATCAATACTAGACTATGATTCTAAGCCTAGTCACTCTGAAAACATGAACAATCTAAGAGTTAAGTTTAAAATGACTAAGTTTCAAGATAGCCGGATACCTGTATGGGAATCAAGATGAATTAAATGAAAACTTTCTTATTCAAGTACTTTCCTTTACATGAGAATCAGAAAAAACATTCTAACTAAATTTTAAACCAGTCATATAAATCCTGTTTTGAGAATGTATACTAGGACCATACAATATTGCATCTAGAAACTCTGGCTTTCTGTGTACTCTTAAAATGTTTCAACACAAATTGCGCATATTGCAGATGTATATATATACATATATATATATATATATATATATACATATATATATATTAAACACCACAAAAAGATTGTGCACCATGAATAACACAATATGGATTCAGGAAACAAATCACATAACTTGTCAACTCGAATATTACATAATAAATATCTTAGAATAGTAGCATACAATAAACAACATGAATTAAACTCGAGGAGAGAATCGTGCGTCTTGCCAATTCGAGTGTTACCATGTAAAATACCAAGAAATGGTAGAACACAATGAATATCAAAGTCAAATCATCATTAATCGAATCGAGCGTCTTGCCGATTCGTAAAACACAATGTAAATATCAAGGAATAACAGCTCACAATAAATACCAAGATCAAAGTACAATGAAACAAATCGCGCTTCTTTTGACGATTCTTAAGCCACCATGTAAAATGTCAAGAAATGGTAGCACACAATGAACAACAAAGTTAAATGCTCATGAAACGAGTTGTGCGTCTTGCCAATTCGTAAAACATCATGTAAATGTCAAGAAATAGTAGCGCGCAATGGACAACAATGTTTAAACACAATAAAATGAATCGCACGTCTTGCCGATTCTTAAGCCACCATGTGAATGTCAAGAAATGGTACCGCATAATGAATAACAAAGTCAAACCTTTATGAAATAAATCGCGCGTCTTGCCTATTTGTAAACTACCATATAAATGTCAAGAAATGGTAGCGCAAGTAATCTGTTACTCATTTAAAAATTTAAACCAAGAATATGAAAAGTCTAAATAACGGTTTCGGAACAGTCCAACCACCATCTTACCGCCTGGAACAATGATCACCAATGAAGAGTTAGGGCAGAAGACTGGAAGATCCAAATAGGCCGCCGGGACGGGAGCTCAGGAAGAAGCTGCTGCTCTGTACCGGGACCTCTGAATGGTGAGCACTGGGAGTTGGGCTGGCTCTCTTTTATAGAGTCTTGGCCAAGCCCAGAACCACGCCCAGGCATGTTTCAGGGAAAGTCTCTGGAAGGCCCTGGAAAGGAGCCACACCCTAACACACTCTAAAAACCTGCAGCAGTACATTGCAAAGGAACAGAATTTGTAAGCATATTAAAAATAACTTTTCAGGATTGAACTCTGCAATGCAAAAGGTTAAACCACAACATATCAGCACAATGCATAAATTACTTTGTTTTGAGAATGCTGGGTTTTTGCATTTTTGTCGCCAATAGAGCGCGTACTGCTCTGGTGTTGACACATATTCCATATGTCTAAATGGAGCCTATAAGTCTTTCAATAAACAAAAATACTCCCAGGACTCATGGTATGTCTCAATAGGTAACTGTATCCTCAAACCTAAATGCAGTCTACATACAGATATATAATACCCAACATTGGTATAGTGTGTGTGATAGAGAGTAACTCCCAAGAAGCACTGTTCCTTTAACACCAAACACCGGACCAGTGCTCACTTATTCACATATTCCTGTTTGGTAACTCTCAATTGAAGTTTACTCACCTGGGAGGATAATATTTGTCAAGTATGGGAAGTAGAGGGAGTGGCATGACTGCTTAGGCCAGGAGGCCCTGTTTCTGGAACTCCAACTGCCAGCCCAGAGTACAGTTGCCCAAATACCCCTCTTTGTTAACTTTCAACTGAAGTATAGTCACTTGGGATGATACCATGTGTATAGTGTGTGTAGTAGAGGACTGCAACTCCTAGGAGGCACTGTTCCTCTAACTCAAAGCACCGGACCAGCGTTCACTTGTCCAAATATTCCTGTTTAGTAACTCACAAATGAGGTGTACTCACCTGGGAGGATAACATTTGTACAGTATGTGTAGTACAGGGGGTGACCTGACTGCAACTTCCAAGAGGTACTGTTTCTATAATTCCAAATACCAGGCCAGTGGTCACTTGTTCAAATACCCTTTTTGTAATCTCTCAATTGAAGTGTACTCACTCAGGAGGATAACATTTGTATAGCTCACAGTAGTGAGTAGTA
The DNA here is from genome assembly GCF_031143425.1 of Pleurodeles waltl. Taxonomy (NCBI): domain Eukaryota; kingdom Metazoa; phylum Chordata; class Amphibia; order Caudata; family Salamandridae; genus Pleurodeles; species Pleurodeles waltl. Next base: position 392,655,586 of record NC_090442.1, on the reverse strand, counting down.
CAGGGAGTGACATGACTGTTAAGTCTAGGAGGCTTTGTTACTGTAACTCCACTCACCAGCCCAGTGTTTTCTTGTCCAAACACCATTGTCTGGTAACTCACCTGGGAGAATAACATTGACATAGTGTATGTAATACAGGGAGTGACATGACTACTAAGGCCAGGAGGCCCTGTATCTATAATTCCAACGACCAGCCCAGTGTTCACTTGTCCAAATACTCCTGTTCCTCAACTCTCAACTGAAGTGTACTCACCTGGGAGGATACCATGGATTAGAGAGAGTGACATTACTGCAGCTCCCAGGACACCTTGGACTGTAACTCCAAACAACAGACCAGAGCACACTTGTCTAAAGACCCCTATTTAGAAACTCATATTTGAATTTTACTCACCTGTGAGGATACTATTGGTCAAGTGTGTGAAGTAGAGGTAATGACCTGAGTGAAACTCCCAGGAGGCACTGTTTCTCTACCTCCAAACACCAGACCAAGGTACACTTGTCCAAAGACCCCTGTTTGGCAACTCTCAATTGAAGTGTACTCAGTGCTGGGAAGTAGAGGGAGTGACATGACTGCAAAGCCCAATGGGCCCTGTTGCTCTAACTCCAACCACCAGCACAGTGGCCACTTTTCCAAATACCCTTGTTTGTCAACTCTCAAATGAAGTATACTCACCTGAGAGTGATCAAGCCCAGATCAGGCCCAAATCAGAGACATATCTGTCAACATAGCTCCATCTTGACTTGCTAACCCAAGATGAAATATTTGAGGAAAAGAATGACGTCTTACCTAGTGTCTATAACAAGTATTCATAAGGGCTCAAGATGCCTCACCAGATTGGTATTGGCAGCAGGCACATCCACACTGCACGGTGCACATGAGTCCTTTCACATATACAAATAAGTCATGGGTTTACCTGCATCACACTCAACTAGGCCTCCAAATGGGCAAAGACATGTCTTGTCTAGCCACTGTTTTGCCTGCACTGGTGGCAAGGTGTCATTTTCATGCCATCCTCCCAAGTTCAAATGATATGCACATTTCAGCAGCTGCATGCGTCAAAATGAATTGGCACGCTTCCCACGTCATGTCAATACACTCAATACCATGGTTACTCGCCACAATAGGATTAACTGTAACTTAACTTTGTACAAGCTCTCTGTTTACTCTAACTATAAACTGCTTGAGGTAGATGTTACACTACAACCAGTAAAATTGTATGTTTTACATCAATAGGTCAAGCTGATGCTGTGCACAAAGAGGCCACAGAACAGACTGCCACTACCCCACTGGATGAAGCCCTCAGTGAAGAAGACACTCCAGGACGTGGAGGACACTTCTGGCCCATCTGAGTAACCTGGTCAGATAGCAACAGTAAATCTCACTGTGCTCACATCAACACCTCCCATTCCGGTTGCCTAAACATCACAGGCAACCATTCATCCCCCAACCTCTCTCCCTAGCACAGTGTCTACCGTCTTGTGCCCCCCAGTCCTGGATCCTGAGTTGCAGTGGAACACTTGACAATGAGGGTCCAGGAACAAGTTGAAGAGGGTACCCTGTGACAAGGCACAGGCCCACGGGTGTAGGGTGCATGGGATGGATGCTGTGGGCCAGCGGGGTCAGGCCACTGGGGCTGCTGTTGGCCAGGACACCATCAGCCATATCTTGGGGGCCTATCAAGAGTCCCAAGGTGTGATGGGCCAGATCTTGACAGAACTCAAGGAAATCAATTAGCTACAGAGGGACATGCACAGACACATACAGGAACAGATGGAGGCCCACAATAACAACATGGCATCCCTAGCAGGAGTGCTGAGGGACAGTCACACCACCCTGAGCAGGGCTTTTCAACAACAGCCTACCCCTTCCTTTGGCTCATCAAAATGAGGCAAATCAACATTGGAGCCAGACACTGGATGGGAGGCCCTGCCAGAGGAAGAACCAGCCTCAGGCAGCCCTGCCTCTGGAGCAGAAGATCCCCCATGAGCAAGTGAGGACATCTAGCAAAGAATCCAGGAGGTGCAGATGGCAAGACACCCATCAATGCCAGCAAGTGACCTCTTCTTAAAGGACCTCCTATGTTGACTGATCCTCAACCACTTACCAGTTCCAATGGGAGAAGTACTCTGGACATTGGACACAATGGTGTGGCATCTACTCCATTGATTTCATTCACTATGACTGGCTCCTTCACTTTACATTTTTTTGTTTCTTTCTGTCCAAAATGGATTTTCTGTATTGGCATTGTAATAAATTCACCCATCACAAACTCAGTGTCTGCTTGCTTTATTTTCACATTTAGCTATGTAGAGATGTAAGATCTTGTGAACCATATGATGAAGATACAAGCTACTTGTGCCGGGATATGTTACATGTAGACAGTGTCTAGCTCAGGATTATAACCGTTACACACCAACACATTAGCACAAGTGTCTGGTCAAACCAAAAAAAATATTACAGTGTTCAGCACATAGGCTGTAAATATGTCTGGACTTTTGGAAACAAGAATGAGTGACTCATACTAAGGTACAAACCCTTAGACCACAGAAGGAAGGGATTTATTAGACAATGGGGGTCATTACAACTTTGGCGGGCGGTGGTGCCCATTTGGACATCCCCGCTGGGCCGCAACATGGGAGCCGGCTCCAAATGGAGCCAGAGGTGTTGCGGCCGTGCGCCAGTGGCATGGGCAGTGCAGGGGCCCCCAGGGGCCCCACGACTCCCCGTACCGCCAGCCTTTTCCTACCGCCAGAAAAAGGCTGGAGGTCGGGGACTCGTAAGCAGCAAGCAGCGCTGCCCAGGCTTCCGCCGCGGTCATAATAGGCCAGGAAGCACCGCCAGCCTGTTGGCGGTGCTTCCGTCATTTTAGCCCTGGCGGTCTCAGACTGCCAGGGTCAAAATTACCCCCATTGTCCTGTAGGATAGGCAAACATTAAAGTGGTTGATGTCAGCAGCTTGGGCCTTATCACATACCACACCAATGTAATCCAACATTACATAATCCAAGATACAGGCAGATGGCAGTACAATAGTCCCTGATCACAGGGACATCATAATCCAATTCTCATGCTTCTGGTGGTATGACACAAACATATTTTAGTGTTGTGAGACAGGAACTGTGGCATGCAATGATGAAACACATCCACAGCTATTTACAGGTAATACAAAAAGAGTGTTTAGCCAATGTGAAGAAAAAATGACTTGGTCAAAAGCTATGACTACATATTTTCTGACCACATAATGACACACACAAAGTCAGGCCCACCACAAGACACAAAACAAGTGCAATAGGCACTTCTGTACCTCCACCCAACCACTGTGCAAACAGTCTTGGTACAGGTCTCATACATCCAAACTTTGGGACCTACATTACCAGGAACATTCTATGTCCACTTTGTAAATCAGAACGCATCAGATAGTTGCCAATGTAACAACTCTGAAATGCCCACATGAAGATGTCATGGTGAAGGTATCTGTACAAAGAACAAAACAATAAGTATAGGCTTTAAACAACACATATGACACAAGTCACATAGAAAGCAACTGGAAAACAAAGTACTTTGAAAGGAAACTGACACAAACAAAGCTACATCATCAAGGTGGGGATGTGTCAAAGGCTATCTTATCAAGCAGCCTTTGGCTGAATATTGGAGAGTATCCGCTCCCTAGCAGTTTTAAGAACACTCAACTCCACACATTCTCAAAACTACAGTGCATTGTACATGTGATGTGATGTTATTACATCACATCACATACTTACAAGTAGCTGTTGATGAGATCTTCTTGCAAGTCAACTCCTTCCTCTTCACCACTGTCATCCTCACTTGGAATTTTTAGGAGTCTCGCCCAGTGGCATTTCAGCCTCCCCCTCCTCTCGGATGCATGTGATATTCCTCCGCAGGGCGATGTTGTGGAGCATGCAGCATGCCACAGTGATCTGACACATTTTCCCAGGTGAGTAGAGGAGGGCTCCACCAGTCCTGTCCAGATACCTTAATCTGGCCTTCCGGTGCTCAACAGCCTAATCCACTGCCTGCTGTGTTCTTTCATCAGCCTCACTGAAGTGGACTTCCTCTGCTGTAGTTGGATTCCTCAGCGGCGTCAACAACCAAGGACAGTTTGGATATCTGGAGTCTCCTGTTAAGGAATGGGACATACGTGCAACCATGAGTTACTCACTTCATGGATGTAGCACCTGACATTGCACATACTCAATCAGGACAGATGTGACTTACCAACCAGCCAGGCTCCCTTTGGGGGCAGTTGTGATACCCACCAGGGTATGGTGCTGTTATGCATTATGAAGGAATCACGGGCTGATCCTGGATAACGGGCACAGACTTTGAGAAGTAGAGTCCCACAAACAGACAACTTGCACGTTGATGGAATGCAAGTTCTTTCTGTTGCAATAGACTTGTTCAGTGGCCTGCAGTGGCACCAAACCAACATGTGTGCCATCAATGGCCCCCACCACATGTGGGAGGTGGGCAAAATCATAAAAGTCAGCCTTTACGTTGACTAAATCCTCATGGTGGGGGAACCTGATATAGTTGTTAATGTGTTTCAACATTGCTAAGAGGAAATCCTTCAATACCAGACTGAACTTAGGTTACGATATACCAGCAGATAGGGGCACTGTATGATGGAAAGACCCTGTGGCTAGGAAGTGCAATACTGACATAACTTGCTAAATGGGTGGCTGGCATTAGATGAGGCTCCAACCAATGGCATAAGTCCACTATTGTTTGCCTATCCAGACAGTATAACATAATAATATGCCATTGCTCCAGGGTGTGAAGGTCTGGTAGTGAATGGTAGATCAGAAGTTGTCGTATCCTCCCTCTCCCAGGGTACCTAAGTGAGGCAAGACATGATTTGGAACATTAGTCATTGTGTCCAGAGCAACATACATTATGTATGTATATGTATCTATGGGCCAGATGTAGCAACAAAAAAAAATTAGCGACTTGCAAATTGCGAGTCATACCGACTCGCAAATTGCAACTCGCAAACTTGTATGCAGAAAGGTGTCTCAGACACCTTCTGCGACTCGCTATGGGTTCGCAAAGACCTACCTCATGAATATTAATGAGGTGGGTCGCAAATTGCGACCCCATAGCGAGTCCCTGCACTCACAGGGATGGTGGCCTGCTGGAGACAGCAGACCTCCATGTCTGTGACTGCTTTTTTTAATAAAGCTGTTTTTTTTTTTTGAATTGCAGCCGTTTTCCTTAAAGGAAAACAAGTTGCTATTCAAAAAAATAATGAAACCATTTGGTTTCATTTTTTCAGAGTAGGCAGTGGTCCATTGGACCACTGCCTGCTCTGAAAAAATATTGTCAGCGACATTCACAAAGGGGAAGGGGTCTCATGGGGACCCCTTCCCGTTTGCGAATGCGTTACCACCCACTTCAAGTGGGTGGTAACTGCAAGTTGGTTTGCGACCGCTTTCACGATCACAAAGCAACTCAGCATGGCGATGCGGTCGCAAATAGGAAGGGAACACCCCTTCCTATTTGCGAGTCGGATTCACATTTTGCGAGTCGGTACCGACTCGCAAAAGGTGAAACTGCATCGCGATGGCCGTTTTGCATGTCGCAAACTGCGTTTTTCACAGTTTGCGACATGCAAACCGGTTGCTACATCTGGCCCTATATTTGTAAAGTGCACTCCGGCCGTGGCATCGAAGCGCTAAGCAATAGTAAGGAGAGTGACAGAAAAACATAACGAGAGGGAGAAATAGCAGAACTACTAAGGAAAGAGGCAGGTTTTCAACTGCTTCCTAAAGGCCAAAAAAGTTATGTTCCTTCCTAATAGTCAGAGAGAGCATGTTCCAGTGCTTGGCAGTGGCCACTACAAATGCTTTGTCACCCCATCTGGCCTTACGAGTGCGAGGGATGTGGATCAGGTGAGATCCTGCTGATCTAAGCTGACTACCAGGCGTGTACCAGCGTAGCGTAGAGGAAAGGGATTCAGATCCTAACGAATGAAGGGACTTAAGTGTCAAACAAAGATTCTTGAAAATGATACACTTCCTGACAGATAACCAGTGTAGTTGTTTAAGACTGCTGCTAGCGGAAGCTGAGAGGGGAAGATCTAATATTACATGAGCGGCTGTATTCTGGATCAGTTGTATTTTGCCAAGTGAGTCTTTATCAACGTTTAGCATCAAAGCATTACTGTAGTTCAGTTTGGAGATCACCAAAGCGAGGGACACCGTGATTCTAAGCTCCTTTTATAAATATGGAAAAACAAAATTCAAGATTTTGAGAATCTAAAAACAAGGTTTGGTGGTAGAGTTAGCTTGAGAGTTAAAAGACAAACAATTGTCAAACATGACCCCCAAATTTCCAGTGGAGGTTATGGTGGCAGGCAGGTCGCCACAAGATGGAGGCCACCAACGTGAGTGCCACAATTCCCTACTAGAGACAAAGAGCAAAATCTCTGTTTTGTCACCATTCATTTTGAGCCAATTGAAACCCATCCATCTATTAATTTTACACATGCAGCGATGGAATTGATTCGCAACTTCCTTCCAGTTTTTATGAATGGGAATAACCAGTTGAGTGTCGTCCGCACAAGAGGTGGCAAAAAAGCCAAATGACTGGATAAGTCTTGCCGATGGAGCAATGTATAGATTAAACAATGTGGGGGTAAGAAAGAAGCCCTGAGGAACTCCACAAGGTAATTGATATGCGGGAGCTCTGAAATCACTACAGCTTACAGTGGTAGATCTTTCCCTTAGGAAGGACTTCAGAATATTCAGAGCTGTCCCTCTAACACCCGCTTGATAGAGACGGTGTGCCATAATGTGGGGCAAGATGGTATCAAAAGCGGCAGATAAGTCCAATAGCACTAAGATAGCTCCTTGCCCCTCATCAACTAGTCTACGAATAGTGTTCGAGGTGATAATGAAGGTGGATTCAGCGCTATGGGCTTTCCTGAAGCTGTGCTGAGAGGGATCTATGCCGCCAGAGTCTTGAAGAAATTTGGCTAGTTCTGCATTAATTTGTTTTTTAAAGATTTTAGTCTCGAAAGGCAGCAAGGCGATGGGCCGAAGGTTCTTAAGCTCATTTGCCACTCCATCAGGTTTCTTTTTCAGAGGAACCACCATCGCTTCTTCTCATGATGGGGGAAATTCACCAATGTTCAGAATCTCCTGAAGCAGCGGTACAAGGACCGAGGACACTAGCTCAGGGGCAAGCTGCAAATGTGGTGGAGAAGGGATCACTGGGGGAGCCTGACATAATGCCCATCATGAGCTCATTGATCTTCCCCAGCCACAAAGGCTGTAAATTAATAAGCATAGGAAAATCAGTGCTTATTGAACTATTTAAGTGCTCATAGGGGTCTGGTACCCCCAGTGATTGAGCAAAGCTGGTTTGAATGATGCATTCCAAAAATATCATGTGATAAAGCATTTCTGTTTGGATAGATATGAGTGCTACCACAAAGGAGATCAAGTCCTCACCTCAAGTGCCAATCTTTCCCACACTAAGCCTGATAGTTCAGGCCTAAACATTTACTCTCCCCTTTTGGAGTATAATGTTTCCAATCTAGTTGCCACCAGGAAGTCTGGATCACTATCTGACCCCTGTCTACCATCCATTCTACGTCTGGTGCCTGATTTGATCGCAGCCCAACTTATAAGACTTTTGAATCATGTCCTGAGGTTAAGACACTATCCAACAGCCTGGAATCAGGCTTCGGTCCTACCCATATTAAAAAAACAAACCACCAAAAACTACTGTCCTGTCTCTTGTCTGCCTTTCCCAGCCAAAATCCTTGAAAAGGCAGTGAATAAAGAGCTCACGGCCTTTCTGAACGGCAATGAAATTTTCAACCCTTACCAACATGGGCTTAGAGCCCATCACTCTACCAAATTTGCACAAGTGTCCTAAGGAGTGCTCTGTGGTAAAGATACATATCACAGAACCCATCCCCTGTTGTGGCATGAGTCTGCATTTGGTAGGCCACATGTCCAATCATGCATAAGGAAGACACTTTCTGTACCCACCATGCCAGCCCCTTCATTGTCACTCAAGTGTAATGGTGAAGTCTGTACTATGGCAGTTGCTTGTAGGGACTGTGCGCAGTCAATCTCACAGAGTGTGAATGTGTTGGTCCATTCAGGTCTAAGGAGTTTACCCTTCAGAACCCACATATGTGTGTATTGTTTCATTGTGGCTCACATCACAGTACATGTTGCTGGAGAATGGGCTACCTGATATCAGTAGGCCTGCTTAATTATTGTAGGCCCTGAGCAGGGCAGTGAGTTAGTCTGCAGATGGATATGTATGTTTGCAGTCATGTCCCTGTACTTATTGGCTTGTGTGCTTTATTCTTGTGGTGTTAACAAGTTAAACATTTCTAGATTGGTGTTTCTGACATGTGTGTGACTCAACTATTTGTGCCAAAATTAGTGATTGCAATCTCTTGGTTTGTCTTTTGCATCCATGCAGGTAAACACCCATCAGAAGAAGGAGGTACGGAGAGCCATCACCCAGAAGGTGCGGACCCTGGGGTCCACAGCCAGCGGAGCACCCACTGTCACAAGAGGTGGGAGAACCTGAGACTCTGGGCCTGGAAGATAGCTGAGGTCCAGATATGGCTGTCCTCCCAATGTAGATAGGGTGCATGTCGGACCATGACCCCCCCTAATGGCCAGCATTCTGGCAGCGGTCTATTCAGACCTTGATGGGCATTTGCGGAGAGCACAGCAGCCACAAGGGGGTGAGTACAGGGCATATTCCTGCATGTCACATTACGAAAATAATGTGTTAGGTTCTGATATCTCCCCCTGATGATTAGGCATGTGCCATGTGTGACACAGTAGATGAGTGACTGTGTAGACATGTCATATGGTGCACACTAATGTACCTTGCCTATTGGCCAAGGGACCTGGACACAACTGTGTACAATCCACAAACAATGTGTTCTCCAGGGACAACATATGGATGTGCACATTGATGTGCACATTGATCAATCAAGTGTTTGTTGTTGCAGTGGGTGTAAATTCTATGTAGCAGACCACTATTCTTAAGTGTTACAAGCCAAAAGAAAGGAAGTGATGGATCACTGTTCTCAGCCATGTGTTCTCAGCCATGTGTCTCGTAAAATGAATATATTGACATCTTCCACCAGTCACCCCCACACACAACATCCCCTCTACCTCTCTCTTCCCAATCCAAGTCCCCATTCCCTTACCTATCCCAAGCACACAGACACATCCACATGAACCCACCTAAACACACACCAGCAGCACACATAAACACAAACGCCACAAGACACACCGGAATGCAGGCACTCAATGTATACCCACAAACACAACATTAGCCACTACTTCAGCAGAAACACACACAATCCCCACCAACCCACACACCACATTAAGCATACCCACAGGCACCACCACAACAGCCAGTGACACATGCACCACATCCACCATACCCACAGGCACCACCCCAACAGACCCACAGACATCTACCACATCCATCATACTTGCAGACACCACCCCAACAGACACACCTCTACCTCCTAGCCTCCATGACATGCAAACTCCCACCAGACACTACCCAATCATAAGCATACCTCACACATGCACACGCCCAAAACATCTACTCCCACACAACAGATAACCACTCCCTCAAACTCCAAATCCCCAACCTCATCTGATGACCATCCCCATGTTCAAAAGGAGAGTTTCCTTTTTGAGCCTGCCCTTTCCCCTGTTCCCTCTACCCCGTCCCAAACCCAAGAGGCCCTGAACCACATCCCAACCAATCCCTTCCATATCTAAGCCCTCCCCATCACACCTGTCCCCCTGCAAGCACCCATACCTCTGCCCCCCCAAGAAGAAGCCCACCCCTCCTAAGAAAGAGTACACACCTCCCAAACCCACCCATCCCAAACCAGACCCTCCCCCAAGGATGATCCCTGAGGAACCTGCCTGTCCATTTGATGTCCTTTCTGTGGAGGTTCCCTAGCAGCAATAGGAGTCAAGTGTGGGCACATTAGTGTGCAAACACTTTAAGATGGACTGACCAATGGCCTTTGATCATAATTGTTTTGGTTCAAATAAATCAGAATTGTTGTTTTTTGGGGTACACATTTGTCCTGATCTTCCTTTTCTACATTTATGTTGTTCCAGAGTAATCTGTGTTGTCATCCTACAGTTGTGTGTGTTTTAGCCTGCTTATTGAACCAGTTGCTGTTGTTATGAAAATCAGACTTCGGGGGCAGTTCTGGAGTCACCCAGGACAAGGGTATATGCTGACTGTATGGATATATGTTTGTTAATGCAATTGTGGTGTCATTGCATTATGTAATGTTTGGTATGGGAAGTATTTAATCTTGTTTGGCCCAATGTCAGCATGTATGGTGTTAGACTTGTCCCCCTGATATGGGTTGTGGATTTGTCTCATGTGTGGCAGCTTGAGTTTTCTTTGTGCAGACATGGAGGGTGTTTAATGCTGCTACCTATGTTTGGATTTGATTGTGCATGTGCCCATTTTGATGTGTGTATCTTGCAGCTACTGCATTTGATGTACGCCCGATGCAGTTGCAGTTGTATTTGCTTTCTTGACTTGCACTTTCACATTCTAAAGATAGGCATGCCACTTGGTTTTACTATTGTTTGTAGGAGGCTAGCTTTCTATATAGTGTATGAAAATGATGTGCTCTGTGCAGAGAGTCCAAGCAATCTCACTTTGGTGTCCAGAGGTAAAACGAAGATCATCTGATGCTGTTTTTGTGGTAGTGTGGGCAGGCAGTTAGGCTAATCCAGAAGATGTGCTAAACATTTGTTGTACTCACAGTATCAAAAAATGAAGACACACACTCTGCCGAATATCTCAAGACCAATCTATAAAAATAATATCGATTTTTATAAACTTTTTAAGCATGTGATCTTGTTCTGCAGTAAGTACTTTGTTAGTTATGATTTTTCAAAGATTAGAAAATGTACTGTTTTTGTGTGTATTTACGCACCATAGGAATCAATGGAAAAAATTAAAAAATGCATATAAAATCAGGCAATGCTCTCACACATGTCATCTTCTATTTTTAGGTTGTGTCATGGACAGGCCCGATGGTCCAGCAGGAGAGGTTTGGGCGGTTCCCGGCTCGAGCGGGAGCAGCGGCTGAAGATCCTAGAGCTAGTGCCCAAAGGAGAATGGGGCCACTTGGAAACACACTGCACAGAGGGACCTAAAGGTAAGTCTGAAAGGACCTCCTTAGAGGGAGGAGGTCACAAGGACTTGAGGACCATGGGAGCACAGCTAATTGGTCGCAGCAGGGGCCAGAGAAGCTGAGTGCAGCCATGCAGCATTCGTCTTGGAGTCCTTATGGTCAGGGGCAGGCAGCTTTGAGAGCGGACTGCAGGTCAGCTGTGCCACTCAGGGAGTGGACCTTGGGTGTCCTGAAGTCCCACGACTGGTGTTTACTCCTGTGTATTTAGGCATCTACAATAAACTCTGCTTCTAGGTATCTGATGTAGGGGGTCTGGTATACAGGTACTGGTACACCAGAGCTCTAGAGAGTCCCAGTTCCACCTAACTTGGCACAGTGGCAGGTCTGGCCCTCTGGAGCTGTTGTATGAGTTTGGATGGGCTGCTGTGTTCGAGTCATTGGTCAGCAGCAGGTCAGTAAACCGGACTTCATGGGTTCCTTGCAGGGTACGGGAGAGTGATATCTTCACTCCGAGGGAGGTTTTTAGAAGGCTGGAGGTACTCTGGGGTTTTGTAGAGTCCTTCCAGGCAACACCTCAGCAATAATGGTCAAGTCCTTGGAGCAGAAGGCAGAGTTTGGCACCTTGTGCAGCAGGCTTCTGCTCTCATGCCTTGGGTCTTCTTTGTCCTGGTCTTTTAGTCTGTGCGAGCCACCTCACCTGATTTCCAGGCATTACGAATGGGTGATAACAATTCCCCAATTTTTCTACTGCTCAGTGGGGGCTACATTATCAGTTACAGATTTGTGATCCATGATGACTTTGCCCAAAGGGAACTTTAATTATGTGGCTTGGCTTTCTGTGCCATATGAGCCATTCGCCTGAATTTCAGGCTTTCTCATGGGGTGATGACAATTCTCCAATCCTGATAAGGACTAACGTGATGACGATGAAGAGTACATTGCCCTCTTGCAAGTTCCCAAGGGGAAGGGGGTTTTGGGAAGAGAAAAAGAGAAAAAACCAGCTTCTGCTTTGCGGACTTCAGAATCAGACTGTTGGACCCTGGACTGTGTGTTGTTTTGGGTGTCAGGACTTCTGATTTCTCAAAATACTGGGTTCTTGGTTTTTAGGTTTCTGTGCTGCAAAATAATTACTTCATTAATACATTAAACATTAAACTTGCATAAACTATTGCCAAATTATACATTGCATAATAGTGATAGTTGACATATTGTGCATATGTTTCTATAAGGCTGAACAACTCTCTTCCTCTTTTTACAATACTTTCAGAGTCTCTGAAGCAATGTTCAAACTCAAAAACAATCAACTTGACTAAAGGGCTTCTTTGTGTTCTGACGTAATCTCTTGCCAATAATAGTTTTGATTAACTTGCTCTATTTCCAATCTCCTAATTTTCAGGGAAGCACTTGTTACAGGAAATACATATTTCCTTAATGTCTGTTTAGCGGTATCTTGGATGCCCACTCAAACCATAAATCACACTAGTTCTCATTGTCACAAATTATTTAAAAGACAGATCTCTGTTTTGTTCCATTTAAGCAATTAATCTTTCTTTACCTTCAAATTAAGTTACTTACTTGAAAATTTCAGATCAACCCAAACTGGGTTTTTTTCACCTCTCTTGTTTTCTCTCTTTTACAGGAAATACCGGATCATTAGCAGAAGATGGAAGAGGAGAGCCGGGACTCTGCAGGAAACCGACTGGAGGGCGAGGAGCGCTGGAACTCGACTGGAGGATGCCCGGAGGACGATAAATGCTGGAACTCGATTGGAAGCTGGTTGGAGAAAGAGGAACACTAGAACTCCACTGGAGGTAGGCTGGAGAACAAGAAATTTGACTTGTAATGGAACTCCACTGGAGGCAGAATGGAGAACAAAGAACTTGACTTGCACTGGAACTTGACTGGAGGCAGACTTGAGGACAAGGAATTTGACTTGACTGGAAACAGATGAACAGTGCAATAGGTACAAAGCCAAGCAAGGCCTCAAACTCACAAGCATCCTTAAATAATCAAATGTGCACATGTGCCTTTTGGCAGTTGAGTGCTTGTTAAGAAAATGATTGTGGTACATGTTCAATACAGATCACTTTGTGAAGAGCATATGTTTTGACAGTTACAGTTGGCACAGGTTTAGCAGGTGAGATACAATGTGCATAAGCAAGAAGCATTGGTTATAATAAATGAGACATTTAACATGCATTGGTTATTGTAAACATGGATCTAAGTCTGAATTCCACAAACAACAGCATCTTACTGTAATCAAGCTCTTGGATGTGCTAGAGTACCCGAATCTGAGATCTTGGTCCGGGGATGCCCTCTCAAAACTGCATTTAGGAAGTATTACGGGGAGTACCTGGTAGTGGCCAAAGGGCCACCTACCTTGGGGTGGCTACACCCACTGAGTGACCAGTTCCTGTGGGAATGGGACACATCCCTGACCCTTACTGGCTATTTTTCCTACCATCCAGGGTGGAAGAAATTGAAATGGAGTGGTCATTTCGCCTGCCACACCTGAGAGGTGGTGCAGGCTGAGGGTGGCCACTGCCCCTATTCTTGCTAAGTTCCCTGCCGGTTTCCCCTCCTAAAGTGAGGGTAAAACTGTCGGCCTTTTTTCTGCTGCTAGCTGCAGAGGTGGGGGTTAAGTTTCAACGGCAGCAAGGCCTTCGAAGCTGACAGCGGAGCAGGTTGCCTGCCTTGGGGAGGAGGTGTGACACCTTCGCCCAGAAAAGGCTTTTGTCTTCTGGCTCCTCAGAACAAAGGCTCTCACCCCAGGATATAAGAGCATGTTTGGTGGTGGCAGGCTCATTGAGACCAATCAGCAACCATGCCAGGGCTGTTTTGCAGGGGGCACCTCTAAGGAGCCCTCTGAGAACATTTTATAATAAATTCCACAATGGCAGCAGTCTTGGTTTATTATTCTGAGTTGTTTGATACCAAACAACCCAGGATTCAGAGAGGCCACCGTGTAGCTTGGGAACTCCTAGTGACAAGTGTCCAGCACATGTATTTGCTATGGCTTCTCTGTACACTTATTATGTTTAAGAATTGGCAAGGGCACATTAGGGGCAAATCTGTTCATACACATATGCCCTCGCATGCATTATAGTGCACCCTGCCTTAGGGGTGTAAGGCCTGTCAGAGGGGTGACTTACATATAATGCATACAGTGTAAGTGAACATGGCAACTAGGGTGAGTGCCATGCTGAGTTTGCAACTTTGGGTACACCCTGTCATGAACTTGCAATGGTAGTTTGCATGAGACTGGTTTGGGGCCTCTTAGAATGGCACAAGTGCTGCAGCTCTGAGGGAGCCTCTTTAGTACCCATGCCCTAGGTACCACAGTTACCATTTACTAGGGACTTACAAGGGTGGCTGAAGTGTGATTCACAGTATAGCTTTAGTGAAAGAGATCTAGCTCTAGCCTTGGGATCCTGTTAAGCAGGGGCCCAAGGCACTTACAGTTTTAAACCACATCATGTTCCGGGAAAAAAGTGGTGGGCTAACCATGTCAAAAGAGGCACTTTCTCACATTGTTTCTTCCTGAGATACAGATAGCGCCAGTTTTTGTGCAAATGCTGTCTTAGGGAAATGTGCAAAGTGTGATGTGTCCTAGTGCAGCATCTTTCCCTGAGGGCTCCTGGTGCACCCACTCCTGCAGGTATTGTTTGCATATTGAGCTTGGGATATTTGTCTCTCTGGCTATTGGGCATCCCACTGTCCTTCCATTGTGTTGCAATATGGATGATGTGTGGGTCCATACCACAGATGTTTAATGGGAGTGGTGTTGCACTCCATGACACAGCCATACTTATGTGTGCTGAATCTGACAATAGTCCATGTCATTTGTTGCAATATGTCCAACCATCGTCACGCATGGCCATAGGTGGTGGTTGGATTGACGTATAGCAATGAAAAGTACTATACATTAAAGTAACAGAAATTCACTAAAAGAACATAGAAATTCAGCAGTTATAGTTAGAGTTCTTTCAAGCAACTAAAATTTGCATCCTAAGGTAACTATAACTCGAGCCTTGGACATTGACCATTCCAACTCTAACCTAAACCAATTTGGTTAGGTTGGCAGGAGAAAAGTAAATGTGATCCCTTTAGAGTCCAACACTTTCCCCAAATTGATTAAAATAATCAACATTCCCCCTTTCATGTCCAACACTTTCCCTGAAAAGGTTTAGATTTGAGTGGGAATAGTTAATATAACCCTTTGGTGTTGAACACCTCCCCCAAATCAATTTAGATTGGAGTTGAAATAGTAAATATGACACCCTTAGTGTCCACAACTTTCATAAAAATGTTTTGGATTGGAGTGGGAATACTAAATGTGACCAATTTAATGACCAGCACCTTCCTAAAATGGTTTAGATTGGAGTAGGCAAGGTAGATGTGACCCATTTAGTGTCCAACACCTTTACGCAAATATTTTAGATTGGAGTGGGAATAATAAATGTGACCCCTTTTATGTCCAACACCTTCCCCAAATTGATTTAGAGTTGAAATAATCAATATAACCCCTTAAGTGGCCAACACTTTCCCCAAAAAGGTTTCGTTTGGAGTGGGAATAGTAAATGTGATCTCTTTATTGTTGAACACCTTCCCAAAATTGGTTTAGACTGGAGTGGGAATAGTGAAAGTGACTGCTTTAGTGTTGAACAGCTTCCCCATACTGGTTTATATTGGAGTTGGAATAGTACATGTAATTCCTGTAGTTTCCAACACCTTCCCCAAATTGGTTTAGATTGGAGTGGGAACATTAAATGTGACCCATTTAGTTTGCAACTCCTTCCCCAAATTGATTTAGATTGGAGATGAAATAGTCAATGTGACCCCTTTACTGTTCAACACTTTCCCCAAAATAGTTTAGATTGGAGTGGGAACAGTAACTGTGACCACTTTAGTTCCCAACATCTTCCTCAAATTGGTTTATGTTGTAGTGGGAACAGTAAATGTGATTCTCTTAGGACCTCATTAGGAGTTTGGCAGTCCATGCACTGCCATGGCAGTGGTGGCATTCTGCCCACTATCGGCTTAGTGGTCGACCACTGTATTATGAGTCATGCAGGCCTATGGAGCAAAGACCATCGTGGTCCAGCCCGCACCGCCAGGCAGAACAGACCACTGTAGTGCTGAGGCAGGATAAACAGGCTAGCGGAGCCTATATTTTGACCGGATACATTATGAGGTTACACACCGCCAATGTGACCGTGGCGTTCCAACCACCAGGTCTCACCAGGTTGGAACTGAGAATATTAAGGGAGCAACTCACCAGCAGGCAGCGTTACATGTCCTGTGCCGCCATGGAGCCCATCACACATGCCCTGCCACTGCTGGTCCTCATCGAAGGTGCACAAACTCTCTACCGCCCTGGACGCAACCGACTGTAAGTATACACACCTACCTTTGTCCTTAAACTTAACAACAGAATGTCAAGTCGTCGTCCACATGATTTAGGGGTCATGGTAGGGGCATCAAGTACACTTGTAATTGTGTACAGAGTCTGAGTCATTCACAAAGAAGGACGCATTCACAGCCATTAATCACCCCTGTTGAGCAGGTCACTCACACTGCACCATAACACTACACAAAAACATGTCTGCACATCTTAGGCACAGGAACAGTGAAGTGTACACAACATTGTGTCACACAACACCAATAACACAGTAACATCACATCTGTCAATACAACTGACACCATCACATTGCACATAGCAGGGGCTGGCCCTGGGAGGTGGTGGTCTCTAGGGCTACCAGTGGCTCCTTGAGGGGGGCCAATCGGCCCCCCTCCAAAGAGGACATAGCCCCGGGATGTGGTGGTGCCCAGGGCATGGAGGGTCTGACAGGGAACACCTTTCTTTTTTTAAATATTTGCCATGGGTGGTGTTGGTTCCCAGGGCAGTGGGGGGGGGGGGGTGAGGATAGGGGGTTAGGCTAGGGGTTGGAGTGATGCAATAAGGCAAGTGCAGCTGGAGAATGGGGGGTGGATTAAGGGATTAGGGTGGGTGAAGGGCTGGGGCAGGCTATTTTCTGTGTTTGAGGGGTAGTAGGGGGGTTTGGGGTATTTTTTTAAGGGCTTAGGGTGGGGGGATTGCTTTTTTTTTTTTATGGGTGGAGTGGGGAGTTGGGTACATTGGGGGTGGGGTAGTTTCTTTTTTAAAGGGGTGGGTGAAGTTTTAAAGTAGGGACGGAGAAGGGAGGAGAGAAGAGGAGGAAGGATAGGGAGAGAACACAATGAGGTAAGTGGGTAGTATTTGGTGGTGGGGCAGATTTAGTGCTTAAGGTGGGTGTGGGTGTCGGGGTACTTTAGCTTTAGTTTTTAGGGGTGGGGTCAGGGTATTTTTTATTTCACGGCTCAGGGTGGGTGGGGGGTCATGGTCATTTAGTTCTTAGGTGATGGGGTGGAGGGTCGTGATTGTTTATTTTTTGTTAGGGCTTAGGGTGGGTAGTGGGGTTTGGGGTAGTTTACTTATTAGAGGCCAAGGTTTTAGGGCTAAGGGCGGGTGGGGGGTGTCATAGTAGTTTAGTTTTTAAGGGTGGGGGTTGGGGTAGAATCTTTTTTTAGGGCTCCTGGTGGGTGGGGGTTCGGGGAAGTTTATTTTTGTGGGTGGGGGAGTCGGGCTAGGTTTTTGTTTTTAGGGCTCGCGGCGGTTGGGGAAGGTTGGGATAGTTTATTTTTAGGGGTGGGGGAGCTGGGATAGTTTTTATTAAGGCTGGGGCGGGTGGGGGTGTCAGGGTGGTTTACTCTTATGGGGTGGGGGTCAGGATAGATTATTTTTAGGTTTAGGGCAGGTGGGGGTTTGGGGTGCTTAATTTTATAGGGGTGAGGGTGGGGTTGTGGGGATGGCTTTTTTTAGAGCGGTTGGGGGTCGGGGTAGTTTGGGTACTATGGGTGGGTGTAATTTTGGGCCTCAGGGCAGGTGGGGGGTGGTATGATAGAACCACACATGCCGTTTTGCATGCCGTTTCCACACATGCCTTCACTAGGCATGCTTTTACAATCCACACATGCCTTTACTAGGCATGCTTTTACAATGAAAATTTGTTGTAAAGGCATGTGTGGTAAAGGCATGCATGGAAACAACGCGGTCGTTGTTCCGACTGCGTTAAGGCATGTGTGGTTCCATCATACAACCAACCGGAACTCACCATCCACTGTTCTCTTACTGACCACAAAATGTCCAGAACCTTCCTACACTTTCCAGAATGCTCCAGCTTTTCCAGAATGTTCCAGCTCTTCCAGCAAGTTCTGATTCTTTCTGCCTTGCCACAAGTGTAATGATCTGTGTTGCACTCTCAAGCCACAATTGTCACAGTCTACAAGTCCATAGGAAGATTATTTTGTGGGGGTCTGAGAAATGTGATAGTTTCCCTGAAACACTGAATGCAATCCTCTGAAAGCATGAAGTCCAGGATATCTGACATTACCGCCGCAGAAACCGTCCCCATACACCATCTGATTCTGGTTCCCACGATCAAGGTGAAGCATCATACCCTTTCCAGGACACAAGGTATTACAACTGTTCTCTGCATCTACAGGAATCAAAACTCACCTCAACTTTATACTCACATGACTCATCTGTTTGAATTTGAAGAGGTAGCACCTTGCCTGTGTGGATTGTTTTCTTAACCCTAAAGATGTGACATTCTGGGCATATGAGCCATTTTGCTGGTAATGTTAGGTGTCCTGACAAATTATTGTCTTGTCAGAAATCTCCAAAGGACTCTTAAATCAGGGTAGGAATTTAGGGTGAGAACCTGGGATTAATAGATTCTGTGAGGATATCCAAACAAGATCATCCTATTTGTACTGAGAGCCTGTCTGTTTGTACCAATCTGCAAATCTCAGATAGTATGCTTTGGGAGTCCGAAGATTTTGTATAGCCTTTTGTTGAGTGCCTCTTATGTTATTTAGGATACTCTGCATAATAGGCACTGAAGATGGAGAAGAAATATAATTTAGCCAGATACGGAGATATTATTCATATGTAAAAAGGGAACCCTTGAAGTTATGTGGAGGGAGCTGTTCTAATAAAACTCAGCTAGGGGAAACAACTGTCACCAGTGTTGGTAGTGGTGAATTAAGGTGCATCTAGGCCTGAGATCTAAGGACTTTCTCTCCTTCTGACCATCTGTATGACAGTGGTAGATGGTGAAATTAAAACACCTTACCTCTCCACCTCAGACAGTTGCAATTGCTAACTCAATTAAGGAAGGATCTCAATACCTGGCTCTTTGACTGAAACCTGAGGACATACCCCACAGTGCCTTGAGAACATACGGGTGAGTGATGCACTCTAAAAAAGACTGATTGACTGATTGATTGACTCTATACCCAACTCATTGGTTAACTCTCTCCAAAAAAGAATTAGAAGAAGAAAACTGGTGTCCTCTATCTGAAGTGATCAACTTGGCAAGACCAGGAAGACACACAGGCCCTCATTACAAACCTGGTGGTAAATCCCGCTTTCCGCCGTGCAGAAGACCGCCAACGTACCGCTGCGGCTGTGGAATTCCACTACAGGTATTATGACCCACAGCTCGGAATCCGCCACAATACAGACACCCACACAAGTCTGCCACACCAAAAGTCAGTGATAAACTGGCGATACCAAAACCGACACCATCACGCCAACAGGAATACACCCACAAATCAACGCGGCAGTCATTCAACCGTGGTATTCCATTGGCGGTACACACCGCCGCGTTCAAAATACACACACATTTACAAAACACAACCACATTGGACAATTCGAAATACACACACCTGATACACATACACACACCCACACACCCAATCCAATATAAAGCACACACCCACATCATCCACAAACCCTTGCAAACAAAATTTGGAAAGAAGGCCAGAGAGAGAGACTACCTAAAACAACACCAGCATCCACAGACACACAACACTATCACTTACACAACATCCATGCACCTCAAACAACACACACCAACACATCCCCTCACACATCACAACAGACACCACCTCACACATCACTCACACCACATTGTGGCACCTCAAAGACACCCCAGGTTCTCTGAGGAGGAGCTCAAGGTCATGGTGGAGGAAATCGTCTGGGTAGAGCCACAGCTATTCCGATCACAGGTGCAGCAGACATCCATTGCAAGAAAGATGGAGCTATGGCGCAGAATCGTCGACAGGGTTAATGCAGTGGGACAGCATCCAAGAAAACGGGATGACATCAGGAAGAGGTGGAACAACCTACGGGGAAGGTACGTTCCGTGGTATCCAGACACCAGATTGCTGTACAGAGGACTGGCGGTGGACTCCCACCTCCTCCCCCACAACTAACAACATGGGAGGAGCAAGTCTTGGCAATTATGCATCCTGAGGGCCTCGCAGGAGTAGCAGGAGGACTGGACTCTGGTAAGTCATATCTTTACTAGTCTATCCCCCACACCCCACCTGCATGCAATCACATACCCCCACCCTTACCCTCACACCCATCACCCCAACAACCCACAGATACCCCACTAACACAACCCACACATCCCAAAACCAAGCCCTGCATGTAACACCAATGCATGGACACCCATCACCAAAGCATGTCCAGTAGAGAGACTCACTCATGCCCCAAAATCACCAATCACACAAGGACCAAGCCAGTAATGCAAGCACAGGAGTAGAGGGTCACTCACCCGTTTCAAAAGATGGCACACACGGATGCATTTACACCTCAACAGGACCCTACCCAATGTCACCGGCATGGAGGTGCCAGACATATCCAGTTCCCCCACAGAAGAGACCCACTGTGATGACAGCAGCTCTGCATGCCTGGATCAAGATGACCAGCCCGGCCCATCAGGGACCTCGGGACAGTCCGTTCCCCTGACACAGTCACAAACCACCACAGAGCCTCCCCCCTCAGGAAACACCAGCACAGCACCCACCCAGCTGACCCATCCCTCTGTCCCCAGGACACGTCAATCAGCAGTGTGTCCACCACTACAGGTTACCCAGGCAACCCCACTAACACAGGATGATCAGGAATCTGGGGGCATTGGGCACACGGTTCAGGGGACAGAGGCACAGGATAACAGGGAAGCTGGGAGGACTGCTGTGTGACAGGGTGAGGACAGGCCCAGGGAACCCACTCTCCACGAGGCACTCTCCAACATCATGGGAGCTTACCACCATTCCCAGGAGACCATGGGCATGGTACTGGCCAAGTTTCAGGAGACCCAGCGGCTGCAGGAGGAACACTACCTGGGGATCTCGGAGGACTTGAAGTCCATCAACACCACCCTGGTCACCATTGCAGGGGTGCTGGCAGACCTTCGCAACACCAGGAGGGACACACTGGCACACCAACGGGCCCCTGACACTAGCCTGGACGATGAACAGCCATCCACCTCCGCCGGCGCTAGTAGACAGGAGGCACTGTCACAGGAGCAACAGGACACCAGCACCCCACCTCCTGCAGATGGACACCACCCCGCAAACGGTCCCTGAGATCCAGGAACAAGACAGAGAACATTGCCAAGACCCCGCCAGGAAATAAGACCCCCCTGAATGTCACCCTTCTGTCCCACTATATCACCCTGTCCATCCTTAAACTGCCATTGCTCAAATTCCTATGCCCCTTTGGACAATGCACCTTTGAAACAAATAGACTGGACTTTGCCATGGACATACCTCCACCATCACCCCAGCCCATTTTACAACCCCCTCCACTTATTTGCACAGGAATAAGCACACTTCAATCACAAAACAATCTGGAGTCAGTCTGTGCTTTCACTAATGTGTAATTGCAACATCTCTGAAATATAGCAATGTCAATGTACTTGTGCACATACCAATGTTACACAGCTGTAGGCCAGGAGTAAACATAGCAGAGGGCACAAAGTGGGACCCAGATCTGTGAAATAGAAGGTCAAAGTGACAAGTCAGGGTCCACACACTGAGTGAAAATGACAGACTTATGCTAGCTCCAACAATAGTATGAGATGTGGGAAGCAGTGACATCTTCTTCTCACTGGATGTATTGCATGATGACGTTGTTTCGGTTGTTGATATCCTCTTCTTCTGCCTCCTCTTCTTCACTGTTCACAGGCTCCACAGCTGCCACAAGACCACCATCTGGTCCATCCTCCTGCAGAAAAGGCACCTGGTGTTGCAAAGCCGGGTTGTGCAGCATACAGCATGCCACGATTATCTGGCACACCTTCTTCGCTGAGTAGTAAGGGGAACCACCTGTCATATGGAGGCACCGGAATCTGGCCTTCAGGAGGCTGAAGGTGCGTTCGATTATCCTTCTAGTTCGCCCTCGTGCCTCATTGTAGCGTTCCTCTGCCCTTGTCCTGGGATTCCTCACTGGGGTCAGTAGCCATGACAGGTTGGGGTAACCAGAGTCACTTGCAAATGACGAGGGATAACTGTTAGACACACACTAACCCTTAGGGACAACCCCATACCCAGACACCTATGTCAACTGTATTGGGATCTTGGCCACACACAGTGCCTCAGGAGTTGCCCCATCACATAAGGGATGCTGCTATTTCTCAAAATGTAAGCGTCATGCACAGAGCCAGGATACTTGGCATTGACATCGGAGATGTACTGGTCTGCCAAACACACCATCTGCACATTCATCGAATGGTAGATCTTCCGGTTTCTGTACACCTGTTCATACCTGTGGGGGGGGTAGGGCAAATGCCACATGTGTCCTTCAATGGCACCAATGATGTTGGGGATATGTCCCAGGGCATAGAAGTCACCTTTCACTGTAGGCAAATCCTCCACCTGAGGGAAAACGATGCAGCTGTGCATGTGTTTCAGCAGGGCAGACAACAATCTGGACAACACGTTAGAGAAAATTGGCTGGGACATCCCTGATGCCATGGCCACTGTTGTTTGAAAAGACCCACTGGTCAAGAAATGGAGTACAGACAGGACCTGCACTAGAGGGGGTATCCCTGTGGGATGGCGGATAGCTGACATCAGGTCTGGCTCCAACTGGGCACACAGTTCCTGGATTGTGGCACGGTCAAACCTGTAGGTGATGATTAAATGTCGCTCCTCCATTGTCAACAGGTCCACCAGCGGTCGGTACACCGGAGGATTCCGCCATCTCCTCACATGTCCCAGATGACGGTGCCTAGGAAGGACAACAGCGACCACAGAGTCAAGCTACTCAGAGGTATGTACCCACAGCTACACAGAACACAAAACATTATCCAAAAAGTTGTCTGTATGTGTGTTGAGTCCAGGCCTAGGTATGTGTGACGCAGTTGAAAATGAAGCCATGTGTGCCCCTGAAATGGCGGCTGCCTGACCTCTAAACTAGGACAATGGGATGTGAGGTAACTGCGCTGGCGTTCTACACCGTTGCGGTAGGCGGTCGAAGACCGCTGCGCAATGCTGCATTGGTTAACATTGGACCCTATGGGTCCCAGGAGCCAATGACGAAGTGCGCCGGCGGTGATGATACGCACCGCCACGGAAGTCACAGCCGCGGACGTCACCGCCATTTTCTATCTGTTGAATCACTCGATACCTGATCTTCGACAGGAGAGGACTTATACTGCAAGTGCTGCTGTGACCTCGGTCTGGAAGAGACAATGGCTCGTGCGTCTGGGGAAAGGGCCCCTGCCTTCACTGCACAGGAGTTGGAGAAGCTCGTGGACGGGGTCCTCCCCCAGTACACGCTACTCTAAGGTCCTCCAGACCAACAGGTGAGTACATAGGGTGCAAGTTGTATGGGCTATGCCTGGGTGGAGAGGGCTGGTTGTAAGAAGGAAGGGGGCAGAGTTCTGCGAGCATGAAGGACTGTGAATGCATGTGCCACATGGCAAGGGCAGGGATGTGGGCCACTCACTTCGACGGTGCAGTTGGTAATGACTCCTATTCTTCCCCTGTACATGTCATGTAGGTCAGCGCCCACCAGAAGAAGGCTATTTGGCGTGCCATCGCCAAGGACGTCCGGACCCTGGGGGTCCACCAGAGGCGGAGCACCCACTGCCGTAAAAGATGGGAGGACATTCACCGCTGGAGCAAGAAGACAGCGGAGGCTCAGCTGGGGATGGCCTCCCAACTTGGAAGGGGTGCCGTTGCACCATGACCCCCCTGATGTTCCGGATCCTGGCAGTGGCCTACCCTGAGTTGGATGGGCGCTTGAGGGCATCACAGCAGACACAAGGGGGTGAGTACAACATCATTCTGCGGACTTTGCGTGCAGTGAAAGTGTCTGGGTGGGGGAGGAGGGCTGTGGGTTTCCCTAGGCCAGGGAGAGTTCCATAGGCTAGGCCCCTCCGTAATGCAGGCCAATTGGCACTCCACCCCACCTCTGTAGAGTGCCAAGTACAGGTTTACATGCCCCTGTGTCATCTATGTGTGCTGATGTCCATCATAGCCATGTAGGCCATATCCCAGGAACTGCATCAGTAGAGCCCAACAGCGCAGCGTAGTGCAGGGGGCTGCTGTGTCTGTATTGTCCACCAATGGTAGCGGTAAGCCATGCACTCAACCTGTCTTTCTTCTGTCGTTCCCCCCCCCCTTTTTTTGCTCTCCCTGTTCTTTTGTGCATCAGCATCATCAGGCGGAGGTACAGTGGCACCGGAGCACGAGGGAGCTGCATCCCACATGGCCATTGAGGGCCACACCACGGACTCTGAATGCACCAGTGGGACGGAGGGCGAGGGGAGCTACGCGGCGGTCACCGGATCAGCAAACAGCAACACGGACTCGTCCTCCAATGGGAGCTCCCTTGTGGTGGCGGCAAAATCTGTGCCCCCCACCTCTACAGGTACAGCCGCCACCCCCCTACCAGCACCGCCCTCCCAGCAGCCCCTCAGCCTTCGCCCCGTGCCCGCTCACCCAGGAGGGTGGGCATCACCTTCGCCCCAGGCACCTCAGCCCCTGCCACTGTCACCTCTGCTGCCCTCAGTGAGGAGGCCATTGACCTCCTCAGGTCACTCACTGTTGGGCAGTCTACCATTGTGAATGCCATCCAGGGTGTAGAAAGGGAGTTGCAACACACTAATTCAATCCTGGAGGGCATTCATTCTGGTCAGGCTGCCCATCATCGAACCCTGCAATCTCTGGCCTCAGCACTGATAGCAGCCATGGTCCCTGTGTCTAGCCTCCCCCCTCCAACTTCCTCCACCCAGACCCAATCCCCTGTACCCCAGCCTATCCCAAGCACACCAACAGACCAGCCTGCACACACCTCAACACACAAGGGAAGCTCAGGCAAACATAGGCACCACACATCCCACAGGCACTCACACAAGCATCACCCACATACAGACACAGCAACATCCACTGCCTCCACTGTGTCCTCCTCCTCGTCGTCTCCCTCCTCCCTCCCAGTGTCATCTACACTCTCTCCTGCATGCACTTCCACTACAGCCACTAGGACCCGCACCAGCACACCCACCACCACACCCCGCTCACCTGCACTCACCACCCCCACTCCCATTTACACGTCCCCTGTGTCCACTCCCAGTGTGTCTATGACGCCCCCTCCCAAAGTACACAAACGTGGGCACACACACACCCACCATCCATCCACCTCACGACAGCCTCCAGAACATGCACCTGCACCCAAATCATCAAAAGTTACACCTCCTACAACCACCTCCTCTTCCTCCACTCCCAGACCCCCTCCAGCTATCCGTCCCAGTGTTCGTCAGAAACTTTTCCTGGGCAACGTTGACCTCTTTCCCACCACCCCCCCTCAAATTCATAGGTCCCGTACTAGCACCTCAGCCAAAAAATCTCCGGTACCAGTGGTGCCTGTTAGAGGTATGTGGAGTGCACCGGGCACCAGGGCAGCCAGTGTGACACGGAGCCAAAGCATAGCCAGTCCCCCCCTGTGAAGCACCAGAAGTTGGACAGTGCCCGACGGGATAGGGGGAAGACTCCAGCCGGCAAAGCCGCTCACAAGGGTCCCGGGGGGAGTGTCGAGTCAGCTGTGACTCCTCCCAAGGTGGGGAAGGGGCAGAAGAAAGCGCCAAAGTCTGGGAAGAGCAGCACGGCGAAGAAGGCTGCCATCATCCCCGCTGCCCAGGAGGCCACCGCCAGCCCCATCGTCACTGGTCAGGAGACCACCGCCAGAGTCAGTGCCCAGGAGGGCAGTCCCGTCGTCACTGGTCAGGAGACCACCGCCAGAGTCAGTGCCCAGTAGGGCCCCGGCAGCCACAGCCCCGCTGGGCAATGAGGGACCGCCATGGCAAACACCGCTGCACAGGTCAAAGACAGCAAAGTCAAGCACCGCTGAACAGGGCAAGCACCGCTGAACAGGGCAAAGACCGCCATGGCAAGCACCGCTGAACAGGGCAAGCACCGCTGAACAGGACAAGCACCGCCAACTCAAGAACCGCTAGTCCTTGTGCGGCAGGGGCAGTGACGGAACTGGGACCGTCACGGGGAGAGTGATGCACTCTGGGCACCAGTCCCCCTCCAGAACCAGTGGAGAACAGCATCCACTACCTCAATCCTTAACAGGATGAAGCACTGTGGGCACCAGTCCCCCTCCAGAACCAGTGGAGAACAGCATCCACTACCTCAATCCTTAACAGGATGAAGCACTCTGGGCACCAGTCCCCCTCCAGAACCAGTGGAGACTGTCATCCACTTGAGAGACTGTGGCTTTGCACTCCCCAGGATGGAACAGTGGGCAAACCACCCACTGTAGAGACTTGAGAGACTGTGGCTTTGCACTCCCCAGGATGGAACAGTGGGCAACCCACCCACTGTAGAGACTTGAGAGACTGTGGCTTTGCACTCCCCAGGATTGAACAGTGGGCAAACCACCCACTGTAGAGACTTGAGAGACTGTTGCTTTGCACTCCCCAGGATGGAACAGTGGGCAACCCACCCACTGTAGAGACTTGAGAGACTGTGGCTTTGCACTCCCCAGGATACATCAATGGGCATGGAGCCCCCTCGTGGATCTGGCATGGTGCTGTCATCTGGCTGAGGTGCCGCCCCTTTCCTTCCCCCTGAGGTGCCTGTTGTATTTCTATCTGATGCCCCTGCAGTGTTCTCTCCGTTTTGCTCAGGTATTGTGTGTGGGCCTCGCCCATGCATTTTGGGCCCAGTGGTCCACGGACATTGAATGGTGCATACCTGCACTACTAATCGTGATGTATATTTTGTTGAATGTGTATATATATCTGTATATATTTGCTTACTGTATTTTGATACATTACAATGGTTGCACTCATTTCCTTTTGTCTTTGCATTCTTCCGGGGGGGGTTTGGGGTTGTTACTGTAATGTTTGGATATGCATTGGTGTGTGTGTTGTAGTGGGTGAGGGTCGGGGTGGGGGTGTTGCGTGTGTGTGTCCCTGACTTTTGCCTCCCCTATGTCGTAGGTGCAGTACTCACCGTTGTCTTCGGCGCCGCCGTTGATGATGATCGTACAGAAGCAGGAAGACCATCGCAGGTAGGATTTGGAGTTCCGCTCAATGATGCCCTCGTTCCTCATGGAGTGTGTGGAGGTGAGCGTTTTCCCATTGAAATGGCTGTTTCCGCTGTGTTTTTATCCACAGTGAATCCGCCCCGGAAAAGGTGGCGGATTGGTAGGTTGTGATACTGTGGGCGGTACTTTGTCTCCCGCCTGTCTGTTGGTGGTGACCGCCACGCTGCTTGTCTGTACCGCCGTGGCGGTCGGAGTGTTAAAGTGGCTGTCTTTGTTGGCGGTTTCCGCCACAGTCATAATTCCCTTTTTTTTTCCGCCGGCCTGTTTGCGGTCTTACCGCCGCTTTAACACCGTCCGCCAGGGTTGTAATGACCCCCTATATGTCTAATTTATAGAGGGAAAGTTCACCTACTCCAGGTCAAGTCCATGGTTTGGCACAATCTGTGCTGAAATTTCAAAGAATGTAGCACTGGTGTACCTCAGAATTCAGTAGAAGAGTGGCAAAATTAGCAAACAAAATTGCAGAAGGAAATGCATACATTAGATCTGGCTTTCACAAATTGACAATAGCTATAAAGGATATGTGCACGCAAATGTCTGAAGGCACACAGGTGTCAATAGAGACACATGAACAATGACCTCCAAACATTTGAATGTTATATTAAGCGGTAGTCCACAGCCACTCTAACAATGTTTTGAAGAAAACAAAAAATGCAGGTAGAGCAAGCCCACCATTGTAGCAATATAGAAAGGTGCCAACTCGAATTATAACCCCTTTAGAAGGAATGCAATTTGTGAATGAAGGAATTATGGAAGCAAGGACAAGAGGAGAAATTGAGTAGGGCCCAAATGTGAGCAGTATTTCTGTTGGAGAGGCAGCAACTTGAAAGCACACTAGATGTCAGAAGTAGAAGGGCAAGAAAGTGCCACACAGCAATTCACCAAAAGCCCAGCAACTGGATGGCAAAGAAGAAAAAAAAAAGAAAACATATTTTTGATTTATTTTTTTAGGTTTAATGTTCAAAATATAAAAAATATTTCCCCATCCCACATCATATGTTAAGATGTACAATGTTGAGGTGATTCGGTGCAACCTGTGAATAAATAGAATATTTTTAATTTATCAAACAGTGTTTTGTTTGTACATTTTTGGATGTTATTTACATCATGATATGTACATCAAAAACTTTAAAAGTAGCTATTTGTATATTATCCTTGAACATTGCTCTGCAGCTCTTTCGGCATGTTGTCTTGGTGTGTGTGTGTGTGTATATTTATATATCCACAACTCTCTCCAATCACCAGATTACAAACATATAATTTAAATAAGTAAGCCAACATACCATTTGTTGGCTCCTACCTTCAGGAAGGTCCTGGACCACCAGCTTCTCCCACCAGCCCATATGCAAATTAGCATAGCTGGGGGTGGCAAAGCAGGTGCCCATCGCTCTCCCTCGTTCCTGTCTGCACAGATGACCATCAAAGAAAAATATATTCTTAGTGAAGCAAAATTGTATCATCTCCAACAACATCTGACTATGTTCACAGAATTTATTCAGTCTTGCTCTCAAATAATGCTTCACTGAATGAAGGCCACCCTCATATATTATACTCGTATAAAAAGCAGACACATCTATCATAATATTATAATCACTAGCATATCAGGCTCCCACATTACATTAAAAATTATTTTCAAAAATTCATTAGAATCTTTAATATATGAGGGTAGACCGGAGACAAAAGGTCTCAGATAGAAATCCACAAATTTAGAAGTGTTCTCCAGTAAATTCTAATTTGCCGCTATAATAGGTCTTCCTGGAGGACGAAGGGGGTCCTTGTGTACCTTAGGTATAAGGTAGAAGATAGGTAACTTGGGAAAATAATTCTTCAAGAACCTCACTTCATCATCATTTAACAACTATCTTGAATGCTAATTTCTCAACTTTTCCTGAAATTCTACTATGGTGCCATTGTAAAAACTTCTTTCAATCCTAACATCACATTTGGCATCATTAAGCTGCTCATGTGCCTCTTCCATATACCATTCTTTTCGCCGTAACACGTTCCCTTCTTTATTTGCCTTATGGATGCTACAGTCTGCCTATTTTCTAAGCCTACCCAGAAAACAGCTAATCTCTCTTTGTCTCACCACATTTCCTTTGTTGAACTTTTTCTAAGCCTTAAAGGTATTCAATTCTTTCCCCATTGCATACGAAAATAGGGTTATGCTGTCATGTGTTACCGGGGGAATACCCCTTGATTTCACTTTAAAGTGCAACTCCCCACCTGCAGACAATTCTATCCCCATTTGTTCTTCAATTCTAACATCAGATTCCATTCTCTCTCCAGTACGTTCCCCTCAAGTTCAGCCAGTTGTACAAACACCTCAACATCTTCTACCAATAAATTAATATCTCACTCTACCTGCCCTATCTGATACCCAGTTTTTTTCTTTTTGTTTTCCTCAAACATTTTCATCAAATGTAACTTCCTGCTAAACAAATACAAATCAATCCTAGATTGCTCAAAATCAAAATTAGAATCTGGACAAAACGATAGACCTAACCAAAGCAATTGAATCTCTGCACGAGACATAGTTAAGTCAGAAAGATTCAATACCGTATTCTTTTCTACTTCTTATGACTCCTGGTTTTCCTCGCAGATTGTCACTCTGTGTTTCTGCCTCCTTTGGTCACCACTCCTACAATGTCTTTTCTGTTTCCTCTGTATCCGCCCATTCCTGGCCTGGGATTGTTCCTCTTGGCCAAGGATAAAAAACTAAACTCATCAGATGTCGAAGGTTGATCCACATTTTCCATACTTCCCATTTTACAACCATCAATGTCAGGGTTAATGTCTGAACTCACAACACTCACTAAAGCTTCCTGTCTGGCCCAGTTTTTATCATTCAATCTCTCCTTCCTTGGAGTATCAAAGCTCTTTGAAAAAAGTATATACCCATCCTCTTTCATAATCAAGGTGATCTCGTTCAAACTTCCTCGCTTTCTTCAAGTTACCCCTTCTTCATATTTCTGAATTCTTTCTTCCATTCATTTTCTTTATTTCTCTGCCAGCTCAGTATCCTTCTTTTGAAATTAATTCATTTATCTCCTTCCTTCAATATTTCCATTCTATCAATCTCCACCTACTTAAAATTCAGAGCATACCCATTGAACTGGCATTATGTTCTCTCTAATCTTTAATCAATAGTGGATTAGGTTGTTCATAACTCGGGGTTATCATAATCCTAAATCCCCTGGGGATACTTTCTACTTCCATATACTTTCTCAATACCTGCAGGGCGGTCTGGAGAGTTCCATAGCAATAATTCAAGAAACACAGAGCGCAGAGGCCCGATTCCAGGTACAACCATCTGCTTTATTCTCTTGGCTGTTAAACCTTGTCCACAGGTGAATACATTTGCAATCACTGAATTCAAAGCTTAAATCCATAAAGTCATGTGTCATAATGTTTCAATACTACCTATCCCAAAATGCACCAATTTATGTTTCCCAAATAAAAGGTACAACCCATAGCGTTAATCCGTACGGGATTAAGGTGGCCAGGTGCATGATGAATTCAAATAGCAAAAATAGCTTATTTAGTGCTGGAAATCTGAAATTGTCCTAGAGAGATGTTATCTCTCTCTTTTGCCTTTCTTTACCATGTCCAGAAATACCTAAGCAAATCATTTTTCAGTCTGGCACAGGAAAGCGGGTCATGCCCCCGAGTTATATCAGCACAGCAGAACTCCTTACGGGGGCACACAACCCAGACGGGCAGCCTCTGCAAAGCAGGATTTCGAGAGTTCTACAGCAATAATTCATCCAACAGAGAGTGCAGAGGCCTGATTCTGTAAACAACTATGCAATTTAGTCTCTCATATCTGCAGCTCATACCCCGACCCGTTATGGCCATTAAGCATCATTCACAGATGAATAAAGTTGCAATCACTGAATTCAAAGCTTACATCAATACATGAAATCGGGTCATGCCCCACTTTATAGATAATGCCTGACTCAACAGCTGTGGAGTAGTGTTGATCCTGGGTGCATATTGGAACTGTACTGTAAAACACTACCTGGAAAGAAAGGATTTTGGCATTTCACAGCTCGCATGGATGCCACTGTGCTAATTCTATGCTTGAAAACGGCAGGAAAAACAGACATTTGAGATGAGAAAATGTAGAGTGTCGCTGGTGTTGTAGGGTACTCTATATTGGAGCTCTTCTTTCCATCTATTATGATAACTACCCACTCTAAGCCTGAAAGGGTATAGTTTGAGATATAAATATATATACATATATATTTAAATATATACGTATATATGCACGCACACATGCACTGCGCTACCCCTTCCATTTAAATTAATAGACTCCGGGGACCTCATCTCATCGGGTCACACTTAATTGGAAGGGGAGGATGTGCGTGGCCCCCTTCCCTGAACCTACTGCCGATCTATCAATCACTCTTTTGTAAAGCAGAACACTATCACCACTAGGGGCATCTTGGTGTTGAGGTTGCTGCATCTGCGTCAAAAAGCCAGGTCTTGAGTTGCTTCTGAAGTCTGCCAGGGAGGGTGATTTGGTGGCGATGTGGGAGAACGTGTGGCCCCCGCTGTTGGTGCAATGGATGAAGGGGACATGTGCAAGGGTGAGTGAAGGGGAGTGCAGGTGTCTCGAGGTAAGGTGGAAGCTCAGCCAGTGGTTGCGGTAGGACTGTCCCAGTTTGTGAAGGGCTTTGTAGGCAGGTGCGAGCGTCTTGAACTGGCATCTTTTCTGGACAGGGAGCCAGTGGGGTTTCCTGAGGTGGGAAGTGATATGGGTATGCTTGGGGAGGTTCAGGATGAGTCTGGGTGCTGCATTCTGTATTGTCTGGAGTCTTCTGAGGAGCCGGGAGGAGATACTGACGTAGAGCGTCTTGCCGTAGTTGAGTCAACTGGTGACAAGGGCTTGCGCAACAATCTTTCTGGTGTTTACTAGGATCCATCTGAAGATCTTGCGGAGTATGCACAGGGTGTGGAAACAGAAGGAGGCAATTGTATTGATTTATTGTTTCATGGTCAGTTGGCTGTCCAAGATTATGCTGAGGTTGCAAACATGGTCAGTCGGCGTGGGAATGGGTCCGAGTTCTTCCGGCCACCAGCTGTGGTCCCAAGCAGAGGTGTTATTTCCAAAGATCAGTACCTCGGTTTTGTCAGAGTTTAATTTGAGGTAGCTGTCTCTCATCCAGTTGGCTATGTCGGTCATGGCATTGCGGAAGTTGGTTTTGGTGTTAGAGGGGTCTTTGGTGAGCGAGAGTACTAGCTGGGCATTGTCAGCATAGGAGATGATGTTGAGTACGTCAGAGCTAACGATGTCTGCAAGGGGGGTCATGTAGATGTTGAACTGTGTGGAGATGAGTGATGATCCCTGGGGCATGCTGCATATGATGTTCTTGGGAGAGGAGGTAAAAGGAGTTATGGATGCTCTGGGTGCGTCCTGAGAGGTATGAGGTGATACACTTGAGAGTGTGTTTTTGAATGCCGATGTTGTGAAGTCTGTCGAAGAGGATGCAGTAGGTGACGGTGTTGAATGTTGCAGACATGGTCGAGGAGAATCAGAGTCACTTTCTCCTTGGTCGAGAAGGGTTCTGATGGTGTCAGTTACGATGATGAGTGTGGTCTTGGTGCTATGTTTGGCATGGAAACCTGATTGTGATGTGCTGAGTAGGTGGTTTTGTTCTAGGTAGTCAGTGAGATGTTGGTGGATGGCCTTCTCAAGTTCTTGAGTATTTTAGCTGGGTATGCGAGCAGGGAGCCCTGGGGATCCCATCTCCCAGGACCTGCGGTCATTGTGCAGGTGCAGAAGTGCCCTTCTGGGGCACAAACCAAGCAATATATTGGGGCCAAAGGGGGAGTCTCATTGCCCAAAGGCCTCAGCTGGCTACCCACATACACCCATCATTGCTCCCACCCAGCAGGTGCAGCTGTTTTTCTTTGCAATCTGTGTTCCCCTAGCGGCAAGAACAAGGGCAGGGAAACAAACGTGTGCTCCCACCCAGCAAAGCATTTTTAAAGCTCCCACCAACTGGGAGTCCTCCCTGTCTGCATTCAGGTGAGCCAGGTAATCATGTCTGCTTTAAAATGCTCCAGCTGGGTGGGAGCAGACACATGTTTCCTTGTCTTCACTGCTGTAGGCAGGGAAACTACTGTGTCCCAGGGTTGGGCTCCACAGGGCACAGTAATTGAGCTGGCCCATGGGGATGAAGTACCCAGGGCTACTACAGGGTCAGTGAGGGGCCATGTGCCTCTGTCCCCTTCAATTGCATCTTGGCCCTGGAGGATGGAGTCCCCAGAGTCTTAAAGGCTTGAGGCCATGTGGTTCCAATATTTGAATGATGGTCCCAGGGAATGGGGTCCCTGGGGCCCATTCATGGTTCAGGGAGGGGGGTCTGCATTACCCCCTTCCCTAAGTAGAGTTTTTGGCCCCAGGGGATTAAGCCTTTGGGGGCATATCAAGGCTTGTGGAGAGCAGCTGGGTGCACCTCCCCTTTTTAATCAAATTGGCCCTGGGTGAGGAGGTACCCACGGCCTAATAGTGGCTCAGGCCAGGGACAAATTCACCATCTGGCCCCAGGGGATGGAGCCCCATTGGTTCTGCGTGGCTCAGGGAGGAGAGACCCACTCATGCTCCCTCCCGAAAAATAATGTATTGTAGATCCCCTGGGCCCTGGCCCACCCTGTGGGTCATAACTATAAAAGAGAAAATGACAGCTGGTGTTTTCTTCATTTTTTTTTTTAAAGAAAGTTGTGATCCTGTAGGAGTGTGCAGGAGTCATGCAGAATTGTTGCTTTTAAAAAACAAAAAAAGACATGCTCTAGCCCCATGGGTGGTCCCTATAGGAATGCCTGCCCCACAAGAGCTTGGGAATCAAGGTGTCCCACCCTTGCCCCTTATCATTTTATTCTTTTTTTGCACTCACCACCGGGGACTAAGAGCTAGATGTACAAAGTAGAAAGCCCAAATTGGGGTTTGGTAACTTGTTAATGAATCCCAGTTTGGGTTTTGTGATTCGGTATTTGGAGGTGGCGAGCTGAGGGCATCCCTTCCTAATACAGAATCAGAATGGTGCGTACGACTGTTTCGAGAATTAAATGCGGTCACAAAACATTTGAAATGTGAGCTTGCAAAATTCAGCACACAAAAACAAAGGAAAAAATGAGGAATAATAAAGATATTTCTCCTCATTATGTCTCAGCTGGTGAGGTTTATCTTTTTGGCTCATTCCCATGTTTACCTATTCTTGAAAATCTGGGAATGTGTCAAAATCCAGGGATGTTGCATGGGAACTCCCACACAACACCAACGGAAATGCATCCCTGGCACAGAGTAACGTAACAAAGTGATTTGCGATGTGTTACATTACTTGAGATTTATGAAGCCACGCAAGGCCACACAAGTTGGCTTTGCGTAACTCCATAAATCTCATTTTTCATTTGTGTCGCTCCTGCACCTCATTGCATGATGCAAGAGCAACACAAAAGGGCTCAGAAATATGCCCCTTAGTCTTTTTTAATTCAGGGGTGTAGATAGTAAATCTGGCCATTCCAAAGCACACCACTTTACCTATTATTGCTTATGTTTGCTGTGGGAATAGTAAATTGAATCTCTCCAACGTCCAAAGCTGTCTCTACTGTTGCTAACGCTGGAGTGGGAATAGTAAGAAGTCCCACGCGTACTCTGCTGCTGCTTATGTTGGAATGACAATGGTAAATCTGGTCTGTCCAAACTCCAATACTTTCTGTATTGTTTCTCTGGTTGGAGTGGGAATGGAAAATCTTGCCCCTCCAAAAACACTTTCCCTATTTTTGCTCAGGTTAAAGAGGAAATAGTAAATCTGGCAGCTACAAAGTTCAATACTTTCTCTAACGTTGCTTTGTTTGGAGTGGGAATAGTTTATTTGATCACTTCAAAGACAAATGATTTTATTGTACATGTTTTAAAATGTTTAAACATAGTGAGCATGTTACACAAAGATACATTTTAACGTTTGGCCACCCCAAGTGTGGATATTAAGATAGTACTGATAAATGGCCTTTGTGAATTCCCAAAGCCATAAACTTTTGGCCTCATTACGAGTCTGGCGGACCTAGGACCGCCAGACTCACAGTAGTGGTTGACCTCCACACTCCAGGTGTTCCGACTGCCAAATTACAACCTTGGCAGGCAGACCCGCCTAAAGACCGCGGTCCCCCCTAGAAACATGGTCACTAATGTGGTGACGGTGGTCGGGGTTGTAACCAGCCAGGGTGGAACTGAACTCAGTGCCACCTGGCTGATTACATCCCCACTTTTTAGCAGTCTTTTCATGGCGGGACTGTAACATGAAAACGTTGACAGAAAGCCAGTGCCGGGGGCTACACGGATGCCCTTGAACTGCCCATACCCATAGCACAGGCAGTGCAGGGGGCCCTCTGCCCAGCCCTATTGGAATGGACACTGTCAGCTTTGTGGACAGTGCGTATTTTGAAAGCGCTAGGATATTGGCCTCGGCTCCCTTAAAAGAGCCAAGGCCAATATCCTAGCACTGTTACCGCTGGTCAGTCGAGCTGGAACGTGTATTGCAATGTTCCCACCGGTCAGCCCAGTGGGAACATTGTAATACGTTCGGGGGGTGTTGGTCACCACCATGGTGGTGGCGTCCTCCCTACGGCTTTGGCAGTCCCATGGTGGGACCACCAAAGTCATAATGAGGCCCTTAGACTACTGGTCTAAATTTGGACCAAACGTTTAATTTTGCCTTTGTGAATCGGGCCCAGTGTTTTTATTTGTTATTGATTATTTCTAGGAATTTTAATTTCATTTTTCATGTTTATTTAACAATTATATTTGTTATATGTATTTTGCTTTATTTTAGAGTGTATATCAAAACAAGGCCCTTGCAGGGTTAGAGTGACACATAATTTATGCAAAACACAAGAGAGAACTTTGGGTAGTTCCCAAATTTAGGAGGAGAGCAGCTCCAGTAAGGACCACTTTACAACACTAGCGACACTCTAGATTTGCTCACCTCAAATGTCTGTTTATTTAACAAAGTTGTTTAACGTAGGATCAGCACAGTGCTATCCACGCCAAGCTAGATGGGGACAAAGTCTTTTGCCATTTGTACAGCAAAATCTTTAAGCATAGGATTGACACAGTGTCATCCTCGCTGAGCTGTAAAATGACAAAAGCCAGTGTTGCTGTTATTAGGGTTTAGCAGAATTGCTCACACCAAGGCATCTTTGGCCAAATAGGATAGGGTGAAAGTAATTCTTGGGCTTATCTGTCTGAAACACCTGAGGCCGAGCCAAGAATTAAGTTGAGCCAAAAAGGCTTGAAATGGGTTTGGGATTTCTGAACAATTATCTCAGAGGAGCCATACCTGAGGTAAGGATGGTGGTAGGCGTAGGTACAGTTCCTGAGTTTGTTCCCATCATATTTGATAGACCATCTTGCTGTTGTTTGGGCTTACTGAAGGACCGTATTGGAGTAATGGAAATGACTGATGCTGTCTAGGAAGAAAGCCCTTCCTTGTTGGGCTGTCCCCATCACTTACTGTATTTTACCAATGGCCTGAAGAATAGCCTGTAATGGGTTAGCATCAAAATCCATAGAGGATATGGGCTAGGCAATTTGTCAAACTTTCACTGGAATTCAAGCTAGTGACTCTGCTGCTAACTGCACTCCTTCGCCTTTTAGTTAAATGAGATTTGCAATGAACTCCAGAATCTGAAGTGACTGTGAAAAGGAGGGGAGGGAAAAATGAGGTAGAGAGAAAAGAAACACTTTTTCAGCATCTTGTCCGTTCAGCTTGGAAACACAGACAGGTGCAGCATGGATCCTCAGAACACCACAGACAGGCTGGTAACCCCTGTAATCCTGTAACACAAGGTACCATTAATTAAAATATACTTGTATGCAACAGGAGAAAATGTTTTATGAGTATCATCAGAATGGCTTATCATGGCTTGGAAGTGTATAGGATGTGATTAACCCCCAGACAACCAGTACACAGTTCATGAACAAACATTACCCTCTAATAGCAGCAATGTTGAGAGCCAGGAGGACTATAGGAGTGTTTGAAATTGGAGCAGAAATTGCTTGATGGCAGTAAGCAGAGCTTAGAATCCATGGAAGGAAGGGTTATCATAAGCTTCCCTAAATACCCAAAGGAGCTGAAGGGGAGCAAAACAAAAAAGCATCAGGGAATGCAAACGGTTCCTACTTTGCGAATGGAATAGAGAACCCACCAACTGCTGCTATTAGACAAAGGGTAATACTGTGATTGGTGCTTAAATCTTCCTAGCTCTTACTGACCTCGAAATGGCCAGAACCTTTTGGCTTCCAGAATGTTTTGGATTATCTAGAATGTTTCAGCTCTCCTGGAATGTTCTGGATCTCTATACCTTTCTCCAAAAGTGCTGATCTGAGTATCATGTGACTCCACCATCTTTCCCATCTCCACCCACCATTCAGTGATCAGCAACAGTCTTTGAGGCGAGTCCATAGCAAACTTGCATTGTGGAGTCTGAGAAATGTGACTGCTGTCCTACAAGCTAGAATAGTTCATTTGACCCCCTCATGCATGCATTTTTCTCAGTATGAATTAGGTTTGATTTAGAATAGTAAATGTGAATTCTTTCCTCCCAAAATATAAGGATTTTCTTAGATTTTTTGGGGAATTTACTTACAGTAGTGTATTAGAATATTATTTTTTAATGTTTTGGATGGGATTTTGGTCATTATTTGTATTTCTTTAAATATTGTGATACATATTTTGAGTGAATTTATATAGAAAGTTAATATTTTTAAAGTTATATACTTTGACTTTTTAAATTGTGTTGCTTTT
This sequence comes from Pleurodeles waltl, assembly GCF_031143425.1. NCBI lineage: Eukaryota > Metazoa > Chordata > Amphibia > Caudata > Salamandridae > Pleurodeles > Pleurodeles waltl. The sequence continues at coordinate 392,617,131 of NC_090442.1, read as the reverse complement.
CAAAAGTATTCTTCGTGTGTTTTACTTTTTGATATATTATTTTTAGTATGGTATTTTTACATTTTAATTTTATTCATTTCTAATTATATTGCTGTTTTTAACTTTTAATACAATAGTAATTGTGTTTATTTTGTTGTTTTAATATATTGATATCCAATTTTACATTTCAGATGTATATTTAATTATGTATTTAATAATTTCATTTGAATGTATAATTTAGTTTTTTAAATTATTAATATTTCTAAGATATTTTATAGCTGTATACATTTTTCACATCTAGAGGGTATCTGGTTTCTAAATCCAATCTGTTTCAAACTCTAATCTCCTTACTTGCAATCCTCGATCTCCTCTACATTTCTTATGACTGTCAATTCCACAAAATTACAAATAGTCACTTTTGCCTTATTGAAATTCCTGAAGGTGTTGCACTGCTGGATACATTTCACCTTTGTTTTTATTCCCCTTATTTGTTATAGAACTCTCATGGTGTATTGCACTCCCTATATATATCTCAATTCACAAGGGCAAATCAATGTATTCACAGTGTAATTTGAATATATATATATATATATTTGTTAATTATGTTTTTCTCCTTTTGATATGAAGCACTGCAATTTGAACATCAATTTTTATATTTAAGTTTCTTTTTCTCTTTTTGAAATGTGACTACAAATTCTAAGACATTGTGCATTAACACTATTCTTACACACTGCATTTTGTGCAAGGAAATACACTTTATTTGTTAACCTAATATCCTAATTATCCTTAGTTAAGATCAAGAATATCTTTATTCGGGTGCAGAAAGCATCCATAAAAGTAAAAACAATTCATCTGCATTAAAGTCATGATGAATATACATGTTAAAACAGTTGAGATAAAAGTAATTGCTCAGTTGCAGCAGGAGGATTACACACACACACCATATCCTTAAAACAGTAGTGCCAACTTAGTTAAAGTGCGTTGTGCTACTGGCCCAAACAGCAAATTTAAAAAATGAGCAAACATGCAAACTAGTCTCATCATCTAAAAATTGTAACACAAAGCTAAAAGCTGGTCTAAATTGTCTAATATTACATCGTTTAACAAGGGGGTTTAAAAAAGGTTTAGTATATATTACATGAAACTTACAAAAAAAGTAAAATGCAACATAGTTTGCCGAGCTCTATTGTCACAGGGGCAGGGGATGATATCAAAGTTTTTCTGGAAGCCCAATGGGAAACAAAACAAATATGTTATTGTATCAGACCAAAAATAGAACATCAAACAGCACTCCCAATGCCCGTGCATACAGAAAACGTAATTAGTCGGTGAGCTTTCTATGATCAGACTCAAATAGGCTGCCTTAGTGGGCATCCCCCCTTCATTGTTGAGTCTCAGGGAACAATCAAAATTGTTTAAAGATTGCTGCACATGTTTTTTTTTAGCTTGCTATTGGACTTCGGCTCTGTATATATATGTTGCAAATCAATGATTTTTTAAATTTGTTTCACATATGCTAGCCAAGGAATAGAGAGTCCGCTATCACACTCAAGACAATCCTTAATAATATTCCTCGCCAAACAGGCCTCAGCATTTCTCCATACTGCCAACCACAATAGTGGGGGGGGCATGCTCTAATGCAGTCTTCTAAATAAGATAAACCCAATTCCCCGTGGCAGGTTAGGAGAGAAGACAATATAGGAACTGAGACAGCTTTTCTGCAGAACTGGTTTTCTTCTGCCTGAATGGCTTCTCAACTTGTGATGGCCCATATCTCAGCTCCATAGGTTGCAATAGGATTTGTAACAATGGGATAAGGTCTCTCCCTCCCAGTGGTTGTGTTATATGACAAGCCAATTGCCCTGGATAATTTTATCCCATGCTGCATAATATCCAAGATCCTGTTGCAGCTAAAGTAACCCCTAAATAAAAGTACTCGTACTTTTTAGACAATTAGTGCCAACAGAGAGGGTAGAGAACTGTTTACACTTTGGGCTGCATGCCATATCGTTAGATTTAGTAAAATGTGTTTGTAGGTCGGACACAGCCATAAAATCCACAAGGGCCTGCACCAACAAACACAGTACTTTTGGCGTTTGTCCCATCAGCACTGTGTTGTCTTCATATAAAAGTGTAGGGAGCAACATGCCTTTTATAATAGGTACATCTGAGGTAATAGTTTGAAAAGGAATGGAGCTCATTAATATATAGGATTAATACAAATGGAGCCAACATACACCCTTGCCACAGCCCTCAAGAAACATCTATGTCATCGGAGACCTCTCCATGAGTACTGATTCTGATCCTGGCTTTCATGTCCTCGTGCAAATTTGCTAAAAAGTGCATGAGTGCTTTGTCCAAACCTCTAGGGAGAAGAATTTGCCATAACTTAAAGTGATTGACACAGTCAAACGCTGAAGTCAGGTCCATGAATGTCAGATATAAGGGTGTTTGTTTGGCAACAGTGTATTTACCTATGACCAAGTTCAAGTTGAGACATTGCACAATCATCCCTAGACGATGTCTAAACCCATACTGACAAGGATATAAAATTGACTCATCTTGAATCCACTCTTTAATCCTATTATACAGGACCCTCACTAGAATTTTAACCATTGTGTCAATTAGTGAAATGAGCCTACAATAATCTGGTTGGGACCGGTGCCTTCTTTAAATATGGGCACAATAATAGATATGGTCCAAGAACTAGATTATTGAAAACATTCATCAGTACTGGGGCCCAGATCTCAGTGTTACATTGTATCAGGTCAAGTGGGATCCTATCTGTATCTGGGCATTACTGCTGACACTCTGATTAATGGCATCCTCTACTTCGCACAGAATTACCTGGATGCCTTGCTGGTTGTTGGAACTCAGTAGCTGAGGGTATAGCGGCATATATCTTTGAAAAATGGGTCTCCCAGGTCTTGGTGGTAATGTGGCAACTGATTGGGGTCACAAGTAAGTTCATTCTTCTCATGTCTGAGGCAGCAGTCCAAAAGGATTTGCTGTCCTTCATATTTGCCACCTGTTAAAGTGAATCCCGTTGCCTCACTACTATTTTCCTCCAATGATTGGATTGGTGATTGGCTTTTCCATGATTCGAATATTTGATTTACTAGTAAGTCCCTAGTAAAGTGCACTAGAGGTGCCCAGGGCATGTATATCAAATGCTACTAGTGGGCCTGCAGCACTGGTTGTGTCACCCACATGAGTAACCCAGTAAACATGTCTCAGAATTGCCAATGCAGTGTCTCTGTATGCAGCCTTGTACTGCCAATTCGACCTGGCAAGTGTACCCATTTGCCAGTGCTAAGCCTTTGCCTACGTCAAAGGCAGAAAGGGGTATAAGTAGTGGACTCAAAATCCCAGATTTTCAGATTACTTCTAGAACCAAGAGGAACCTCTGCCAAGGAGAAGAGCTGAAAATCTGGAGGAGGAGTACTGCTCCTTTGCCTGTGGCTGTGCTTTGCTGAGTTGGCCGGCAGTTGCTGCTTTTGCCTGAAAGAGGACAAAGATTGGCGTTGTGGTATATTCCTGCTTGTGAAGTGTCTCCAAGGGCTTGAACTGAGCTTGCCTCTTGTTTTAATGTATCAGGGCCATCAAAGACTTCCTCTGCCAGCACCTGGACTCTCTGCTGAGACTCCTACTCTGCCAAGTGGTGCTCTAACCCTGGGTCCTTGAAAGGTGAAGCTGGTGGAACCAAGGTGAAAATCCATGCACAGGAGCAGTGCGGAGACAATTTCAATGCACCACTTGCAACACTGCTGTAAAAACAACACGCCGCATACATTGTGACTGAAATCGAAGCATCACCTGCATCACAGCTGGAGAAACAACGCTACACCCCCTTGCGGCTGTTAAAATCGACTCAAACCCCACGCAGCATGGATTCTCGTCCTTGTATGGGCGACTTTGCACATAACACTCCTGGGCTTCAAAATCGATATGAACCTGCCCAGACCCAAGGTGCCCGTCTAGAAATCGACACATCACTCACTTGCGGGAGAGAAAAACGAGCATCACCTACCCGACCGGAGAAGAAACGACGCACGGCCTCACTTGCAAGTAAGGTATCAATGCAACTTTCCAAAGTACACTCGCCTGTGCATCTTTATTTTTGGCGCAAACCAGGAACGTTGTGTAACAACAACGTTTCCATTGTTTTCTATGGAGTAAGACTCTTTTTACTTTAAAAATTCAAATCTTTACTTGTGTTTATTGGATTTTTGTAGTTTTGGTCTTTTTTGATTTAGATAAAGATTGGCTATTTTTTTAAACTGGTGTGGTGTCCATTTTGTGGTGTTTTCACAGTATTACTGTGTGTTTTGGTACAAATACTTTACACATTGCCTTAGAGATAAGGCTGGCTACTTGTGCCAAGCTACCAAGGGGGTGAGCAAGGGTTATCTGAAGTGAGTATCTCCCTTGCACTGGCTAGAGTGAGGGTCCCTGCTTGGACAGAGTGCAAACTGACTGCCAACCAGAGAACCCATTTCTAACACTCACATTTCTAACACTCACATAAAATATACACTAGATCTGAGTTCTTCTTAATATCAAGAAAACTGGTAAACAAATATTGCTTGTAATATAAGCCAAAACTATTATTCAGTAGTTACTGTAAGATCATGCGCTTAACATACATATGCAATCCGGAATATCTAATTTTCTGATAGTCAACTTTTACGGTACTAAAATTAATACTGTCTGTAATGCTCTAAAAGCCAAAATTTGAGTTCTATGCAGTAACTACTAGTAAGTCTCACTTAGCTATCCAGGAGTGCCAATTGCAACAGAATATCCTAAATTATCACACATCCGACATTCTAATTCTATTGCATAAGGTGAAACGTCTATGCATGATGCATTCCTTCATGAAATGAAAAGCATTAAAGCCTCTCAAGAATTAGAACTATAAGAAGTGGCTATGAAAATTAGTCACCACCCCTTATGAATTTAGCCAATATCTGGGGCAAAATTCTTGAACTTGTAACCAGAGATAAATCAGCTCAACGTAAAACTAGAGGTGTCCTGGGCCTGTTGTGAAAGTAATCTAGGACGGTGAGTTAATGCAGGTGAGGTTCTTCAGTTTTTAGGTTGACTCTATCAAGAGAATTATGATGAAGATGAATCGGACTCTAGGACTATCCAAGAAAAAGACCTCACCAAGTTAAACCCTCCACCCCCTGTAACAAGACTCTGAAGAAATTACTCAACTGGTCAGTTTACAGGAAACAATGAAGCGATAGAATGAAACTCATTAATAAATCAGCCAGTACAGAGAGTGTTCAAACTGATTTCTGTGCCTTTTTAGATATCCTAGGACCGATTCTGTTGCAAGTTGTCTATTGGGCTCTAGAGATCTAGATTATCAATAGAACATGCGTGCAACTATCATTTTTTCACAAACAAATTATAAGCACCCCAAGCTTTCTGCTTCGTCCTTATGTATTTCACTTTTAAATGGTAATGGGCCATGATTTGCAAACTATTTTGCCAATTGAATATATACTATTCTAAGTGAAACTCTAGCAAACAAGTTCCATTTATCTCTGAGATTAATGCACTTTATCATATTAACGTAATAACAACTTGATGTGGAACAAATGCATAACACTCCTCTAGGGTCGTTTTCCTCAATGAGGAGAAAGCATTTCAAAGTGGCTGCTGGATGTTTCTATACGTTTTGGAGAGTTAAAAAAAAAACCTTAATCTCGTTCCTTTGGCAATGAGTGCACTTTACAGGCATCCAGTGACAGCGATATGTATTAATTAGGTTCTGGCATTCCAAGTCTATTGTAGAATCCAACAAGGATTGCTCACCATCACAGGCTTTCTTCAGACGTTATAGCAAACCTCTTATCGCTCCATTTAATTTTCCAGGAAACCCTTCTAGAGTTCTTCCTTCTACTGGCAACATTTCAACGCACTACGCAGCTATTTTATATCCCTTTCAAGGTATACAAGGTATACATTTAACGTGGACAATACACACATTACTGAGGCCCATGCCCCTGATTTTTTCAGTTTCGAAGTCAAGTTCGATTCACAGCAGATACGTTCAACTATTAGTTCTGATCCTCATCTAGTAAAATAACATGCTTGTTTACGAAGAGACATAGGGGGTTATTCTAACTTTGGAGGAGGTGTTAATCCGTTCCAAAAGTGACGGAAAAGTGACGGATTTACCACCAGCCGTATTACAAGTCCATTATATCCTATGGAACTCGTAATACGGCTGGTGGTATATCCGTCACTTTACCGTCACTTTTGGGACGGATTAACACTCCTCCAAAGTTAGAATAACCCCCATAATCTACCTTGTCTCTCCTTGCAGTCATCAACTTGGTCAAGAGGTTAGTATCACAAATGTTCTTATATAGTTGGAGTGTAATCATTTGTTGCACCCCGCAATCTCCTCTTAACTGGCTTTCAATCAATGGGCACATAACCATGTTATGTTATATTACATTGATATAGTGCAACAAATACCCCAAGAGGCGTCATCATGCTAAAAGGGGAAAAGAGAAAAGAAATGGGAAAGACAAAGAGACAGCACTGTTTTTCCATTGGGATCCACTGAACCCAACTTTTATGGGCATGATTTAGAGTTTGGAGGATGGGGTTACTCCGTCACAAAGGTAACGTATATCATGTCTGCTGTTTACGATCTCATTATATTCTATGGGAATCGTAATACAACGGATGGTATATCCGTCACATTTTTGACGGAGTGACCCATCCACCAACCTCTAAATTAGGCCATTAGTTCCTAACAAACCAGGTCTTCAGAGCCTTCCTGTAATTAAGTATAGAAGGAGCAAGCCGAAGAGAACATGAAAGCTTATGCCAAAGCCTAACCGCTTTGCCACCCTAGTATATTTAATCCTAGGCACAAACAGCAATAGGGCCCCCAAAGAGCAGCAGCAATGTGAGGCAGTGTAGTTGCAAAATGTCTGAGTCTAGATATAGGTTCCTCTATGGTGGACTACTTAAAGCACGAGGCAGAGGGATCTAAAGAAATCCCTCTTTTCCAATTGAATCCAGTACAAGGATTTCAGGGCCTCAGAGGTGGAAGAGAAATGTGGAAGCCCCAATGCCAGCCTGACTGCTGAATCTTGTATCCTCTGCAGCTTCTTTACCAGAACTCATCTGGCCCCAGAAAAAGAGTTACAGTAGCCCAGGTGACTAATTACTCACATTTATCTCTACTTGATGAACAGCCATTTGGAAGAAAGGGCAAGATCTTCCTGAGCAACTTTGACAGGAAGAAGCAAGTAACAGCAACATGCTTTATCTGGCCAGTATTTTATCAGCCAGTTATTAGAACCATATAGAGGTCAAAACAACTTGCAGTAATAATAACAAGCTTAGAATGGTTATCAAAGTTGATAGCTTAGCACTACACAACAGAGGGGCCTATTCACAAAGGTCAATTTACTTGTGAGTATATCTACATTTCAAAATGTACTCTTACACTTTGTAGGAAATTTACTACTTTTGGCTATACACCATTTTCAAATATAAATTTACTACAAAGTGTAGACTGCCCCTGAAATACAGTGTGGAGCCACATTTAGGAGTGTAAAGCTACTACAAACAAAAAGGACCTGGGAGTAGGTCCAGCACCACCTAAGGTTGACTACTGGTACTTGAGTACACTCTCATAGAGAAAGATATATGTAGCAACTTAAAATAGAACTCAACACAAATAATGTTATTATAAATTAAATTATTTAGACGTTTGAATAAATATACATATATATGTTATGTTCTTATGTTCTCCAATGCTCTGCTCCACATGACAGGTCCCGATAGGCTAGGAGGGTGGAGCGCATGTAGGGCGAGCACACCGGCAGTACAACTCAACTCCAAACAAATAAAAGTATGACACACACTCAGATTGTGATGGAAAGTGAGTTTAATCCAGACACCACTGGGTAGTTATAGTTAGGTCAGCATTCCCATCCTTTTTTGTATTGCTAATACCTTTTGTCACGGTTTCGGGCGGGTCTGATCAGGACTGTGGTTGGGACACCCCTTGAGGTCACCGAATATCCAAAAGAGGTAGTGTACTGGGGCAGAAGAGCAGCTAAAGGCATACACGGAAAGGACAGCTATGGTCAGGCACAGGAAACAGGAAAGTAAAAGCAGAGCAACCCTTGTGTGAACAAATAGGAAACGGATTACTAGTGGACAAACACGCTGGGGTTGTACACAGAGTAAGGCGCAGAACCTCCCACAGTGACAGGGAATCTAAATGCCTCTGTGCAGTTTGCTCTTACAGATAGTCACCCTGCCAGCCCCATAGAAAGGAGGCAGCAGAAGTGATTCTGTCTCTGGACCCTAGAGCACAAACAAGGATAGTACATACATACACAGGACACGCTCTTGTGGGTCCAGCTGGAAACACAGTGGCGATTCCTGAGAAAACAGTAATAGCACACTGTCACTGTTAGGCACGAAATACAACGTATAACACTGGACAAGGATGGGGGCTGGAATTGCCTCCTGGAAACCAGGAGCCAACCCCAGTACACAGGAGGACACGTATACACTGGTGACGACTGATAGAACACTTACCAGACACAAAGAACCAAGAAGAAACAGAAACAGAAGGGAACAAACAAAGAGGCAGAGACAAGAACTAGGAACAGGCTCAGACTGAAGCAAAGGCGGGACTAGGACTTGAAAACAGGGCGCAAACTTCTGGCTGGGACAAACAGAGACAGGACTGGGAAACTGAGAACAGGCTCTGGCTGGAACAGGCAAGGACAGGACTGGAATACAGGGAGTAGGGAAAGAGCAGTAAATAGGACTGGGAAACAGAGAGAAGGTTCAGGCTGAAACAAGGCAGGAGCAGGGCAGAGAAACAGGGAGCATGCTCTGGAAGAAACATACAGGTACAAGGCTAAGAAGTAGGGAGCAGACTCTGGCTGGAACAATCAGCAACAGGGCAGAGAAACAGGAAACAGGATCAAGCTGGAACAGAACAGGAACAAAACTGGAACACCATCTGACAAAGGGTCTGTAACACAAAGGAATCGAAGTCCGATGCAGGATGACGGGGAGCTTGAGGAAATGGCTGCTTATAAGCAGTTCCAAGCTGGGCTGCACAGGAGAGGTTTCAGGTGTGTGTGGTTTCGGACACTTGCAAGTCCTGGAGGAGAGGATCCAGTGAAAAGGAGCAACTGGACTTCTTCCATTGAAAACAATGGGAAACAGAATCCGGGTTTTCCTGACTACCAAGCTGTGCATTATGGGATTTGCAGTCCCAAGAAGCAAATGTAGTCCTACACAAGTGTACCACGGAGAAATGAGAAACAAACAGGAGTCAGCAAGGGACTCTAGATAGGTGTTCAAGGTGATTCCCAGGCATCTGACAGTCCCCTTACAGCGCCCCCTGGAAATGGGACGACCGAGTCGTAACACCTTTTGCACTGTTACACAAATCTTCACAAAACTTTGCCTAATTAATGCATAGAAAGTTTTGGTGTGATCTGTCAAGTGTAGCAGAGAAAACAGGGTGTCCCAAAATGCAAAATCCCCATGCATTTTCAATAGACTTCTTTAGACCGGGCTACAGCAAAAACTGTTTAGCAGAATTACACCAAATTTTACAGGAAGATAGATCTTGGTCTACAGATTGGGCTTTTTGTGATTTAGTGTAAATCCGTTCAGTAGTTCTGAGAAATTAAGGTTCAAATTCTATAGATATCTGGACAGTTGGTGTCTACTTATGCTTTGATTGGCCAATTTAAAGGGGACTAGTCAATCCTGATTGGATGGTTGCAACCTGAACAATACGTTTTGGTAGCCATTACAAGACTCAGGGACTTGGTCCCTATGTCCTGTAAATGAATTAAAAAAATATGTAAGGGGGGCAGAGTCAGCACACCTACACCCCAAAGGACATGTGGGAAGAGTCCCAAATGGAACACCCGGCCTTTATTGCCTAGCCACAACATGGACATCATTCCGTGCCACTCATTACAGGACCCTGAGGCATGGGCCCCATTGAAATGCATTGTAGTGAATGGTTGGTTTTCAGAGTCACAAAAAGGAGGATGTATAAAGGGTGATAGCGGATTGGAATTACAATATACAATTAACAATATACAACATTGTGGACAAACATTAACCATTTATTTACACTAACTATATACATGCATCTCTGCAGATCACAGCCCATACGTGTCAGGACCCACTGCAGCTGAAGGGGCGACGGACACTGTTGTGAAATGGAGGACACAACATCACAATCAACCAGCCTTTCACCCCCAACCCCAACTGCCTGGGTTTGTGGACAGTGATGAGGGACAATCACAGAGCAGGGACCCCACAACAATGGAAAACAGGAAACACAGACAGCGCAGAGGCTATAAATGTACACTCCATATTTATAACGTGTCAGGTGACATATTGGGGAGGTTTCGTGTGTTTGATGACTTGGAAAGGTCCATCATCTCAGTGCAGCCCCTGAAAACAAAACAAATAGGGATTGTGAATAGGCATCTGCTACGAATGTCTATGTCGATGCAGCAGTTGGAGAGAGGGCAGGAACGGTGGGTAACTGCAATGGAGAAGGAGCACTGTGTGCAGAGAGAGAGAGACACAGGCAGTATATGGCAAAGATTGATTCTTTCTCACGATCCAACAACTGATTGGCAGTTGCCACAAAAAAAATAGCAAAGCAGACCAAGAACATACAGACTGACATTGTGCACTTCTGTCAGGACATTGCACATAGGCTAGTGTAAGTGACTACAGCCCTTAAGAATATACAGAGTCACAGCCTCTATAACCCCAACATCGTGACTCATACTGAGAGCGAAGAGAGCTATAGCCTCGGTAGAACATCTATTCAGGTGGCATGCAGTTACAGGTGTTCAAGCTGACACACTTCTGAGACTGACATGTCAAAATTCCCACAGCCCACTGCTGCTTACAAAGCATCCAACCCCAGAGGCCAAAAGAAGCGAACCACTAAGAGAGTCACCTTTGTTTTGGCATTACATACTATGTTGTTTATTTTTCACAATGTTATATCCACAAGGATACAGTTAATCCTTGAGTGAAACAATGCTGTTGCTACCTAAATAAAAGTTAGTCTCTCAGTTATGCACCAAGCGTCAATGTCAGGTGTGATGTATCAGTATTAGATGCTTTAATTACTCTTACCTCAGAAATAGTTGTTGGGTATTCCTGTGTGTCGAGCTCAAACTTCTGCTGCACATGTACCCTCCTGCTGCACCTTTAGGGGTGGTTATTCATCATCAAAGTCGGGATCTGGCTCTATGGTGATGTTATGCAGATCCACCTTCGTTGCCATATTGTGCAGTATGGCACATGTAGCAATGATCTTGCAGCACGTCTCCGGTCTGTACAGTAGTGCCCTGTCGGTCTTATGGAGGCAGCAAAACTGAGACTTCAGAATCTCAAAGGTCCTCTCTTTGATAGAACGCATTGTCCTGTGTGCCCTGTTATGCTGCCTTTCACATCTTGTGATTGGAGTCACATATGGTTGAGTATCCAGGGACGCAAGGTATATGCACTATCACCTTAAGAGCATGAGAAGGAAAACTATTAGGTTACATTACACACACTGTCCTGGCCACTGTATTCATTGAGTCTGAGATTCTCTTACAGTTGCCAAATTCACCATGTAACTGTCGGTTCTGTATTTTGCTGTGGCAGAACATCAATAAGTAATGGGTGCTCCCTGGGAATATGACCACAAGGTATGTTATGATACAGTAGGCATCACATACAACCTGAACAATGGGTGAGTGTGAGCTTTTCCTGTTCCTGTATATGTATTCATTTGCTGAGGAGGGATATGTAGCAATATGTGTGCCATCAACAAAGCAAATTACATTGAAGGACTATGCTACCCTGTAAAGCATCAATTTAGCTTGTTGCAATAATTGGGGGGTATTGGGTAAAGACGTATATTGGTTAACTTTGCTGACCATGATGTCCATAAACCTGTGAACGAAACTGGAAAAGGCACTTTGTGACACTGCCCTGTTACTTCTATAACTCCCTTGGTAGCTGCCGGAAGCTTAGAGGTGTAACTAACACAATATCTTCACATCGCGTGGGATTGTGTTGCTTCTGAGTGTTGATGCCTGTAGCTGAGGTTGTAAGTCAGCAATTAAATCAAGATTTACCTGACTACTGAGTCTGTACCTCTCATACATCTCCTCTGTCCGTTCAAACAGGGTGACCCTCGCCCTAAATATCCTCTCCTGTCTCCTTCTCTGTTGTCCAGCCAAAATCTAATTTTCCTCGCCAGAATGTACAAAGCTGCCATTGTGAAAGAGCCTGATGCATTTTGGGTGTCTTTTAACATTTTGCACTTGGTTACATCAATAGTAATTGCATTTCCTAAATGGACATTTTGAAACAAGTCGCATTTAGGAAATCCAATGTACATTCAGTTAGCGATTCACAGTTTGGAAATCCCTATTTGCAATTTCCTATTTTGTGATTTCCAAAATGCAATTCCTATTAGGTAGAAATCACATTTTTCACCACTACAAATGCCTTTCATACATTTCAAAATGGCATTTTGCATTTCCTAAGGACCAGAATTTGTGATGTGATTCACACCAGTAGGAAATGCAAAACTCCTTTGTACATATGGCCCGTACTTCCATTAGAAGCAGCCTATCTGTTGACCCCCTATATTCTACTTCAGCGTACCACCAAGTTATAAAGGGCAACTAGAGTCTTACTTATGGCAAAAAGTGTGGCACACCTGAAGCCATCTTGATTGAATCAAACTAGTAAAACATAAAACATTTCACTTAGAAAGGAACAAAATGAGGGGGTTCACTTTGTCATAGAACTTATCGTTAGTGTTGTAGAAAGCAAAATCAGGGCACATTTTAAATGAGTTCCCAAATATCTTACTCTTCTATTTCATTGAAACATTCTGACATGCAGACTGAAACATGTACTTTCAACAACTGCAGCAGACTGCCAGTTAACACTCTGGCTATCAGCAGCTTTACCACAGTGTTCTAAAGAACAACTAGAGTGCTAACATTCTGAATTTCTACTAAAAGTATGGCACATCCGAAAGTGATTTTGCTGGAATCAAAGTGGAAAACTGGAAGCATTTTCTACTGAGGATACTACAGTAAATTTATTTGCAGGTGATGAATACCTAGTCATACACAGCACACTGTTCCAACTATCATGGATCACAAACAGAAGTCAAAGAGCTATAACCGTTTACTCATTATACTTACTTGTCACATTAGGATCCCGGAAGCTGTCCACTTCTTGACTGGTGAAAGGCACATGTCCACCTATAAGACAATGCATTGTAAATATTGCAACTACCCGAAGTTCAAAATAAAAAATAAGCACTATATCATTCCAGTGTATTTCCACATTTCAGCACCCTTAACACACATAGGTATACATTATATAATTATGGAATGCAGCTAGTCACCTTGCAGGGCTGACCTGGCTGGAGATGAAAGGTCAGAGATATCTAACATCACATGCCTGAAGCATGCTTAAGGCATGTGATGTTTTAAGTGCTGCTGACCAGTATCATTTCAGGCCCTGTTGCACCGTGACACAAGGGTAAAACCATTAGGCAGACATAAGTTGCCTTGCAATGGGAAAGCACAGGAATACACTATAAAGTTTAAAGATGATGCATTTCTGCCCTTTCATTTTGGGTCATCACAGCAAGGTCTCTTGTTGTGCTATTCTGTGCATACTGATAATAAATGTGTCACTTTGTACATACATATTAGCCTACATTCATCAGGGTGTGTTCTTGTTAAATAGTGTACATCAATTGTGTAAAGGAATGCTTGCCGTTGCTTGGCCCTATGAGTGCTTGCTCCATATAACACACAACAGATTGTATGGCAGGTGTTCTGCTTAGTGTGACATTTGATACCTCTACCTCTTGGTGTCACTCTCTCTTGCCTTGTGTATCACAAGGCATAAACACATAGCATCTACATTTTGGGGTACATTTAAAAAGAAGTCACGCTGTATAGCACAGTAAGTCCCCTTGCTGCACTGCGTGACAGGAAATGGTCAGAGATGGACAGTAGCTACCATTGTATGTGCCATTCCTACTATTCCCAGCGTTGGTGCACAAAGTGCTGCCTAATGCCAAGGCAGGCACACTTTCAACCTGGTGCAAGGGTGCCTGTGTTATAAACGTTTATGGCACAATCCCAGGTCTGTCAATTATGATAAATCTGTGAATGCATCATAATCCATGGGTGTTGAATGGGAACATCCATGCACAACCCATGGGACAGCTCTCTGGGGCAAGGTAAAGCAGTGCAGCAATTTGCCCTGAATTGCATGACTGGATTTATTAAGCCACTCAGGGCTATGCAATCTGGCTTTGTGCTGCTTGATAAATCACACTTCAAGGGTTGTGTTGAGCTTGAACCCTGTTCCATGGTACAAAAGCAATGCAACCCTTTGATAAATCTTCCCCTTCATGTTCAAAGGTTTGCATAGCTAATATAGAAACATTACTACATGCATGGTACATGTATAAATACCTATGGGGTCTCCAACCTCCAAACCCAGCAGGCCCACCAGATCAGCCCCACAGGCTACCAAATCCACCCAATGGTGCTTGAGCTGGGATACTGTGCATTCTTCTCCAAACATATGGAACATATGCCATTGTACTCTCTCCCATCAGTCTCTTTTGTCCTTAGGGCCATGGCCTTGGGTCACCCTGCCCCCCAAAAGCCACCATGTGTAGCAGGTAGTATATGCTCAGCCACACCAAGCAACCAACCTCTCCCTCTAAAAGAATGTTCCCTTACTCTCCCCAAGCATGGCCATATCCCACCTTACCTCCTTAAAACACCAAATAATAACTCTTAATCAACAAACTAAACCTCAACCAACAAATACACCAAAATGGACAAATACTGACAAAAGAAAGACCAATACAATTACAAAATACAACACAAAGACACAAAAAATACGCAGTATATAGGGGACAGGGGCAGACCTAAAGCACACTACAGCACAGGCAGCAAAAGCATTTGACCAACCTCTCTCTCCACTCCAACAACAACCAGCTCCAAACAACAGACACTAATGAAAGTGAGAGTAACTTGCACACTTCTTAGTATGCAGGCTGCCACACCCATTGCATCATTTCCTGGGTATAACGAGCCTGTTTGCAACATTTGCGTGGATTTTTCTGACGCATTCTTATGCTAATGGCCACACAAAAGCAGCAAAGCGCAGGTTTCAGCCCACGCAACAGGGCTGATGTACAGGTTCTGACCCACGCAACAGGGCCAGTGCATTAGTTCTACAGAAGAAGTGTGACTTCTGCTGTAGCTAACACCTTAGGACAACTTTCATGATTTCAGGACTGGGGTGGCAGCACTTGGCAGGGTAGACTCACAGATGGCAAAGTCCAGGTGCTGAGGCAAGCTGGTGGGAAGTCTTTGTTGTCCCTGGGAACTGAGAACAGGAGGCCACCCATATTGCCCTTGGAGGCACTCTGGGTTCAAGGGATAATAGTGTCATCATTCCCAGCCAGGGGAACAGCGGGCAGCAGGGCAACACAGCAAAGCAGTACTCAAGAGCTGATTGTTCCCATATTGTAATTCATATGAATTATCATGGTACACACCTGGATGTCACCAACGGGCATATGTGCATTTAATGATTTATCCTAGCCACCCTACCCCTCTCTTTTAGGTTCCTTATCCAGCACAATCTTTCTGTTTCAGAGATGTGTCCAGGCCGCTTCCTTGTGCAGTATCACTGATCAACACACACTTAGGATAGCACAGAGACAGGCTGTCTCTCCCATACTCCAGTGTATGTTCCTCCAGGCATGCAGCTTTTCTGGACTATCAAGATCTGTCTGGTGGTATTCTTCTAATCATCATGTTACCCCCCAGGCAGCCATTACCTTTCCCACACACGAACCCAAGGTCCTCGAAGTTATGTAGCAGTGCAGGCACACCAACACTCAGGGCCTGATTCTAACTTTGGAGGACGGTGTTAAACCGTCCCAAAAGTGGCGGATATACCACCTACCGTATTACGAGTCCATTATATCCTATGGAACTCGTAATACGGTAGGTGGTATATCCGCCACTTTTGGGACGGTTTAACACCGTCCTCCAAAGTTAGAATCAGGCCCTCAGTGTACAGTCACAGCACATTCAGGCCCTCATTCTGACCCTGGCGGTCGGTGATAAAGCGGCGGCCAAGCCGCCAACAGGCCGGCGGTCTAAAATATGCAATTCTGACCCTGGCGGGAACCGCCAACACAGCCCGCCAACTTAACACTCCGCCCGCCACAGCGGTACAAACAAACAGCGCGGCGGTTCCCGCCAACAGCCAGGCGGCAGACAATGTACCGCCCACCCTATTACGACCCACCAATCTGCCACCTTTTCCGGGGCGGGAGCACCGCCGATAAGAACACGGCGGAAACAGACTACAAACGGGAAAACGCTCACCTCTACGCACTCCACGCGAGATTCCGGCAGCATGGAACCAGAGTTGCAGGTCATCCCCGCACTCCTATTCCTGCTCATATACCAGGAGCACGCCCGGCGGCGCGGAAGACATCGGTGAGTACTGCACCTACGACACAGGGGAGGGAAAAGATTACCGGCACACACCCACCCACCCACACCCACTACAACACACACATCAATGCATTCCCACAGATCACTGTCACAACCCACAAACCACCCCCCTCCGAAATAATGCAAAAACCAAAAGAAGAGATCATAAACGGGCAGATGTATTGAAATATGGACACCAGTAATCCCAATAAATAAATAAACTATATACAAAATATATACATCTACTAAATGTAGTCCAACCACTGTCCGTGGATCACAGGGTTCCTGTGCAAAGGGGCAAGGCCCAGTCCCACGACAAGAACTCCACGGAGAGAACACTGCAGGGGCATCAGAAAGAAAATCGGACAGGCACCTCAGGGGGAAGGGAAGGGGGGGCACCTCAGCCACTTGAGTACACGACGCCAGATCCACGAGGGGACTCCATGACCACTGGGCCATCCTGGGGAGAGCAAAGCCACAGTCCAAACAGTCCATACAGTGGGTGGCCTGCCCACTGGGCCATCCTGGGGAGAGCAAAGCCACAGTCCAAACAGTCCATACAGTGGGTGGCCTGCCCACTGGGCCATCCTGGGGAGAGCAAAGCCACAGTCCAAACAGTCCATACAGTGGGTGGCCTGCCCACTGGGCCATCCTGGGGAGAGCAAAGCCACAGTCCAAACAGTCCATACAGTGGGTGGCCTGCCCACTGGGCCATCCTGGGGAGAGCAAAGCCACAGTCCAAACAGTCCATACAGTGGGTGGCCTGCCCACTGGGCCATCCTGGGGAGAGCAAAGCCACAGTCCATACAGTCCATACAGTGGGTGGCCTGCCCACTGGGCCATCCTGGGGAGAGCAAAGCCACAGTCCATACAGTCCATAACAGACCCCACTGGAGGAGGCAAGTTGGCCAGAGGACATCCTGCAGCCCTGCCCGAGATAGATCCTGCCCTGCCACGTCTGCCAAAGGGCCAGCGGTTCTTGCCTTGAAGGGCCCAGTTCAGCGGTTCTTGAGACGGCGGGGCCCAGCGGAGCGGTGCTTGAGACGGCGGGGCCCAGTTCAGCGGTCCTTGCCCTGAAGGGCCCAGTTCAGCGGTTCATGAGACGGCGGGGCCCAGCGGAGCGGTGCTTGAGACGGCGGGGCCCATTTCAGCGCTCCTTGCCTTGAAGGGCCCAGTTCAGCGGTTCTTGAGACGGCGGGGCCCAGTTCAGCGGATCTTGAGACGGCGGGGCCCAGTTCAGCGGTTCTTGAGACGGCGGGGCCCAGTTCAGCGGTTCTTGAGACGGCGGGGCCCAGTTCAGCGGTTCTTGAGACGGCGGGGCCCAGGTCAGCGCTCCTTGCCTTGAAGGGCCCAGTTCAGCGCTCCTTGCCTTGAAGGGCCCAGTTCAGCGGTTCTTGAGACGGCGGGGCCCAGGTCAGCGCTCCTTGCCTTGAAGGGCCCAGTTCAGCGCTCCTTGCCTTGAAGGGCCCAGTTCAGCGGTTCTTGAGACGGCGGGGCCCAGTTCAGCGGTTCTTGAGACGGCGGGGCCCAGTTCAGCGGTTCTTGAGACGGCGGGGCCCAGTTCAGCGGTTCTTGAGACGGCGGGGCCCAGTTCAGCGGTTCTTGAGACGGCGGGGCCCAGTTCAGCGGTTCTTGAGACGGCGGGCCCAGTTCAGCGGTTCTTGAGACGGTGGGGCCCAGGTCAGCGCTACTTGCCTTGAAGGGCCCAGTTCAGCGGTTCTTGAGACGGCGGGGCCCAGTTCAGCGGTTCTTGAGACGGCGGGGCCCAGTTCAGCGGTTCTTGAGACGGCGGCCGGTCTATGGCCAACTGCTAATTGCCTGGTGGTGCCCTCCTGGGCAGCGGGGATGGTGCTCCTTCAATGCCCACCTGGGCTGTGGGTGGTGGGGCCCTCCTGGCCAGCTGGGCTGGGTCCTCCCTGGGCATCGGCTATGGGGGTGGTGGGCTCTCCCGGGGCAGCTGTGCCGGTTCCTCCCGGGGCAGCGGCTATGGGGGTTGTGGGCTCCTCCTGGGCAGCAGGCCTGCTGCCTGACCTCTCCGACTTGCTGCCCTTGCCCTCCTTAGTCGTGGGCCTGTGGCCCTTTCCTCCCTTTGGAGCTGTGGCTGGTGACTGTCTCTGGGTGGTGTCCGGGGGGGATGTAGAAGGCGGGCTCCTGCGGCGCCCCTTCCGCCTTCTGCTCCTCTTCCCAGGGGGTGGGCTGCCTGTCCCCTTGCTGCTGGGCGAAGATCCAGACATGCGGGCTGGCGGGCTCCAATACCCCTGCACCCTTGTCAAGGGGGCTGCAGGGCTGGTGGTGGCTGAGGTGCTCTTCTTACCCCGACGAGAAGGAGGGGGGGGCTCAGGGTCAGGAAAGAAGTTAGTAGTGGCGAGGAAGAGCTTCTTGGGACAATGGAGAGTGGTAGGTACAGTGGGAATGGGAGTGGAGGGAGAGGATGTGGTTGTAGGTGAGTCACGTTTGCTGTCTTTGGGTGCAGGTGCAGGAGGGATAGGCTGTCGTGAGGTGGATGGCTGTTGGGTGGGTGGGTGGCTGCGTTTGTGTGGTGTGGAAGAGGGGGTGACAGACACAGTGGGAGAGGACACAGGGGACGTGTAAATGGCAGTGGGGGTGGTGACTGCACGTGTGCGGACTGGAGTGGAGGGTGTGCTGGTGATGGAAACACTGGCTGATAGTGAGGTGAATGGAGGTGTGAGTGTAGACGTCACAGGGAGGGAGGAGGGAGACGAGGAGGTGGGGGTCACAGAGGTGGTAGTGACTGTTGGCATGTCTGCATCGGAATGTTGCGTGTGTGAATGTCTGCGTGATCTGTGGTGCTTATGTTTGGATGAGCTTCTCTTGGGTGTTGAGGTGTGTGCAGGCTGGTCTGATGGTGTGGGTGGGACAGGCAGAGGAACAGGAGACTGGGAGGAGGGAGTTAGTAGAGGCAGGCAGGAGACAGGGACAATGGCTGCCGTCAGTGCTGAGGCCAGAGCCTGGAACGATCGCTGATGGGCAGCCTGACCCGAATGAATGCCCTCCAGGTACGCATTGCTGCGATGAACCTCCCTCTCCACCCCCTGGATGGCATTCAAAAGGGTAGTCTGCCCAACAATGAGCGTTCGGAGGAGGTCAATGACCTCCTCACTGAGGGCAGCGGGGGTAACAGGGGCAGGGCCTGAGGTGCCTGGGGCGAAGGAGATGCCCGGCTTCCTGGCAGAGCGGGCACGGGGCGAACGCTGAGGGGCTGCTGGGAGGGCGGAGATGGTGCGCTGGGTGGCGGCTGTACCTGTAATGGCGGGGGGCACGGATGGTGCCACCCCCGCAAGGGAGCCCCCTTCCGAGGACGTGTCCGTGTCGCTGCAGGCTCCAGTCGTCCCCGTCGTGGAGCTCCCCTCGCCCTCCGTCTCACTGGTCCAGTCTGACTCTGTGGCATGGCCCTCCTGGGCCATGTGAGATGCAGCTCCCTCCTGCCCCGATGCCACTTCTCCTCCGCCTGATGATGCTGATGCACACAAGCACAGAAAGACAAACAAAAAGGGGGGGGGAGAGAGAAATAAAGGGATATTGAGTACATGGATCTCCGGTACAGTTAGCGGACATGACAGACACAGATGCCCCCTGCACTAAGTTGCGCACTTGGGGTCCGCTACGCATTCCGTGGAACATGCCCTACACGCCTAGAGTTGACAACTGCACCCATGGATGACACGGCCCAGGGATGGCTGTACTGACAAACTACTGAGGGTGGTGGCTGGGGACACAGGGTCTTACGGGGGTGCCCAGCCTACAGATATCGCCCTGGCCTAGGGGGACCCCCAGCCATCCTCCCCCAACCAGACACCTCCACTGCGCGACAACAGAGTAGATAATGCTTGTACTCACCCCCTTGTGTCTGCTGTGCTGCCCTCACGCGCCCATCCAAATCAGGGTAGGCCACCGCCAGGATCCGGAACATCAGGGGGCTCAGTTGACGGCAGGCACCCCGCCTACGTTGGGAGGCCATCCCCAGCAGAGACTCTGCGGTCTTCTTGGTCCCGCGGCGGATGTCCTCCCACCTCTTGCGGCAGTGGGTGCCCCGTCGATGGTGGACCCCCAGGGTCCGGACTTCCTTGGCGATGGCACGCCAAATCCCGATCTTCTCATGGGCGCGGACCTATGTGACACGTACAGGGAGGGAGAAATACCACGTTCAAGTTTGTCAGCATTTTCCTTGCCAGTGGCCCAACGCCCCCCATCCCCGCCAGGCCCCCCGCCAGGCCCAACATGCCCCCCATCCCCGCCAGGCCCCCCGCCAGGCCCCCCGCCAGGCCCAACATGCCCCCCATCCCCGCCAGGCCCCCCGCCAGGCCCAACATGCCCCCCATCCCCGCCATGCCCCCCGCCAGGCCCAACATGCCCCCCATCCCCGCCATGCCCCCCGCCAGGCCCAACATGCCCCCCATCCCCGCCATGCCCCTCGCCAGGCCCAACATGCCCCCCATCCCCGCCATGCCCCCCGCCAGGCCCAACATGCCCCCCATCCCCGCCATGCCCCCCGCCAGGCCCAACATGCCCCCCATCCCCGCCATGCCCCCCGCCAGGCCCAACATGCCCCCCATCCCCGCCATGCCCCCCGCCAGGCCCAACATGCCCCCCATCCCCACCAGGCCCCCCGCCATGCCCCCCGCCAGGCCCAACATGCCCCCCATCCCCGCCAGGCCCCCCGCCAGGCCCCCCGCCAGGCCCAACATGCCCACCATCCCCGCCAGGCCCAACATGCCCCCCATCCCCGCCAGGCCCCCCGCCAGGCCCCCCGCCAGGCCCAACATGCCCCCCATCCCCGCCATGCCCCCCGCCAGGCCCAACATGCCCCCCATCCCCGCCATGCCCCCCGCCAGGCCCAACATGCCCCCCATCCCCGCCAGGCCCCCCGCCAGGCCCCCCGCCAGGCCCAACATGCCCCCCATCCCCGCCATGCCCCCCGCCAGGCCCAACATGCCCCCCATCCCCGCCAGGCCCCCCGCCAGGCCCCCAAGCCAGCCAGTGTCCCCAAATCCAGATTGAATTAAACTCACTTGTTGGTCTGGAGGACCGTAGAGTAGCGCATACTGGGGGAGGACCCCATCCACGAGTTTCTCCAACTCCTCTCCAGTAAAGGCAGGGGCCCTTTCCCCAGGTGCAGCAGCCATTGTCCCTTCCAGACCGAGGTCACAGCAACACTTGCAGTGTAGGTCCTCTCCTGTGAAAGTTCAAGTCGCAAGTGGATAAGTAGATAGAAAATGGCGGTCACGTCCGCGGCGGTGCGTACCGCGGCGGTGCGTCCCGCCACCGCCGGCGCCCTTCGCCATTGGCTCCTGAAACCCATAGGCTTCAATGTTAACCAATGCGGCTTTGCGCCGCGGTCTTCGCCCGCCGCCCGCCGCGGTGTGCCACGCCAGCGCATTGACCTCACATCCCATTGTCACACTTCACAGGTCAGGCAGCCGCCATTTCCAGGGCCCACATGGCTCAATTTCAACTGCGTCACACAGGCCTAGGCCTTGCATAGCCACTCAGACACGCCATTCACTGCATAGAGAATCGTATACTGTGCTAGCTGTGAGTACGTACCTGTGGGTTGCTTGACTGTGTGCTCCATGTTGTCCTTCCTAGGCACCGTCCGCTGGGTTGGGCGAGGAGACGGATGAATCCTCCCGTGTACCGACCGCTGGTGGACCTGTCGACAATGGAAGAACGCCACATTATCCTGACCTACCGTCTTAACCGTGCCACTATCCATGAACTGTGTGCCCAGCTGGAGCCCGACCTGATGTCCCCCATCCGCCAACCCACAGGGATTCCCCCTCTGGTGCAGGTCATGTCAGTACTCCATTTCTTGGCAAGTGGGTCATTTCAGACAACCGTGGGAATTGCTTCTGGGATGTCTCAGCCCATGTTTTCGAAGGTGTTATCCAGAGTGTTGTCTGCCCTGATGAAATCCGTGAGGAGCTACATCATTTTCCCTGAGGTGGGCGAATTGGCTACAGTGAAGGGTGATTTCTACGCCCTTGGACATATTCCCAACGTAATTGGTGCCATTGATGGGACCCATGTGGCTTTGGTTCCCCCAAGAGACAGGGAGCAGGTGTACAGGAACAGAAAAAATTACCATTCAATGAACATCCAGGTGGTGTGTTTGGCTGACCAGTACATCTCGCATGTAAATGCCAAATTCCCAGGGTCAGTGCATGACGCCTACATCCTCAGGAATAGCAGCATCCCTTACGTGATGGAACAGCTACAGAGACACCGTGTATGGCTAGTGGGGGACTCTGGGTACCCCAACCTGTCGTGGCTACTGACCCCAGTAAGGAATCCCCGGACCAGGGCAGAGGAACGGTACAATGAGGCCCATGGGCGTACTAGGAGGGTGATCGAACGCACCTTTGGCCTCCTAAAGGCCAGGTTTAGGTGCCTGCATATGACAGGTGGATCCCTAATGTACTCACCTAAGAAGGTGTGTCACATCATCGTGGCCTGCTGCATGCTTCACAACCTGGCTTTGCGCCGCCAGGTGCCTTTCCTGCAGGAGGATGGTCGAGACGGTGGTGTTGTGGCAGCGGTGGAACCTGAGGAGAGTGACGAGGAGGAAGACGACGGGGCTGAAACAGACAACAGGGACAGAATCATTGAACAGTACTTCCAATAGGACACAGGTAACATTTCAAAGATAATTTAGTAAATGTTAACTACTCTCCAGCATCTCTGCTGCCTGTCTATTTGCCCCAGTGTATGATGACTGAGTTTTGGCTTTTCCCTCCCTATTTCAGATCTGGGGTCCCCACTACGAGTCCTGTGCTTCGTTTCCCCATGGACTACAGCTTTGTGGCAGCTGTTTGTTGACTTCACCATGTACAAGGACATATTTGCACTGTCATGTCAATTACAATCTATTGAAATCACAGCCAGACTCCAGATATTTTGGTGCAAAATAGGTGTTTATTGAAGTGCTCAAAATGGGATGGGTGGTTTCAAGTGGGTGGGGGCTATGGTGAAGGAATGTCCATGGCAGAGTCCAGAGTAACAGTCACACAGGTGCATTGTCCAGAGGCCTGTGGAGAGATGGAGCATGGGCAGTTCAAGGATGGACAGGGTGACAATGTGGGACAGTGGGATGACATCAGGTGGTATCCATTGCTGGCGGGGGTCTTGACATCCTACTCTGTCTTCTTGCGAGATCTCAGGGCCTTCTTGCGGGGTGGTTCTTCTCCTGCAGGAGGTGGGGGTCTGGTGGGCTGCTGCTGTGCGGGGGCCTCCTGTCCACTAGCGCCGGCGGAGGTGGTTGGCTGTTCTTGGTCCAGGCTAGTGGCAGGGGCCCTTGGGTGTTGTTCAGTGTCCGCCCTGGTGTTTACGAGGTCCTGCAGCAGCCCTACCATGGTAACCAGGGTGGTGTTGATGGCTCTGATGTCCTCCCTGTACCCCCGATAGTGTTCCTCCTGCAGTGCCTGGATCTCCTGGAACCGGGCCAGTACCGTCGCCATCGTCTCCTGGGAGCGGTTGTATGCTCCCATGATGGTGGTGAGGACCTCGTGGAGAGTGGGTTCCCTGGGCCTCTCCTCCCCCCCCTGTCGCACAGCTGCCCTCCGAGTTCCCCTGTTTCCCTGGGCCTCTGCCCCCTGGCCGGTGTGCCCACTACCACTGCCCCCAGGTCCCTGTTGTTGTTGGGGTGGTGGGTTATCCTGGGTGCCCTGTAGTGGTAGACACACCGCAGATTGACGCGCCCTGGAGACAGAGGCATGGGCCCGCTGGGTGGGAGCTGTGCTGGTGTTCCCAGAGGGGTTAGGGTCTGTAGTGGCCTGGGCCTGTGTGAGGGGAACCGACTGTCCAGAGGTCCCCGATGGTCCGGGCTGGTCATCGGTGTCCAGGTCGACAGAGCTGCTGTCATCGCTGACGGCCTCTTGGGTGGGGGGTGTGGATAATTCTGGCCCCTCCGCCGCGGTGTGTTGACGGTCGGGTCCTGCAGGGGTATAGAGGTATGGTTATAGTTTCAATGTGTGGCATATGGGTGTATCTGTGGGTTCTCGTGTCCCCAAGTGCTGGCATTCGTGTGTGGGGGCTTTGGTGAGGGTGGCTTGTGGGGGGGATGTGTATATGCATTGGGCATGCTTTGGTGATGGGTGTCCATGCTTAGTGGACGCATGCAGGCCTAGGTTTTGGGATGTGTGGGTTGTGATGGTGAGACATTGGCGGGGAATAGGTGTGCTGGGGGTGGGGGTGAGGATGGTGGTGGGGGTGAGGATGGTGGTGGGGGTGAGGATGGTGGTGGGGGTGAGGGTGGGGGTGAGGATGGGGGTGGGGGTGAGGGTGGGGTTCGAGGATGGGGGTGAGGGTTGGGGTCTGATTTGGCATGCAGGTGGGGGGGAAGCAGTATTGAAGCTTCAACTTACCAGTATCCATTCCTCCGCCGACTCCTGCGAGGCCGACAGGATGCAGGATGTTCAAGACTTCCTCCTCCCATGATGTGAATTGTGGGGGTTGAGGTGGGGGTCCTCCGCCAGTCTTCTGCACGGCGATGTTGTGCCTGGATACCATGGAACGCACCTTCCCCCGTAGGTCGTTCCATCGCTTCCTGATGTCTTCCCGATTTCTGGGGTGCTGTCCCACTGCGTTCACCCTGTCGACAATCCTCTGCCATAGCTCCGTCCTCCGGGCAATGCTAGTGTATTGTATCTGTGTGCCGAACAGCTGGGGCTCTACCCGAACGATTTCCTCCACCATGACCCTGAGTTCTTCGTCTGTGAAGCGGGGTTGTCTTTGGGGTGCCATGGGGTGGTGTGTATGATGTGTGGGGTGGAGTATGTGTATTTAAGTGAGTTGAGTGTGGTGGTGTGTCTTGTTTTGTGTGTGGATAGTGTGTGGGTGATGGTGTTGAGTGGCTGTGGCTGTTATTTTTTGGATGCTGGTGTCTCGCTCTTGCCTTCTTTACGAATTTTTTAGCGTAGGGGTTTGTGGGTGATGTGGGTGGGTGTTTTATATTGTATTGTGTGTGTGGGAGTGGTGTGTGTATGTGTATCAGGTGTGTGGGATTCAAATCGTCCAATGTGGCTGGGTTTTGTTCGTTTGTGTGTATTCTGACCGCGGCGGTGTGTCCCGCCAATGGAATACCGCGTTTGAATGACCGCCGCGTGGATTCGTGGGTCGTAATGGCATGGGCGTATTTCTGTTGGCGTGACGGTGGAGGTTTTGTCACCTCCACCTTTCCGCCGACCGCTGGTCTGGCGGTCTGTTGTGGCGGTCGGATTTTCGGAGGTTTGCCTTCTGCGGGTCAGAATGACCGTGGCGGGTTTCCGCGACCGCGGCGGGATTATGGAGGATTTCTGACCGGCGGTAGGCGCATTTTACCGCCGAGGTCAGAATGACCACCTCAGTGACCAGTACTGTAATCAACATGTATCATGCTAACACCAGTACACTGACATGCAGCACATGCTCTCAGTCTGCGCACACTGTTCTGTAGTACAGTCCATTTGTACTGTACTAGAGTATGTAACTTGGAGCACACACTATCTGCACACACATTGACCATGTGCACACTGTTCCACATTTCAAGCTATGTGCTGTGTATTTCTTGCACAGGCACATGCATTCTGCACTTGATTTTATCACACACACACTTCCATGTCAACCTGATGCTGGGAATGTGTGAGTGAAACACAATGCAGCATAACTTTAGAAGAGGTGAGTGAGCCAGTGGGCCTCATTGCAGTGACCCAGAGTTGAATGGCATGTTCACTACTACTGATCATTGCACAGTGTGCTGCCAACCCCACATTTGCTCTGTTTTACCCCGGCAAAGGCAGAAGCTTACATGAACTATGTAGGTCTGTGGGTGGTCCTCCTGGTCCAACCAGACTGAAATACATGCCACAGACCTCTGTCGGTACACACACACATTCTGTGATACCTTATGGGAATTTAGCAGCATTAATGACCCAGATCACTGTACAGTAGGACACTAAGGCCAGGGTACATAACTCTTACCATGCAGGGTAATTTTCCACTCCAACACAACCATTACACCATATATATTGAAATTGTGTGGGCCCACAACCATTTGTGTTTACATTCTAACATAGTTGCTTCACACATTACCCGTCTCTGTCTTCCAGAAGTGATGTGATGGTTGGAAAGCATCTTCTTTGTCTTACTTTTCTGAGGAATGCCACATGTTGCTTCTTCAGCAATTTATTATGTATGTTTTGTTATGGGCCTTTGAACATCCTTGCATTGCTGTGCATGCATGGTAAATGTGTATTGTATCAAGTGTGGGCAAATGTAGTATTTACATCAATCAGCTCTGAAAAGGTGATCCAAATTATCACATCACATTATCTGTCCATGACAGATGTCTCCCATGATCTGTGATGATATCTGCTGCAACATATGTACCAGCAAAGCCCTGTCACTCTGTATGCTAGCCCATATGTGAAAACACAAGTTGCCTCAGGGACTGACTTATTGAGAGATTTGTGATTCATCATACACTGAGTGACACATTTAACACACTTTGATGTATTGAAACAAAGCAAGACAGTAGACTTGCTGCACTGATGTCTTCTGAGCTGGAGATACGCCCCTGTTTATCAACATCTAAAAAAGTAAAAAATATACATGTTGAGGCGTAGTTGACAAAATGTGAGTGACTACGTAGGCACACTGACATTCAAATATATACCACACAATGAATGAGTTCAAAAGAAGTGTTTTTGAATGAGACAATGACATCCTTCCTGTCATTATTAATGTAATTTCCATTTTACTGTGCAAAACAGTTTTCAACAATTTGCTTCCATCTCCCCCAGCCAGCCGTTGTGTGGACAATCTTGCCCTCAGGGTTTTCTGCCTCTTCATGCTCATGTGGGATTGACCACTCATAGTCCCATGGAACGTTAGTCCTTACACATATGTTCGCAAAATTCCACAAACTAATACTATTTTGCATTACATGGCAAACTAATTACTTGGTTAATCAGTTATGATTAACCAATTTAATGGCATAGGGTCTTCCTTAATTAAAAAAACACAATTTGCATTGATAAATGGGCACCTTAAGAAAATTAACTCCACCACACTGCTGTTTAAAATGTTCAGTATCATTAGGGCATCAACAGAGTTACTGTGATTATATTAGAAAATACAATGATCTAATCCTCTCTACTCAAAATGTTATCACTATAACCTAGAAAATGCATGTAGCAACAGAGAAGTACACTTTAATTTATGAAATTATTTATTATTAAACTCCCTAGAACTGAAATCAAAAGTGTCTCCAAATCAAGGAGCATAAGCGTAGGGTTTAATTCTGATAATGTAACCACAAACCAAATAATCAATCCCATTGTCGGATAATGCAATGATCTCTCAAATACACTGGTTTGAAAATATGTATTTAATTCTGAATATTCACCAAAATGCACACAATAACATTCAATGGAACCCACACCAGTGGCCCTGTTGGAAAACCGACGATAGCCAAATCTCACTAATAATGTCCATTATTGTTCTTCAACCAGTTTATTTCTATAATAGTTGATTGTGATGTTGCCAAAAAACAACAAAATGCTGTTTAATATACATTCATTGAGGCAATCTATACCAAAAAAAGTTAGTATACATTATTCAAGGACCAGTAACTTCAGATTAAAAAGAACGAGATCTCTCTAATGATATTTCAGATTAAATGTAATTAGTACATACATATTCAAACTAATTCAATTAAACTCTTGTGTTAAATATTAATATTTTGCACATTGACTAAAACCTTTGCTACTGTTGGTACTTGTGCTTATGTTGTGATCAATCAGGGACATGAAAAAAGAAGATAAAGGGGCAGGTTTCGAATTCCATTCTATTTAACTTTGACTTTGTAATATCGTACACTTATATCAGGGTCATGGTACAACTCTTTTTTTACTAAAACTAAAAATATATATAAATCATAAGACTAAGGGCATTATTACGAGTTTGGTGGTCTAACGGTGAGACTGCTGCAGTTGCAGCCACAAAGACTGCCATGTTGGCGGTCATCCAACCGCCTTATTAAGAGTTACACAGCTCAGCCTGCCGAAAAGCAGCCAAAAATCTGAAACCCCCAGGACACTGGAGGATAGAAAAAAAGTGGTCCGACCACCAACACTGCCAGCCTGACAAAAATCAACTGATCTAATTACGATCCACAAAACACAACAGTTTTTCTTCCATGGCAGAAAACCATTGGCGGTGTGAACCCCGGCAGTCTTAACTCACATCAGTCAGAACACAACACCGCATTGGATAGTTTGAATACCCCACAGCTGACACACATTCACACACCTGACACACCTACACACTGCACTATAAAACACACCCCTACACAACCCACAATCCTTTGCAACCAGAATACCACTCACAACCAGACACTAGCAAAGATGTTGTAACTAGCTAACAAACAATAGGCACACCTACACATTACACTCAGCACATATTCCACACTTGCACAACATACACAACACACAATTTATAAAACCACGCTATACACATCAACCGTCACCCACTGACACTACTGACCATAAGACCGTCTCCCAAGTCTTGGGAGCATACCAGAATTCACAAGGCATGATGGGCCAGGTACTGAACATGTTGGGAGAGATCAGACAGCTGCAGAGGGACAACCACTAGGAAGCCATGCAGCAGTGGCAGGCCCAAAATGCCATCCTGACTTCCATTGCAGGGATGCCGAGGGACATCAACACTACACTGAGTAGCTCTGGCACCCAACATCAGGCCTCTTCCACTAGCCATGAGACATCAGGCCCCACACTATCTGTGGCTGCTAGTGGAATTGAGACCCTGCCTGGGGAAGTGAATGCCTCAGACACCCCATCCTCTGCAGCAGAAGAACCCCACTCTGCAAACATGGACATCCACCCAGACAGCCAAGAGGAGCAGATGCCAAGACTAAACCCAATGCCAGGAAGTGAACCTCTCCTGATTGGTTCACCTTGTGTGTGACTATTACACCCTGTCAACTACTGATACCCAATTCTATTTTCATATGGTGCAAGGCACTGGACTTGTGTTTTCAAATGGTGTAGCTTCTACCCTGAGGGTTTCATCTACCATGACTGACCCCTTCATTTTTAACTTAATTTCATTTCTGTTACAATTCACTCATGATGTTGTTCATTCTCCAATTATTACCACTTACTCACAGATCCTGTGTAAGTGAGATGTATCTAGCATATACAACTGTCATGTATGACAACTATTGTACCAAAATATTCCTCTACAATATTATAACACTGTTATGGTCATTAGACATATACTGGACAACCAGGATACATACTGCATTGGGAATAAGGCATACACATGACACAAGTCACCTGTACTGTACATTTACACATAATTATTTGGAGCATGGTAATCAGCACATTGTTAAGTCATGCCGTGGACTACAGTGTTTCAGCTTAGATGTCGTTCACTACCAAACCACAGAATATAGAAGTTAGGGACATGTCAGTCTATCACCATCCCAAGAGGCAGACAGAGTATTTCAATGTATCATCAGCTAAAGCCTTATCACATACTGATACATTATAGTGAATCCTAGTTCGTTTTAATGGGATAACAGGAGTTAGCTTAGCCTCTGGCTTGTAGACTCGTGCCCCCATCACCCAGTGACTTTTAACCTACTTAGCTTGCTCTGTCTTAGCCCATTTAATTATTTATTTCTTCTAAGATGGCTGTCTTGTTTATAGTTAGGCCACTTGTTATGAGTTACATTATCAGTGTCACCGCGCCAAGGCGTCAAGATCAAGCACCAAAGACAAACAAACAATAGGTGTTCACACTTAGGGATTATCCCTCTCTATACTTTCGAGGGATTGTTGATATTAATTGCCGTCCCAAGCATGCCTGTTATCTATTGTTTAGGAATACACCTATGTCAGGGGACCTTGTAGCTCTGTATAAATACATCACACTTTAGACAGATAATCAGAGGGATTCCGACCAAAGTACATCGCCACCATCGCTGATACCGATGCTGCAGTCGTCTTGACGCTGACCCAGTCTTCGTGTCCCTGCGGAGTCTGATATAGCGACCTCATTTCAAGGTAACGAGGGTTGGGGGCTCCTCTCATGGACACGGCATTGGCAGATTAGGTTTAACAAACCCAGCTCTTCTTTAGGTAGGAGGTTAGGCTTATTCACATTAGGGTATTAGGGCATATTCCATCTCATATATCTCTTTTATGTATTGCAAAATGGTGGGGGTCTTCGTAACAATGACTCTCGTCTTCACAATACAGCAGTCCATGCAACTTATCGCAAATTGCAGTTATGTTAAATAAAAACTATTATAACTTCACTGCATCTGTGTCATTGCCTGTGTTTGTATGAGACATAATATATCTGTGAGAAAAGGGTAATCTCCGTTTAACCACGACACTCCCTGAGATATCTTATTTTTGAGTCCATGCGTAAACGGCTGCCATAAATCACCTTTTACTATTGTGTTTCTGGTGAGGTGCTGCTAGTAAGCCGGTAAGGTTGGGATAACAGTTGCGACTTGTTGTAGGAAAGACGCAGTCGCATACAAACAAAAGTACTGTCATCCGTAAACCAGCAGTCTTGCTCAGAGCAAGAGTCAAAACTACGACATGGCGCCACCAACTATGGTGTTTAGGCACTAATTTACAGATACCCTGACTATTACTGTCTCACAGACAACAGGTACCCTAAGTACCATTATACGGAGACGTCCGTGGTCTTTGGGAGAATCCTCCTCAGCTGAAAAGGTAACACCTAATTAAGCTGTAGGTTGTTTGAGCTCGAACTCATAAAAGGAATATACTTCCCCTATCTGGTGTTCCATTTCTCTAAACAGCTATGGCTGATAGCATAGACATTCCTGAAAATGCTAGACATGCACTAACACAACATTTATTAACGCATGACCTTACAGATGAGGGCGGGGATGTTACTCTGATAATAGAAGCTACTGAAGCATACCCAATAGAAACATTTTACTGTTGGGTCACCTTTCCTGAGGTTGACCAAAGAACGCACACATTTCACACATATGAAGTTGCAAACGTACCTTTACGGTACCAAGCATACCAGTATCATGAAATTTCGCTCACTTACCAGGAGCATCAGAAATGGTTCGAAGGCGCCCTACCACATGTACTACGAAGAGTGCGGTTAGGTCCCTTAAGTAATGATGGACCTACCTGGCCTATGTTCGCCACATATATGCCTCATCCAGGCATACAGAATATGCCGATAGCAGATTTACGAATTTTATATAATTAATTAGTGCCATTATATGGACGATTAGTTCAGTTCGTAATGCGAACACTGAACACAACACCAGCACGTCCAGCACCGCCAGTGGCTGGTGGATATCAATTGGCTACTGGGATTAATCCACAAACAGTGCATACTATTATGGGTAAAGTGCCCACGGAACAGGAAAAAATACCGTTCTGGATTGCCCAGAAAACGAATCAGCTGGAAGCTGTGTTTCCCCATACGGGACCACAGGAGAAACATAGATTGCTCACTATGTGCTTGCCGTTTGGGATGGTTCCCTCGGTGGATGACTGTGCCACATGGGGTACAGTCTTCGCTGCCATATATACTACCACACATGGTACCCCGATACTTGCCAATTTGCCGGAAGTGTTAAAACAAATACAAAATGAGCATGGGGCTGCACCAGCCCTGGATCTGGGGATGAAATTAATGCGTAACTTTGACGCCGTATCCTCAATAATACTGAGTAATATTAAAGAGGAAGCGGTAGCACGGGCAATACGCCAGCGTCTCTGGGAAACTCCAAATCAGGAACAGGAGAGACAGCTACCGAAAATAATTTCCGATACCTATACTAGTATAAGACGGGATAGTTTGGGAGCCAAACCTAAAAAACTGGAGTTACAAAGTACCGCCCATAAGGAGGGTACGAAGCAGGCACAAGAGGGCTCTAAGAAGCGCTGGGACAAACAAAAAGATTTCAAAGAAAGAAGAAATAAGAGAGCTGATTCTCCAAAAGGAGATGTAGGGCCTCATTACAACATTGGCAGGCGGCTGCTGCCGCCCGCCAAGCTGTAACCACCGGGCGGCCGCCAATGCGGCCGCACTCCTGCGGTGCCCATTTGGACATCCCCGCTGGGCCGCAACATGGGAGACGGCTCCAAATGGAGCCGGTGGTCTTGCGGCCGTGCGACGGGTGCGACGGGTGCAGTTGCACCCGTCGCGCTTTTCACTGTCTGCACAGAAAAAGGCTGGCGGTCGGGGACTCGTAATCCCCTGGGCAGCGCTGCAAGGAGGATTACAACCGCCGGGGCCATTGTGGCGGAAAACCGCCGGCCCCGGCGGTGTGACCGCGGCGCTACCGATGCGGTCTTAATACACCAGGAAGCACCGCCAGCCTGTTGGCGGTGCTTCCGTCAAAACAGCCCTGGCGGTCTTGGACCGCCAGGGTTGTAATGAGGGCCATAATCTCAGAAATAGGGAGAACATTAAAACTCCTGACAGATATACTGATTCACGTCCCTCTCGTTCCTTTCAGGACGCACCGGATAGACGTAGCGAGAGAGGGGGCCGTCAGGATCGACGTCTGGAATACGCGAAAGAAAAGAAAGACTCACAACGTCTACCATTAAAAAATTAAAAAAGACTCCTCAGCAAAAGCCACAGTTTAAAAAGAAGAAGGTGGCAGCACTGACAGTTAAAAATGCCAGTAATATTGAGAACGCTGTTGAGGAACAAGAGGTGGGCAGTGACTCTGTTAGACAGCGCAGCAGAGGTCACGATATGTCGCCAGAGTCTGAAAGATCATCTGGATGCGACAGCAACTAGCGATTACATCGCAGTTGAAACAGCGGATGGCCGCGTTCTTCCCCCGATAGGGTTTATGATTTAAGAATTCAGATAGAGGGAGACGTGAAGCGCACTATTAGTGTAATATTTTGGGATGAACTTCCTAGTGATATCCTGTTGGCCGAGAGAGACTGGCCACCCGAACATGTCCGCACGCTCCTGCATGGGGAAGATGTCATTTTGCCTTCTTTCTCTGATCTTGTTCCGGAAGCAGCAAAAGGAGCCTATGCTGCTGAATGGGCTTTAGCTCAGGCACCTGCACTGTACCGCAATCATGTAGGTTGGGACAAGGAGTCTCCTTGTCATGTTAGTCCTGTTAGGTATACACCCCAACCGCAGCCACAATATCCTGTTAAACATGAAGCGAAAACTCTGGTGAAGGAGATCCTATCACAACTTGAGTACCAGGGAGTAATTGAGCCCTGTATGTCTGCAATGAATAATCCGTTATTCCCCGTTGCAAAGCCAGACTATTCATATAGAATAGTGGTTGATTATAGACACTTAAATAGTCAAACACGCACATATGCTATACAAAACTCACACAGCACAGCACTGATAAACAATATTGTGCGTAAAAAATATAAAACTACATTAGACATATCTAATGGATTTTTCTGCCAAAATTTAGCACATGAAAGTAGGGACCTAAGTGCATTTTCATTTGGCTCTCAGAAAAGCTTTTGTCGTTTACCTCAAGGCTCTAAAAACAGCCCAGCCCGTGTAACATCAATATTACATGATCTTGATTCCGAGGCATTGTCCTATGTGGATGACATATATCTCACAGACGACGTCCTCGACATTCATCTTGCGAGGGTCGATCGGATCATTTTGGGGTATGCAGGCCTCAGTTATAAATTCAATTTTAAAAAAAGCAAGATAGCCTTTCTTAGTGTATTATTCCTGGGATATGAGCTATCAAACGAGGGGAAGAGCCTAGCCCCGCACTTTCTAGAGAAGTGTGCTCAACTACAGCCTCCAAACACACTTAAGAAATTGCAGTCATTACTGGGTTTCTTCAATTTTGGCAGAACATACATTCCAGATTATGCAGAACGCATCAAGCCACTTTATAACTTTGTTCAGCCCAATTTTTCTAGCAGACGCTGGACGATTGAACACACACACATCCTTAGGGACATGCAACAGGACATGCTAGAAGCTAAACACTTGCACACATGTGACAATAAAACAAACTTGGTCATCAGAATAGTTGCTGGTGCCCTTGGATTTACTTATGTCACCTTTAATGAGGATGACACGGTACCGATAGCATATAAATCACATTTATATTCAAATGCTGAACAACGTTTTGCACCTACAGAAAAGATTCTGACAGCAGTTCAGATGGCCGTCATAAAAGAAAGGCCACTTGCCCAGGGGAAACACATTATTGTTGTCTCCCCGGTGCCGGCCTTAGAGGCTGTCACTAAAGCGAGCATTCCAAACGCTAAGGCATTACATCCACGTTGGATTCAATGGGCAACGTCTCTGACCGCCACTGATGTCGATTATATATTCGATCCAAGACTTCAAACACAAGAATTTCTCCAGTATGAACAAGAGTACCCCGCTCCTCTAAATATTTTGCCACTAGACAGCTATAATACTATCATATATACTGACGGACCAGCACAACCGGCTGTAGGTACTAAACATCAATACTCGGCAGCTTGTGCAGCCGTGTGCGGAGTGATGGAAGATGGAGTTTTCCACCCTCACAATACCTACACACAGACCTTAGAGGACTGCACGGCACAGTTGGCTGAGCTTAAAGCTCTTATTCTAGCGCTCGAACATACTGAGACAGGAAGCCAGACTTTGATTGTCTGTGAGACATATTACTGTGTCCAGTCATACAACGAATATCTCAATCATTGGATACTGAACGGGTTAAGAGATTCAAAGGGGAACAACATTAAACACAAAACGTTGTGGGGGAGGGTGGATGTTCTTAAGGATAAGCTACCGTGTGTCCATGTAGTTCATACATTAGGACACCAACGTGTAGGAGTACACGTTGCCGGTAATACATTGGCTGATGAAGCGGCCAAAGCATCAGTAGCTACGGCTTCTGTGGCTGCAGTGACTCGTTCTCGAACGAGATTGGATAATGAAATACTGATTGCCGTTAAAGCTTCGGCTGCAGGCAAGCCCCTTCCGAAAGGATACCCTACAAACTATACTTACCATATCAGTGCACAGAATGTTGCTTATACAACGATTCCTGGGGTTGGAGATCAAGTGATCCCCAATGAAGACCAGAGATTAGAGCTGATTATAGCAGCACATGAGGGTGTCGCTTCTGCATATGCTGGTATATAGGCCACAAAAACAATCCTACAGCAACGATACTGGTGGCCTGGTCTATGCAGACGAACTAAACAGTATGTCCTTTGCTGTGACATATGCCAGCAAATTAAGGGCCCTAATATCAAACGCCCTCCGCAGACATCCCTCTTAGTGTCGGACAAGCCGCTTCAGTGTGTGTACCTAGACCATTGTGGTCCCTTACAGCCTGATGGTGCATACAAATACATTTTAGTGGCTGTGGATTCCTGTTCTAGATTCCTGTGGGTATGGCCACAGCGGTCGGCTGACGCCCGGACTGTTATAAAAGATTTGCTGATCTTTATCGGTACATATGCGGTTGCAGCATTCCATTCGGACCAGGGCCCTGCATTTGCCTCTAAGGCATTCAGGGACACCATGGGGACGATGGGTGTTGAACTCCATTACTCCTCACCATACCATCCCGAGGGAAATTCGGTCGTGGAGAGGCGGAATTGTGATCTAAAGCAGTCCTTAACAGCTTGAGTATCAGGTTCAGGTCGCAGTTGGTTACACCACCTATATGGGGTCCAGAGAGCACTGAATAATCTGCCAAGACGGTCCTTGGGGGGACGCTCTCCATATGAGGTTCTCTTTGGGATACCTATGTATGTCCCAGATCTTGATGCCCCTGGAATGGTGGCAGCAGAAACACCATTTGACATAAAAGAACGTCTCACTGTTTTACAGGAGCTTCAACAATTTTGTGATGATAATTCATCTACAAGTGCTGCCACTTTAGGAATAAGGGAATTGGCGAAAACTTCGACTGGCTGGATTCCTACAGTTGGGGATCTGGTTTGTGAGAAGATCGCTGTGAAGAAGGAGTTCGGTCCATCATACAGAGCACCGGTACCAGTCTTGGGAATAAAAGGCACCAGGACTGTCATCTTACCACCACTGTCTGGTTCTAAGTCGAACAGATTAATCTCCATTGATGACATCAAATTACACCATGTGGCCGATCCTTCACAGTAGACCAGGAGGTCCCTTGGGTGGTTCCCGATCCCCTCTCACTACCCAACAGGACATCCATCTACATAGTAGGATGAACAGCACTACTACTGACTATGCAACTATGTCAACTGCTCTTCCGGACACTTCTTCGACCATGGGGAGGGCGGAAAATTACCTTTTGTTGGTTCCAGTCACATCTTCAGTGACCACCCCAATTCAAGATTTGGCTGTATTTTACACGAACACTTACACGACTAATGACGTTGTCTATCAAGAGCCTCCACGTGCGATGGATCAGAATACACCGGCTCCTGTGTTTGCAGAGACTACCTCTGGCTATTTCATTGACATTGATGATTTTTCTTCAGATTCATCCTCTACAGTGATTGACAATATTTCAAAAAGTAGTAAGTTGTATCGATGGCTTAAAAAGAACTATTTGATCTACCCATGGAACTACCTGTGGTTCTGTTTGACATTTATTGCATTATTTTTATGGATTGGTTTTGTGACTGTTTTCTTTTTGCTCATAAATGGCCACTATATTCCTGATCGCTCCTCAGTGGAGCCTGTTGATGACATTTTAACACCACATCATTCTTCACATAAGATCCGAAGAGATTTGTCCCCTGTAAATATTACAGCAATACCAATTACTGATGGGATTGTGTGGGACAAAGTTCCATTCGATATATACGGGCCTACAGAGATTATTCAAATACCATACGTGTTCAAAATTTCAATGTCTGATGTTATTACACCTAATGTTGTCTCTGATGATTGGGATGTCCAAACAGTTGATTCCATGCTAACTGAAATGAAGGATTATTCCGCTTTTGAAAGTGATGATGTATATGATTATACAATGAATTATGGGGAAATGTTCTTCTATAACAATTGGGGACATCACTACCTACACCGTGCCACTAGATATAGGCCTCTCTTGAAATACACACAGTGGGAACACTGTTCTACACCACAGGTGGGGAGTCCAAAGCATTATAGCGATAAATTTACATACTTTTCTGGGCATGATACAAGAAAAGCAGAGTTGTATTATTTTAAAATACCTCCGGCACGAATTAGGAAGATTTTGCTAACAGATACAACACTGATTTATTCAGATCCCTTTGTTTCCCTGCTCTCGATTGAGGGTTATGAATATTGGAAGAGCACTATTGACTTGAAAAGTGTATGGGGAACACAAGATTGGCAGATACAGGGTAGGGAGGCTTTGTTTCGAGCATGCCTGATTCCTGTGCAAATGATTTTCTTAAATGACACTATTGAGCAGACATCCTGTCTGGGGTTAGCAAAAATTAAAGATCTAAACACGCCCAGTATCCCTACTCCGGCAAAATTTAAAGATTGGCAAACACTTTCGTAATGTCACAGAGGACAGGCTAGATGCAATGGTTAAGGCTGGTACCTATAATTCTTCACTTTCCAGTCCCGGCGGGTGGTTGGTATGGCCCACCGACACTAATGAGTGTCAAAGGCGTTTCTTGAACTCTTCAGGGGTTTTTTCAATTAACAGGCCAGACCCTCGCTTTATATCGGGTCAACATGCAGGTATAGTTACAACATACAGTGTTGGTAAGCTGTGCCAGCAATGGATACAAACAAACACGTTAACAGTAGTTAAGAAACACCTGAACACTCTTTCTGACAGTATAGACTTGCAGGATTTTCTGCTGGGTCCTAGAAAACAGCGCTCAAAAAGGTTTTTGTATGCTATGTACAATGAAATTTGGAAACTTTCCCAGATTGAGGCTGCTGCGCGTTTAAGGAAACTAGATAAGGAAAATTTGGAAAAAACATTAGCTGTTTGTCGACAATGGCATTAATACACTGTCCAACAAGATTTATTCACTATCGAATATAGTGTTGTCTGCTATTGATATCACTCAGACAGACTTGTCCCGGTTATATCATGGGCAAACGCAACTACGTTCCATCATGCAGCTAGGTTGGACATTACAGACACTGAAACATGGCCACATTCCATGGAAGTATATTAATGGGAGTGAATTCTTCACTGCTTTTAATTTTTCCAGGGAACAAGAGACAATGGCTAAAAGGGAGGCTAGTTTCACCCTGCTTCAAGTAGAGAAATTAGATAAGTTGCCCTTCACTGTGGCGGAGAGTCCTTCAACTATCTGGCTCTTACACAGCATTATTAATTTACCGATTTCGACCTTTCGTTTCTCGAGCTGCCTGAAACATCTTGCAGTGGGACGATATGAGCAACTAGGAGATATCTTTATTAAGGAAGAGTGGGAGTTGCGGTTTGACTATAGATGTCTGAACGGTGAAAGGGAGGTCTTTCTTAGCGGAAGCGAATGTGAGACTGCTGTTCGTCATTCTATGATATGCAAACAGGTGTCTCTTCACGGTCTTTGCAATGCGGGGGCTGCAAATTTGGCCTGTTTCCTGAAGGGTACTCCCGTCCCCTTGATTCGTCCAGTATTTCGTGTACTTTCCAATGGAAGTTATGTGGTACTGAACGATCAAAGCTGTTGCGGAATGCGACCTGGAATTGCCTACGCAATCTCGGTCACGAAGGTCGTTACGTGTTGTGGACATGTTTTGTTTCCCCCCACACGAGAGATAAAAGTATCTGACATTTGGCCTCACATAGATACTATTAATGTGAACTATGACAAGCTGAGTAGGCTAAAGGCGCTATTGTTTCAAAAACAGGTCGCTTTGACATCCGCAAAAGAGACACATGCTCTCCAGATTGCGAGATCATCAGCTGAGATACAATCCTTTTTAAATACCAATTTCCCCAACCACTTTGGAGAGCTGGTATCCAGAATATTCAATGCTTCGAGCACCACTGGGATTGTTCATTTCTTTAAGGCTGTCGGGTCCGGTTCGTGTCCATCTTCCAGACTGTCTTTGAAGTCATCCCATCAGCCATCCATTCACTCTTCTCAAGTGTGTTTGGTGGCTTTCCAATTATTTTGGCTTTAATTGGCGGACTACTACTGCTATTTCTTCTGATTCGCAGTGGTTGTTTCTTTCCAGCAACGCAGAGCAATGGAGCCGCTCCCGCCAACTCCTCTGTGCCGTGAGCGCATGGTTCAAATCTTCGGTGCACCTTTGCTGGAGGAACTGGAGCTTGACTGGTCGTTGTCATTTCGGCCACTTCTCTGGTGTGTACAACCATTCTTCCGCTGCATATGGTGTCTCTTTGAACATCTGCCTATGGTCTGTCTTGCTATTGCACTGACATCTCCTGTGGACCACGAACTGCTGATATCCCCGATGAGGGTTCATACACGGTCATGCCCCTTGAGACTGAGGTTGCTCCGCGAGGCCACCTATGAGCCTTCCATTTTGAGATCTACCATGGATGAGGACACTGCAGCAGATAACGATACAACAGGAAATACGGCTCACTTCTGTTCTGTGGATCCGTTTGTCCGCCCAGCACTCGACTTAACTGCGGACGATGTTGACTCATTTTTTAGATCCTTGACTGGTGACTTCGATGACATTCTTCAAGATCATGCGTATAACAAATATTTTGATGAATTGACTTGCCATTCCCGATTCCAAATTAGGCATTTAAATTGACATTTGCTGTTGCACACTGTACTTGTCATAGTTGACATTAACATCTCTGTATGTATTTTAAACAGATTTGTTTTAACTTATTTTTAACACATGTGAATGCTTTTTTAGCTTGTTTTTTCTTTTTTAGCTTTTAGTTCAGAAGCAATTTTTAGCATTTGGCTTCCTGTACCTTCATCATACCTGTTACGGCAATGGGGAGGGTGTAGTGAATCCTAGTTCGTTTTAATGGGATAACAGGAGTTAGCTTAGCCTCTGGCTTGTAGACTTGTGCCCCCGTCATCCAGTGACTTTTAACCTACTTAGCTTGCTCTGTCTTAGCCCATTTAATTATTTATTTCTTCTAAGATGGCTGTCTTGTTTATAGTTAGGCTACTTGTTATGAGTTACATTATCAGTGTCACCGCGCCAAGGCGTCAAGATCAAGCACCAAAGACAAACAAACAATTGGTGTTCACACTTAGGGATTTTCCCTCTCTATACTTTCGAGGGATTGTTGATATTAATTGCCGTCCCAAGCATGCCTGTTATCTATTGTTTATGAATACACCTATGTCAGGGGACCTTGTAGATCTGTATAAATACATCACACTTTAGACAGATAATCAGAGGGATTCCGACCAGAGGGCATCGCCACCATCG
The DNA here is from genome assembly GCF_031143425.1 of Pleurodeles waltl. Taxonomy (NCBI): domain Eukaryota; kingdom Metazoa; phylum Chordata; class Amphibia; order Caudata; family Salamandridae; genus Pleurodeles; species Pleurodeles waltl. The sequence continues at coordinate 392,576,170 of NC_090442.1, read as the reverse complement.
CTGATACCGATGCTGCAGTCGTCTTGACGCTGACCCAGTCTTCGTGTCCCTGTGGAGTCTGAGATAGAGACCTCATTCCAAGGTAACAAGGGTTGGGGGCTCCTCTCATGGACACGGCATTGGCAGATTAGGTTTAACAAACCCAGCTCTTCTTTAGGTAGGAGGTTAGGCTTATTCACATTAGGGTATTAGGGCATATTCCATCTCATATATCTCTTTTATGTATTGCAAAATGGTGGGGGTCTTCGTAACAATGACTCTCGTCTTCACAATACTGTTACTTGCTATATTCATTATCCTAATCATTGCAGTCCATGCAACTTATCGCAAATTGCAGTTATGTTAAATGAAAACTATTATAACTTCACTGCATCTGTGTCATTGCCTGTGTTTGTATGAGACATAATATATCTGTGAGAAAAGGGTAATCTCCGTTTAACCACGACACTCCCTGAGATATCTTATTTTTGAGTCCATGCGTAAACGGCTGCCATAAATCACCTTTTACTATTGTGTTTCTGGTGAGGTGCTGCTAGTAAGCCGGTAAGGTTGGGATAACAGTTGCGACTTGTTGTAGGAAAGACGCAGTCGCCTACAAACAAATGTACTGTCATCCTTAAACCAGCAGTCTTGCTCAGAGCAAGAGTCCAAACTACGACAACCTCATCCTACCAAATCACCATATCCCATTAAACAGACACAGGTCAGTACTAATCTCCCCAGTCATGGAGCCTTCCACTTACCATGGTGATGTATCTGGAGGCTTGCCACTTACCTATGTCAGTCTTCAGACACATGCACATTTGTCTGCAATGAGGAAACAAACTGACAGCTATGCACACGTTAGGTCACATACAACACAAACAAAAATGATGGTAGAGTGTCTGGACACGACATGTTGACATTTGTTAGACACAAATGGACACACATATGCCAATGTTTGAGCCACCTCCAATAACAAACAGGTCAATACTGTGGAAAAGGACACTTCCAAACCACTGTCCTAACAGTCTGAGCATAGAATCCACACACCACAAATCTGATGCAAAACAGTACCTGGTCTAATACATTTCTACTGCTCATGTCAGTTTGCAAATCCCATCTACCTGTGACACTGTCTGACAATACCAAATGAGGATGAGTCAAACAGCCAATCTGCAAATCTGTGATTGACAAAGATAAGACATATGCAAGGGTGGAAGCAAAACATCACATTGTCTATTAATAGCTACAAAAGTGACTTTTAGTGTGCAGTTTCTGAACAATAGACTATGTACATAACAGTTCTGTATACAACTCGAAGGAACATTCTGCATTCATATCTGAGTCATGAGTTTGGGGGCCACTTAAGACCACACTGATGGCAGTAAAAAGAACATTACCTGGTATACATTACTTCAACAATAGCACATGGAATCTTATTTGTAGCATCACACCACATATCTTGACTCAGCTGAAGTACTGATTGATGACCTCTGCCCTGATGTCACCAACTCATCCTTATCATGCTCATCCTCAATTGGCATATCTGTATTTCCACCCACAGGATCTGCTGGCTCCCCCTCATCTGGTATGAATGGTATGTGACATCTCAAGACAAGGTTGTGGAGCATGCAACAGGCTACAATTATTTGACATACCTTGGAGAGTGAGTAGAGGAGGGCTCCTCCAGATTTGTCTATGCAGCGAAATCTTGTCTTCAGGAGCCCAAACGTCTGCACCACGAGATGCCTTGTCCTTCTATGGGCCTCAATGAAGTGGACTCCCCGTGGCGTGGTTGGGTACCCTACGGGTGTCAATAACCAAGGACGGTTTAGGTAGCCAGAGTCTCCTGTAAGGTATAGTTACACCAATCCACACTTTAATTTTGAACATACATATTAACAATAGCAGGAAAAAAGGTACTGGCACACGACTTACCAACCCACTCTGTACAGTCGTGTCATCAGCAGTGGGATATTGCTGTTCCGCATAATGAAGGAATCATGGACTGAGCCTGGATACCTTGCACTAACTTGTGAAATATAGAGGTCAGCCAAACAGACAACTTGGACATTTATGGAGTGGAAGTTTTTCCTGCTCCTATATACCTGTTCATTTGCACTTGATGGAACCAAGGCTACATGGGTGGCATCTATGGCTCCAACTACATGTGGAATATGTTCCAAAGCATAGAAATCAGCCTTCACATGGGCCAAATCCTCACGTTGGGAACATCTGATGTAGCTGTCTAGGTGTTTCAACAATGCAGACAGTACAGCCTTCAAAATGAGATTGAACATGAGACATCCCTGCAGTTAGGGCAAACTGTATTCTCAAAGGAACAAGGTGCCAGGAAATGCAGCACTGACATGACTTGGACAATGGGAGGTATGCATTTAGGATTGTAAATGGCACACATCAGATCAGGAAGTGACCTGACTCTGCCGGTGGATGTCGTCATGGTGGTAGGCGGTTACAGCAGCGGTAGACATTACCATTGGAACACATTTCTGTCTTTAGTGTACTTGGGCCAATGGAGACTTCCACCGGTGGTGACGGTCCTGTACGTGGTGGACATGACTGCCATTTTCTGCACAATCTCTCACTTGACTTGACACTGCTGCCAGCAAGACCTCCACGATCTGAGCTGCTGTGTACTGCCTCTGGGAGCAATCATGCCACGTCCTCCAGGTGATAGAGCCCCTGCCTTCACTCTGGAAGAACTGGACAGGCTGGTGGAGGAGGTCCTTCCTCTTGTACGGACAGCTCTATGGTGTCCCAGAGGAGCAGGTGAGTCCAATGCAATACCAATGGATGAAAGGTTGTGTGTATGAAGAGGTAGATCAAATGCGCATGAATGAAGAATTGAGCTATCATTTGTGGGTAGATGGTTCTGTGCACATGTGCATAGAAATACTGTTTCCCCTGATACATGGTAGGTAGTGTGTGATGTATCTACCCTGATCCACATATGTACATTAAAGCATTTACAGCTATACAGGTATGAGAAATAGTTGTAGAGAGGTACCATTATAAGGACAATGTGTGGTCTGATCCTATGTTTGTAACCAAAACCTAGTACTGGGTATGCATGTTGTATACTTGACACCACTTCACACATGGCCTGACTGCAGAGGGTGACTTGCAAAAGAGTTTGAAGTGTGAGGAACGGTATGTTTGGCAACTTGCACTATCTTGATTGTTAAGCCAACTTGTGTTGGGATGAAGCTTTTCTACATGACTTTCTCCTCTTGTCTGTGTCATCCATGCAGGTCAACACCCATCATAAAAAGGACATCTGGTATGCCTTTACCAAGAAAGTGCGGACCCTGGGGGTCCACAGCCGGCAGAGCACCCACTGTCGAAAGCGGTGGGAGGACCTGTGACGGTGGGCCCGTAAAAGCTCTGAAGCCCAGCTGGGGGCATCCTCCCAAGGACGAAGGGGTACCCATCAGACCTTGAACCCCCCTAATGGCCGATATATTGGTGGTGGCCTACCCTGAGTTGGATAGGCATTTAAGGGCAGCACAGCAGCCACAATGGGGTGAGTTCTGACTAATCTAATTTACACTCCTCTGCAAGGTCAGTGTATGATGTGAACGACTCTAAGGTGTGACAATGTGGTAAGTGCAAAAGGTAAAATGTATCCTATGAAAACCTGTATGTGGAGTCCTCAACATTGGTACATAGGTGCGCACACTGTATTGTGTACAGGGACGTATTATTCACCTATGTCATCGCTTCTGTACAGTAGCAATTGATGATGCACATGATTGTGTCATATGTGTACCACTATACTGCTCTTAGTACCCTGCTGGTTGCTCCTTGCCACCTACAGATCCATACTGCCAATATCCAGATGGTAAGTTGTCCTTGTCTTTGACTTCTACCCATGCAAGTATCTCTATGTGCAACATTGAGTATGATAAGTTGAGTAGATTCCTACTATTCCTGAGGTTTCCAATGAATGTCAACCTATTGTAAGACTGTGATCTCAGTTTGACATTTCACATGCTGCACTTATTCAGATCTGTTAGGAGGTGTCCCTATTGTCAAGTGAGGACTTAACATTGGCACATCTGATGTTTCCTCAGAATGGACATCCTGCATGTACTAAATCTTGGTGGTATAACTAGAACCGTACTGCAACCCATATCACTGATATGAGAGTTCATAAAATTAGTACCATCTAAATGCTCTTTGGATGGTAAGTGCCTACACAGCAATTTCCTCTTCCAATGTGCTGTAGGCATGCTAAATAGGCCACTAAATCTTGTAAACTGGTAGAATCTTAACAGGTATTTTGCCAACATCATGTGTACATTGTTAGGTTCAGACATATATCAACATAGTGATGCAATTTCAACATACTTACTTTTACTTGTGGAAATGTTTTGATGGTTTTTAGTATGGAATCCTATAGTTTGTACCGACTGAATTGTGTTGCGGATGTGGTATTTCACCTTCACATGTAGTTGGAATGGTATGTGTAGTTAGTCATTAGGCTTGGCTCAAGGTGTATGTCCCTATCATGTTAAGCTCAGCAGTGTGTAGTGGCATTGCAATGGACGTGTACAGATGTAAGATTGCACATGTCTGAAGTGTGGATAGTGATGTTGCCTCTTGAATAATGGGTGTTGATGTTGCCAATCACCATAATTAGTTGTACCATATACGGTCTTCATGCAACTAACAAGTGTGCATTGTATTTAAGGTGATGGTATGGTACCTGGCCTTGTCTGTGGGTAAATCCTGTGGGCTGAATTCACCCCATAAGTGTACATGACTTTGTTTACAGGTAGAGAATGACTTAGATGAGTAGCTCCAAAAAGTATGTATCATCCTTTCCTACCTTACTACTGGGCCATGTGTTGCTAACATGTGTTTGGAATCTATCAGACTCAATTTCCTGAAAAAGGCAGGTATAGTTGTTGCATGTTTGCAAATGTCAGTAGTGAGAGTTATGGACTATGTGACATGAAATGGTTTTGTCTTGTATGCAACATACTGTCTTGTATTCTGCACATGATGTGGTTCCTTTCCTGGTATATGACATCAGCTACAAATGTAGGTATGTGTTAATTTTGTGTACGTGATATGTTGAACTGAATGTTAGCACTATTTCACATTGCTTGGTTTTTGGTTGACTATGTTGCTGTGGATAGGGACTCAGATTCATGTTGGGAAGTCAGGTTCTCATGGAATATTTATTGTGATTGCTCTACTGATTTGATGGTATAATGGGTGTGCGATAGGTGGCTTAGCTGGTGTGTGACATTGTAATCTAGGTGTGTAGGTGGTATCTAATTGTGGCATGATGTTGGCAATTACCTGGTTCTACTTGGGGGTGTAGTCCAAGTGGTTGTAATGTATTGCTGTGTACAGTTTGATGTTAGTGTTTGTAAAGAATATGATGACCTTACCTCTCTTTCTGTTTTCCAGCATCGGCAGGTGAAGGAGATGGGGCACAGCAGAGTGGGGAAGCTGCTGACCTCTGGACCTCAAGTCATGATATTACTGACTCTGAGGGACCCAGTGGCCTGGAGAGCAAGGGGAGTGCCACGAGGGAGACCTGATCCAGTTCCTCATCATCAGAATCCTCCTCCATTCGACACTCCCAAGTGGTGGCGGATCCATCTGTGACCACTCCAGCACCATCTCTGTCTGTCACCCTCCTTTCTACCACCGCCCTCCCTGTAGCTCCCTACCAAGTTGGCCATGCCCACTCACCCAAGAGCGTAGGCGTCTCCTTTGCCACAGGCACCTCTGCTCTAGCCCCTGTTAACCCTCCTGCCCTCAGTGAGGAGGCTATTGACCTCCCAAGGTCCATCTCTGTAGGTCATTTGACCAGTGGGAATGCCATCCAGGGACTGGAAACTCAAATCCAACAGAGTAATGCGTTCCTGGAGGACATTCACAGTGCACTTGCTAGTCTACAGAGATCCTTTCAGGCTCTGGCCTCCACACTGGTGGCAGCCAGTCACCCTATGTCTACCATCCCCCCTCCACCTTCCTCTTCGCAATCCCAAACCCCTCTTCCCAGTCCCAGCCAAAGCACACAGACAGACAGGCATCCACCGCAACATCCAAGGGTAGCTCAGACAGACATAAGCACCACATGACACCCCACTGGCATGCACACAAACAACATTCAGATGCACACACAGCTACAGTCACAGCCTGCCTTGACACCATCACCTCGCCGGCAACAATACACAGCACACCGGGCACACCTGCAAACACCACACCAACATTCACAGATCCAGCCACTACACCAATCCTTCCCATAGAGAGCACCACAGCAGGCACTCAGACATCCACCTTAGTCACCCACAGACACCACAACCACTGATACTCCTACATGAAGCACATCCACCATACCTGCAGTCACCACCTCAACAGACAGTCACCACAGCATTCCCCAGCACCTCCACACCCCTCATCCCAAGACATATGAACGCCCACACTCACTCACCCACCCAACGGACTCCCAGCACCCACAGGCATACCTCACACACACATGCTCCCATCCACACCAACACCTCTTACAACCACTCCTTCTCCCTCTACACCTAAACCCTTTTGCTATGACCATTCCTGTGTGTCTAAGAAACCAGTCCTTATGGAGTTTGCCCTTTTCCCTACTTCTATCCCCCATTAGACCCCTACACGTGTTGCTTCCCTCCCCAAGTCTGTTCCTTCTATCTCCAAAGCCTTCCCTGCCCCCTTGCAAGTACCCATGCACATCACCCTGCCAAAAAGTCTACCCCTCCCGAAAGAAGCCGACCCACCTCTAAGCCTAAACCTAAACACCCCTCCCAAGCCACATCCTAAAGGTCCCCCTTCCAAACCTAAGCCCAAATCCCCCTCCACCACTACCCCTCCGGTGCCTGCCTGCCCCTTCATGCCCCTAACTGTGCAGGTTACTTGTGTGGCGCACACATATGTGCACTGTGTGCATTTCTGCTGTCACAACAGGACTAGCCTATGGCCTTTATTTATCTCAAGTTTGATTCTAAATAATAATTTGAACAAACCTGTTGTTGGTTTACTGGTTACATCTTTGTCATGTATTTCATTTCCTAGTATGGAGATGTTCCTGGCTGACATTGGTTGTGTGTCAGTATTTATGTGTGTGTGGTGCTTGTGCTACCTATATTTTTTGAGAAGTATGTTCGGTTGTGTGCTCTGCTTTTGTCCCCCAGTGATAGCGTGTGTGTTGTGTGATGGGCATCTGTCCATTTGGAACATTTTGTTGTCATGCTATTGAGTGGTGTTTGTGTTTGTCGGTGTGTTGTGTGGCTTGGTGTGTGTTGACAGTGTGCGAGTGAGTGTTTAGTGCATGGTATGTGAGATGCAATGTGCTGTGTGTGATAAGTATGTCAATTGGTACGCTGTATGGTTGTGTGTGTTTGTTGCCTGTTGGTTGTGTTGTGTGTGTGATGTGTCCCTGGATTATGTCTATAGTGAGTGCTTGCCAACGTATTGACTATGCTTTGGTTGTGGTTGTGTTGTGACATATTGTGGTGTGTTATTGTGTGTAACTGGGCCTGTGCTGTGTTTCTGTGCATACATTTGTGTGTTTGATATGTGTGTGTTGGCCGTGGAGTGTCTACTGTGTATGTGCTTGTGTGTGTGGCTGTATGTGAGTGTGCATGTCAGTATGTAGTAGCATGTGGTTGTCACCCTTGCGCCTCCTTCTCAATGGTATATTGTGTAAGTGTACAGACATTCACATTATACAACAGTTACAGGTAAGTGAGTTTACTTAAGGTTGCTGTCATAGTCAGCGAAGATTCTGTGGTCTTTGTGGGAGCAGGAGAAGCAGGGTGATGTACAGTTCTCGTAATTCTGGTTCTATAGTGGCTCGGAACAATTATGGCTTCCTGAAGGTGACTGTCTCCTTTTATGCTGTTTGCTTCCACCGGGGTTTCCATGGTGGTGAGACCGCGGCAGAAACCTTGGCACTGCACAACCTTGTAATCTGTTCAGAGGTAACAGGGTATCCGTCGGCCTGCAGATGCCTTCTGTCGTCCAATGCGGTCTGACTGTAGTGTCAGTGCCAACAGTGCCATGGCTGTATTATGTTAGGAACACCGCCATGGTCATAATTTGACAGTCTTCTCTGCCAGCCTGTTGGCGGTATGACCGTCACTGCCAAACTTGTAATGAGGCCCTCAAATGCCTACTTAATAAGATCCTGTCTTCCATGTGCCTACATGCAGGAATGATATATTGTGCATAATCGCTTACATGATCCAGTTCATTCGTTTTCCAGTGTGAAGTGCTGCTTACCTATCTGTTGCAAGCAGAATCAAACCTCTTACTATTTTAGCTATTCATATATTAAGGGCATGAAAAAGTTTAAAATAAATCATTTGGAGGCCCCATCAATTTTCTCCTCATCAATTCTTTAATTATCTTTAGTTTATTCAAGCTAAACATCCACCTAGAAGCAGCCCGTTCCAATAGTACACTTAGCTAGAAGGTAATTCTGAAAATAAACACCATTAAGCCCTCATTTATTACGCAATTTCTGAAACAATTCAGTTGTTCAGGGTTAATATCTTTTACAATGGATGGGTTACCAATTCTAAAATTTAAGGGGATTATTTACAAGGAGCTTGGGCCGTCAATACATGCATTTGTTTTATGCTCTGGTGGAGCAATGTTAGCTCCATATTAACAAGGCAACGCATTTGGCCCAATGCATCTGTTTTCCAAGGCTTGAGTCAGAAAAAATGTGTGCAGGATCCGACTGCGTCATACATTTATAATACATGCAGGATGGGTGTTCAGTAGGAAAAACACACAACTGACGCAGTGATATTTACAAGTCTTTATTTCACATCCCCTCTTCTAGTAGTGGGTCTACACATGTGACAATCATGTTGTAGGACATCTTGACCAAGCAGGGAACATAGCACCTATGATATCATCATCCACCAAACCTGGGGTGGCAGTCAGACTGCCACGCTCCTGGCGCTCTGATCACCAGATTACAAACCTGGCAATCGGACTGCTGCCACTGGCAGAAAATATTGATCCCACTGGGAGACGGCCGTCGGAGTCATTGTCAGCCACGGCAGTGCTTAGTTCAGCACCGCCATGCTGATCACAAGCCCCCTTTCCACCAGCCTTTTCATGGCGGGGTCCTTGCCATGAAAAGGCTGGCGGACAGGCAGTGCTTGGAGTCACAGGGGGGGCCCTCCACTACCCCTGCCCAGCACCCTCAGAATGCATACTGTCTGCTACGATGGACAGCACACATTTCGAGGGTGATTGGGCTCCCCTCTGTGCAACTGCATTGGCCTTGGATCCATGAGGAGCCGAGGCCAATGCCGCCACACTGTTTCCACTCCTAATACAGAGGTTTCTGCTGGTCAGCCCAGTGGAAGCAACATAATTGAGTTAGGGGGGGCGGACTGACAGCTCTTCAGCGGTCTCTTACCCATGGGTCTGGGGGGAAGGCAGTCGGACTGCCAGACTTGTAAAGATGCCCATACTCAGGTCTCTACACACACATAAGTAGACTACACCCACTGTAATGTGACACGTAGCCATATTGCATGCATTCTATCCAGGACCAATTTAAGAGTGTACAAGGTGCTAATAATAATTATGTAAATTTAATTTTTAATGTTTAATCTCTGACATTTTGTATGTATATATTGATGTTTATATATTTATTACAGGTTTATTTCTCCTACTTTGTGTTAATGTGATAGTGGTATGGAGTGGAAAGATTTTTAATTTGTAATATTTTGTGCAATAATTATTTTTTGTAATATATAATTTAATTCTGTACTTTTTGTGTTACTTCTCTTGTATTTATTTATAATTAATTATTTAAATTGTAAGTGTTCTTGAACTTTTGTATATAGAATTATTTATTTAAACTTTTCAATTATTAATTTTAATTGAATTATTTGGTACATATTTTTACATTTTGTATGTTGATAGCAGTTAGATAAGTAAATATTTTTGTACTCATTTTATGTTTTACACAATTTTCATACTTGTTTTACATATATAATTTTAAATGTCCTATAATTTGTTAGAACTTATTGGCATATTTTTAGTCAATTATTAGGGCTTGTTTTCTTATCTGTAATTCTTCTGAAGTTCAACACTTTCCCTACTGTTACTTTGACTGCAATGGGAATAGTAGATCTAAACCATTCCGAAATCCAGTGATCTCCCTACTGTTGCTTAGACTGCAGTGGGGGTAGTAAATCTAAATCCTCCAGATTCCAACATTTCCACTATGGTCACTTAGACTAGAGTGGGAATAGTAACTCTAACCCCTCCAAAACCCACTACTTTCTCTACTATTATATAGTCTGAAGGAGGGATAGTAAACGTTATCTTATTTTATTTTACAACAGTAAAATAATCTTTTTAAATTGAAATAAATGTAACTTTTTTAAAATAATTAAATGAACTCTAAGCACTACTTGGGCTACACTTATATTGTAAATGCTATGTGGTGAATAATGCTTGAATACTGCCCCTACTCACCGCACATCAGGAGCCAGGGATTCAAATACATTTAAAATTCTATTTCTGACTTCAGAATGCCTGCTAGGTTCAAATAGTTCTTTAAAACTGGTGGAGCAATGTTAGCTCCATATTAACAAGGCAACGCATTTGGCCCAATGCATCTGTTTTCCAAGGCTTGAGTCAGAAAAAATGTGTGCAGGATCCGACTGCGTCATACATTTATAATACATGCAGGATGGGTGTTCAGTAGGAAAAACACACAACTGACACAGTGATATTTACAAGTCTTTATTTCACATCCCCTCTTCTAGTAGTGGGTCTACACATGTGACAATCATGTTGTAGGACATCTTGACCAAGCAGGGAACATAGCACCTATGATATCATCATCCACCAAACCTGGGGTGGCAGTCAGACTGCCACGCTCCTGGCGCTCTGATCACCAGATTACAAACCTGGCAATCGGACTGCTGCCACTGGCAGAAAATATTGATCCCACTGAGAGACGGCCGTCGGAGTCATTGTCAGCCACGGCAGTGCTTAGTTCAGCACCGCCATGCTGATCACAAGCCCCCTTTCCACCAGCCTTTTCATGGCGGGGTCCTTGCCATGAAAAGGCTGGCGGACAGGCAGTGCTTGGAGTCACAGGGGAGCCCCTCCACTACCCCTGACCAGCACCCTCAGAAGGCATACTGTCTGCTACGATGGACAGCACACATTCCGAGGGTGATTGGGCTCCCCTCTGTGCAACTGCATTGGCCTTGGATCCATGAGGAGCCGAGGCCAATGCCGCCACACTGTTTCCACTCCTAATACAGAGGTTTCTGCTGGTCAGCCCAGTGGAAGCAACATAATTGAGTTAGGGGGGGCGGACTGACAGCTCTTCAGCGGTCTCTTACCCATGGGTCTGGGGGGAAGGCAGTCGGACTGCCAGACTTGTAAAGATGCCCATACTCAGGTCTCTACACACACATAAGTAGACTACGCCCACTGTAATGTGACACGTAGCCATATTGCATGCATTCTATCCAGGACCAATTTAAGAGTGTACAAGGTGCTAATAATAATTATGTAAATTTAATTTTTAATGTTTAATCTCTGACATTTTGTATGTATATATTGATGTTTATATATTTATTACAGGTTTATTTCTCCTACTTTGTGTTAATGTGATAGTGGTATGGAGTGGAAAGATTTTTAATTTTTAATATTTTGTGCAATAATTATTTTTTGTAATATATAATTTAATTCTGTACTTTTTGTGTTACTTCTCTTGTATTTATTTATAATTAATTATTTAAATTGTAAGTGTTCTTGAACTTTTGTATATAGAATTATTTATTTAAACTTTTCAATTATTAATTTTAATTGAATTATTTGGTACATATTTTTACATTTTGTATGTTGATAGCAGTTAGATAAGTAAATATTTTTGTACTCATTTTATGTTTTACACACTTTTCATACTTGTTTTACATATATAATTTTAAATGTCCTATAATTTGTTAGAACTTATTGGCATATTTTTTGTCAATTATTAGGGCTTGTTTTCTTATCTGTAATTCGTCTGAAGTTCAACACTTTCCCTACTGTTGCTTTGACTGCAATGGGAATAGTAGATCTAAACCATTCCGAAATCCAGTGATCTCCCTACTGTTGCTTAGACTGCAGTGGGGGTAGTAAATCTAAATCCTCCAGATTCCAACATTTCCCCTATGGTCACTTAGACTAGAGTGGGAATAGTAACTCTAACCCCTCCAAAGCCCACTACTTTCTCTACTATTATATAGTCTGAAGGAGGGATAGTAAACTTTATCTTATTTTATTTTACAACAGTAAAATAATCTTTTTAAATTGAAATAAATGTAACTTTTTAAAAATAATTAAATGAACTCTAAGCACTACTTGGGCTACACTTATATTGTAAATGCTATGTGGTGAATAATGCTTGAATACTGCCCCTACTCACCACACATCAGGAGCCAGGGATTCAAATACATTTAAAATTCTACTTCTGACTTCAGAATGCCTGCTAGGTTCAAATAGTTCTTTAAAACTTCTGATGAACAGTGCCATAAATCACAATAAGCAGTAGGTGCTCAAGAGTTTTTAAAAATAAAATGTAAACAAACAGCAGCTGAATAGAGGTGGACATGGCATTTTCCTCATTTTGCACCTTTTAGCACAGAGATGATTATCTTGAGGTGTCATGCATGCCTTCAGATGGTAAACTGAAAAAATGATGAAGCCTCATTTTCTTAGTTGCAACAAGAATCTGACTCCCAGCGACTTTTGAACAATACAATAAGCTCTTCATCATAATGATGACAATGAAGGCAATGAAGATGACAATGGCCTTGACAAGCAATGGAGTGAGACATGTTGGTGGGAATTTGGGGATCGCTGCTGAAAATTATTCTTTTTACAAAACCATGGCCTAATTAAGATAATTTTTTGCAATAATGAACAGTGATAATTGTAATTGTAATTGTATTTATGTAGCGCTTACTACCCCTGATGAGGCATTGAAGCACTTTTCGGTGATTAGCATGCTACTCCGGAACACAAGAGGAATTAGTGGTGGATTAGTTTAAGGAAATATGAGTAAAGTATTAGTATGAGTTAATTTAGGCAGAGGATGTGTGAGTTTGTTAGTTGTATTGACTAGAGTAATGGAGGAATAGAGGAGGGTAGAATCCAGAAGTGTTAATTGGGAGTTTATAGTAATAGGATAAAGCTTGGGATGAGTAAAGGAGAGCTAGAGGAGGGATGAGTCTGTGCAAAGGGGTTACAGAGATCATAGTAGCAGAAGGGGTTTTGGATGAGTCAAAGGTAAGATAAATGAGGGAGAATTTAGTAGGGTTGTTTGGGAGATCATAGTAGTTAACTGAGGTTGGGGTGAATCAGAGTGGGGTTAGAGGATAGATTGATAGAGACTTTGGGTGATGAGGAGACAGAGTAAAGCTTTTGAGAGAGTACAAATTATAGTATATGTTTTATTTTTTTAATTTAGATATGTATATTTTAAATTGTATTTATAGCTTTAATTGTATTCATTTTTATTTTTTCTCTAGTACAGTGGGACTAGAGTAATAAATAAATAGATATGTAAATACATAGTAAGTGAATATATGTGCAAGGAATATAATGAGTATAACAATATGATTCCAGCGGGAATGTCGGAATGCGGGAAGCGGTATTTTGCTTCCGCATGGCGGCCAAATGCCGGCTACCGCCGCCCGCCAGAGTCGGAATGAGGGCCTATATATCTAGAATATACACATATTCAGATTATAAACAGTTATCAACACAAGCATATGAAGTCCATTGCTGTTTGAATATAGTGGTTTTGAAGGAAAGAGACAACTCTTGAGTAGTCTTCTGAAGACAAGGTAGTTATCCGTTGATTTTATATTTGGGGTAATGAATTCCATAGTTTGGCTGCTTGAACATAGAATGATGTACCACCTGTTGTTTTTTTCTTGTATGGTGGTGTTTTAAGGCAGGGTGCCAATCTTGACAGGAGGTTTCTTTGTTGAATGTATTTGGTTATTTTTTTCTGATGAAAAGCAGTCCTGTTCCATGTACAGCTATGTGGGTGATACAAGGCAGCTTGAAGGTGGATTTTCTGGCAACTGATAACCAGTGTAGTGCACTCAAGGCAGGGGAGATGTGGGCTTGTGGCTTTACATGTAATAGTAGCCTGGCAGCTGAGTTCTGAATATGTTGTAGTTTTTTCATAAAAGATAGAGATGATCCATGGTAGGGGCCATTGGCATAATACAGTTTAGATAGTACAAGAGAGGTTGTAGCCTACACCTTGTGTGGAAATCTGAGGTGGGTGAAGATGTGTTGCAGAGTCTTCAACGTGATGAAGCTTGATTGCGCTAATTTGTCCACTTGGGTCTTCATTGTTAACTTGGAGTCCATGGTAATTCCAAGGTTTTTATCTTCCTTGGATACTTGAGGAAGTGGTCCCAGATCGTCAGGCCAGGTGCACAATGGGTCATAATTTTTCCAGTCGCCACATGTGAGCATTACGGTTTTGGAAGCATTCAGTTTGAGATGGCTCCAAGTCATCCATTAATCAACGGCTCTGAGGCAACTGAAGATTTGTGAGTTTTCCATGCCTTTGGGGCATTTCAATTTAAGTAGTATTTGTGTGCCATCTGCATAGTTGTAGCATGTGAGTTGAAAATCATTGATCAATTCTGGTAATGACATCATGTAGATGTTGAAAAGCATAAGTGAGATGATTGATCCTTGGTGGACCCCTGCTTTTGTGAGGTAGAGTTTGGACGAGAAGGGGGGAGAATAGATAATATTAGTTCTGTTTTAAAAGTAGGATGTAATCCAGTTGAGAGCCGTCCCTTCTATGCTGGCTTTGTGGAGTCTTTAAATTAGAGTGTCATGGTCAACAATCTCAAAGACAGCTGAGAGGTCCAAGAGAAGTAGTGTTGAAACTGCATTGTGGTTGACTGTGTTTTTAAGATCATCCCAGATTGCTATGAGTACCGATTCAGTGCCTCTTCCTAGGTTGAATCCAGTCTGGTAGTCTGAAAATATGGAGTTGTCTTCAATGAATTGTGACATCTGGGCAGATGCTGCTCTTTCTATCAGTTTGCCCAGGAAAGTTCAGTTTGTAATTGGTCTGTAGTTTTTGGAGTCATGCAAGTCTAGGTTTCTCTTCTTTAATAACGGACGTACGTATGCCTTTTACAGTTCCTGTAGTTAAAGAGTTATTGATGATTCTTCTTACAGGTGTGGCAGCAGAAGTAGATAACAGAATGTTCTTGAAGATGTGCAGTGAACAAGGGTCAGAAGGGCAGCAGGAAGTCCTGCTTCTTTTGACCAAATCCATAAATTCACCTTGTGATATTTGTTTGAAGGAGTGCAGAGGCTGGGTTGGTTTACCCTTGGAGGGGATTTTAGGAAATGAGTTGGTGCTGATGGTTTATCTTCTGTTTTAAATAGGAGTGCAATGTGTCTGCCTTTGTTGTGTAATGAGTTGCCAGTTTGTTTGTGAAATCTTGAGTAGTTTGATGGCTTCCTTCCATGCATTTAGGTTTTAAAATTCTTTAGTTGCAGATTTAGCATTTAGAATTCTGTCGGAAGTTTGTGTAGCTGAAGTTTGTCTTGAACGTTTTGAGCCAGGTCCATTGCAGCCTTCTGACTTGTTGCTTTATCTTTTTAAGCTGTGTTTCTTCAAGGTTTTCTTTTGTCCTGTTTAGTTTTTCTGAGTGGTATTAGGATATCAAAACCTTTTGGAGCCACTCATAAAGTTTAGGAACAGAATTAATTGTGTCTAGATCTGTGTTGGCTGTTAGTCGTTTTTCTAAGTCTTCAAAATTGATTTTGCTCCATGGTCGATATATGCATGTATGTAAGGTGCTATGGGATGTGTTGATTTGTGCTGTTTTATGTTGGAAAGTTACCAAATGGTGGTCTGACCATGTGATTGGTGTGATACTTTGAATAATAACTAGTTCAGGGTTTACAAAAATTACATCTAGGATGTGTCCACTGATGTGTGTGGGATGTGACTAGGCCAGTGGTGATAGCTTTTGGATGGGGCATTTTGGGTTTGTCAAACGAAGTGTTAAGGTCCCTAAGAATGCATAGGTTTGAGTGTAATGTTATAAGGTTTGAGACTGTATCTAGAAAAGTGTCTGGGGATGTTGAATTGTTAGGTAGAGGTCTGTAAAGGAGGAGACAGTTACAGGAGGATGTTGGTGTAGGGTTGCATTTGGTGAGGAGGGCCTCACAACACTGTATGGAAATGTTGTCTGTTTTACAGAGATGTATTGCTTGTTTGAATATAATATCTCACTGAGGTCACAGACCTGGATTTTTTAGCTAGATTCAGGCTTGATGGTGGTCGCAGTTTCTGTATGTCCTGTTGTACTCTTGTGTTCGACCCCACATGAGTAGACATTTCTTCTATTTCTCTTTTTTAGAGATAGTGGTCCCTGGCTCAAAGAATCTTGCATGCAAATCCCTAAATGAATGATCTTCCAAGCCATTCAGTATGTGCATGCCACTTGATGCACTATGGCGCAAGTGGTATCAGAGATGTCAAAAATGCTACTATCTGAGACATAACTTTCTTTTTGTTCTGATGCAGCATGCTGGTTATTGAGTTCTACTGATGGTGTATCAAATACCTGTGTTTCATTGTAAAGATGATCATACTCCTATGAAATGTGAGCATCTGCCCTGCTTGATAATCCCTGACAAATTTTATTTTTTGTTCATATTCTCTTTCTCTGTTCTTCTGACTTTATGAGTGTTATGGTTTTAACCCACTTTTAATCATTATATTGTTTATTTCCTTATAGGTTTCTACACACTGCCTGTGATGAACATAGTCAGAACAAGGGTATTTGCAAATTGTAAAGAATACTCCTGACTTGATACACTGAGTGCCCCATGAATGTAATTCCAACCAAGCTCCAATCATTTCCACTGCAGAGACTCCCCCTTCAATTGCAGCTGTGTCATCCGGTGCAGTGGCAGCTGCAGTTGAAGGGGGAGTCTCTGCAGTGGTAATGATGGGTGCTTGGTTGGTTATTGACAATTACTAGTACACCAACTGTATTTGTTAAGTGAGGCAGATCCCACCCATTATCATCCATGACCTCCCTTCCCATGACATTTTGTGACCCATGGGCCATGACCCGACCTAACTACACCATGGTTAAATTTGGCGCTGCAGTGTTGGCTGTGCAATGTGTGCCTGCTCCTGTTAAAGTGGCAGCTAGCATGCCTCCAGTCATTTAGGACAACAAGAATAGAAACCTTGTCCATAGTGGATGATTCCTTACTCATTAATCAGTTATTTGTATTTTTTCCACAGAAAGGGCCTGATTAACTTTTTGGTCGATGGGTTACTCCATCACAAATGTGACGGATATCCCGTCCTCCCTATTACGATTCCCATAGGCTATCAAGGCTTCTTAATATGGCAGACGGGATAGCAGTCACGTCTGTGATGTTGTAAACCCATCTGCCATACTCGAAACCACGTCCAAACTGTCTGTGTGGTTAATTATTTTAGGAAATCCTTTACAAGAAAAAAAAATCTGTTTTCTTATTCTGGGGTTTTGCTGCCTCCTTTCAGCCAGTCAATGCTTTTATGTGAGGCATGTGTTGGTAAAATCATGTCCTTGTCACTCTCCTAATCACATCACAAATTCTAATGGCCTTAGTGGACCAGCAATGTACTGCTACTCTGCCACTATATCATTTTAAACATGTATTTTCACTGAGCATTCTTTACAATTTTTTGTTTGTATTGTTTTTCTTTCTTAATATAGCTACTCATGCTGGACCTCCATTGACCCAGCAGAAGTTAGTGGCCTGCCCCCTGGCGGCAGAGGTTGAAAGCCACAAGGGCAGAATACTAATGGCTGGTGGATAAGGAGGGCAAGGACATGGCCCTGCCCCAGGCCCTAGTTCTGCCAGTCAACCACCAAGCCTCCTGCCTCCAGGCCATGCCAAAGCTGATGGCTGCTTGGAGCATACTACCATTGCCGCCTCCCTTCAGACTGGCTACTCCATCTCCAAGTGCTGTATGAGCTGGCACACTTGGGTCATGGGATGGCACATTTTGAGGCACAGCTGCAACCGCAATGGACTCTCATTGAGAATGAGTTTTGTTGTGGGTGGAGAGGGTGGGAATTGGGCAGGGCATCTTTGGACTTTTGGACATTTATATTTATTTTGGACAATGGTTGGGGATAGGAGGATATTATTGCTTGAGAGGGTGGGCCTGTTGTGGATGGAGAAGGTGGGTTTAATTTGATTTTTTTGTAGTTTTAGTAAAGGGAAACACTTTCTATTCTAGTATAAGTCCGAAGGGTATTTTGTGTGTTTTACTTTAACTTTTCACTAATGCCTTTTCACACAGCCTGTCCTTTTAATCTACTTCCCAAAGCATATGCCAGTTAGTTATAGTTAATATATCCTTGTCCTACTACCCTTTGCAATGATATTCACCCTTAGGAAGTGTTAGAAATGTGGTCTTTGGTTGGCAGTTAGGTTACCCCCTATCCAAGCAAGGATCCTCACTCTAGTCAGGGTAAATCACACACAATCCAAATTATCATGTGCCCACCCTCTGGTAGCTTGGCACTGAGCAGTGAGGCTTAACTTAGAAGGCAATGTGTAAAGTATTTGTGCAATAAATCATGCAATAACACAGTAGAACACCATAAAAAATACACCACACAGTGTTTAGAAAAATATATAATATTTATCTGAATAAATGCAGGTCAAAACGATTAAAATGCAATAAGTATATTTTGGAATATCACTGTAAAAATTATATAAAGTATCTTTAGTCTTTTAAAAGCAATAAATGTTTCTTGCAAGCACAAAGTACCTGGTTTGTGTTCAAAATCTTCGCAAAGAGCCACAGAGGACAAAATGCGTGGAAAACAGGGAGGTGTGTGTTGATTTCTCGGGCTGCACACGGCGAAGCGTCATTTTTTTCCACTCAGGGACGGCTATGAGTCCATTTACGGTGCTCGGTCGTGGATCCTCTTCAGGTTGGGGGGTTTTCGGACACCCCGGGGACAATGTGTTGAAATCCGGCACTGACAGGACGAATTCACAGGGGCTGAGTCGGTCCGGTGGGCATGGACATTTCTACCGCAAGGCAGGCACTGCATCGATTCCTCTCTGGGAGTCGGGCTGCGTCGTTCCGGCTTGGTTGTGCGTTGATCCAGTCGGCCGTGCGTCGAATTTCCAGACGCTACGCTGGCACTGAGTCAATCTTCTTGTTGCGAAGTCAGGCTGCGTCGTTCCGGTTCGGCGTGCAGTGAATTTTTCACTGCGATGCATGCTGTGCATCCTTTCTGGCAGGCTGTGCATCGGTTTGTGCTGCACAGGGAGTTCTTCTTGCAGGAATTAAGTCTTTTTGGTCCTGAGACTTCTGGGAACAAGAGGCAGGCTCTATCCAAGCCCTTGGAGAGCACTTCTCAGCACAGCCAGAGAGCAGCAAGACAGCAGGGCAACAGCAAGGCAGCGGTCCTTCACAGAGAGCAGTCAGGTGAGTCCTTTGGACAGCAAGGCAGTTCTTCTTGGCAGGTTGCAGGTTCTGGTTCAGGTTCTCTTCTCCAGGAAGTGTCTTGATGAAGTAGAGTGTCTACCTCACAAGTGTCTAAGTTGGTAGGGTCAGAGACCCTGCTTAAATACCCAAATGTGCCTTTGAAGTGGGGGAGATTTCAAAGAGTGGCTTACAAGTGCACAAGGTCACCTTTCAGTTCCATCCTGTCTACCAGGGTCCCAGTAGGGGGTGTGGCAGTCCTTTGTGTGAGGGCAGGCTACTGTCCTTTGACATGTAAGTGTCTGGCCCTCCACCATCCCATCCCAGGAAGACCCATTCAATATGCAGATGTGTGCAAGAAGGACTGAGAATCCTGTGTTTGGGGTTGTCTGAGTGAATTCACAAGGGAGCTGTCACCTAAACCTAGTTAGACGTGGATTGGAAGGCACAGAAGGATTTAAGTGTAGAGAAATGCTCACTTTCTAAAAGTAGTATTTCTAAAATAGTAATATAAAATCTAACTTCACCATTAAGCAGGAGTTTGGATCATCATTCTGGCCATACTAAATATGACCTGGCTACTCCTTTCAGATCAGTATCTACCACTCAAACAGTAAATGAGGGTAGCCCTAATGCTATCCTATCTATAAAAGGAGCAGGCCTCACAGCAGTGTGAAAACGAACTTAGGAGTTTTACACTACCAGGACAAATACACTACACAGGTACATGTCCTGCCTTTTACCTACATAGTACCCTGTCCTATGGGCTACCTAGGGCCTACCTTAGGGGTGACATATGTAGAAAAAGGAGATTCAAAGTGGCAGTGAAACTGCGCACACAGGCACTGCAGAGGCAGACCTGAGACATGGTTAGGGGGCTACTAATGTGGGTGGCACAACCACTGCTGCAGCCCACTGGTAGCATTTAATATACAGGTCCTGGGCACATGTAGTGCACTTGACTAGGGACTTACAAGTAAATTAAATAAGCCAATTGGGTATGAGCCAATGTCACCATGTTTTAAGGAGAAAGCATATGCACTTTAGCACTGATTAGCAGTGGTAAAGTGTGCAGAGTCCTAAAGCCAGCAAAAAGGAGGTCAGAAAAAGAGAAGAAGGAAGGCAAAAAGTTTGGGGGTGACCTTTCAGAAAGGCCATTTCCAACAGGAGGGCATGCTGCCTTTCCCTATATTGCCCACAGAAACCTAGATAAGCAAATACTTATCTCATCTGTAGTAGAAGTTAATTATATACTAACTAATCTAGTTCCCCTGACGCATAGTTCTAGTACCTGAATAGATGAAGTGATGGCTTCTCCCTCTGTCAATCTTCCAACACCTTACTGGAGGGTTTATCAATCTGCCTTCTTTATAGTAGTGGTAGTGCGCGCTAACAGGGAAGGCATCACAAGTAAGGTCCCACTCCCACCTACGTGATCTCCAACTGTAAGATTAATCAAAAGGATTAAACATCACAGGCAACTAAATTGAAAGAAAAAAAACAGGTTTAGTTGGTTATACCTTTGCAGTCTAGAAAGACTGAGGCCAGGCTACTACCACCATGACACATCAATGAATACCAGAAATTATAATGAAAACTAGCAATAGTAAATTATTCTGAGCAATAGTGAGCATGGACTGTAATGAAAACCAAAGTTATTAAATCAAGATTAAGCGTTTATGAATAGCAATGGCCTGAATGATGATATTGACGTTGACAAATGGTGTTCTTTTATGAGTGGTTGGGTAGGTGGGACTAGTGTGAGCTATTGATCAAGTAAGATCCCACGTTGAGTTGGTGTCACATTTAACCACATCCGCCCCTTCAAGTGTGTGATCCACTTGGTGTAAATTAAGTCACCCCTCAATAAATCACACAGTCCAGGGGTTTGATGAATGGATAGGAAAGAGGATTTGGGGAAAGGTGTGACAGCGACATTCACAAGACAACACAAGAACAATATTAATCAGAGCCATGAGCAGCAATCATCATCAATCTGTTGTGGAAAGAAATGAAGAAATGAGTATGCCACAGTTCAGTTAAATGTATTGCAAATAGTCCTTCTGCCACAGAGACCCAAGATATTAAATACGAAAATGTTCTGTCATATAGGTTTGAAAGAATCAAATTATGGAGGAGTAAGTGGAACCCACCCAGTTCTAGAATATGATTGTTAAAAGAAAATGATACTGTATTGCCACATTGCATTCTCCTTGGGAATGTCCAGCACTCCTGGGTGCCCGGCTGAACCGGTCCAGTAGGTAATCAGTAGTGTTGAGCTCAGCTTTACCTTTCATTCGTGCAGGAGAGGTGAAGGCCTGCAGATTTTAATACAGAAACTGTATTGTACAGTCAAGGAGAAGGAAAGAAGGAAGGTAAGCGTCATGAGAGTTTACCAAGAAGATGCAGAGGCAGAGCAAGAACAAGAGGAGTTTCACTTTTGCCAACAGTGCAACACACATACTCAGCAGCATCTCCCAAATCAACACATCTCTCTCCAATCCACATAAATGAGTGCTAGGCATCAGAGTCCTCATCATCATGGTTTCCTTTTGAAGTTGATATCTTCTTTCTTCTAGCTGTTGAGGTAGTCCCACACTGAGTCCTTCCATCCTCCTCCTGACTCCAACTAACTCCGTCCCAGTTCCGAACCAAGCAAGATAGCCCTGTAATGAACTGCTGTTGAAGACAAGTAGAGGAACAGAACTGCAGTATTTTGTGTAGATTTGTGTTTGTTAACTAAAGTGACTGGTCAGGTCTCCGAAAGAACCATAAAAAAGGAGTGGACTTTGCAGGAAAATTTTCCCTAAGTTTGAAAAGACCATTCGCCTCCAGAAAAAAATTATCACCCATCAGGCACCAAACATTGCATTTCATCCAAATCAAGTCACTGTCTGCCACCCCATAAATCATCAGTCATCACTCACAATCACTCAATAGTATATCATTACTCATTGGTGCAATAGTGGTAGTTACCTTTTCCAATCCAAGCACAGTGGTAGGTACACGATTGTATCATTGATTCAAGCAACACATTAGAACCTGGCATTTGCAGTCTTCTAAATCAAAGATCTTCTGGAGCAGCATTGCTAGGTGATGAAAAAAAGGATAGGCATGCAAGGGAGGCAGGCATTGCCTCCAATGTCCTGAAGGAATTGTGGATGCCTCTTCACTGCACACTGGTCCAATCCAATCTGGCCATATATGTGACTACAAATCATGGGGCAGCATACATCAGACACAAACATAATGTTCCACTAGCTATTGTTTTGGGGGGAGGTCAAAGAAAGAAGTTCAACTATAAACAATTTAACCTTTCGGTTGCCTTGGACGAGGTCACCTCGTCCAAGGCACGGGAACTGGGGGGAGCGCTAGCGCTCCCCCCCCTGTGCTCACCACCCACCCCCCCAAGGCAGGGATGGAAGGGGAAGCCCTTCCCCTTCCACCCCGACCCCCCCCCGTGACGTTGGCGCGCAAGCACGCGCTGATTTGTCAGAGGGCCTCCCCCATCGCGCTGGAAGGTCAGCTTCCAGCGCAATCGAAAGAGAAATGCTCAGCATTTCTCTTTCGATCACGTGGGGGAGGCCCGGAGAGGCTTCAAAGGGAAGGAAATGTATTTCCTTCCCTTTGAAGTCTCTCCGAGCATTTCAAAAGCCGGATTGCTTGCAATCCGGCTTTTGAAACGCCTACTAGACACCAGGGATTGTTTTTTTTTTACTGAAACTGGCATAAGGGAGCGACCCCTTGGGCAAGGGTCGCTCCCAATGGGGGGTATTTTTTTGGAAGGCCTTTTCTGCCCCCCCCGGGGGCAGAAACCTCTAGGCACCAGGGATCATTTTTTTTTTTGGGGGGGGGCAAATTATATTTAGGCCATTTCTGCCCCCCTTGGGGGCAGATTGGCCTATTTTGATGAGGCCAATCTGCCCCCAAGGGGGGCAGAAACCACTAGACACCAGGGAGTTTTTTTTGTTTTTGTGAATTTCACGCAAGGGGAGCGACCCCATAGGGGGGTGGGGGGGCCAAATTTATTTTAGGCCATTTCTGCCCACCCTGGGGCCGGCTGAGCTAGAGGCCAAAATCCACAGGTAGGCACTTTGCAAAAAACACCTCTGTTTTCTGTGAAAAAATGTGATGTGTCCACGTTGTGTTTTGGGCCATTTCCTTTCGTGGGCGCTAGGCCTACCCACACAAGTGAGGTACCATTTTTATCGAGAGACTTGGGGGAGCGCTGGGTGGAAGGAAATTTGTGCTTCCTCTCAGATTCCAGAACTTTCTGTCACCGAAATGAGTGGAAAGCGTGTTTTTTTAGCCAAATTTTGAGGTTTGCAAAGGATTCTGGGTAACAGAACCTGGTCAGAGCCCCACAAGTCACCCCATCTTGGATTCCCCTAGGTCTCTAGTTTTTAAAAAATGCACAGGTTTGGTAGGTTTCTCTAGGTGCCGGCTGAGCTAGAGGCCAAAATCTACAGGTAGGCACTTTGTAAAAAACACCTCTGTTTTCTGTCACAAATTGTGATGTGTTCACGTTGTGTTTTGGGGAATTTCCTGTTGCGGGCACTAGGCCTACCCACACAAGTGAGGTATCATTTTTATCGGGAGACTTGGGGGAACGCTGGGTGGAAGGAAATTTGTGGCTCCTCTCTGATTCCAGAACTTTCTGTCATCAAAATGTGAGGAAAATGTGTTTTTTTAGCCAAATTTCGAGGTTTGGAAAGGATTCAGGGTAACAGAACCTGGTCAGAGCCCCACAAGTCACCCCATCTTGGATTTCCCTAGGTCTCTAGTTTTAAAAAATGCACAGGTTTGGTAGGTTTCCCTAGGTGCCGGCTGAGCTAGAGGCCAAAATCTACAGGTAGGCACTTTGCAAGAAACACCTCTGTTTTCTTTCAAAAAATGTGATGTGTCCACAGTGCGTTTTGGGGCATTTCCTGTCGCGGGCGCTAGTCCTACCCACACAAGTAAGGTATCATTTTTATCAGGAGACTTGGGGGAACGCTGGGTGGAAGGAAATATGTGGCTCCTCTCTGATTCCAGAACTTTCTGTCACCAAAATTTGAGGAAAATTTGTTTTTTTAGCCAAATTTTGAGGTTTGCAAAGGATTCTTGGTAAGAGAACCTGGTCAGAGCCCCACAAGTTACCCCATCTTGGATTCCCCTAAGTCTCTAGTTTTAAAAAATGCACAGGTTTGGTAGGTTTCCCTAGGTGCCGGCTGAGCTAAAGGCCAAACTCTAAAGGTAGGCACTTTGCAAAAAACACCTCTGTTTTCTTTCAAAAAATGTGATGTGTCCACGTTGCGTTTTGGGGCATTTCCTGTCGCGGGCTCTAGGCCTACCCACACAAGTGAGGTATCATTTTTATCAGGAGACTTGGGGGAACAGAGATTAGCAAAACAAGTGTTATTGCCCCTTGTCCTTCTCTACATTTGTTCCTTCCAAATATAAGAGAGTGTGTAAAAAAGACATCTATTTGAGAAATGCCCTGTAATTCACATGCTAGTATGGTCACCCCGGAATTCAGAGGTGTGCAAATAACCACTGCTCCTCAACACCTTATCTTGTGCCCATTTTGGAAATACAAAGGTTTTCTTGATAGCTATTTTTCACTCTTTATATTTCAGCAAATTAATTGCTGTATACCCGGTATAGAATGAAAATGCACTGCAGGGTGCAGCTCATTTATTGGCTCTGGGTACCTAGGGTTCGTGATGAACCTACAAGCCCTATATATCCCCGCAACCAGAGGAGTCCAGCAGACGTAACGGTATATTGCTTTCGAAAATCTGACATTGCAGGAAAAAGTTACAGAGTAAAACGTAGAGAAAAATTGCTGGTTTTTTCACCTCAATTTCAATATTTTTCTTTTTCAGTTGTTATTTTCTGTAGGAAACCCTTGTAGGATCTACACAAATGACCCCTTGCTGAATTCAGAATTTTGTCTACTTTTCAGAAATGTTTAGGTGTCTGGGATCCAGCATTGGTTTCATGCCCATTTCTGTCACTGACTGGAAGGAGGCTGAAAGCACAAAAAATTGTAAAAATGGGGTATGTCCCAGTAAAATGGCAAATTTGTGTTGAAAAATTGGGTTTTCTGATTCAAGTCTGCCTGTTCCTGAAAGCTGGGAAGCTGGTGATTTTAGCACCACAAACTGTTTTTGATGCCGTTTTCAGGGGAAAAAACACAAGCCTTCTTCTGCAGCCACTTTTTCCCATTTTTTTGAAAAAAACGAAAGTTTCACTGTATTTTGGCTAATTTCTTGGCCTCCTTCAGTGGAAACCACAAAGTCTGGGTACCTCTAGAATCCCTAGGATGTTGGAAAAAAAAGACGCAACTTTGGCTTGGCTAGCTTATGTGAACAAAAAGTTATGAGGGCCCAAGCGAGAACTGCCCCAAATAGCCAAAAAAAGGCTCGGCACAGGAGGGGGAAAAGGCCTGGCAGCGAAGGGGTTAAAAGTTATATGGTGAGATACTCAGTTAGGGAAGTAGAGTTTTTCTTCAAACTTAGGCTGTTTGCCCAGAAGTTGGTCAGCTTACACAATTGGTTCTGACCAATCACTCTCCTCCTCCTGTGCTGTTTCAGGAAGGGTGTGCTATTGTGGTTTGAAATGTTGGTTCATTTTTATCATGATCAATCTTGCCATATTTTGAGGTGACCGCCTTTTCCTTCTCATTGTGACAACTGTATCAGACTGCACAGAACACACACTCAGCAGACAGCCTGGCTACAAGACAAGCCAGATACTTTATTGCCAGCCTGCTGATCTCTGACCATTAGTGCTTCTTCCCATACCAATACGCCAATGGCTTTTGATCCATATAGATCTCTGTTGTGTCAGATACTCCTGTAACATTCTCTGAATGATCACTGATGCTGCCACTTGCTTGACCTCTGATGCCTTCATCTCTGTACTGGACTTAAGACCTACCACATGAAACCAAGCAAATGCAGAGGTTGGCTGCTGTGAGAAAAGACTGCCCTCTTTGGAAGTTGAAGGCTGCACCCCAGAACTTCGGAGTGGGACTCTAATTTCCCGATGTTCTTCTTCCAGGACTGTGACTCGCTCTACAATCTACCTCTTGTATTTTGAAACATTCCCTTCAGAAAAAGGAATGAAAGTGGCCAGACTTTTTTGTATATTGCGGATCAAGTAGTGTGACACAGATATACTCTTTGGACAACATGATGCCATTTGCAGCCTTGCATTACTAGCCAAGGGGAGGATTAAGCTCTCAACCAAGGCATGCACTTCTGGGTTTACATTCACACCTGCAACTGTAAACCTTTTAGATATCTTCTTTAGCTGGTCCTGTAGCAGATGCACCAACTGGATAGCGTGGCCCATCATAATGTCTTCTTTGCTAAATTTCTGTGTGAAAACCTCAAAAGGGAGAAGCATCTGTGTCAGGCATTTGACTAGACCCCTCCTTTATGAGGGCTTTAGTTGGTACTCTAGTAGCACACTGAATAATCCACAACTGCTTCGTGGCTTTAAAAGAATGGCTGAACTGAGTGCAGATTCTTCTCCAGGTGGTCAGTATGTTGCTGATTATTTATTATTTTCTCCAGAAACTGATGTAGAACCAGTTTGATGCAATGCACCAAACACAGGACCCTGTAATAGCCACCAATTGCCATTGCAGTGAATATGTTAATCCCATTGTCTGAAAATCACATTCTGAGACCTCTGGGTCACAGCCATTTAGACACCTTGCTGTTGAATTTGCCCATAATGTGTGCATCTGTATGTTATTTCTCCATGGCGAACATGACTATTGTTGCATGTCACCGAATGCTCTTAAAACTGTCTCAGGGCTAAGACCTGTAGATAGCTGTTGCCTTATCCCCTCAAAAGAAATCCTGTGTGCAGCGATGCACATGTTATCAGTTGCCTGGCAACTGGTCCATATGTCTGTCGTCGGGTGGATGGCATGAACAGCACTTTGCTTGGTAGCTTTTCCAACCAATTGATATAGCGCTGGAACAGCAACTCTGCCAAAATACGTCCAACTTGGAACCTTCCATTTCAGGCAGATGGACGCCACAAATTCTACAAATCTCACTCCTTATACAAAAGAAAAAGGGAGGGAGATCTAATGCTAACATTTTTGTCAGCTTCCCATTGTGCAAACGTGCCATTGGGTGGTTGTGGTCGTAGGCGCCCTCCTGCCTAAACATACCTGTAATAGTAGCCTGGATTTTCTTATTTTCTGGGGCCACTGATGCCGGTGACATTCAAGAAGTAGGAGGTAGTAGACTCAATGTGCATCTAGGGGCAGTCACTGTATGGGGTGGTGTCTCTGTCTAAGGCAGGTGATGCTGGTGCACTTCTGGGGACAGATATCTCACCCTTGTCCTCCAAAAGACATCCCACCATGATTGGAGCTGATGTTTACCAGCTCTCCTCACCATCACCACCACTATGTTCAGGAACTTCTTTTAAGGTGCTCCTCCCACCGGATTGCTTGATGTTTTTCATATGGGTTGTTTGGCCCGTTAACCAGGCTTCCCTTGACAAACACTCATGTAGCAAATGGAGTATATTGCAATTCTGTTCTCCTGCTTGCAAAGCATAAAAATGTTCCAAACTGGGGAGGAGTACTTTCGTAGTGGGCCAGTGCCAACGACTGAAGAAGAGCTAGAGGTCGCTGGATGTGTCATTGATTGCCTCTCTGCAGTGCATACTTCTACTGAGGTATGGGTTGGTGCAGGTCTCAGCTGGGGCTTTACAAATAAGGGAGCTGGTGGTAGTACCTGCGCCTCATCCCTCGGAGCAGGTTGAATAGAAGGAGTAATGTGGGACTCCACTGTGCCAGCTTCCATAATGACTGGCTCATCTTCTTCATCCACCTCATCGTCCTCTTCCATAAGTCGAAGGTTTTCAGGAACTTTTTTTTTCCTTGCCTCTCCTGGCATCTTCTGAACTCTGCCAGGGTCCACTCGATGTCCACATCATAAGAAATGGTGCTTGGAGAAGGTGTTAGGGTACCATTCCTTTTTCTTGCTGGAGATCTGGGAGCCAATGATTCTGAAAGAAAAGGGTCTTGCTCGATAGAAAGCTCAACCTCCTGTTCTGCTCCAATTTCAGGAAGATCTACTATTGTTGGATGTGGCTGCTATCCACTTTGCTCTGTTTCCTGAAATGACTGGATACTACTTTTCAAAAGGGAGAAATCCAAATCAACGTCATTGATCGTCGGCGTCACCATGATTGCAGTGGCTGCCTCACTGACAGACATGGGCATTGGCTTAGCTTGGGGTGATGCTGTTGATGCAGGAGTCCTACTCCCAGGTTCCTCCTAGGAGCAGGCACATGTCTCCTGAAAAAGATTATGGTCAGCACACCAGTGGAGGAAAGCTGCTTCATCTTACTTGACACTTTCTTGGCTGTACCTTACTTTGGGGTCATCCTAAAGCTCTCAGTTGGCAGTGGCACTAAGCTGCACAAGCAGAAAGATTGGAGGAAATACATCACATGTTTTTGTACAGGCCTTGGCAGTACTGTGGGTGATGTTTCTTCCTCTCTTATGCAACTAAAAGCAAACAAGCAAGACAATATTTAGTGAAATGTGGCATTGTTGTAGTTTGAATTAGTACAGACAAAGGCAATATAATTCAGTGTGCTTGGTTGCCATTTTAAAGTCAAAACACACCACTATACCATGAAATTTCATTACCAATCAGGATAATACAACATACAGATATAGCTTTTTGCTTTATGCGTGTCTATTCTAAAGGAGGCACTTGTGGCAGTGAGGCAGATGCATGGGTAAATGAAATAATCCTTAAAGAATGAAGTTTAGTGTACACCTATGGCAGGCAAGGTGGTCCGGGAGAAGCGGTATAGTCATTAAAAAAACTGAATCATGCTGATATTTCTACAGTGCACCTACTATGTGGCAGGCAGGGTGTCCAGGAGAAAATGGAATTATACCTAAAAAAAATGATTGCTTTTGTGTGGCTGTGCATCTATTGTGGATTGATTGAGGCAAAATGCAAAAAAAGATTAGAAAAAAGCAACAATTAAAATTAAATAAAAATGTTTAAAAAAAGTAACATTAAAAATTAAAAATAAAAAAAAATTGAATTAAAGTGTTAAATAATAAAAATAAAAATAAAATAAAACAAAAATTTAATAAAAAAGTTAAAAAATAAAATGAAAAACAATAATGAATTGTTGATGTTTGCATGGGAGAATGAGAAAGCTATTGTGAGACAAGGAGGCAAACAAATGCAAACAAATGCATGTAACATAAGGCACTGTTCATCATAATCATATTCATAACATACGTATAACATAATGATCCTCAAGCATATAATTAAACTGATATTATTAAACTGACATCACATCCAGGCAAGCCTATGGCAAAGGCACACTGGCTGGCTGCACAAAATGGCCAACAGTCACATGATCAAACAACAATACCAAGCAAGGAGGCATGCATAAAAAGGAACACATGTAAGCCTATGACAAAAGCATGCTGGCTGGCTGCAGAAAATGGCTGCTGCCCACATGGTCAAATGACAACAGCATGCAAGGAGGCAGGGGGAACAAATAACACATGCAAGCCTATGGCAAAAGCACACTGTCTGGATGCACAAAATAGCCGCCAGCAACATGGTCAAACAACAGCGAGCAAAGAAGCATGGAGAACAATGAACACAAGCAAGCCTATGGCAAAAGCACACTGGTTGGCTGCACAAAATGGCCACCGGCCACATGGTCAAACAAAAACAGTGAGCAAGGAGGCATGGAACACATCCAGGCCGATGGACACAGGCTACACAAAATGGCCCCTGGCCACATGGCACGGAGAACAAAGACAAATGGTGGCTGATGGCAAACACACTCACACACACAATGGCCAGACAAATGAAGTATGGTAACACTGAAGTAAACACTACCAACAAATTCAGCAATGCCAAACACACAAATTGCCTCTAAATATTTAAATATTTTAAAACATACATCCTCCTATGGCATCAACTATTACACTATATGTACACTTTTTGCAGAAAACAAAACATGAAATAAAAACAATAGCCAGCATTTTTTATTTAATCCAATGCTGTCCGTGCCCTAAATGATATTTTACAAAACATATACCACAGAAACTTTTCTTACATGCACTAATGACTAGTACTGGGCTTCCTGGTTGGTGGCCCATTGAAAGACTAGGCCACAAAGTAAAATAAATGACTATTGCAAATGCAACAAACATGGAGAAAAGGTACTGAACTATGCAACATCTTCCTTTACAAAAGGTGAAAAATTAAATGCAAAAAGTGGAAAATCTAATGCAACAAATACCAGTGCATTCCCTGGTAAACAAACAACACCCTCATACAATAGCTTTTGAACTTACTTGTGTGATATCACAAAACCAAAGTCCTTAAATCCAAAGGTATATGTACAGCAGACAAAGAGAGTGATCCTTCCTCCTTGAAATCCCAGTGAAAAGTGACCAGCAGGTGGACAAGGCACTGGAAGGGGCCTGATGGACAGGAACAGGGAGTTAGATTATCTGTGGCACTTCCTTCCTGTTGGGAAAAATAGTTTAAAAAAAAGTCTTCTTGCAATAAGAAAACAACTTGAACGGTCCATTGGAAAAGAAAATCTACTCAGAAATGTATTTTTAAAAAGATTTAGCTGCTTCTTGAGTGTAGAATCTGACAAGGTGCGCTCACAAGCTGCACTATAATGGCGTTGTCATGGGCAGAAGTCATGTGAGTGGGTGCAAATTTGTATGCATGCTCACTAGTAGCCTGAGAATATCATGGCACTTGTGAGCGAGTCACAAAAACAAATTAGTGCACGCTAATGGAAGAAAGAATTGTGCTTCATGCCAGATGACAAAATTTGGAAACTTCTAATTTATGAAAATGACCCACCCTTTATGGTATATACTCTGAGGCTTCCAATACAACCACAGTTTATCCATCACCATAATCAATTAGCGTGACTTTCAACCAAGTCTCCAGATTTGTGATGCAAGGTACTGTATCTCATGAACAGAACATTTTACAGACACCAGTCAAATATGTCCTTCTCCAAATTATGAGTACTAATTAATTCTCATGTTATATTTAATTATGATCAATTCACTTCCCATTTCTAGAATTGCTACTTGCCAGATCCGATGAACATCAGACATCATGAGCTAAGATGGCAGTTTTTCTCAGCTGAACATTTTGAACCACTCCAGTCCTGGTTTTTGTTTCCTTGACTGTGGTATATGTCGATATTAGCACTACATTAAATACTGTCAGTGGTTAAATTGAGTCATCAGCTTCTGTCAACATTGTTCCTTTTATGGTACAAAGGGCATATTAGATTATGTATGCTAATTCACCAATCCCTTTAAAGAATGAACAGACTTGTGTTTAAAAAAGTTCTGGTTAGTTCTACAGAAACTTCTTTGGACAACATCGACATGGTCAAACGAAAGTGATTTTTCCTCATGCTGCACAACATAAACTTTCATTGAGTACATTTGTTTTGCATGTTCAGAAGATTATCATTATCAGATCATGGGGTGTCCATTTGATATAAATAATGTTCCCATTCCAGCTAATCAAAAATATGATTTATTGCTGTCCAATTAATTGACTAGACACCAATATGCATGTTAGCATTAATACAATTTCCAAGGCATCAACTCTAGCAAAATCTATAACTTTCTAAATTGATGTACCCTTTTGGATATGAAATGGCACATCGCTAACCACTGTATGACAGATTTACATAAAACAATGCGTAGCATGTTTTTCAGAACCGACCAAAACATTTTTAAATAGAGCTTTATTATTAACTTCTTATAGATAGGACAGGAACCAACCAGACAGATTGATACTCCTATGCTTTATCACATATGACTACTGAAATATATATTCTCATTCTTTGAATGAATGGGGCACAACTCACAAAACTACATTTTATAGTATGTTTAGTTGTACTATAATAGTACAACTTACATCCTACAAAAAGCTATTCACAAACCTATGGACAAAGGTCTACTCCCCTACCTCTCCTATCTTTCCTGTGTGAATATGTCTTTCTCAGGTGCGTAGTCTCTCCACATGTGCATATGTACACATATATGTTTGTAGTAAATGTGAAGGAGGACAACGAGGGGCTGGAAAATGGGGAATATTTACAAATACTAGGGGGTTGGGAGGAGCAAGGTGGGATTAGTAGAGGACGCTGGCTTACAAAAGAGTACTCCTGCTGCTATTCACAAACTGCTTCTTAAATGACTACAAACAAAAATGATCCAAACAGTCATAACTGTCAACCAGTCTCACAGTGGGAGTAGGTCCGAACTATGCATGGCCAACACCTTCCCAAAGAATGTAATGGAGTTAGGGTCTTAAAATTGAATCCCATATAAAATAATGTTAAAACAAATTAGCTTATTTCTACTTTTTTTTTAAATATATAAATGAAATGTAATATTAAACATATTATATATTACATATATGTAAAAGAAAATATTTAATTTAATTTTAAAACATTTAAATTGCGCTTTGTAATATAAGAAGTAACTGAATGAGAGGTGGACATAAATTGGAACAGGCAGTTCCTCATTTCACACATTTAAGAACTGAGGTAATAGTCTTTGAGTTACATACATGCTTTCAGATGGTAACCTTAAAAAACAATGGTGCCTGGTTTTCTTGGTTGCAACAAGAACTTGGCTTCCAACAACAAATGAGAGTCAGTATTGAATTCTGAAGTTGCATATGGGCCTTTCAGTCTTTTGAATATTCTCGTGTGTAACTCTATTGAATTTTGGCTTTTGAAAGAAACAGTAGGCTCCTCCATCATTAACAAGCAGTGAAGTGAGAAATATTGGTGGGAATTTGGATATCACTGCTGGAAATTTCTCATTTAAAAAAACATGGTCTGATCAGGCTCATTTAGAGCAATACATTATTAACAGTGATAATCTCTCTGAGATCACAGAAACATTGGCCAGCCTGGAGTTTTTGGCTTGATCCAGCCTAGATGGTGGTCATGCTTTGTGTATGTCGTGTGGTACCCTTGTTTTTGACCTAACATGAGTAGACCTTGCTTCTGCTTTTCATTTTAGAGATGGTGGTTCCTGGCTAAGGGAATCTTGCATGCAAACCGCTAAAGTAATGATCTTCCTAGCCATTCAGTATGTGTGTATCAGTGTGAAGTCACCAGTGAACATTGGTTTCCAGAATTCCAATTACAGGAGTGTTGTGTGTGCTATCAGCAAGACAGAGTATGCCTTTGGATGCAAAGATGCCTTTTAATTTAAATAAGGATACCTAAAGATGCCAGGCTAACCAGTATTGTCCCACAAACAGAGCTTTCATCTTTGGATTTATTGTGAGTCCTCAAACAAAAGAATCCTCAGAAAAGATGTCCTGGAAATCCATGAGCATCTTTGTCATTTGTTTCTTCTTGATCTTCATTTTTATAGACATCAGTGGAGTTTAGTGCAGAAGGCATATTTTCTGTTGTTTCCTTCTTGTGTTCCTATATGTCTTGTCTGGGGATGTTCTGGCACCTGGTTTGGTGCTGACCTACAGCGGTGTTTATTTTTCTACCAGGCGTGCAGGGTTTACATTTCCGGTGTGGGAGACATAGCAAGACATGAAGATGATGTGGGCTTTGAGGCAGATCCAATGTAAGTCCCTCAGTGTATGAGGTCATATGGTCGAATTTTATAAGGACATTTTGAGATGTGCTGCAGCATGTAGGATGCCTTTCAAGGATGTGAAGACTGATGTCATGGAGTATGTTGAACCGAGGATGGCACCCATTCAGGTGAGAGCTGAAAAAACTTACACAGTTGTCCTCTAGTCAGTTTCAGGAAATAGGAGGTTTGCTTTTTGCAGGAGCGAGATTTGATACTAGAGTAGTCTTGGATTTCTTGGCAATGCAGTCTTTGAAGTAAATGGCTGTGTTAAGGGGCAATTTAAATGATTGGGCAGTCACTAGCAGCTGGAGAATGAAGCTCCAAAGCTTCCTATCAGAGAGGCATGCCTGAATCTGTGGCTGTTTTGTGCTGCTGGTGAGCAGAAGGACTTCTATCTTGTCTCAACCTCTTTGACCTCATAGTAAAAGTCCTGTAGCCCATAGGTGTACTAGGTCAATGGCTGAACACAATGGCTAAGCCTTTCTGTCATGCCTTCATTATCAGAAGACAGGGTAACTTATTCCTGGAGACACTTCAGCACTCACTCAACTGATATTATGAGTAGATGACAAGAATCTCGAACGGTGAATCACAAATAGTGGAAAAAGAACTATTAAGACCTTCAGAAGGTGCAAGTAGGTGAGAGAATAGGTAAAGGATTATAGAGAAGCACACACTCAAATATCCTAAAAAGAGTTGGAGAAGAGCTCTTCCAACAAGGACCTCTTGAAGTTGCAAATCAAGCAGAAGAGGCAAAAAAGGCAAAACATCAAATGACAAAATATAGGCAAAAGGGGGTGATGAATACAAAGAAAATATATTACTAGAACATTTGTGATTCAAAGTATAAGGATCTAAGGCTTCTTTTCAAACAGTAATTGAATCCATCATGATGGAAGGAGGAATCACTGTAATGAAGCAAATGGAGGGGATATCTTGGATTGGGCAGCCCAGCGCAGCCACACCTCTTGTTTTGAATAGATCAAGGAAGGATGGTATGTTGGGCTTAACATTTGGGCCTTCTGACCGCATACACTGGAGAACTGCCTCTCACACAAAGTAGAAATAACATCCCATATATCAGCCCCTAGAGTTCCCAGGCTGAAAGTGAAGCACAAACAACATGGGTAAAAACTTTGAGGGCAAGTATCTCTGCCCTCTTGTACACCTAGAAAATGACCAGGCATAGGTAAACTTTAATACATATTGATGAATGCATCATTTACTGATTTCTTTTTTTACCATTTCTGATTTGCATAAGAAGAGTAAACTCTTCTGCCCTGGCACTATTACATCATGTTTCAACTGTATTTCTGTGGCATAGGGTAAAAGCTATGTCACTTTGAAAGCCTTCTGTTTACTTGGAAAATCAGTTGGATCATTACCTAAACAAGGCTAGACATTTTTTTTATTAATAAAGCCTAAAATGTCAGATAGGTGGTTAAGGATATTCCATCTAATACATGTACGTTGAATGGCAACCATAACAATTCTATAAGAAATATGGCGTGCCACCTAACAACTGTAGCTTCATAAAATGTAGAGACATGTATCTGGACTAGTACTCTCACTGTTCATAGCTCAGATGAATTGAAATGAGCTGTAGCTTGTCTTGTTCTTTGGTTTCCCGAAGAATGATTGCCCTACTGTATAACTTTAGAATTGTATGACTTTAAAAAAATGTTCCCTCTGGAACCTGAAAATGTTTTCAGTCAGAAGTGCTTCACACTGACCTGAAATAGTTGGCAGACTTACAACAAAGTTAGTAGTGGAAATAGACTTGAATACTGCATCATCACTTTTGTAATTATGGTGATTTATTTCATAAGGATATTTTCCTGAACTTTTCTTTAGCCCTACTAAATGAATGGTAATTTACCCTTTAATTTTCAATATCTTT
Organism: Pleurodeles waltl; assembly: GCF_031143425.1. Taxonomy (NCBI): domain Eukaryota; kingdom Metazoa; phylum Chordata; class Amphibia; order Caudata; family Salamandridae; genus Pleurodeles; species Pleurodeles waltl. The sequence goes on along the minus strand of NC_090442.1, from coordinate 392,540,068 downwards.
TGTTTTTATTAGATGAAGTCTTGTTCTGGCATGATTTGGTTCATGTCTGGACACCTACCTGTAATCTTGATCCAGGCCTTCCACGGTCCAATGTACAGGTGACTATTTCCAAAAGCTATTATGTCACCACACACTGGAATGCATAGTAGGCAAGTGCCCTTTAGAAGCTACCACCTTCTCAGAAGGTGAAAGCCAGATGAGTAAAAAACCTCTTTGCTGCACAAAGGCTTCGAATGATTGAAGAAAAACAGGAACCCGGTAGTGGAATTCTTCAGGAGCACAGATATAGGATTAGCAAGTGGAAGAAGTGAAGGAACACAGCTTTGTTGCAATGCACCATCCATTTGGACTGAAGCCTTTATATAGTAAAAAGCCAGGAAAAGGAAATGACATCAAATATCACACAACAGGAGAGACAAAGGTTTGGAAAAAACAGAAAGGAATCAAGGGAGAAACATCCATGAAGGAAAGAATTTGCAAGCCCATCACAAACAGGGTGTGCAGCTGTGGTGGCAAGGGGCTGGGAGCTACATTTTGGACTGGTGCGCTCCTTGTGATCCCACGATGCAACACATGTGAGTGAGGGGCTGGCCCCAGGGGAATGCCCTGGTGCCTGTTCAGCTGCTCTGATTGCGACTCATTAGGATGTAGAGACAGGAGCACCTCTTATGAGGGACCAAAGAAGACACGTACACCGGGACAGGCAGAGTAGAGCAGGCAGTGGTCCTCGTGATGAGGTTCTTGTACAACAGAGACTTTTTACACCCAGAAGATTTATTTTGCCCCCACGGGACAGTGAACATATATGATGAGGCCCTGGTAGGGCAAAGGAGGCAATACAGGAAAGTGGTGAGCTGCGTGGCACTGGCTTTGTATGCCCCCCCCTTCCGGCAGATTATGACTGTGGTGGCAAGTGTGGTGGGTGCGGACCCTTTCTGCTGGGGATGCTGCAGCTAACAGAGGAAGGAAAACTCCTGAAGGGCGATAGCAGTGTAGCCACAGCTGCACTACAGAGCAGTCCAGAGGGAGGACGGGGTTGCAGAATCCATGAGATGGGGGTCACTGCACTGCACAAGGACAGAAGACAGAGCAACTTAGGCCCACACACACCATAAGTGGATAGCTGCCTAATGAAGGAGCAGGCAAACCGTGAGTCTTGATGTAATGCAAGCAGAGAAAGAGACAGGCAGAGAATTTGGGTCACATCCCATCAGCTGGGCAAACTAGCTCACTGCACAGGAGCTTTGGAAAGAAGGTAATGTGGACAATGTTTCAACCACGTAATGTGAAGGGGACCCCCTTCAGACAAGGAGGCAGAGGTCACCCGGGCAGAAGTATTCGAGATAAGCAAATGTAGTGCCTCCCTAGCTGCACATAGAGCAACTATTCTAGAGGCCACCAAAGACACAAATACATCCTTGGAAATCTAAATAGCGGTTGTGGTAGGTGAGGTTGGACTTCTGAAAGACGACCATAGGAAGCTAACAGACTGGGTCAAAGAGTCGGAAGATCAACTAGGCGCTGTGCTAAGTAATGTTCAGCCATGAAGGAGGAGGTCAAGCTACTGGCAAGTAGACTGGAGAACGTGGAGAGCAGGTCCAGACACTATAATGTCAGAATAGTAGGTGTGCTGGAGAGGTTGGAGGGGCACAACACCAAACTCTGTGTGGAGGAGTGGTTGGACAAAACAGTCTGCAGGGAAATCCCTCCCGGTCATTCTCGGCAGTACAAGAGCATAGAATCCCATCTTATCCACTGCATCTCAGGGCAAGCCCAGAACCAATCATTACGAGGCTAATGAACTTTTGGGATTGAAATGTCATCCTCCAGGCAGCAAGGAAATGGTCCCCAGATGACAGATGGGCACTTGGTACACTTGTTCCTAGACTATACAAAGCTGGTTCAGTGACAGCCAGGGGCATTTGTGCCAGTGAAAAGGGTGTTATGCCAGCTGGATCTCAAATACATACTCCTCTGTCCTGCAAAGCTGTGGGTAGTGCATGGGGAAAGGCCCACTTTCTGGCAAAAGCACAGGAGCCCTGGTCATGGCTCGGAATGCAGGGTCTCTGGTCAGGTCCACCAGTGGGGGAAAGGAATGAAGAAGGTTGAAAAATGGCTGCATCAAGGCAAAGAAACAACAAGAATAACACCACAGCCTCCCAAACCTAACAACAGATCAAAAAGGTGCAGGAGAAAACTGTCAAAGAGAATCAACAATGTATTGACATCCTCAGTAATAATAGGTGGAGATCTCTTGTCTTGGAAGAGGAGGACAGCAGCTCAGAATGAAATGAAACATAACATGAAACAGAGGAAGACCAACTGCCCCTGATGACACCTGTGATGTCAGAAAACCTAGGGTAGGTGCGATCATGATTGATGGCAAGGACTAGGAAGATTAGAACTAGCTCGGGGCCAAGGGGGCTCTTGGAGGCACCAGAAGTTTTCCTTTTGACTGGAGACTGCTTATGATGAGGCTCAGACAAATCGGAAGACTCGCACTAGAGCCCAGTAGGAATGTCCCTGCAACCATAGAACATGTTTGTTTAATGTTGTTTTGGTTCAGGACTCAAACGCACCATGAGTTGAGGGGGTGGTTAGTTTTGCAATTACTACATGGTAAGATAGGGAGGGTGGTAAGTCTAGGGGAATTTCATGACACGTGAACACATCATGGGTGTGGGGAAGCCTTAGGCTGATCTCCCACAGAGGCCCAAACCCCTTTAGGGAAGGTACACACATGTCCACCATGACACAAATCCAAGTACTGATGCTCCTAACCTGGATTGTTAATGGACTGGGCACTAAGGTAAAGAAGAGTTTGGTAATTAGGGCCCTCATTAGAAATAAACCCAACATTGTACATTTGCAGGAGACACACCTCACTGGTGTACAGTATTGTAGTATGGGAAGGAGTAGATACAGATTGGCGGGACATGAAAAATACACCATGGGCTCAGGAGGGGTGATGATTCTACTCAGAAAGGAACTCCCATTCCACATCCAATGCTCGTGGGCAGATACACATGGGTGTTACACAGTGATCCAGGGACAACACAAGAGAGAAGCTGTGTTGTTAGTCAATATTAATGCCCCCTGGACTCCAGTCTGAAACGCTACAGAAAGAGAATATTCTACTGGAAGCTACCCCCACACCAGCACTGGTTTTGATAGGTGGAGACTTTAATTTGGTAATAGATATAAATCTAGATATGATGAGCTCCAGGGTGGAAGGAGAGGTAACCAAAGGGAACTTGGGGCTAGCTCAACAATGATGAGAGAGGGTGTTCATTTTATTCCGGGGCACAAAACATGCACTCGAGACTCAGCAATTTTTTCACTATAGGTAACTCACTCCCTAGATTTTGCAAAGCAACATATATATCTTGGCAAATCAGCGATCACCCACCGCTGAGAGTGACGCTGTCCACTAGAATTCTGAAACCAAAGGGGATGTGGAAAATAGAGATTTTGCGCCTCTACAATGAGCAGGTCAAACACTTAGGTAGAGCATCCAAACCATATTTTGAAGAAAACAAGGCTTTGGTGAACAGCCCAGTTATACTGTGGGAGGCCTACAAGGCCACAATCAGGGGATTCATCATCACTGGGGAAAGAGAGGACAAACAGGAGAGATATACTAGATTGGCTACCTTAGAGGGGAAACTGACTCAGTTGGAGAGGGAATATGTGGATACCCCAACACCCCCTGGCTAGACAGCCATGGATCTAAAGAGGGAGCCAAAAACCAGACAGTCGCTAATCACAAGGCCAAAACATCCTATGTGGTAAGACAGAAAAGGATATATGAAGGGGGAATAAGACCAGTAAACAGGGGTGTAGCTTGTTCCGTAAGACTGGGGGGATGTGAGTTTCAGATATCCAACAACCACACTGGCATATCATGTAAGTCATTATATGAGAAGCAGCAGCGCATGGGGGGCTTGGCTTATGGGCCAATGGAAAGGGAAAGGAGTGTGGATTGTAAGGGGTACTTAGCACAGAGTATTTTGTAAAATACCAATTTTTAAAACCTTCAAAACAGAAGATTGTATGTGTGTTTTTCTCCGAGTGACTATTGAAAAATCCCAGGTGAAATCCGACACACACCTTACCATACCCAACTGAAAGCTCCTGTACCCAACTGTTCACTAAATAATACATTTATTAGGGGGGTATAACATTACAAACACCCTACCTGAAGCTACACCCCTGCCAGTAAACTGCTAGCATGGATCGGAAGTAAGGAACAGGATACCATGATCATCAGAGAATTAAATATAGACTCTGGGGATACAGTGAGAGGTAGTGGTGAGATAGCAGAGGAATTTGCCAGACATTCAGAGACATTTTAAAATTCCCACTTGGGGGTCCCTGACCAGGAAGTACTAGGTTTTAAAAATGTTTGTCCCATGAGACAGTTAGGAAGGGAACACATATGAGACCTAGAAGAAAACATTACAGTGGGAAGGTATCCTCTGCCATGAAACAAATGAAATCCGGGAAAGCCCGGGAACCACATGGGTTCCCACTTGAACTTCTTCAGAATTTGTGGAGGTGGTCCCTGGCCCCTCTACACGCAGCCTCAAAAGGACATTCCAACAGGGAGAGATGTCACGACTCACGTGCTGCTTGCGCCTGGAATTTGCAGATCTGGTGGCGTGAATCTTCAATGTTCGGCTTTGGCCCAAAAAGGGGCGACTCTTTCTGGTAGCCACGGTGCTGTAGGCAATGGAGACACCAAGAACAGACCGTGCCCTTCAGAAAGTAGCGCCAGAGGGAAAAAACCCCTTAAAAAGGGGAAAAAACCTCCAAACAGGAAGACTCCTGGAGAAAAACAAGAACAAACAAACAGGAATCCAAAAGGAGCAAAAATCAGAAAACACAGAATGCTGAATCCAAAACCAAAAGGCAAGGAAATCAGGAGCGAAGACACTAACTGAGCAGAAAGTGTTGCAGCGCAAGGAAAGAGGAAAAACACAGCCCTTATATACCAAAAAACAGGAAGTGACCCACAGGAAGTAAAAGGACACCATCTTAGATAGGGAAACAATACATAGAACAGAATAGTAGAGGAACCATAGAGAATAGGGAACAAGGAATGCTGGGAAAGCACAGGAATCTGGGAAGGAGGAAAAAAAACATAAAGAAAGGCACACAACAGACTGCAAAAAGAAGAAGGACAAAGAAACGAAGAAAAATAGGTAAGAGGGTTCAGAGACCCCTGGGACAGCGAAAGGCAGAAGGAAGAACGAGGCCCCAAGCAAATCTGGGGCCTCGAAACGCGCAGGAGAGGCTGGGGGCGCGCCGCGTCTTAATAACGCGGTGCGCGGCCCGAGCCGAACGCCCGGCAGAAGTCGAGCTCTCGGCTCGCGCCGCACCGCGCGGCGCGACAGTAGGTCCCCCTCCCGAAGGCCCAGGTTTAAGAGGGAATAAACGGTGAAAGCGTTGAATCAGGAGAGGAGCGTGAACGGAAGAGGCATCTTCCCATGAACATTCACTGAGAGGATAACCCTTCCAATGAATCAGATACTGAAGTCGTTTATGAAAAAGACGAGAGTCACAAATTTCCTGCACTTCATATTCAGGAGCATCATCCACAAGGACAGGAGGTGGACAAGGAAACTGACGTGAGTAAGGATCAGGCACATAAGGTTTAAGCTGAGAAACATGAAAAACCGGATGGATCTTCCATGTATGGGGTAAGTGAAGACGGACAGTGACAGGATTGACCAACTGGAGAATACGGAAAGGCCCATAGTAACGAGGTGTGAACTTGTTTTGAGAGAGACGTGAGGGCAAGAATTTGGAGGAGAGCCAGACTTTATCTTGCAGATGATAATTTGGATTGGTTGTACGTCTCTTGTCTGCAGCCTTCTTCATATACCTCTTGGTATGTAACAAATTAGATCGAATTAGTTTATGGAGTTGGAGAAGGCGTTTGGAGAAATAGTTAATACAGGTAGAGGAGAGTTGGATTGTGGAGAAGTAGGGAAAGAGGTAGGATGAAAACCATAGGAACAGAAAAAGGGAGTGACCTTGGAGGCACTATGGACTGAGTTATTGTAGGAAAACTCAGCTAAAGAGAGGTAAGTGCTCCAGTTACTTTGGGTAGAATTGCAAAAGCATCGAAGATATTGCTCTAGTCCTTGGTTCAGACGCTCAGTCTGTCCGTTGGTCTGAGGATGGAACCCTGAAGACAAGGCTCTATTTATATTCAGGGTTTTACAAAAATGCTTCCAAAATCGGGAGATGTACTGAGGTCCTCTATCAGATATTATGGTATGTGGAAGTCCATGGAGACGGAAGACATGATCTATGAATATTTGACTTAGTTCTTGAGAAGTAGGCAGCTTTTTTAGGCCAGTGAAATGAGCCATCTTTGTGAAAGAATCCACTGTGACCATGATAACCCGGTTTCCTGCTGATGGTGGGAGCGAACACATAAAATCAGTAGAGATAGTATGCCATGGGGCCGATGGAACAGGCAAAGGCTGTAGTAATCCTGCCGGTCTGGTGTGAGGTATTTTGACTTGGGCACATATGGGACAGGCCTGAACGTATTTTTCCACATCCAGTTTCCAGGTAGGCCACCAGAAAAATCGTGAAAGTAGTTCTTGTGTGGCTTTGATGCCTCTGTGACCAGCTACAGGGGAATCATGGCACATTTGTAATGCTTTCTTTTGCACCTTGTTTGTAGGGAGGAATATCAGGTCTTGGTAATAAAAATATCCTTGTTTCTTGTACAATAATGGTCTTAGTTCTTCTATGTCATGGTCCGATAGGTTGGCGTATTCTTGTTGTACTTCTTCCAGGAAAGACTGAGCCACTCCAATGATCTTACTGGGTTCTAGAAGATACTGGGATGAGGAAGGAGAACACTCTGGATATCGGCGAGACAGAGCATCAGCCAGAATGTTTTGAGATCCTGGAATATATGTAATATAAAAATCGTACTGACTGAAGAAAAAGGCCCAGCGGGCCTGACGACTATTCTGGCATACAAAATTTCTTAAACATTGTAAATTACGGTGGTCTGTCCTCACCTCAAATGGTTCCTTGGAACCCATCAGAAACTGTCTCCACTCAAGGCAGGCTGTTTTCAGAGCCAATAATTCCCTTTCAAGTACGGAATAATGTTGTTCAGCTGTGGAAAGGATATGAGACAAATAGAAAACAGGATGTTCAAGGCCATCATCCTCTTGTCGTTGGAGTAAGACAGCTCCGATGGCTCTCTCAGAAGCATCGGTTACTACTATAAATTGCTTGGTGGTATCTGGATGTCTTAAGATGGGGGCTTGGGTGAAGGCTCTCTTTAAGCTTTGAAAGGCTGCTTCAGCAGCCTCAGTCCAGACAAACCCCTTCTTTAAATTTTCCTTCTTTAAGGTGTGAGTTATGTGGCTAGTCTGACTGGCAAAGTCTAGAATGAATTGTCGATAGAAGTTTGCTAAACCTAGGAAACATTGTGTTTCTTTTATGGTAGAAGGAGAAGGCCACTCTAGGATAGCTTGTACCTTTTCTTGATCCATAGCTATGCCGGTGGGACTTAAAAGATAGCCCAGATATTTGACTTCCGTCATGTCGAACTCACATTTCTCTGGTTTGCAAAATAGTTGATGATCACGAAGTCTTTGAAGAACTTGTTTAACATGGGAAGTATGGAGTTCAGGATTTCTAGAATAAATAAGAATGTCGTCTAGGTAGATCACGACTGTCTGATTCAGTAGGTCTGAAAACACTGAGTCCATAAATCTCTGGAAGATTGCGGGGGCGTTAGTAAGACCAAACGGCATAACCCTATATTCAAAATGGCCAAATGGGGTCCTGAATGCTGTCTTCCATTCGTCGCCTTCTCTTATGCGTAAAAGGTGGTAGGCTCCTCGTAAATCCAATTTAGTAAAACGTTGGGCCCCTCTGATTGCTTCCAGTATGTCCCTGATGAGAGGCAAAGGATAACGATCTTTAATGGTAATTTTATTCAGACCTCGAAAATCCAGGCACGGACGAAGATCCTTAGTCTTCTTGGGCACAAAAAAGAGAGGGGCCCCAGCCGGAGACGACGATGGAACAATAAGACCACTCTGTATATTTTCGTCCAGATACTGCTTTAGAACTTCCTTTTCGGGTTCCGTGAGGGAGTACATCCTCCCAAAAGGAACAATTGTGCCGGGTTCCAATGGAATTGCACAATCATATTCTCGATGTGGAGGTAGCACAGGTTTTGACGGTTTTTGGAAAACATCCTGAAACTCCAAATAGTGGTCTGGGATCCCTTGGACCGTATTAATGGACATACCAGTGGCACCTTCAGTAGCTAAGGATCTTTTCGGAGACCAATACTTGTCGGAAGTAAAACAGTTCTCATGACAAAATTGCGAAGACAAAGAGACTGTCCGGGTAACCCAATTTATATATGGGTTATGTCTGATGAGCCACGGAATTCCAAGAATGATGGTATGGTTAGGGGACGTAATAAGATCGAAGGAGATGTGTTCTTGATGGTTTCCCACCTGTAGACTTAACATCAGGGTAGTGGTGTCTACAGGACCAGAGGATATCAAAGATCCATCCACAGTGTGTACCTGTTCGGGTACTTCTTTTGCTTGAGTAGGAACTAGGTTAGCAGCAGCCCACGTCTTGTCCATGTATATACCACTAGCACCACAATCTAGTAATGCCATAGTCTTTTCTTGACGACCGTCAGGAAGTTGTAACAGGACCGGAAAGATGAACAAGGCAGTTGTATTGTCATTAAAGGAGCTGATGGAAGGTATAGCTGTAGATCCCGTCCCCTCCCTTCTTACAGAGGACGGGAGGTGGCGTTTCCCGAAGGCCTGGACGGACGTACTGGACAGGTACGGAGCATGTGACCAGCAGAACCACAATACAGGCACAACCCTCTCTTGCGTCTGTCTTCTCGTTCACTAGCAGAGAGCGGACCTCGGGTAGTATCCACCTGCATGGGTTCCCCTTCGATGTCTCTAGCAGGAGTGCGAGGTTCCTCGGAACGCTGCAGGTAAGCACGTGAGCTACTTGGCTGGGCAAACCCTCTACTCCTTTTCTTCTCCGATCTCCGTTCCTGAAGACGATATTCGATGGACAGTGCTTGATCCATCAGGCCACGAAGATCTTCCGCTCTGGTAGAATGCACTAGTTCATCCTTTATTTCTTCTTTGAGTCCTCTACGAAATAATGTTACCAGAGTACGTTCCACCCAAGTGGTCTCTGCCGCCAGCTGACGAAAACGGGTTATATATTGCAGGACGTCTTGGGAGCCTTGTTGGATGTCGCACAAGGCTTCTTCAGCGGAGGCTTCCAATCCAGGACGACTAAACATCTGTTTGAAGCGACTCACAAAGGCGGAATAGTCTGACAATACAGGGTCGTTGGAGGACACCATCGGGGTTGCCCAGGCCAAGGCTGGACCGGATAAGGCACTGATAAGATAACCCACCTTGGTCCTGTCGTGGGAGAATTGAGTAGGTCGGAAGGCGAAATACACCGTTAAAGCATCCAAGAACTCGCGAAGCTTGGTTGGTTCACCAGAGAAACAAGGGGTAGAAGCGGAGATTGTCGGAACATCACTGGTGCGGAGGGCCAAAGCCTGTCGTAACGCAGCATTTTCATTACGTAGTTGTTGCAATTCCTGGGCTTGTTGCTGAATCGTGGTCAACAGAGATTGCTCCGGATCTGCAGCAGCCGCCACTGTATTATCCATGGTGTTTGAGGACGTCGGAATGGTTGGGCGCTGCAATCTGTCACGACTCACGTGCTGCTTGCGCCTGGAATTTGCAGATCTGGTGGCGTGAATCTTCAATGTTCGGCTTTGGCCCAAAAAGGGGCGACTCTTTCTGGTAGCCACGGTGCTGTAGGCAATGGAGACACCAAGAACAGACCGTGCCCTTCAGAAAGTAGCGCCAGAGGGAAAAAAACCCTTAAAAAGGGGAAAAAACCTCCAAACAGGAAGACTCCTGGAGAAAAACAAGAACAAACAAACAGGAATCCAAAAGGAGCAAAAATCAGAAAACACAGAATGCTGAATCCAAAACCAAAAGGCAAGGAAATCAGGAGCGAAGACACTAACTGAGCAGAAAGTGTTGCAGCGCAAGGAAAGAGGAAAAACACAGCCCTTATATACCAAAAAACAGGAAGTGACCCACAGGAAGTAAAAGGACACCATCTTAGATAGGGAAACAATACATAGAACAGAATAGTAGAGGAACCATAGAGAATAGGGAACAAGGAATGCTGGGAAAGCACAGGAATCTGGGAAGGAGGAAAAAAAACATAAAGAAAGGCACACAACAGACTGCAAAAAGAAGAAGGACAAAGAAACGAAGAAAAATAGGTAAGAGGGTTCAGAGACCCCTGGGACAGCGAAAGGCAGAAGGAAGAACGAGGCCCCAAGCAAATCTGGGGCCTCGAAACGCGCAGGAGAGGCTGGGGGCGCGCCGCGTCTTAATAACGCGGTGCGCGGCCCGAGCCGAACGCCCGGCAGAAGTCGAGCTCTCGGCTCGCGCCGCACCGCGCGGCGCGACAAGAGATACTGGATGATATGCGTTTGACAACTGTGGTGCTTATCCCAAAGGCAGGGAAACCCTGATAGATGGGACTCAGACTGCCCCATATCACAATTAAATGCAGATATCAAGATCCTGCCCAAACTCCTAGCAACCAGACTAAGGTGGTGGTGACACAGTTGGTACACCTGGATCAGAATGCTTTGATGCCAGGGAGTTCGACCAGGCTGAACCTGAGATGGCTACATAACAACCTGGCGGCAGCAGCCACTTCACTGGCAGGAAGGGTGATTGCATCGCTACATGCAAATAAGCCCTTTGACTCAGCGGACTAGACAAACCTCTTTGGGGTGCTGGCTTAGGTGGGGTTTTGCCCCAGTGCATCAGGTGGGTCAAATGACTTTGTGATCGGCCAAAGGTCAGAGTACAGGTTAATGGTCACACCACACTGAAATTTAGAGTACAAAGGGGTGCTTGTCAAGGATGACTACTCTTGTCAATATTGGCCCTTCTGGCAATAGAAGTCTTGGCAGAATGGGTACGAGTAGATGCGCAGGTATGGAGCAGTACATATCACTGTATGCTGATGGTATCCTATTATATCTGAAAAACATGGCCCCAACACTGGACGGGCTGTGGGGTATTTTTCATGTATTTGGGGATCATTCGGGGTTTGCCATAAATTGGGTCAAGTCTTTGTTGTCCCTGATGGGATAATGGATACAGAGGGAGAATCTTGCTATGCTGCTATGGACAGAGACAGAACAGTTTAAATATTTGGGGATCTGGATAACTAACTTTCCAGACTCATACTACGAGGAAGGTTTGGCCCCTCTCCTTAAAAGGCTGGAGGAAGATGTGAAGCAGTGGCAGTCGCTACTCCTCCCGTTACTGGGGAAGGCAGCAATGTTTAAAATGGTGGCACTCCTCAGGTTCTTGTATGTACTACAGTACAGCCCTTATCTTGATCCAAATCAAGATAATACAATGGGCCTACTACACACGCACCCTGCTATGTAGTATAGAGAGGCTTGGAGATGAGGATTGCCTTAATCAATCAATCAATCAATAAAGGATTTGTATAGCGCACTACTCACCTGTGAGGGTCTCAAGGCGCTGAGGAGGGGAGGGGGAGAAGGTGAGGGGAGGTGCTGCTACTGCTCGAACAGTGGGGCCTCAGGGGCAGCAGCAGCGGGGAGAGAGAGAAGGGGAGAGTGAAAGTGAGAGAGAGTGGAATGAGAGAGAAACAAGGAAAAGGAGCACTAAGCGACAGTAGTGGAGCAAGCAAAGCAAAAGAATGAGAGAGGCAGAAGGTAGCCTAGTAGGAAGGCAGAGCTCTCCCACTAGACACCAGGGATGAGGCGCAGGCAGAAGCCTGCGGGTGGAGGAGGGCCTCGAACTCCTGACAAGGGTCAGGAGTTCAGAGGAGCCAGGGAAAGGGCTCTACTTAGATGGTGGAGCCACAGGAGGCAGAGCAATGCACTTAGGGTCTGTGGGCTGGAAGGCACGTTGTTAGACACACTCTGGAGCTTTCCCTGCATACAAGCCTTTAGGGAAGTGGTTGGGAGTTCTCTGATGGAAGAAATGGGGCTACCCCCAGAGCTACAGCCACGACAGGCACTGTTGGATATATGTGTCCCAAAAGATCACGCTCACTATCAGAAACTATTAGTACATTTGGGTTGCATCCTGGCGAAACAGGATATTGTTAAAAAATGGTGTTCTGGAACTCCCCCTAGGCACAAGCACTGGGAGCTCAGGATGGAATATTGCAAAATAATGGAAAAGAACATTTACAAAGAAAGAGGGTGCCTAAGGACATTTGATAAACTATGGGGAAGGTAGGACATGAATGTGGGTTGAGAAAGGGGTGAAGGGGGATACGCAAGTCCAATACTAGCTGAGAGGATGGACAGCATTTGATTCAGTGTCCTCTATACATAAGGATTCTGGATAATGGGAGGGCTAAGGAGATAGAGAAAATGTAGGGTGCTGATATAGACTCTGTCTTTGTGGTTCCTCAATGTGAAGACTCCCGGATGATAAGGGTGCTTGAGGGATGTTGTGCTTTGTATGTTAATGTACTTGCTCAACTGCATAGAATAAAAATCATTTATTAAACCAAAAGAATGAAAACATTTTTAGCTGGAAGCAGCTTTAAAAGTAACTGCCAAACCTTCAGGCAGATGATTGACATTTTGGAGCTGGAGAAGTAACTAGAACCCCAGAAGCACAAGGAAAGACACCCCTAGTCAAATAAAACTCACAGCCTGGAGCTGCAGTATTCACTCAGAATTTCCTGAGACCAGGTGAACAGAGGATCCATGCAAGGTAGCACAGTTCTCAGGCACCCAGGCAGCCGAGACACCAAGGTCACAACGGGCTTAAAGGAAATCTTGTTTTTGTCCAAATTACTGATTCTGATAGATCCAGTAAAGGGGACATCCTGTAAATACTATATGATCCCCATAGGGAATATGTGTCATTACTAGAATCATCTAGATTTAGATGCTGATATTTCTATTTTTACTTTTTTATCTTAAAGGCCTCACTGTCTGAAGTGGGAGGGTGGTCAAATATTTTCAGAGTTCCTGTCAGAGGTTTGAGAGACAGTAGATCTTCTTCCTAGCATTCAAGGTTAAGTTAGTCAAGCATTTATTTTGGAAATTATCAAAAGCTGTCTTCCCATACCAGTATTGCACATGTTTGAACACAACCCTAAGAGATTACGGGAACATAGTACCACTTTCTCTCATGGTCAGTAAACAGAGGACATGCACATGCTCCTGAATACTAACATCTATGTTTCCACTGTGATTAAGGCATTTATGTATTTAATGAAATGAACTTCGGACAGGTTACCTGCCGCAGTATTTAATTTTGATTTGTTCAATGGGATCTGGATCCAAAAGGTCTTTTTCAAAGGGCCCTTCCATTCTCAGTACCTTCCCTTCAAACATGTACTCTGTATGTTAATGCCCTTTCCAATTTCCCCTTTTCCCTTAGGTGTCACTAATGCAAACATCTAATTTCCTGATGACATGGGTTTACAGTTACCAGAATAGAGAGTGACAATTATAATTTCCCATGTGGTATAATTTCTCTCCCAGTATGTAACTTCTTTGTCTAACTGAGGGGCATTCCGCCCAACTTCAGAATGTCAGGGGAACCCACCATTCTTTATCATCATTTTTCAGCAACCAGGCTTTCATCTACTGTAGTGCTGGGATTTTTGCATCTAGGCAGGATAACTGTTTTTGCCCTTGTCTGGGTATTCCTATTACCCTTTAGTTTAAGGGGTTTCTTTGATGGTTTAATACATCTATGCCACTCATATTCAAACACTTGACTGACATTCAAATTTAAAATGACAGTGTTTCTTTCAGTAATGTAGTCTGTCTCAGGTAAGAGAATGTAGAAGAATGTAGAGTATAATTTGTTCTGTTAGTAGAAAGGTTTGCTTTGTTTTCCTGATTCAGGAAGACAAGTATTCCCACCTCAGACGAACCCTCTTCCTGAATGCTGGGTCTGCCACATTGCTATCTTATTCTCAGCTTATGATTGCATGTGGCAAGGTTCTATTCAGTCCACTTTCCAGCATAACCATGAAGAAGGACAATAGAAAGATAGGAGGACTTATTTAGGGCCTTTAGCATCTTTCCTCAACACTCTGACATTTTGTGTACCTGCCTTTCCAGAATAAGGATGTTTTTCTCTGCTCTGGAACTTCATGGAGAATAGCAAAGGGCAACTCAATTATTTTTTCTGAAGCACTAAAGCACACTTTCTTCTCAGATGATTTTGAGGAACAATTTTGGTGTGTGTCAGGCGTAGGAAACTGGGCTTCCTTGCAGATGACCTCCCACTTTTTTGCCACCTTTTAGAACTGCTAGATGCTGGTTTTCGACTGACAGTGCACTGAGGCCTGCTAAACAGACTAAACTGCCAGTGCTCTTCCCTTAAAACCAAGTAGGTCTGATTGTTTCACAATTGGCACAGGACTTTCAGACCCCTGTAAGTCCCTAGTAAATACTATCCCTGGTACCCAGGGCATGGGTACCAAAGAGGTACCCTAAAGGCTGCAGCATAACGTATGCCACCAAAAGGGACCCACATATAAACTGCACACAGCCTGCCATCGCAGACTGCATGTCAGGGTGCAAGTCCTGAGTGAAAACATGACATGGCACACACATTCTGTGCCATGCCAAAGTCACAGCATGCATTATATGTAAGCCATCCCTACAGCAGGCCTTAAGAGCCCTAAGGCAGGGTTCATTATAATACGTGTGAGGACATATATGCATGAGTAGATATGCCTCTTTGATGTCTAGTTGTACTCCTATACTTTGCGAGTGGCTGGGCAGCCATCTTAAAGCATGTACAGGACACTGGACAGCATGATTGACCCAGCTACATGACGGCTGAAAGAAAAATAGTAGTGTCTGGTATAAAACACCTTGGGGGTCATTCTGACCCTGGCGGCCGGTGACCGCCAGGGTCACCGACCATGGGAGCACCGCCAACAGGCTGGCGGTGCTCCCGAGGGCATTCTGACCGCGGCGGTTCAGCTGCGGTCAGAAAGGGTAAACCGGCGGTCTCCCGCCGGTTTACCGCTGCCCCATTGAATCCTCCATGGCGGCGGAGCGCGCTCCGCCGCCATGGGGATTCAGACACCCCCTACCGCCATCCTGTTCATGGCGGGAAACCCGCCATGAACAGGATGGCGGTAGGGGGTGCGCGGGGCCCCCGTAAGAGGGCCCCGCAAAGTATTTCAGTGTCTGCTTTGCAGACACTGAAATACGCGACGGGTGCAACTGCACCCGTCGCACCCCTGCAACTACGCCGGCTCAATTCTGAGCCGGCGTCCTCGTTGCAGGGGCATTTCTGCTGGGCCGGCGGGTGCTCTTTTGGAGAACACCCGCCGGCCCAGCGGAAATGTTTGAATGGCCGCCGCGGTGCTTTGACCGCGGTGCGGTCATTTGGCGGCGGTACCTTGGCGGACGGCCTCTGCCGTCCGCCAAGGTCTGAATCACCCCCCTTGTGTTAATAAATCCTTACTGATGCCAGTATTGAATTTATTGTGACAAGCACCCGGAGGGCACCTTAGAGGTGCCCTTTAAAACCTACTAGTTCTCTAGTTTGTGGGCTGATTGGTTTCAACCTGCCTGCCACCACAAATGAGTTTCTGACCTCCTGAAGGTGACAGCCTCTGCTCTCTGAGTTCAGAAACAATGTCTTCTCTGCTAGGAGGGATTGTCACCTACACAAACAGGATGGCTTATAAATCTGCATACCAAGGCCAGGGACTTCAAAGTCCCTTCCGTCTTTGGTATCAGACTCACTCAGACCTGGGAGAGGCAACCCCCTGCCCTTAGGTCCATTTGGCACCAGGACAGGTGGGAAAATTAGCTATGCAGGAGGCGTGTTGCACTACGAGGCTGGACACACCTCTAGGGAGTCCAGCCCAAAGTGAACACGCAGTTAGGAATTCCACTATCTTGTGTCTGCTGGAATTAAGAATTCTGGGACATAGTGATGCCCACACTTCTCAGGTAGTGGTCATCTAGGGGGTGTAGTGACCCGAGGGTAAGCAGCCCATAGTGTACTACCCTTCACTCCCCTTTGTGCCCCTAAATTGAGTATTTAGGGGACCCCCTGACACCAGAAAAGCAGACCAAGTTAAGACTGGACTACCTGGAATCAAGGAAGAAAGAAGAAGGACTAAGAAGAGTGAGAATAGAAGACCTGTAGCAAAGATTGGCACAAACCCCGCCAGGCTGCTTGTGCTTCAAAAATTGCAGGACCAACTTTGCCAAGAGCTGAACACCCTCCCCAAAACACTTGGAGGACTGCCCAGCACCTCAACCATCAGAAAAATCTTAATTGGAGCACATGAGCTGCTTCCCTGCAACTGAAGGCACTGTTTGGAAAGTCTGGTATTCTGTCCTGTTGGCCATAGGGCCCTCCGAGGGGACAGTGAGCCGGGGAAGATTGTTTGGAGCCCAGGAGGTCAGCCCCACCACTTCCCAAAGTCCTGAAGCCTCATCCTGAGGTCCCCTGCACATATACCTGGTGAACTGACCCCTTGCAGCAACCAAGACATGTTTGTGGCCCAATCCAGATTACAACAGCGCCAAAGCAGACCTATCAATGAGGGACATCAGTGTCCACATGAACATTCAGGAGAGTGGCCCCATTGCCCTGTTTCCCCTCTTCACCAGGTCACCTAGACCCAGAGCAGGTCCCTGACCACCGTGAGCTGATGCCTCAAAGCACCTCTGCACCCGAGCCCCACAGTCTGACGCCGAGGGAGTCAACAGTGCCCACAGAGTCATTAGACCCTCTGGAGCTTGGGTTTTGCCAGACTGGCCCCGCAGTCATCACCTGCAGCCTATTTCTGCAGTCCTCTCTCCAACTGCGACTACCTCCTGTACCGGAACCCGATGCCCCAAGACATCACTGCACCTGAGCTCTACAGCCTGAGAAGTGGACCAATAGTGTCCCCACATGCCCGAGCAACTCAAGGGTCGATCCTCCTATGGGTTCCCCCGGATTGGTTCCCCAGTCCCTGCTTGCAGACTCTTCCCAACTAGACCAATCTCCATTGAAATAAATGTAACACCCAACACCTTGATACACCTCTGCACCCAGACGTCCCAGAACACCCCCAAGGTGACCTATTGGTGTGGCCTTGGACCTTGCCCGTTACTAATCTTAAATCATGAAGAACAGTCCAATAACTTGCTGACAAATGCCTGAATGCAATACATGTAGTTCCCCATAGGTTAACATTACAGCTCCAGAAATTGCACATAGAGACAACTTTGCACCATATAAAAATTCAAATCTTGAAAAGTACCTGATTCTAATGACCTTGGTATCTAAATTCATATAAGAAAAGACTTCTACTTCTGGCATAACGATGAAGAAGAGTAATTGAAAGATAGGAGGAATTATTTAGGGCCTTTAGCATCTTTCATACACACTCTGACATTTTTCTCACCTGCCTTTCCAAATTGTTTAACATTGTCCTCTAATAAGCCTAACTGCTCACCGACACTACCATAAAAGAGAGCTTTTAGGGTTACAAAATTAATCCCTATCAGCCAACAAGGAACACCTAGAATATCTGCATAGTGTCCCCTTAAACTGGTACACTACATAGATAGCTAGCTTCTTACAACAGGTGCCATATTACAATGTCCATAATATATAATGGACTCGTATTGCGGCGAACAAGAAATCTGTTACATTTGTGATGGAGTAACCCTATCCGCCAAACTCTAACTCAGGCACCTAGTCCGTTATCAGGGTTCTTCCAATGTAACCATTGTTCTGTTTCTTTGGTTGAGGAGAACAAATTTACATCCAATGTCAAGGACTTAGAAGTTTTTCTTTTGTTGGCCTTTGTTACTGCTTTGATCCTGCGGTGGAGATTGTCTGCTTTCGGGATCCTTAATTCCTTAGCACTGTTCCTAGAACTGTCATTTCTTTGCTTCCATATTTGAGTCACTAGAAGTCCTGAGTTCCGCACAGTTGAACATGTCTGAAGGTTTTGCAGGTTCAGGATTGTTTTTGTAGCTAAACAACATCTGGCTTGCCACGGGCATCCACCAAACTTAAAAAATGTTTAGTTTTCCAAAAACGAACTCTAAAGTCAAAGTTTGTTTTTGGAAAACCAAAACTAATGACCCTTACCACACCTTGAGAGGTTTAGCTGAGGCTGCCAGGTTCCTAATTTTTTTTTTCTGTCCCTCACTTAAATAGGGTGAGTGGTGTAGAGCAACTGCAGGAACTTTTACATCAATATAACCAAATGGGGCTCTGATGGTGGAAACCTTGCGGTCTGCACATTTCTAAATAAGGGAGGTGGACTGACAGTGTGACAAATAAGGTACTTAGCAACACAAAAGCATGATGGATGGAGTGCTGAACAATGCAAACATCCCCCCCACCTCCAGTCACAGATCTGGGTTTAATCCATTATTCTTTTGCTCACCATGACACCACAGTTTGGACCCAGCCATATGCAAATCAGTCTTTACCCTGTTCCTCATGGGAACAGTCCAGCCTGCACTGCAAGGCCAGGTCCTCCCTGGACCGGAAACAAGCATCCTGGGACCGGTTTCAGAATATCACCCTCCATCAGCCAGGCCAGCTTCAATCCAGTGACGCAGTCAGCACTTAGGTACTTAGTCACTTTGTAATGGGGTACCCTCTCTACCAAACTCTAAATCAGTTCCTCAGTGTCTAAAGACAGTCATTCATTTTTGTCAAAGTTCCTAAATTGTTTTACCGTCCTTCTCCTGAAATTAAGGGCCTTTGTAGAGGCTGATAGACAAATAGTCCTTTCTGCCCTATTTGAAGTGCATTACCTCCTTCTGCACTTTTAATAAGGCCAATGCGATAGCCATCATTTGTGACAGTGTACCAGCCAAACTCTAAATTAGGCCCTAAGTGTACTTTTTGTTATGCTGCAAGAAAACTTAACATCTTACCTGGTCGGTTAGGGAGTTACAGCACTACCATGAACAGACCCCATGTGGTGGTGGTGCTTTGTAAATTGTGTCAGTCAATCAGTGAATCAATGAACCTGATGTTTCTAGTCTGGGGGGCCTCATTACATCTTCCCTCAAACCTGTATGCTGTTCTAGAACACTGAAATTGTCGTTCAGCACAACCATATTCATATGTCAGTAGAATAAACCTAGAGGACGCTCAAAATAACGATCAAAATTCTGTTTCTTTGAACTACAAATACAAGAGATTTATTGCTTCTATGAATATCTTATTCTCATTAATTTCTTCAATACATTTCTCATCCAGTTAGTCAATTTAATCAAAGAATAGCAATCAATATAAGACAAAAGATAATATTCACTCATTTGAAACAGAAAAAATGAAAATACAGCACAATTGATACTGAGAATTAATCCAATTGATAAAATTAAGAATAGCAGCTTCCAGCAGAAAAGTAGCCCAAGCTTTAACAAAATAACAAGACAACACATGGTTTGCAACTCCTGTCACTTTTTCAAGGCTCAAAGCAATGCAATAGGGTCATCCACATGATTTTCCTCCTGTAGTCACTGGGTCCAACCTTTTGCAAGGAGCCTTGCCCAGAATGTTATTTGTGGGTGATACTATGAGTCCATGATGACAGACGAGTATCGTTTCATGGGCTAATGGATTGTTAAACAGTGTAACTTAATTTCAGGGAGAAACCTCATTCAGTTTCAACTCATTGTTGTTAATGTGCATTATAGAATTCTGGTAAGACGGGCCTATCTTTTTATGTGAGGACACACCACAGTCATAAAGATACTACTCGTAAAATGTGTTTGTGATAGCAAAAATATTGTAAACTTGCACTAAATTGTATATTTACTTATGTGAATAAGCGACTCAGTATTTATATTAGCACAACTGGAAAATGAAAAACTGCATCAAAGTTTATTGAAATCACCATAAATTGTAACTTAACTGTCCCACATGTCCATCCAGGAAACCATCAAGATTTACCAGTCTCTTTCTACTTCAGCTGGTTGATGTCTGGAGACTATTTAACCCATCAGGCAGGGATTATAATTTTTACTTCTCTCCACAACAATCTTTACCCAGGATTGAATATATCCTGGTCCGCAAATCACTTATTCGAATGAGCCAAAATCCCAAGATTGAGACAAAAATAAACTTCTACCATACCTGAACATCGGTTGACCACAACCTTACCGATTCCACTCCCTCCCCAAACAATGGCACCGTCATTTTTTTTTTAATTTACAAATGCTTTATTATATGAAAGTACGAACAAAAAGGAACAATAACTAACAGAAAAAAATGATCAGACTTATTCCAAAAGGCAATACACAAAAATGTAATATATACAGAGTTTAAGAATAAAGCATGAATATAGTACTGGCTATAAATACTGAATTATGAGCTAAAAGAAAAGAATGAACCACTTCTTGACTCGCAGTTTATGTTTATTTGTTTCAGAAAAGAAAAGAGAGGATATAAAATAGAGAAGTAAGAAGGAAAAAGACATAGAAGGAAGAAAAGGAAAAAGAGAGAAATTAAAAAATAATAAAATGAAAATACATGACCAGAACCAGTAATTATCATAAAACATCAAACAATAAGAACAGTCACTAAATAGTATCTTAAACATGTATTGAAAATATAATTTCATGGTGGCTGGAATACGAAAGTGTTATTACAAAATTGAGATGGTGGGAGACATAAATAAGTCGCAAGAGGTGACCAAAATGACTTGTATTGAAGAAGTTGTTTTGTAGAGATAACAGATGCTCTGTCTAATCTGTGATGATGACAAAGCAAGTTCCACCATCCATTAAAAGTGATCTTAGTAGTATCCTTCCAGTTTGACGTGATAAATTGTAATGCTAGAGCAATGAGCAAATCCACAAAACGCCCCACTTTACAGGCACCAATTCAAATAGGAGAGGAACTTCCCAAAAAGATGTTGACAATGTCAAAAGGAAAATTAACATTGCATGTCTGCGCAATTTTATTACACATTTTTCATCAAAAAGAAGCAATAGCTGGGCATTGGAAGAAAAAGTGTAGGTGGGTGCCTGGTGTATCAGAGCAGGTCCAACAAAAATCCAGAATGCTTTGGTTATACTTAGAGAGAGAGAGGAGTTAAAAAAAAGTCTATGATTAAAATAATAAATGGTCTGTGTAGTAATGGTCAGCTTCCTTATGTCAGAGAGCTGGTGAATCTGATGGCATCGTTTGACTGGATTATTTCAGTCTTCTTGGCTACTCATCAGGCAGGGCATATCCTTGATGGGTTTTTTGCTCGCCCAGAGGATTTGGTGTCTGTGTCCAATATTCCCTTGCCTTGGACTGATCACCACCTTCTCTTGTTCAAAAGTACAAAGGGGTCCCCTAACCAACAGATAAAATCAGTCAATAAATCACTGAGATTATGGAATAAAATTACAGAGTCTCAGCTGGGCCTGGCAGTAAAGGAAGGCTGGGAGGCTGTTGGGAATCCTCTTTTGCCTACTCTTGAAGTGTTTAACTCAGGTTTAGCCCTTGCCATGAATAAATTGGGCCCGGCGCTAATAAAGCCGGAGGGTAGACCCAAGAAAACTAGCTGGCCTTGGTTTAAAAGTGAGTTGAAGGTGCTCCAGAGGAAGTACCGTCAACAAGAAAGACGCTGGAAGCTTGACCCGAATGCATCAGAGAAGGAGAAATTAAGAAGTGTTTTGAAAATATACAAGGTAGCTTGTTTTGAGGCTAAAACTGCTTTTGTTTCTAATAAGATAAAAAATGCACCTAATGCGCCGAAAGAGCTATTTAAGGTAGTTCGCTCGCTTATCACGCCTCCTGTTCCCCCCACAACCTCGCCAAACTCTCAGGCAACTTGCAATCAAATAGCAGAGTTTTTTTAAACTAAAATCAGGCAAATACATAAAGATTTCCCCTTGATGGATCCTGGGATTACCCCCCTGGATTCGCCAAATCAGGATACCACGCTGCTTACATGCTTCCCCCTGCTGATGACGGACAGGATTAAAGAAATCCTTATGGGGATTAAATCGGGTTCACCTATGGATCTCTGCCCACCCAGCATTTTACAGATGATTCCTGACCTGGTGGCTCCGAAACCAAGCTACCATCTTTATGGATGTACTATCCACAGGGGTATACCCCTCTTTATGGAAGCAGGCCACTGTAATTCCCCTCAAAAAGAAGGCCGATCAAACTGCCTTTGATTTATGCAATCTGCGGCCTATCTCCCTGCTACCGACATTAGCTAAGATACTTGAAAAACACATCAGTTATGAATTATCCATGTTTCTTAACCAGGCTGAAGGCTTTGATCAGTGACAACATGGTTTCAGAAGAGCTCATAGCACGGAATCAGCGTTACTAACAACATCTGACTCCATCCGGAAGCTTCTGGATGAGGGGCAGGGCGCAGTTCTTGTGCTATTGGATCTCTCTGCGGCATTCAACACCATCTCGCCTGATATCTTGGTATCTCGCCGTTACAATGCTGGAATAAGACATGCAGCGCTTAAAATCCTGGAGTCCTTTTTAAGGGACAGAGCTAATATTGTTAGCTGAGAGGGTTTTAAAGCTCCTGCCTTCCATTTGCCATGTGGGGTACCCCAGAGCTCGGCGCTGAGTCCTACACTTTTTAATGTTTATGTGGCCCCCCTGGCAAGACTTATTCGATCGTATGGTTTTACGCCATCCTCCTATGCTGATGACACCCAGATTATCATTCCCATGTCTAGGAGCAACTGGGAGGAAGTTGCAGAGCAGTTTAATAGCTGCATGAAGGATATTAATCAGTGGATGAGACAGAACTGGCTTAAGCTTAATACCAACAAGACGGAGATTGTCTTGTATGGTTGCAGTAAGGATCTGTGGGGTCCGCGATGGTGGCCGGATGATTGTGGGCAACTACCAGTCCAGTGCGGAGCAACTAGAAACCTAGGAGTGATCTCTGATGAAGCATTAATCTTTAAACCGCAGGTTAATGCCTTAGTGAAGTCTTGCTATTGGACCCTGAAAATCCTGAGGAAAATCCTACAGTTTCTGAAGCAGGAAGAAAGAATCACGGTTATGTTGGCACTGATCATGTCAAGAGTGGACTATTGCAACTCATTGTTGTTGGATATTGATGAGTGCACTCTGAGGAAACTGCAACTAATTCAGAATAATGCAGCTCGTATGATTCTGGCACTTCCACGTTCAGCGTCGGCTTCCCTTAGCCTAAAGTGTCTTCACTGGCTTCCGGTGGGCAAGAGGATTATTTTTAAATTTCTCTGCCTTACCTTTAAAGCACTATATGGGGATGGTGCAGAACACATGGTGGATAGACTCAGGTGGTATCGTCCAGGACGCGTCCTAAGATCGGAGAAGTCTTTTCTGATCCAGGTCTGCAGGACGCGCAGAGTTAGGTGGGGAGATAAAGCGTTTACAGTGGCGGCTGCCAGATACTGGAATGGTTTACCGCTTGATATCAGTAAAGAACAGAACTTCTTGATGTTTAGGAAGAGGGTGAAAACCTGGCTGTTCCCTCGGTAGGGCTATTGGCCTTCAGTCGTCTTCTTATCCTTTATGTCCTCAAGCGCTTCGATGCCAAGGCCGGAACACGCTATATAAATGCCCATATACATACATACATACATACATACTGGCATTACAGGATGTATGATGAATTTTGGACCAAATGCAATTCCATGTTTGAACAGAGAGAGAGAGCTATTGAGGTCCGGTTCCCAAGTAAGCTCTATTTTATTTTTAACACGGTTTTGGAAGTGATAATGTAGGTATTTATATATGTGAGAGGCTTTGGTAGGGGTGCAGGGAGAAAGCTGCATAGGAACTAAAGTTGGAGCGGGGGTTGGATCTAGCTATAAGATATTTAGTTGTTGTGCCAGAAGGGTTATTAAGCGTTGATATTTTGGCATGTGGGTGGCTGATAAATGAAATTTAATTTGGAGTTCAGAAAAAGAGAGAGGTAGCATATGCTCAAACAATTATTTGACTTGTAAAATACCTTTAATAACCCACTCTCTCCAGAAGAGAGTACGATTAAATAACTTGATATTTCTATTATGCCAAATAGAGTAGTCCAGGAATGTTTGTAAGGATGATAATGGTTTAGTAAGGAGTGGATAAACAATTGAGATGGAGTGCTTAAGACAAGGAGATGAGAACCCTCTAGGAGAGTACGAAAAATATGATATTGATTGAAATGGGAAAGGAAAAATAATTGCCTCCTCCAATTTATACCAAATCGATGGAGAAATTTCTTGAGGAGAATAGATATAAGGTAAAACATGTTTCAATATAAAGGAGGAATGATAGTGACGGAGATTCGGAAAATTAACTCCACCTACATTCTTAGGTTTGCACAGTGAGGAAAGAGCTATGCGTGCTTTGAGTCCATTCCATAGAAAGTTTATCCAAATGCTATTAAGCAATTAAAAAAATGTCAAAGGTATTTTGACCAGTAACATAGACAGATAAAAACTGATCACAGGGAGCATCATCATTTTGATGGATTCCAACCTACCCCACCAGGATAAAGACCACTTATCCAACATGCTATGAATTTTTTTTAACAAGATCGGCCAAATTAAGCTGAATAGTAGCCAGAAATGAAGGGGTGTACTTAATCCCTAGACATTTTATGTGTGTGGGGGGTCCATTTAAAATCCATTTCTTCAAACATATGTTTTAAAGAAAATGTATTTAAAGGAAGAACTTCGGATTTATTTAAGTTTATTTTATAACCTGGGAGGCTTGAGTATGAGTTCAGTAATTCAATATATACAGGTAATGATGTCTGCGGATTAGAAACATACAAGATAACATCATCAGCATAACCAGTAAATTTGATTTGCAAATCTTTATGCACAAACCTGGTAAACAAATTAGATTGCTTCAAGGAATATAAGAAAGGTTCCAAAGATAAAAATGAATAGCAAGGGGGATAATGGACACCCTTGCCTAGTACCTCGATAAAGGGAGAAATAAGAAGATTGAACTCCATTTAAAAAGATAGATGTGGATGGGGAAGGATATAATTTATTAATATATTTTTAAATTACAGGTCCAAAACCGTGTCATTTCAGGGCTTGCATCATAAAAAGCCAATTAATACAATCAAAAGCTTTCTCTGTATCCAAAGTAATGGCAGCTGTTGGAATAGTACATGTAGAAGCAAGATGCAAAATATTTAGTAAGGCTCTGGAATTATCAGTAATATACCTACCTTTAACAAAGCCAGTTTGTTCAAAACCAATTAAATCCTGTATTCTGATTTACCCGAAGAGCTAATATCTTAGCAAATATCTTAGAGTCTATATTAATGAGAAAAATTGGCTGATAATTAGCACACAGAGAAAGGTCCTTATCTTTTTTAGGGATGAGGCAAAGCACTGCTTGAGAAAACGTACCTTGAGCCCTATCATTCTGAATAAATTGATAATAAAGAGAATGCAAATGCGGAAGAAGAATGTGTGAAAAAGGAAGGTAAAATTCAGCTGTAAAGCCATCCGGGCCCGGAGCTTTATCTTTTGGTAATTTTGCTAAAGCGATCTTAATATCCTGCACAGATATTTCTTTATCTAGGGAAGAAAGGCCTTGAGACTGATTTGGTCGAGATGGGAGAGATTTAAAAAAGGATTCAGATCTGCCTCAGAGGGGGATGATTCAGGCGTATAGAGATTTTGATAAAAATCTGAAAAACATTGCAAAATATCCTCATTTCTAAAATGATTATTCCCTTTCTCGTCTATGATATGTGAAATCTTAGATTTTTGGGATTTAACTTTAAGATAATTTGCAAGCATCTTTCCAGCTTTATTACACCCACCATAAAATTTAGAATTAATTTTTAGAAGCGTTCCTGAGGCTTGTTCAGTGGACTTCTTATTAAAATCCAGTTTGGAGTCAATAAAGAGTTTAAAAGTATCATTATCATTTGATGTAAAGTATTTGTGCTCCAGAGTTTTAATAGATGATAAGAGAAGACCCGACTCTGTGAGAAATGATTTCTTCTTTGTAGCCACATAGTCAATAATGAAGCCTCTGGCCGAGGTTTAAAAGTGTCCCAGACAATAGGGAATTGCAAGGAAGGCATCAGATTGAGATCAAAATATTCCTTAAGAAATACTTCAAATTTATCTACAAAGACCTGACTCTTCAGCAAATAGTTATTAAAGTGCCATCTCCTTGACCTACAAGATTCAGTTGTTATGTCAATATCTATAAACATAGGTGCATGATCCGATATTAGTATAGTGCCTATTTCAGCGTGCACTAGACCAGTAAGCAAGTGAGGTGTCAAAAAAATAAACAATTCTAGATTTTGAATTGTGCATGGAAGAATGAAAGGTGAATTCTAAATTATCTGGATTATATATCCTCCAAGCATCTTTCAAGCCTCTGGAATGAATGGCATTCTTTAATGTTTTTTGCATTTTATTAGGGATATATCTGGAAAGGGAGTGCCTATCCATAAAGGGTTCCATAACTTGATTACAATCTCTGCCCAATATAAGATTATCATTCGGACAGGAACGTAAAACCGAGAAATATTTTCCCAAAATTTTAGATCAATACCTGTAGGGCCATAAATGTTGAGTAAGGTGTATGGGACATTATTGATAGTGATGTGGAGAAGAAGCCACCTCCCTTCATCATCTCTCTCCTCTCTATCTGTATGGAAAGTGATTTATGAAATAAAATAAGAACCCCATTTCTATTATGGAGCGCCGGAGAACACCCACCCACTGCTGCCTCAAAGAATTAATATCCTTATCAGAGGTATGGGTTTCTTGCAACATGGCAACCTTTCAATTTCACTTGGAAAGATGTGAAAGGACTCTCTGCTTCTTAATGGGATTGCATAAACCTTTCACATTCCAAGAAACAACACATGTGACTTTAACCATTTTGCAGAACAACAAAAAGATATATCTGTAGCAACATTATCAACATAAAATAATTTATATAACAGTAAAGTAAAAACCACTGGATCTTATGATACCAAAAGGTATGTAGAGTGAACAACCAAATCTCAGTCGAATAAGAAAGAAGGACGGAAGAAAAGAGAAAAGAAAGAAGAAAAAGAGAGCGAAAGGTGATAAAATCAGAGTAGATGGCAAGGAGCCTAATGGCTTGAGCCACAGTAAGACAAAGTAAAAACAATACAGTGACAATAAAGTGGGAGAGTGGGGAAGCACAGAAAAAGCTAAGATGGTCCACAACCGAAACTACATACGAGAGGAGACAGAAGGCCACGAAGACATTATTATCAGAAGAAATAAATAATACGGCATAAATATGAACAATAATGACTTATACAAAACACTTACCGACAACTGAGAACAAACGAAGACAATGGGTCTGGGGCATGACACAGGAAAGCGACACATATCGGATATAGGGAAACAAGTGAAGCGTGAGGTATCTGTAAAAAGAATAACAATAATAAATAAAAAATAAAAGTGATCAGTAACATAGGACAATATATCAGCTAAGAACTTCTTAAGAACCAACAATGAGTAATCAAGATTTGCCTCATTCCATTTCTTCACCTTTGCATTGGCTAATAAACTTTTCCAGATCAGCAGGAGAGGCAAATCAAAAAGTATGATCTTTGTATGTTACTTTAAAGAAGCAAGGATGAACCAGTCCATCACGAGCGTTTAGTGATCTCAACCCTGGACGCAATGAAAGAAACTCTTTGCGATGAGCAGCTGTAGCTCGTGCCACATCATGTGAGAAGAAAATCCTATGACCAGACCACAGCATCTGTTTCCTTTGCTTGACTGCTTCCAAAACCATGAGTAACTCAGTAAACTCCAAAAAAAGAACAATTATGCCTCTCAGACGATCAGGTGATGAGGCACCGGAAGATCTGGACCTCACACGATGTGCTTGTTGTATATTAGGAGCAGTACCATCCTTGAGCCCAATTATCTTTCGAATATTAGTTTTCAGGAAAGAGATTATGTCATTGCCTTCTGCCTCCTCAGGAATGTCATAAATTCTAAGATTGTTATGCCGGTTACGATTTTTCAAGTCCTCAGTTTGCTAATTCAGGAGCAAATTTTCTTTAGACATGGCATCAATCTTAGTAACCTCATCATGCATATTACTGATCCTTTGCTCAGCCTCTGAGACCCTGGATTCCAGACTTGACCACTTTTCTTCAATCCTTTGAAGGGTAGCATTAGTTTCCATCACAAAGGGCTTCAAGTGTTTTATTTCGTCCATAAGGTCTTCTAGGGCCAGAGGCAAAGGAGATTTTGTCGGAGAGGAAGGATCCTTCTTTTGTCGGTTAGAGGTATTATTATAGTCCTTCTGTGAAGAGGACGTGGTTCCAGAAACCGCTGCAACTGTTGGAGAAGAAGAGAAGGGAGGCTCCATTAAAAATAAGTATGCAGAGAATAAACTCAGAGCCGATAGATAGTATAAAAATGATCTTAAATGCAGCACTGCAGTCTGAAAAACGTGCAATACATAAAATCTCTTGACCGGCAAAATTATTAATGACACAAATAGCTCCTGAGGCTGTAGATGCTGACCATATCCCAGTTGTAGAGGAAAGTGGCTGGATAAGAGTAATCCAATTTTAAAGAAGAAAAAATGAGCTTAATAGAATACCTGCGTCCTATAACATTAAAGTATGCAGATATTTTTCTCTTCTTTTTTTCTTCCCCCCAAAAAATTTTTTTTAAACCTAAATGGCAGCCACCAAAGCTGAGGAAGGGCCAAAACAGACATAAAACACTACAAAACATGCTTCAAAATTATTCCAGCGGTAAAATACCTGTTGCCCTCATGTTCCCATCTCTGTGCCTCTATTATCTCTGTCCATAGCGCCAAAATGACGCCAAACGAAGCTAAAACGTCTCCGTGACGATGTGGAGCTTCAACAGAGAGTGGAAATCTTGCGGGCATCTCGACCATGCCCCCCCAATGGGACCTTCATGATGCCCTCTTGGAGGATGATGAAAATAGGCTCAGAACCACTACTGCGATATTCAATGTTTAAGTGAAAATGCTCTGAAGGATGTTTCTGCCAGTATCAGATGGGATGCCCTAAAGGTGTCCCTTAAAGGGACCCTAATAAACCTGGCTGCAACTAAAAATAAGGTCATCAACAAATGTCTGACTGATATAGATAGAGTATTGGAAATAAGAACTTTAGGTGAGTCCATTAGACAAAATGCTGGCTTAGACGCAGTTCCGAAACTATGCAGCTAACAAGGTGAATATAACTAAATTATCACTATGTAAAATAGAAAGCAATTGGGTGCTAAGAAAGGACCCAATTCAACTACTTAAGTACTCAACCGTAACTGGCTCTTCAAAGTTAGAGTGGCTAGGATCCTGTGTAAGCACCCTAGTGTGGAACCCTGTGGGTGAATGTACCTGTCCATGAAGCACACTGGGGATGCAGTGGATGGATGCACTTCAGGACACCTAAAAATATGAGTCATAATCATCTGGTAAATATATTTCAATCTACATAATACAATGAGCAAAGGAGCTGTATCATAATGTCTGACTATAGAATAAAATGAACTATAGAAATGCATTTAATGAGCAACCAGAAGCAACACAACTGTGCACAGAATATGTATTACAGTGTTCAGGCTATTATTGTGTGATGAACGTGTATGGGGTACAAGTCTTGATGTGGTAGCGCCTGCTCCCAAACCCTCAAAACATTAACAGTAACAGATTGCAAAAAGTGTTCATCCAATAAGTAAATAAATGACTGGTGATCAGCAAGGGTATGGACCATTATAGAAAGTAGTCCGAAAGAAAACCCACTCTCAAAAAATGAGCTCCATTTTCCAAAGTCAAAACCTCCTTGCTTGTATTTGTATGATTTTGTACAGAGAACAGAAATCTTCCACAGATTTCCAAATATTTTTGTCATTTTCTTTACCTTAGAAGGGTGAAAGATTAGGGTCTGTTTGCTCCTTTTCAAACTTTTGGATGCTCTAGGCCACCCATCATCCTAGAAAAAAGCAATAAAATAAGCAAAGGATTGTCCAATGGCAGACCACCAGTAAGGGATTCACTGAGGGCTCCATTCATAAACACAATTTATGCTCCAGGCAATTATACTGAAAATTACAATCCTTTTTGTGTTAATAAATATTCACTTTATTTTAATTACAGAGATTCATATTAGAGTCTTGAGCATTTTTTCCTTGTATAACTGATTGCATGTTGCCAAAAGCTAAATAATCCTGATGCTAATGATTGCTCCCTGGACCCCACAGTTAGGGGAGCATAATTATTATTTTTTCTGTCACAACCATGTTTCTGATTTTATTAAAACTAATAGATTAAAATACTAAGCAGAGACTGGCTAGTGCTTTCTTTATTTCTCCTTAAAAATTGTGATTTCAAGAACCGAAGAAAGAAAGAGTAGTTTCCACAACAAAATGTTATCTTTGCTACAGCACTTGAGTGGGTACTCTTAACACTAGTAAACATGTAGTTACTATCTTTGTGTTTCACCTCCCTACTGGCACCAGGGGTAAGCAAAAAAGATGGCAGGCTAGAAGGACCAAAGGAAGCACTTCAAATTTCAGGATGTCACGTCCCTGTTCTATCCGATCATTTGCATCTTGATTGTTTCTAAAGTGAGAGATAATGGTAGGACAAACCTTGAATGCTCTTGCCCTTCTCCTCTGAAAGTACAAGAGGTATGGTTTCAGTTGCCCCACTGCACTTTTGATACCTAATCGGAGGGTTGCATTCATATCCCTGCAGATGCACACTAATTCTCTGAGCTACCTATGTCAAATGCTGCATCTGTAGGTTACATATTTAGAAAAACACATGGAAATTGATGGCTCACTTGTCAGTTCCAAGCCACTCCTTCTGCTAATTTGATATCCAGCCAGGAGCACAGCTCTGGAAGTAGGGGTGCTGGGGGTGCTACAGTGACTCCAGAAATGGCTATGCTGGATTTCAGAAGTGAATGAGCAATAGTGATGCCTTTACATTGTGTCATTTTGCAGTGTATTCAAATATAGAGGTCAAATGTCTTGAGACAAATAACCGTATATTCATTTAAACATGGAGATTGGTGTTTGCTTTTCACTCTCTGAATACAAAATTAGACCATTTTGTAAAATGAACTATGTGGCAATCTTGCTGGATTGAAGGGATTGTGAATGGAAAGCCTATAGTTTGTCATTGTGTTTTAAAACATTTGCGTACCCTGATATGGGCTGTCTAAACTGTGATAGAAACAAACATCTTCAAAATTAATCAAGACACTTTACACATGTTGTGTGTGTGCTCTATAATTTTACTAGCAAATTTAGTGGCTGTTTCAATGAAAAATGTGCTGCCCCTAAACCGCAGTGCACGACCACACCATGCTTTAGTAATATATTTGTGAGAGTGTGCTCCAGAATTCACATCAACTGGCTACGTACCACACCTTTACTACTCTCCTCCTTAGGTGACTTCAGTGATGTAAATGGGTCCTAGATAAACTAATTTAGCAGCCTCACTGAGTTGAGTTGACTTGACCCTCGTTGCCTTATCTGATAAGGATGTGGCTCAAATGCAGGATCTGTATTCCAGTTTGGCTCAAATTGATTCAGTAGGAAACTTTCCATTAGAACTGCAGTAGAAATTGAAAGGGCAGTTCAGCAGAAGCTACACTGTACACTGCATGGAAAACTACACTGGGATCATTTCCCATATAAGGCGCCCAGACAATAAATGCATCAGAATTAACAGCATCTTTGCAAAACATGCTTTTCAATGCGCTCTTCGAGTTTCTACATCTTCATGGATTGTTACCCTACTGCTCATGGTCAGTAACAACCAAAACAAATGTTCAGTATTCTGTCATTTGGATGCTGAACTTTTCTTAAAGAGAAATCTGCACCTCTCTTGTTTGGGAGTTGCAAAAGATTTCCTAGTTGTCCATCAGGACACTATCTGCACTTCCGCATACCAACCTCTTCACATGTGTACTTTATCAAGGATTCAAACCAGTGACCTGCATCAGGCACATTAATTTGCCTGGTGGAGCCTTACCCATTTCCCCTTCTCTCCACAAGCAACATGGAACTTTCAGCGGCCCAAAAAGAGGCTTCACAGCTGTGATCACAGCTTTTTTCTACAAGATGTGATGTATTCCAATACCATAAAATGCCTTTCATGCCTCACTTTTCAAAATTCAATATGCATTCTAGGTATCATTGATCCGAAGTTACTTCATGGCCTAAATGTACATTCATGCCATATAACCACTTTGAGGTATCTTTGAGTGGAAGTTCCATGCATTTGCAAGGAACTTGATGCTGCCTCGCACCATGTGTATGGAACTCCAAAATTGCAAGTAGATGCAAATTTTCATAACAATGTCATATATTGCTCAACTGTTTCACCAGATTTCTCCATGCGTTTCCCAAAATGGTAACATTCCATCACTTTACTGATTTTTGACAGGCAATGAAAATCTAGTTTTTTAATGCATATCTCTAATTTATTCAGACCAGATGGTTCACTGCTTGACAAATCCGGAAGATGCTCATACACTTCCTGTCCCTCTGGGCCCAGACAATGTAATAATAAAGATGTTTACATTTCATCGCTTATGCCACACACCACTGCATAATGGTTGAATACTTTCTTCCATTTCAACCAATGGAGAACAGGTTCCCCAGGGGAAGAAAGGAAGAAAGGAGGTGAAATTACATTTGACATGGTTGAACAAGAAAGGAAGTGAACTTACATGTGGCATGGTTGAACAATATACTTAGTAGACAATACACCAAATATTTAGTACTATCAATTACAATGTAAATAACAGAAAACACCAACACCACTCCAATTATTCTCCAATATACGATGAGTACCCGAAATCCTCCCACTGTAAGTGAAAAAAATATGTGAGCAAACGTTTCCAATAAATGACTAAAACCACTCGACAATAAATATATAATGACCAGTGTAGATAAGTAAATTCCAGTTCCTTCACAAGACGAATGAGATATAGGCTCGTGAAAAAAATCTTAAAATCTAATGAACTGCAGTAAAAAGATTTTTTTTTCTCAAACAAAACGCAATGCAAGTACTTGCTGCTTCCACAAGGTCATTTCAAGGAAGATAAGTCACATCAATTTTAAACTTTCATTACTGCCTGCGAGTCTGCACTTCTTCACATAGGTCTTCACTTTTAAACCAATTTCCGTGTCCAGCACTCCAATTCATGCATCCTTCATAGTGTACTGTAGTGCTGTGCCAATCACTTCTGCAAGTAATGCACCCAAGCGGCACACTCTACCTACATGTGTGCAGCAGAAACATTAAACCCTGAGGTTTCTCAATAGTTTTAAACGTTTGATGTGCAGTTTACGCACATCTTTGATTCTTGGAGTTACAATGTTGCAAGAGGCTAGTGTATGTTCTTTCCAGAAAATTACAATAAATGTGTAACTGCTACGTATCAGGAACGACAAACAGGCCTAGCAATGAAAGTGCTACTTAGACACTTCACATATCCATGGGTGGCATTCGGTTACAAAATAAATTAGCAACAACTGAAAGAATTTGTATCAGATATTAGAATGAAAAATGTTGCACCTACACTCTTATGGTATACCTCCTTAACTCTTAAAAGCGAAACAGACTAATTTGTTTCAATAAGGCACCTCGCATTCCGCTCCGAGGAAATCTCTCTCAAATAAAACATTAATTCGCTAGAATTTTCTCAGCTCTACCACCCCAGCTAGAAACGCTGTACGCCTGCCAGCAAATCATATTGCCTTCTTTCATAGGGAAGTGAATTAAAAATACAAGCTGTTAATATTTCCGAGGGGAGCGGACTGAGAAGCAGTGTTATAGCACATTCGCTCCAGTGTGGCTGCGGTAGCAGTCGTCACATGGGAGAGCACACGGCAGGCTCGGGCACAGCTCATTGGCTCTGTACGCGGAGCTCCCGGGACTCGGCTGGGCAGAGAGGCATTCTCCCGTTGCCTAGCAGCGGCCATAGCTCGGCGGATCCCATCACGCATCGAGCCGGTGCAAAGTACAGAGCTCCTCTGTGAGGTCACGCAGGCAGCGGCTGGGGCGAGGGTCACGTGCGCCCACACATGCGGACCCGCACGCTGCACGGCACGTGAGAGGACGGCGGGGGGAGACAGGAGACAGCAGCAGCCTGTGTGAGAGGCGGGCTGCGCACAACAGCGCTGCCGGCGCGTGACCAGCTGTTGGCAGCTCTAGGTAGCGGCCAAGGGAAGGAAGGGGAGCTCACAGCAGTTTACAAGCAGTAGCATCCTCACTCCCTCCCAATCCTGCCATTATGTCTCATTTGTTGTAGTGATGCCCTTTATTGATCGAACCCTAATTTGCTGTTGATGATCTTAAAATGATGTATTTTTTTCTGAGTCATCTGTGTTATCAACATCTTTTGAAGGACCCTTATTTGGAGAGATGGCCCTGCATTTCTGCTTGTTTTAGACCGGTTTGTTGCAGTGGTCATCTTGACATAATCACCTTGTTCAAAGCAGAGAAGAAAGTTCATGTCACACTAGTATTTCAGTGAGTACATTTTTGCTGACGTTTTCTAGGTTTTATGTGCTCTCGTACTCTTATTTTTTGGATTTGTCAGTGAGGCCCTTTCCACTGCAGCATATTAGAATATTTTTTGTCACTTGAAAACGTGAATGTTCTCTACTCAAGTCCCTGATCTGTCTTTTGAACAATTACATTTAGAGATGTAATTAGAAAAAAAGCATGTTTCCTTGACTGAAAATTCTTAAATACTTACTACATTTTGGACAACTAGTCTACCTAAGACGTTTCTTTATTAGGTTTTGCCTGCACAGTGTTTGTGAAATCTATTGTGTTTAATCTAAATCTTAAAGGGGCTTACATCCTGCCCCCCTTGCTTTCATTGGTCCCTGAGCTTGCCACTTACTTTTCCCCTGTTTCTATTGGCTGTAGCACTATTTCCTGCATTTACCAATGCTTGTTCCTCGTGTGTTTGCTCTTATCAGTGTCCCAAGTAATGTGTTCATCCGGGTTGGTTCTGCTCACAACAGCACTCACCAGTCCCCCTGGGGCACAATCTGTTGAAAACAGCCTTACTTGTAGAGCGCACACGTCTATTAAAGACGCAGTTGAATTATACAATACGTTCCAGTTATTTTCTAATACTTGCGTTTTTAGAACAGAGTGTGTAGCACAAACATGATTTTGTGTGAATAGCGAGATTATAGCGTTGTTGCACAAGTGCTTTCTTTTGCATAAACTTAGTGAAGTCCTTGGAGGGTGGCCGGCAGCCAACCAATCTTCTAATTTCTTGTTGGCCTTTTTTGACCATTGTCATGGCAAGGAGGTTGTCAGAGTGTGGGGTCTTTCATAGCCACTTCAATCGGGATCCTCTTTGCCTTGAAATAGCAGTTTATACAGAGGAAAGAAAGTGGTTTCTCAGGGCTTTTCCTGGTAGGCTCCTGTGTGGAGAGTGCATGGCTCTGAAAGACCACCCCTTCAGAGATGCTAAGAGGCTGCCTGGGTGCACAACTGCTGCACAACACTTACATACCTTTCACCTACTCTCGGACACCGCTCACCCTGCACACTCACCTACCATTTACTCTGCACAGTCACTCTGACATTGCATTGGCAGTTAGATACTGCTCACCCACCACTCACACAGTGCTTACTCTGCACTCACACACCACTGACATACCCCTCACCCAGCACTCACATTCCTCTCACCCTCCACCCACACCTCTCACCGAGAACTCAAACCGCTCAGCCTGCACATATACTGTTGACATACCACTCACCCTATACTTGTACACCTCTTACCTTGTACAGGGTAACATCTCTCATCCTGAACACTCACACAATTCTCATTCTGCACTGAACACACATCAATCACCATGCTGTGAGGCACTTTCACCCTGCACTCAGACACTTACCAATCTTCATTCATGCACCACTCACCCTGCACAGAGAACACACATGCCATCCCCCTGCACTCATACACTGCTCCACACCTCTTAACGTATTATTCCCATGGGCAAAACCTAACACAGATACCAATGCTCGTTTAAAATGGAATTAATGACTTGATTCCATCCCACATCATATGCAGCTCCCCAAAACACAGCCATTTGAGTGCCTTTTGCATAAACTTGCAATACTAGAATCTCTCATGCATAATTTTCAAAATAGAAATCCACATAATATATTTCCAGGGATTCACATGACTTCCCCAGTACATGAATTCTGCTAGTTTTACAATCTTCTCTCTAATAAAAATGACTTATGTTCATTATGTTCACTAATATTGTTCTAATAGTGACCACATATGACAAGATTACAGTAGTGGCCAACTATGCCAAATTACTAGCCGTGAGCAGTTCATTAGGCACAGTTGCCAGCAGTAATTTAATTAAGGCTTTGTCAATGCGGAATTAACCACTTGATTAGCATGTAACTTCCATGGTTCAATGCGTTTTGCACCAAGATGATAAAATTTGTAGTAGGTGTCCCAGCGCTGCATAATTTTAATGCAAATAGTAGCCTCAAATATATTTTGGAAAGTCAACCATTTTTCCCCAAATATCAGCCTATGAGCTCTGAAAATACACACATTCCCTCAAACGTGAGGGAAGGCAGAGATAGGTAAGCTAAACGGCTATGACTTCTTGATGGCCAAATGACCTGTGGACAGTCTAATTCCTAAGGAACCCTTATAATATTTGGTTAGATTCATCATCCAATGTAATACATTTCTCATCCAAATTTTGGGTGTAAGTTCATACACATTATTATTCTATTTTTCCACATAAGTTAGGACAAGCTCACTTGCAGATTTTCTGATACCTACTGGGTATATTAGGATAAAAAGGTCCTGATGAAACACCATTGATCCGCTTAGGGACATATTAGGTGTGAAATATGACCTTTGGTTTTGGTGATCCAGGAGCCATGATTTTTCCTGAGATCCACATCTTTTGTTTTTAATCTTTGACAGAGACCCTGTGGGTAAACTTTACACATGGGGATCCTCAGTCAATTATAGCAGTAATTTGATACCAATCTAAACTAACTCTGAATCTCCCAAGTCACCACATTTGAGTCACTTGAAGCAATATACTTAAAGAACTCTGGCAAAGTGTCCCCTCAAGGGTACTGTTGGGCATAGCAGGACCGACCCAATGTGGAACAGAGCCTGATGACGAAGCATACATAAAGATGCCTGTCCTGTGCTGGACCAATATTCCTCTCTGCCCCTCCTGGGTTTTGTAGATGCATATCCCTATATCCAGCCCAATATTTCAAAGTGCATACAAAGTTGCATCACAAGTGTAAGAAATTAGGCTATTGGTTGACGGGGTGTGAGCCCTGGTCAAGCAACAGCCACAATCCCTTGAAGGGTGAACCACAAAAAGTCACTAAATTAACCTGTACTTAACCTTGGGTAGATTGCACAAAAAACACTCAGGCTTAACTTAGAGGCAATGTATAAAGTACTTATGCAGCACACAAACAGTAATAAAGTAAAAGCGTAACACAAAAAATCCCAAATTAAGATAGAAAAATAGAGTAAATGTAAATGAACTGTTTGACATCAAAATGACAAAAATCCTATCAGTAGAACCGGAGTTATGATTTTTTAAAAGTTTTTAATAAAACCTAGCACCTAAAAGATCAAAGTGCCAACTATGGTGTTAGACCTGATATGCAGAGGTAGTGATTACCTCAAAGTGGGCACTTTCCCACTGAAAGTACAGTGTGAAAGTGCCATCCTTCCAGCCACCTGGAAGTATCACTCGCCTGGGTGTGCAACTTGCACCCTGGTAGTTTTCCTATGTTGGTGCAGGAGCTGGCATCACTTGCCAGAGAGTGCACATTTGGGCATGAGTGTCCTAATATAGGTACTGAGCCTGAAAGAACAGGCTGGTGGTGTTGGTGCGCATGCACCTTTGCAGTGGCTTTAACGAAAGTGCCAACATGCCCTGGTAGGCATGGGTGTGCACCAGGGCATATGTGTCCAGGGAGTGTCAAACACCCATGCGTGTTTGCACTACCTATGAGCACTGCTCTGCCCATAAGGTAACATTGGAGAATGAGTATTATTAAGTCTGGCTGCAATTGTGGATTGCAAGGGAACAGCCTCATGATGCTTAATATAATTGAATTCAGGATGGCAAGCCCTTTCGTATGGTGAAGGTAGTTTTGTCATTGATGCCATAGAAATGTCACTTCTTGAAAGTGGGCATTTCTAGATTCTGGAGTGGTTCTGGTGTTTTATAAATTAGGCTTCCTTCTTCAGGTCATGGGGGTAGAGCACATCGGTGCATTCCCCAGGTGACAGGTACAAAATGTGGGCATCCAGAATGACAGATCCCTGCCATTTGGGGACTGGATAGAGAGATTGGGGGGAGAGGATTTTGACACTTGGCCTCCGAACCAGAACATGGCCCCACTAAAGGTAAAGACCTACATTCCAGAGCCTCAGGGCAGACAGGGAGGAAATTTAGGGGAGACATATGTGGTTAAAAGGATAATCCTTTGAACAACCTCCAACTTCAAAGGAGCCATCTAGTATAACTAGGGGTACTCAAAGTCTGCAAGGCAGAGTAACCTGTACGGCGACGTGGGACTGGTGCTGCTGGACCGTGCGGGCACACTGCCAGAGGAATCTGTTGTGCCCAAGAGGATAACTGTCTGAGAAGGGGATCCACACTCCTCTTCCTGCTTAGAGACTGACCTGGGGCTGATTGCATGCTGCTGTGTAGCATCCCGAAGGGTAACTCTCCAAGGGCATGTTGGCTTGCCTCCTGTTCTCTGAAGAGGTCTCAGGGACATCAAAGGCCTCTGGAGGGGGACTTACATTGATGACCAGTAATATCTGGAGAGCAGTGCCCTCTGCTTTGTCTACATTATATGGTGGACTTCACCTGGTAGCAGCGGCATTAACACGGCCTAAATATTGTGTCTGGAGACCGGAATTGCCTGGTGCGTACCTTGCCAAGGACTGCCTGCACTTCAGGTGAATGGCCCTTCATTGTGGGGACCACTGCATGCCAAACCGTCTTGTTGCTGTGAACAGGATCACGTTGTGCGAGACCCCGTGGGACCCGTTATTGTTGAGTCTGTCACGTTTCTCTTGAAAGGGCCTCGGCTGCAAGCTCAATGTGTGCAGTACTCTGTTCATTGGATGTAACTCTCAGAGGTGGGGATGTAACCTGATTTGTGCTATACTTGGTCTCATATGGCACGGCTGAACTTGTATTGAAGTGTGTGACCGGGGAGTCTGATGTGACTAAAAGTCATCATGTACTAGGCAGTGTGCCTCATTCCAGAGTGGTATGGAAATCAAGTTCCGTGTGTGACAAGATGGTCTAGTGTGACTCAAGTTATCGTGTGCTAGATGCTGTGCCTCTCAGAGGGGTGTGGGATTTATATCCTTTGTGGGAGAGTCTGAGAGTTTCTGGTGCAGTTTAAGTCATCACGCACTAATCTGCAGGTACAGCACTGAGCACTTTTCGTGTGGAAATGTAACCGTCTGAGGTCACTTGAGTCTTCATGCCCCAGACACAGCATCTCCTGGTACAGGAGGTACGGGCCTAGTTACTTGTCATGCACAAATAGAAGTGACGAGGGCAACTTACGTCAACAATCCCTGACGGCGCCTCTCCATTCCGGAGGTGCTGATATTGATAACTATTTTGTAACGTTGAACAATCTGGGTGCAGACCTCTGAGTGAACCTCCTGTGAGGAGCCCAAATGTCTCCTCCTCAATTGTTTTCCTGCTGTTGTCTTTCACGTTCCCCCATCTTGATCCCTGAACCGTGAGACTTGTGGCTTAGCCACAAGCAGCTCAGTAACCAGGGAAAGGTTGATGCAATCTTTGGTTTGAGGAGGGGTGGAATAGCCGAAACTGGTTAGTGGGTGAGGTGGGGTTTGGGTCCCAGGGTGCTTGCAAACACAGAGAAATCCACTATCCAGATATCAGGGCACCACATTAGGGTGCCATGATTGAGTGCGTATGAGTGACTGCGTGCATGCACCAACTGATACCCGTGGCACCGCACAGCGGTGCAGAGTGGATGTGCAGCAGTGAGTTCATCCTGTCAGTGAGTTCTTACAGTTGGCATTACGTCTTACTAGTGCGGCTTTAGCCACATTGCTATGCAAAACTGTTGTAAACTTTGTACGTACATTTTGCTGCTAACATGGGGAACTGGGGTGCGCCCTAAGTTTATATGTTAAACTAATTGTGGGGAATTCTAGGGTGGATCTTTTGCTGACAATATTTGGCACCTTATGTGGGTGCAAGGAGGGAATGTACTGTGTTCCTCGTGTACATACATTAGTAGTGTTTAACACAGCTGGGCCTCATATCATGACTACCATTGCAAATTGGGGCATAGGCTCAGAGTTACATTATAACCATGCTGTTTTGACAAGGTGTGTGTTGAACACAATCTATTTAAACATACACTGTGTGTGAAGTCTCCTTTGTGCTGCTTAGAGTGGTTGTGGCGGGTAATTGTTGTCACTCTGCTTTACACATTGTCTTTGTGATAAGCCTGACTGTTCTGTGCCAAGCTACCCAAGGGTGATCACAGGTTATACAGTAACTGTAATCACCCGCCTTTGATGGGAGTGGCGGGTTCTTCCTGGCTAGGGACTTGCCTCAGCCAACCTGAACATGCCACATTCAACAAATAGACATCTCATTGCACAAGACCGGATCAAAGTCGAATGCTATGGACGACTGCAATGGATCGCAATTCATATTAGTAGATTGAGCTCGGTCAGCACTTAGCTTCGGACTTAGAAGAAATTCTGAGAAAAAGTGTCTGAGAAGTTAAAGTTCAGAGGGGTATGGCTACATGAGGTGTCTGAGGAGTTAGCATTGTTGCTGGATAGCCTTGGATCAAAGCCGTGGGGAATATTTCTACAATCTGACATAGTCGTCGAAATGGAAGTTGAAAATCTCCAGTGGGATGAGGCAGAGGGCTGCAGCCAATACAATTCCACAAGGCCGGATATCCCATTGGTGAAGAGCTGCTGGAAAGGGTTTGCTACTGCAGAGAAGAACATATCAGGAGAAGCCACAAAGTCAATCCAACCGGCAATGCACCTTGGGTGGATAGGCATGCAGGCCAGTCCCAGTCACTTCCTGGTTCTCAGAGCAGTTTTTGGCCAAACCTTTTTCTTAGTCCTCAGTTTTTGGATTTGGCCATTGGGCACCTTTAGTACCATAACTAGGGGTGCAGGGCTGGTACAACACCTCTTGGAGTTTCAGGACTCACTCAGGCTGGGTCCACGTGTGGGTTCAAGATGGTGGGATCTGTTTATGTCCTTAAAGCTCTGAACAGAAGAC
This sequence comes from Pleurodeles waltl, assembly GCF_031143425.1. Taxonomy (NCBI): domain Eukaryota; kingdom Metazoa; phylum Chordata; class Amphibia; order Caudata; family Salamandridae; genus Pleurodeles; species Pleurodeles waltl. The sequence continues at coordinate 392,498,637 of NC_090442.1, read as the reverse complement.
CAGCAAACTAGGCCTTGGAATTACTCTGGTAGTCCTGGGTGAAGATGAAGGTGTAGGGTGCAACAGCAGGGCTGGGCTCTAGGCAGCAAAGCAGCCCTTCCAGGTACACAGCAGTCTGGAAAAGTACACAGCAGGACTCTGCAGCAGGCAGTGCTCTGAAAGTCCTTCTGCAAGTCCAATAGTGAACTGAAGAGTGGGTCTGAAGTTCCTATTTTTATATCTGGGAGCACTTCTTCTGGAAGGTGGGAGAACCTTAAGGAAATGTTCTTTGAAGTGCATGGAATTTCAATACTTCCCTGCTCTGACTTCAGGTTGGTTGCAGTGACAATGGAGGGTTGTTAGGCCCTTTGTGTGAAGGCAGAGCACAGGCTATTCAGTTGTAAGTGAGGCTGTGCTCAGCTCCACCCCCACCCTGCAAGTAGATATTCTATTGAGACACAGCTAATCCCTCTATTGTGTGATTGTCTGGGAGGAATTAACAAAGTCTAACTGCCAGCTACACCCAGTCATGTGACCTAAGACAGCCTGCAGGCACAAAGAGCTGGAAAATGGCAAATTTCTAAATGTTGCCTTTTGAAACTTGTAATGAAAAATCTGACTTTACCAGGATCCCCAGTGTTGTCCTGTGTGAGGGGTTGAGCTCACAGTAATGAAAAACAAATGTAGAGGTTTTTCACTACCAGGACATGTAAAACATAAACCTACATGTCCAGCCTTCTAATTGCATAGCACCCTGCCCTATGGGCTACCTAGGAACTACATTAGGGGTGACTTACATATATTAAAAGGAGTGTTTAAGGATTGGCAAAAGGGTATACATGCCAAGTCAACACGGTAGTTTAAAACTGCATTCAGGCTGTAATAGCAGGCCTGGAACATGTTTTAAAGTGCTACTTAAGTGAGTGGCACAATGAGTGCTGCAGGTCCACTGGTAGCATTTAATTTACAGTTCTTGGACATATGGTATACCACTCTCCAAGGGAAGTATAAGTAAATTAAATATGCCAATTATGTATATGCCAATCCAGGCATGTTTAGGGGAGTGAGCACAAGTACTTTGGCACTGTATAGCAGTGGTAATGTGTACAGAGTCCTAAGGCCAACAACAAAAAATAAGCAAAAATTGGAGGTAAGTAGGAAAAACGTTTAGGGGAAGACCATCTTATGGGTGACAGGTCTAACACCGGCCCCCTCAATTGAAAGTAGGGAGAACTATCCAACCTCCTTTGAGTTCTGTGGTCATCTAAACCCAGAAGCAAGTCCCAAAGAAGTATTATCTCAGCTTCTTCAGTGCCCAGACCATGTCAAAGGCCTCACTTTCAATAGAACTCCACCTCTGTTCCCTGAGGAATAAGCTCCTAGAGAAGAAAGGTACAGGTTGGTCTAGGCTCTCTTCATTGAGCTGTGCTAAAACTGTCACTATGCCATGGTCTGAGGCATCTGCTTGGACTATTAGTTCCTCAGAAATGTCAGGGACCCTGAGCACTGGGGCTGTGCACATGGCATATTTGAGGGGGCCAGAGGCTTTTTGGCAAGCCTCCATGCAGATTACCTTCTTGGGCTGTTTCTTGGACGTCTCTTCAGTCACGCGAGCAACAATGGTGCCATACCCCTTGACAAACTTCCTGTAATACACTGTAATACCCTCTTACCTCAGTCTGGGCTTTTGGGTGCTTCCAAGCCAGAGTAGTTTCTGTTTTGGCCTTGAGGGGCTGCATCTTATCTTCACCCACAAGGTGTCCCAAGTGCACCATAGACCCCCTGACAGATCTGGCACTTGCTGGCCTTGATATTCCAGCCTGTGTGTTGCAGGGCTTGAAGCACTTCCTGCAGGTGAAAGAGATGGTCCTCCCAGCTGCTTCTGAATACACCTATGTCATCCAGGTAAGCAGCACTGAAGGCCTCCATCTCAACCAAAACTTGGGTTCACCAGCCCCTGTGAGGTGGCAGGGGCATTTTCAGTCCAAAGGGCATTCCTTTAAACTGCAGGTGGCCCTTTTGAGTGGAAAGACTGACCTCACTTTAGCCCAGTTAAGGCAAGTTGCTAGTACATGAATGTTAAGTCAACAGTACTTAGGAACTTGGCAGCCCTTAATCTGTAGATGAGCTCATCAGCTCTGTGGATGGGATCAGTATCAGTCTTAGTGACTGAGTTAAGCCCCTGTAGTCCACACAGAACTGGAGTTCAGGGGCGGCGCCCAGTGGGGCTGATATTAGCATTACTCATGTGGACCTGGGGCTTCTGAACTGCTCAATCACCTCTTATTCCAACATCTTAGGAACCCCCTGTTTGATGCTGGCCCTCACTTTGCCAAACATCCTGTATGTTTTGATTTTGACAGGGGACTGTCTCCAGTATCAGTATCATGGGTACACAATAACTGGTGGCTATCCCTCTGCTGTTATGGGGTCAGGGTAAGGGAGAGGTTGACACCCTCCACTAACCCATCTTTCTCTTTTGATGACAGGAGGCCAGGGAGAGGATCACTCTCCGCCTCCTCAACTGTCATCAGCAGCATGGTGACATCAGATCTATCATAGTGTAGCATGAGGTGTTGCTAGAGAGTACTCTTATGGGATGTCTTGTAGTCTTGTGATCTACCAGGTAGCTGACCTCCTCCTTTCTCTTAATGACCTTATAAGGCCCAATCCAATGGTCTTGGAGAACTCTGGGCTCCTAGACTCCATTATCCATACTTTCTGTGAGGGTTCAAATTCCACAGAGGTAGCCGGCTGGTCGTACCTCTGCTTCATAGTCTCCAAGGTTTCAGAAGATTCCTTCTAGAACTTGGGCAGCTGGAGCCTGAGGGCTGCATGTAGCTAACCACATCCTGGGAGGAAGAGGTTCTTGGGAGCTTGCTCCCACCCCTCCTTGACCAAGACTGAGAGATCCCGTAACAGCATGCCCATACAAAAGTTCACAGGGGCTGACACCAACCCCCTTCTGTGGCACCTCCTTGTAGGCAAAAAGCAGGCATGGTCAGAGTACATCCCACTTCCGCCTCCTGAGCTCAGGGAGGCCCATAATCATGCCCTTTAGGATCTTGCTAGATCTTTAAACAAGCCCATTTGTTTGTGGATGGTAGTGTGCGGAAAACTTGTAAGTCACTCTACACTCCTTCCACACTGACTGAATGTATGCAGACCTGGAGTTGGTGTCCGTGTGAGACACCACTTCTTTGGGAAGACCTACACTGGTGAAAATCCCCATAAGGGACCTAGCCACTGCAGGTGCAATTACAGTCCTCAGAGGCATGACCTGTGGTCAAAACTCCACAGGTATCAATTTTGCAAAAAAAGGGCTCAGTTTTGAGTGGAAAAATTTGATTTGTCCATGTTGTGTTTTGTGCCAATTCTTGTCACGAGCACTAGGGCTACCCACACAACTGAGGCACCATTTTTTAATGGGATACGTGGGAGAATGTTGAGTGGAAGGATGTTTGTGGCTCTCTGCAGATTTCAGGACTTTCAATCACAGAATTTTGAGGGAAATTTGTTTTTTGTCATAGTTTGAGGTTTGGCAAGCAATTCTGGGTAAGAAAACCATGGGAGAGCCATGCACATCACCGCACCCCAAATTCCTCCAAGTGTCTGTTTTTCAAAAATGTGCGTATTTGCTAGCCTTTCCTATGTACTGGCTGAGCTAGGGCACAAAATCTACAGCTACCCTCTCAGCAAAAAAAAAGACTCCGTTTTGAGTGAAAAAAGTGATGTGTCCATGTTGTGTTTTGTGTCCTTTAGTGTCACAGGAACCATGCCTACTCACCCAAGTGAGGCACCATTTCTGTGAGGACACTTCAGGGAATTCTGGATGGAAGGAAGTTTTTGGGTCCCTGATGATTCTAGAACTTTTCATCACAGAAATTGTGAGGAGGAAATGTGTTTTTTAGTCAGTTTGAGGTTTGCAAGAGATCTTGGGTAAGAAAACCTTGTCAGAGCCACGTAATTCACCCTCTTCCCCCAGATTCCCACAGGTTTTTACTTTTCATAAACATGCATGTTTACTAGGCTTATTTACCTGCTAGTTGAACTAGGGCCCAAAATCCACAGCAACTGACATTACAAAAAAAGAGTCAGCTTTGAGTGGGAAAATGTTATGTGTCCACATTGAGATTTGGGCCCTTTTTTGTTGCGGACACTAGGCCTACCAACACAAATGAGGTACCTTTTTTATCGGGTGAATTGGGGGTATGCTGAGTGAAAGGAAGTTTGTAGCTTTCCATAGATTCCAGAACCTTCTACCACAGATATGTAAGGAAGATGTGGTTTAAGTCACAGTTTGATGTTTGCGAGGGATTCTGGCTAAGAAAACCTTGAGAGAGCCATGCTAGTCATCCCACCCTAAATAGCCCCTGGTGTCTAGTTTAAAAAATGTGCAGGTTTGCTAGAATTTCCTATGTGCTGTCTGAGTTAAGGCCCAAATTCCACAATTACCCATTTTGCAAATGAAAGGGACAGATTAGAGTGAAAATGTAATGTGTCCATGTTGCTTTGAGGTCCTTTCCTGTCCTGGACACTAGGCGTACACACACAAGTGGGGTACCTTTTTTATAGCTAGACATGTGGGAGCATCGAATATTTGTTATTGCCAATTGTATTTCACTGTGTCTGTGCCTTCCAAATGTAAGCCAGTGTGTAAGAAAGAAGGCATCCTGAAAAATACCTTCTAAATCATATGCTAGTACGGGTACCCACAAATGGGAGATATTAAAAAAAACAGTGTTCCTAAACTCCATACCTTGTGCCCATTTCAGAAATACACAGCTTTCTTCTCCACCAATTTTTCACTCTAGATATTACCCCATACTCATCTTTTCTCTGTACACAATGAAAAATTATTGTACGGTGCAGCTCAGCTGTTGGCTCTGGCTATATCCTGTTCTTAACGAATCTACAAACCCTACATATTCCCGCAACCAGATGGGTATAGAGGACATAACTGGATAGTGCTTTTGTAAATCACCCATCGTGACAAAAATTTACAGATGAAAACGTTATCACGAATGGCCATTTTTCTTACTAAATTTAAATATTATTTTATGTCAAAAGTTAGTTTATTTAGGGAAACCTTGAGGGATATACACATATGACCCTTTGGGGAATTCAGAATTTTGTCTATTTTGCGGAAAAATATAGCTTTCCTGGATCACCCATGGGTTTCACACTGGTTTTCACCACAAACTGGAAGTAGGTTAAAAGCACAAAAATAGGAAAAAGGGTCTACCTTTTTGAAAAATACCAAAACTGTGATAAAAAAATTGTTTTCCGGATTCAGCTCTGCTATTCCGCAGGATGTAAGCGTCATGCACTGAGCCAGGGAATTTGGCATTCACATGGGAGATGTACTGGTCTGCCAAACACACCATCTGCACATTCATGGAATGATAACTCTTCCGGTTTCTGTACACCTGTTCACTCCTGCGGGGGGGTTCCAAAGCCACATGTGTCCCATCAATGGCACCTATGATGTTGGGGGTATGTCCCAGGGCATAGAAGTCACCTTTCACTGTAGGCAAATCCTCCACCTGAGGGAAAACTATGTAGCTCCGCATGCGTTTCAGCAGGGCAGACAACACTCTGGACAACACATGGAAAACATAGGCTGGGACATCCATGATGCTATGGCCACTGTTGTTTGAAATGACCCACTTGCAAGGAAATGGAGTACTGACAGCACCTGCACTTGAGGGGGGATTCCTGTGGGATGGTGGATAGCTGACATCAGGTCTGGCTCCAGCTGGGCACACAGTTCCAGGATTGTGGCACGATCAAGCCTGTAGGTGATGATCTCATGTCTTTCCTCCATTGTCGACAGGTCCACCAGCGGTCTGTACACCGGACGATGCCGCCATCTCCTCACATGTCCCAACGGACGGTGCCTATGAATGACAACAGCGACCACAGAGTCAACCAACTCAGAGGTACGTACCCACAGCTTACACAGAACACAAATCATAATCTGAAATTTGGCCTGTATGAGTGTTGAGGCAAGGCCTAGGTATGTGTGACGCAGTTAAAAATTAAGCCATGTGGGCCCCTGAAATGGCGGCTGCCTGACCTGTAAATGGGACAATGGGATGTGATGTAACTGCACTGGCGTACACCGTCGCGGTAGGCGGTCGAAGACCGCGGCGTAATTCTGCATTGGTTCACATTGGACCCTATGGGTCCCAGGAGCCAATGACGATGTACGCCTGCGGTGACGGTACGCACCGCCGCGGACGTGACCGCCATTTTCTATCTGTTCAATCACTCGATACCTGATCTTCGACAGGAGAGGACCTACACTGCAAGTGCTGCTGTGACCTCAGTCTGGAAGAGACAATGGCTCGTGCGCCTGGGGAAAGGGCCCCTGCCTTCACATCGGAGGAGTTGGAGAAACTCGTGGATGGGGTCCTCCCCCAGTACACGCTACTCTACGGTCCTCCAGACAAACAGGTAAGTACACTGGGAGCATGCTGTATGGGCTATGCCATTGTGGAGTGGGGTGGATGAAAGATGGGGGGGGGGAGATTGAGGCGTGCATGAAATGACGGTGAGTGCATGTGCCACATGGCAAGGGTAGGGATGGGGGCCAATGACTGTGACGGTGCAGTTGATAATAACGTTTCTTTTCCCCCTGTACAATTCAGGTAGGTCAGCGTCCACCAGAGAAAGGATATTTGGCGTGCCATCGCCAAGGAAGTCCGGACCCTGGTGGTCCACCACAGACGGAGCACCCACTGCCGTAAGAGATGGGAGGACATTCGCTGCTGAAGCAAGAAGACGGCGGAGGCCCAGCTGGGGATGGCCGCCCAACGTGGGAGGGGTGCCCGTCGCACCATGACCCCCGTGATGTTCAGGTTCCTGGCGGTGGCATACCCGGAGTTGGATGGGCGCTTGAGGGCATCACAGCAGCCACAAGGGGGTGAGTACTCTCTCATTCTGCTGATTTTGCGTGCAGTGGAGGTGTCTGGATGGGGGAGGTGGGCTGTGGGTTTCCCTAGGCCAGGGCGAGTGTGCTAGTTAGGTCCCCTTGTTCTGGCAGACCCTGTGGCACCCCACCCCACCTGTGTACAGTGCCAAGTTCACCTAGTCAGGCTCCTGTGTCATCCATGTGTGCAGATGTCGGCCATAGCCTTGTAGGCCATGTCCCAGGCACTGAACAGTGGACCCCAAGTGCGCGGCGTAGTACAGGGGGCTTCTGTGTCTGTCGTATCCGCCAATGGTAGCGGTAATGCATGCACTCAACATGTCTTTCTTCTGTCGCCCTCCCCTTTTTGTGGTCTCCCTGTTCTTGTGTGCATTAGCATCATCAGGCGGAGGAGCAGTGGCACCGGAGCAGGAGGGAGGTGCATCCCACATGGCCCTGGAGGACGAGACTACGGACTCGGAGTTCACCAGTGGGACGGAGGGCGAGGGGAGCTCCACTGGTGGGACAGGAGCTGACACCAGTGACACAGACTCGTCCTCTGATGGGAGCTCCCTTGTGGTGGTGGCAACATCTGTGCCCCCCGCATCTACAGGTACAGCCGCCACCTCCCCTACCAGCACCGCCCTCCCAGCAGCCCCTCAGCCTTTGCCCCGTGCCCGCTCACCCAGGAGGGTGGGCATCACCTTCGCCCCAGGCACCTCAGGCCCTGCCACAGTCACCCCTGCTGCCCTCAGTGAGGAGGCCATTGACCTCCTCAGGTCCCTCACTGTTGGTCAGTCTACCATTTTGAATGTCATCCAGGGTGTAGAAAGGCAGTTGCAACAAACAAATGCATTCCTGGAGGGCATTCATTCTGGTCAGGCGGCCCTTCAGTGAGCTTTTCAGACTCTGGCCTCAGCACTGATGGCAGCCATTGTCCCTATCTCTAGCCTCCCCCCTCAACTTCCTCCACCCAGACCCAATCCCCTCTACCTCAGCCTATCCCAAGCACACCTTCAGACCAGCATGCACACACCTCAACACACAAGGGAAGCTCAGGCAAACATTAGCACCACACATCCCACAGGCACTCACGCAAGCATCACACACATGCAGACACACCAACATCCACTGCCTCCAATGCGTCCCCCTCCTCCTTGTCTCCCTCCTCCCTCCCTGTCTCATCTCCACTCACACCTGCATGCACTACATCTACAACCACTACTTCCATCACCAGCACACACACCACCACACTCCGATCACGTGCAGTCACCACCCACACTACTATTCACATGTCCCCTGTGTCCTCTCCTAGTGTGTCTGTGACGCCCCCTCCCAAGATACACAAACGCAGGCACACGCCCACCCAACAGCCATCCACCTCACGACAGCCTCCAGCGCATGCACCTTCACCCAAATTCACCAAACAAACACCTCCTACAACCACAACCTCTTCCTCCACTCCCAAACCCCCTCCAGCTACCCGTCCCAGTGTTCCTAAGAAACTTTTCCTGTCCAACCTTGACCTCTTTTCCTCCCCTCCCCCACCCCGTCCGTCTCCTAGGGCCCGACTCTCCAGGTCCCAACCTAGCACCTCAGCCACAACATCTCCGGGACCAGTGGTGCCTGTAGTCACCGGAATCTGGAGTGCACCGGCCACCAGGGCAGCCAGTGCGGCACGGAGCCACAGCACGGACAGTCCTCCACCTGTCTAGCATCAAAAGTTGGCCAGTGCCCGGCGGGAGAGGCAGAAGACTCCAGCTACCAAAGCCGCTCCCAGGGGTACAGGTGGGAGTGTGGAGTCAGCTGCGACACCTTCCAAGGTGGGGAAGGCCCACAAGAAAGTCAGCAAGTCTGAGAAGAGCAGCACGGTGGAGAAGACCACCATCATCCCCGCTGCCCAGGAGGCCACCGCCACCCGCCCAGCTGCCCAGGAGGCCACCGCCAGCACCAGCACTGCTGCCCAGGAGGCCACCACCATCATCCCCGCTGCCCAGGAGGCCACCGCCAGCACCAGCCCTGCTGCCCAGGAGGCCACCGCCAGCACCAGCCTGCTGCCCAGGAGGCCAGCACCAGCTCTGCTACCCAGGACAGGACCGCCAGCACCAGCCCTGCTGGGCCATGAAGGACCGCCAGCACTAGCCCCGCTGTGCCATGAAGGACCGCCAGCACCAGCCCCTCTGGGCCATGAAGGACCGCCAGCACCAGCCCCGCTGGGCCAGACAGGACCACCAGCACCAGCCCCGCTGGGCCAGACATGACCACCAGCAGCTGAGTCACTGCAAAGGACCCCTCCGCCACAAGCACCGCTGAACAGGGCACCGCCGCCACAAACACCACTGAACAGGGCACCGCCGCCACAAGCACCGCTGAACAGGGCACCGCCGCCACAAGCACCGCTGAACAGGGCACCGCCACAACAAGCACCGCTGCCAATGACAACGCCGCAACAAGCACCGCTGGCCCATGAGCACCAAGGGCACTGACGCTACTCAGTCCGTCACGAGCAGGATGATGCACTCTGGGCACAAAGTCCCCTCCAGAACCAGTGGAGACAAACATCCACTACCTCTGTCCTTGGCAGGATGAAGCACTCTGAGCACAAAGCCCCCTCCAGAACCAGTGGAGACAAACATCCACTACCTCTGTCCTTGGCAGGATGAAGCACTCTGGGCACAAAGCCCCCTCCAGAACCAGTGGAGTCTGTTATCCACTTGAGAGACTGTGGCTTTGCACTCCCCAGGATGTAACAGTGGGCAAACCACCCACTTGTGAGACTTGAGAGACTGTGGCTTTGCACTCCCCAGGATGGAAAAGTGGGCTAACCACCCACTTGTGAGACTTGAGAGACTGTGGCTTTGCACTCCCCAGGATGGAACAGTGGGCAAACCACCCACTTGTGAGACTTGAGAGACTGTGGCTTTGCACTCCCCAGGATGGGACAGTGGGCAAACCACCCGCTTGTGAGACTTGAGAGACTGTGGCTTTGCACTCCCCAGGATGGAACAGTGGGCAAACCACCCACTTGTGAGACTTGAGAGACTGTGGCTTTGCACTCCCCAGGATGGAAAAGTGGGCTAACCACCCACTTGTGAGACTTGAGAGACTGTGGCTTTGCACTCCCCAGGATGGAACAGTAGGCAAACCACCCACTGTAGAGACTTGAGAGACTGTGGCTTTGCACTCCCCAGGATGGAACAGTGGGCAAACTACCCACTGTAGAGACTTGAGAGACTGTGGCTTTGCACTCCCCAGGATGAACAGTGGCCATGTGGCCCCCTCGTGGATTTTTGCATCGTGCACTCAACCGGCTGAGGTGCACCTCCTTTCCCTTCCCCCTGAGGTGCCTGTTTTATTGCTATCTGATGACCCTGCAGTGTTCTCTCCGTCATTTCGGGGATTGGGTGTGGGCCTCGCCCATACCGTGTGGGCCCAGTGTTCCACGGACTTCAATGGAGCACTACCTGGACTACTATTCTTGGTGTATATTTTGTTTATATTGTATATATATATTATTGCATACTGGATTTTAATATATTACAATGGTTACACTAATTTCCTTTTGTCCTTGCATTCTTCCCGGGGGGGTAGGGGGTGTAACTGTTATGTATCATGCTGTATTAGTGTGTGTGTTGTCGTGGGTGAGGATGGGGGTGGGGGTGTTGCGTGTGTGTGTCACTCTCTTTTCCCTCCCCCCTCCCCTGTGTCGTAGGTGCAGTACTCACGTGGTCTTTGCCGCCGGCATTCGTGCTTCTGGTAGAGGAGCAAGAAGATGAGGGCTGGCAGGATGTGGAGTTCGGGTTTCATGGCGTCCGGATTCCTCGTGGGGTGTGTAGAGGTGAGCGTTTTCCCTTCGAAGTCCTGTTTCCGCCGTGTTTTGGTTCGCGGTGAATCCACCCCGGAAAAGGTGGCGGATTGGTAGGTTGTGATACTGTGGGCAGTACATTGTCTTCCGCCTGTCTGTTGGCGGTGACCGCCAAGCTGTTTGTTTGTACCGCCATGGCGGTCGGAGTGTTAAAGTGGCTGTCTTTGTTGGCGGTTTCCTCCACGGTCGTGATTCCAATTTTTTTTTCCGCCGGCCTGTTGGCGGTCTTACCGCCGCTATAACACTGACCGCCAGGGTTGTAATGAGGGCCCATATCTTCATCTGCTCCCAATCAAAAGTTATCTCTTGTAAAACAAATTTAAGAGTTTTTCACTACCAGGACATATAAAACTTAAACCCACATGTCCTACTTTTTAAATACCATGCACTGTGCCTTAAAAGGCCTAGAAAATCATACAAATGTTACTAGACCTGCAGATCTAATGTCTTGCATAATTTACTTGACCTAAATGTAATATACTTGACCCATAAACTGGTATTCACAAATGAGACCACCTTCCAATAAATTAGTTCAGCATTTATGTTGCACAAAAAAAAAATTTGTTTGATTTAATAGATTAAAATTTTGCTCAATGTATAATAGGGATCTAGCCCACATATAGGATACCAATGACCCCTAACTTGTGTCTTAGTTCACTAATAGTATTGTCATCAGGATGGGGACAAGAATGTTTCTCTGTTCACGTTTAAAAACTCTCACTTTTAATAAATATTTACTAAAGCATGATGTGGTAGCACACTGTGATTTACAGCAGCTCAATTTCCATTGAAATGGCCACAGGCTGTCCCATTAAGTAGTTCTAATGATACAACTATATAGTGTATAAACAATAATGTGTTTCAGCAAAAATATTTTTCATTTGCACATCACAAGTTAATTGTTCAGATTTGTTGTGATCACACAGCATTATAGAAATGTGCTTTCCTATTTATTGACATATATTTTGAAATATGTGTACAGTTCATTTACAAGTTATTTAAATGTTGGGTGTTAGAAAAAAAAACTGACATTCTACAGACTTTCATCTCACACTCCTACAGCATAATTGTCATATGCTTTACAAAATCCTCTAAATTTTCAGTCAGAGAAAGAAACTTAAACATCGACCTCATGGATAAAATAAGCAGCAAACTGTAAGACGACATAAGTATTTTGACTTCTCTCTTTGACTGTAGGGGAAATGTGACATGATAAAAAAAGATTTAAAGGCATATGAATTTTTCATTTACTTTCTGAGTGAACAGAATACTTGTTCTTTACACCTTGCCAGAACAGGGTAGTAGGCTCTAAAAATAGCTTGCCCCGATAAAATCTGACTCATCATAGTGAGTGAAGGAGTAGATTTCTTGGGGCTTGTCTATGGGCTTTTAGGGGCATACCTTAGGGGTCATATAGTATTAAAAAGGAAGGTTTAGACCTGGCAGAAGGTTTATTTTGCCAGGTCGAAATGGGAATTTAAAACCTCACTACTGGTTGTGGTGTAGGCCTGAGACATGTTTTAAAAGGCTACTCTAGTGGGTGACACAATGACTACTTCAGGCCCACTAGCAGCAATTCATTTACAGGCCCTGGGTACATGCACTACCATTTTACTAGGAACGTACAAGTAAATTAAATATACCAACCGGGTAGATGCCAATTTTAACACATTTTAGGGCAAAAACACAAGCACTTTACCACTGGTTGGCTAGGAAAAAGTGCACAGAGTCTTAATGCTAACAAAACGGGCTCAGCAACAGAAAGCAACAATCTTCGGGATACCCTCCAAAAAGGGCCTAGTCCAACAGCTGGTTTACTAATTGTTATCTTAAGTTAATGTGAAAGTAACAGAGAATGATCCACATAAATATCTGTTTAGCGTGTTATGGGTATGGATGGGTGTGCTGAAGGACTATGCCATTTTTCATTGAACTGGACGTTCAATTTCCCATTGACTGATCTGTTCAGAGTGAATTCTAGACAGGTTTGGCTATACAGGTACAAAGTGATGATGCAAAGTGTGTGTGAGGCAGTGATATGTCTCAGATGGTTTTAGTGAATGGTTCTAAATATCACTCCACCACTATATTGCAATGGTTTCATTAGGGGCTGGGCCAAAGGGTGATAATTGGTTAAATCTTAGCTTTTAGAAGTTCATTTATCATCCAAGCTTCTATATTACGCCTGATGGTCTTATTTCCTCTTATAGATTTGCTTGCTGACCCGTCATAATTTTTTTAAGTACCCCATGAAAACGCAGGTATCTATAGGTAATATAAATGGAGACTTTAGAGTTTGCATTCTTTTTCTATCTCTTGATATTTTTTAAAGCATTAAGTACTCAGCCCTAGTAGATAAGTCTTTCATGTGTAAATGTTCACAAACAATAACAACTAAGAAAAAAACCCTATAACTGGTGATGACACCTCCAGGACCCTCAAGAAATAACCCAATTTTACTTCTTTTAGCCAGTTGTTCTGAGTTGTGTTTGTCTCTTACTGAAATTGTTCCTTTTTTTCCTCTTTACTAAAAAAAGAATAATTCACAATCCTGAAAGCAAGCTCTAAAGAAAAGGATCCTGTCACCTTCTTTTTATCTTCTTTGTCCCTTCCTGTAATTGTCCACAACACATTTCTGGGTCATATTGCCAGGACATGGGCTTCTTCTGTTCGGTCTGGGAAATCTACCAGCCTCTGCCTTCCTTGTACTCCTGCATATAGCCAGCATGTTTCACCTGACTGTTGTCAACAGTGGGAAGTCTGCCTCTTCTGCCTACGCTTTTGTCCATCTTGGCATCCTTGCCACCATTGTATTGTTTGCCCCCTAAGTGCCCTCATGATCATTGGTGTATTCGCTGTCTTTGGTATCTTTAGCTTGTCTGCATTCTCATCCTTCTTGGCTCCATGAGGCTCTGGTCCGAGTATCCATGTGGGCGTTCTCAATACTTCCCTCTTGACCCCTAGTCCATCAGTCATCTTCCTCTCCCTGCTACCCTGCATCCATCCTTTCTCTCCCTCCCTTGTTTCTATCAATGTCCTTCTGCTCTTCCTTTCTTTCTCTGCCCAGGTCCCACGTAGTTGTAGTTGCTGTCCTCTTCTGCCGTTGTCTCCCTGAGGAAATGAAGGTAACTATTCATCCCTGCCACAATGCGTTATATTACAGGACAAAAATATTGCATCCTCTGCATCAACCTAAACACTACAATCCAGAGTAAGTGTAGCATAAGTGTGAACAGAAGCATAATAAACGCAGACTTACTTCGTTAATGTAGTTGTAGACAGTGTAGTGGATGCACTATTTTTTAGGTTGACAGTGATCACCTAATTATAGTGTCACTCAACGATGTTTGTTGGGAAGTTGTTAGAAAAGTGATGTTGAGTGAGCTATGTTATGCCAAATTTAAGGGTTTGGTGTTATGTTTTGCACATCAATGCTTTGTTTAGGATGTTCTGCTTTGAAAAGGAAACGTGTTAATGTAGCTGGAAAGGTGTTGTTTATTGAGTATAGATAGGTAGAACATTCTGTTGAATGCACAATGAAAAGCAATTACTTCACAGCAGAGTTATCTTGTGTATGTGGTAAGTGTGCCCACTGTGAGCTGATAAGGTGTCTGTGTGATGTCTGTCTCATAGAGATGCCCACCTGGTCACCAAACCTCTGCTGCGATGCATACTTGTGAGGTATTAAGTCACATAAAATGAAATACAGAACAGTGTAGGTTTTAGAAACATCAGTGCACAGTTTGGCATAGTTAACCCCCACTTAATGCCTAGTATCTGAAGTGATTTTGACTGGAAGTGATCTGGGTTCCTGCTAACTAGGTCCCCAGTGCCATATCTCTTTCCCACAGTTGCACAGTTGTTTCCCCAATTGGCAAAACCTTTATCACCTTCTGTAAGTCCCCAGTAAATGGTACCACTGGTACACAGGTCCTGGCGTACTAAAGAGGGGCCCTATGGGCTGCACAAGAATTGTGCCACCCTAAGGGACCACTCACCAAGCACATGACAGGCTGCCATTGCAGGCTGCATGTCAGTGCAGAAAAAAGTGAATGTCTCCTAGCTCTGCATGCAATATATGTAAGTCACCTGTCTAGCAGGCCTTTACAGCCCTACGGCAGGGTGCATTATATTATATGTGAAGGCATATCTGCACAAGCAGATATGCCCCTGCTATGTCTTTGTCAATTCTCAGTTATAGTAAGTGACCAGGCAAGCCATTTTAAATGCATGTTCTGGACACTGGTCAATACAACTTCCCCAGCTACATGATGGCTTCACTTAAGATAGGGATGTTCGGTATCAAACATCTTGCATTGGTAAATCTGCACTGATGCCAGTGTTGGATTTACCAATACATGCACCCAGAGGGCACCTTCGCGGTGCACCCTGAAAACCTACCAATTACTAGTGTGTTGACTGACTGGTTCTGGCCAGTTGAGCCACTTTAGCCACATTTCTAACCCCCTAAGGTGACAGCCAGTGCTCTTGGAGGCCAGAGACAAAAGTCTGCACTGGGTGGTGTTGTTGAGACTTCCTCCAGGCAGGATGAACATTCCAGGGTGAGAAGTTTCAAAGGCCTAGCCACCTTTGTAATGCAACCCAGGTCTCTCCAGATGGCGGTTATGGCCAACCCATCTGTCCTGACCCCATTTCTTCATGGCAAGACAGGAGGGAAAATTTGTTAGGAGGTGTTTTCCACATCATTCCAGTCCCACTCCTAAAGTGGACGAACTGAAGTGGACACAATTTTGTAAATTCCTCCATCTTGTTTTGGAGGGAATTAGACCTCTAGGGTCATGGTTATGCCCACTTCCCAACGGAAGTGATCATAGAGAGGATGTGGACAACCCTTTGACTGCCACTTGGCACTCCCTGTAACATCACTTACTTGAATAGTTAGTTGACACACCTGAACCAAAGAACTCAGATCCTGATGACCTAAGAAGCCCAAGGACACAGAAGAGTTGTACCAGGAGAAAAGGAGTAAAGAAACAGCTGACCTGGTACCGACCATGCCGGCCTGTCTGCAACCTTCGACGGACTCTGCACCAAAAGACCACTTGTCTCACAGCTGAGCTTCCAGAAACCCAGGAGGACTGCCTCCCTTAAAAAAAGACTCAAGACTCCTATGAGCAGCGGACCTGCTCCCTAGCAAACTCTAAAGAAAGGACTCTGCAGCCTCCAGAACTGCAAAGACCTGACACCTGAAGTCACCACTTCACCCACCGCCACGGACCGAAGAGAGTGGACCTCTAGTGCCAACAAGATTCCCCTGATCCCCAGAGTCCAAGTAAGTTTAGACCAAACATCTAAGTTTACCTTTGTGATTCGGGCCCTATGATTTTGACCCAATGTTGCAGACTCAAGAATTCCTTTAACCCCTTCGCTGCCAGGCCTTTTCCCCTCCTGTGCAGAGCCTTTTTTTGGCTATTTGGGGCAGTTTGTGCTTAGGCCCTCATACCTTTTTGTTCACATAAGCTACCCATGCCAAATTTGCATCCTTTTTTTCCAACATCCTAGGGATTGTAGAGGTACCCAGACTTTGTGGGTTCCCCTGAAGGAGACCACGAAATTAGCCAAAATA
Source organism: Pleurodeles waltl (assembly GCF_031143425.1). NCBI lineage: Eukaryota > Metazoa > Chordata > Amphibia > Caudata > Salamandridae > Pleurodeles > Pleurodeles waltl. Next base: position 392,482,293 of record NC_090442.1, on the reverse strand, counting down.
CAGTGAACATTTTTGTTTTTTTTAAATGGGAAAAAGGGCTGCAGAAGAAGGCTCATGTTTTTTTCCCTGAAAATGGCATCAACAAAGGGTTTGCGGTGGTAAAATCACCATCTTCCCAGCTTTCAGGAACAGGCAGAGTTGAATTAGAAAACCCATTTTTCAACACAATTTTGACATTTTATTGGGACATACCCCATTTTTACTATTTTTTGTGCTTTCAGCCAGCCTCCTTCCAGTTAGTGACAGTAACAGGTGAGAAACTAATGCTGGATCCCAGACAGCTAAACATTTCTGAAAAGTAGACAAAATTCTGAATTCAGCAAGGGGTAATTTGTGTAGATCCTACAAGTGTTTCCTACAGAAAATAACAGCTGAATTAAAAGAATGTTGAAATCGAGGTGAAAAAAATTGACATTGTTCTCCATGTGTTACTCTGTAACTTTTTCCTGCAATGTCAATTTTTTTAAAACAATATATCGTTACATCAGCTGGACTCTTCTGGTTGTGGGGATATATAGGGCTTGTAGGTTCATCAAGAGCCCTAGGTACCCAGAGCCAATAAATGAGCTGCACCTTGCAATGGGTTTTCATTCTACACCAGGCATACAGCAATTCATTTGCTGAAATATAAAAAATGTGAAAAATAGGTATCAAGAAAACCTTTGTATTTCCAAAACTAGCAGTTAAAACTGCGCACACAGACACTGCAGTGGCAGGTCTGAGACATGTTTATAGGGCTACTCAGGTGGGTGGTACAATCAATGCTGCAGGTCCAGTGTTAGCATTTGATTTACAGGTCCTGCGCACTCTTAGTGCACTTTACTAAGGACTTACTGGTAAACCCAATATGCCTGTTGGGGTAAACCAATTGCTAATACCATTTTAGAAAGGGAACACTTGCACTTTAGCACTGGTCAGCAGTTTTAAAGTGCCCAAAGTCTATTAACCCCTTTGCTGCCAGGCCTTTTCCCCCTCCTGTGCCAGGCCTTTTTTTGCCTATTTGGGGCAGTTCGCACTTAGGCCCTCATAACTTTTTGTTCACATAAGCTAACCAAGCCAAATTTGCGTCCTTTTTTTCCAACATCCTAGGGATTCTAGAGGTACCCAGACTTTGTGGGTTCCCTTGAAGGAGGCCAAGAAATTGGCCAAAATACAGTGAAAATTTCGTTTTTTTAAAAAAAAAATGGAAAAAGTGGCTGCAGAAGAAGGCTTGTGGATTTCCCCCTGAAAATGGCATCAACAAAGGGTTTGTAGTGCTAAACTCAGCAGCTTCCTAGCTTTCAGGAACAGGCAGACTTGAATCAGAAAACCCAATTTTTCAACACAATTTTGGCATTTTACTGGGGCATACCCCATTTTTGCAATTTTTTGTGCTTTCAGCCTCCTTCCAGTCAGTGACAGGAATGGGCATGAAACCAATGCTGGATCCCAGAAACCTAACCATTTCTGAAAAGTAGACAAAATTCTGAATTCAGCAAGGGGTCATTTGTGTAGATCCTACAAGTGTTTCCTACAGAAAATAACAGCTGAATTAAAAGAATATTGAAATCGAGGTGAAAAAAATTGACATTTTTCTCCATGTGTTACTCTGTAACTTTTTCCTGCAATGTCAATTTTTTTAAAACAATATATCGTTACATCAGCTGGACTCTTCTGGTTGTGGGGATATATAGGGCTTGTAGGTTCATCAAGAACCCTAGGCACCCAGAGCCAATAAATGAGCTGCACCTTGCAATGGGTTTTCATTCTACACCAGGCATACAGCAATTCATTTGCTAAAATATAAAAAATGTGAAAAATAGGTATCAAGAAAACCTTTGTATTTCCAAAATGGCCACTAGATAAGGTGTTGAGAAGCAGTGGTTATTTGCACATCTCTAAATTCTGGGGTGCCCATACTAGCATGTGAATTACAGGGCATTTCTCAAAGAGACGTCTTTTTTACACACTGTCTTACATTTGGAAGGAAAAACTGTAGAGAAAGACGAGGGGCAATAACACTTGTTTTGCTATTCTGTGTTCCCCCAAGTCTCCCGATAAAAATGGTACCTCACTTGCATGGGTAGGCCTAGCACCCGCGACAGGAAACACAAAATGGACACATCACATTTTCACAAATAAATCAGAGCTGTTTTTTGCAAAGTGCCTAGCTGTGGATTTTGGCCTCTAGCTCAGCCGGCCCTTGGGGAAACCTAGCAAACCTGTGCATTTTTGAAAACTAGGCACTTAGGGGAATCCAAGATGGGGTGACTTGTGGGGCTCTGACCAGGTTCTGTTACCCAGAAGCCTTTGCAAACCTCAAACTTTGATCCAAAAAACACTATTTCCTCTCGTTTCGGTGACACAAAGTTCTGGAATCTGAGAGCAGCCACAAATTTCCTTCCACCCAGCGTTCCCCTAAGTCTCCTGATAAAAATGGTACCTCACTTGTGTGGGTAGGCCTAGCGCCAGCGACAGTAAAATGCCCCAAAACACAACGTGGACACACCACATTTTCACAAAGAAAACAGAGCTGTTTTTTACAAAGTGCCTAGCTGTGGATTTTGGCCTCTAGCTCAGCCGGCACCTGGGGAAACCTAGCAAACGTGCACATTTTTTAGCACTAGACACCTAGGGGAATCCAAGATGGGGTGACTTGTGGGGCTCTGACCAGGTTCTGTTACCCAGAATCCTTTGCAAACCTCAAAATTTGGCCCAAAAAACACTTTTTCCTCTCATTTCGGTGACAGAAAGTTCTGAATCTGAGAGCAGCCACAAATTTTCATCCACCGAACGTTCCTCCAAGTCTCTGGGTAAAAATGGTACCTCACTTGTGTGGGTAGGCCTAGCACCCGCGACAGGAAATGCCCCAAAACACAACGTGGACACACCACATTTTCACAAAGAAAACAGAGCTGTTTTTTTACAAAGTGCCTAGCAGTGGATTTTCACCTCCAGCTCAGCCGGCACCTGGGGAAACCTAGCAAACCTGTGCATTTTTTAAAACCAGATGCCTAGGGGAATTAAAGATGGGGTGACTTGTGGGGCTCTGACCAGGTTCTGTTACCCAGAATCCTTTGCAAACCTCAAAATGTGGCCCAAAAAACACTTTTTCCTCTCATTTCGGTGACAGAAAGTTCTGGAATCTGAGAGGAGCCACAAATTCCCTTCCACCCAGAGTTCCCCCAAGTCTCCCGATAAAAAGGGTATCTCACTTGTGTGGGTGGCCCAGGTGCCTGCAACAGAAAAATGGCAACAACCTGTAGAGACTGAAGGGATAGCACAGCGAGTTGATAAGCACATATTTTTCTTTTATACATCTTTTAGGCTGACTCTGCTTTGGGGACCCATGCAAGTGAGGTATCATTTTACTTGGAGGACCGAGGGGAACGCTGGGTGGTAGGAAATTTGTGCCGCAGTGGTGATCCTACATAGAAAAGTGAGGAAAATATGATTTTTTAAGCAAATTTTGAGGTTTGCCGAGGAGTCTGGGTAAGAAAATGTTGGGGGATCCAGGCAAGCCACACCTCCGTGGACTCCTTGGGGTGTCTATTTTTAAAACATGTCTGGGTTTGGTAGGTTTCCCTAGATGAAGGCCGCACCTGGGACCAAAAACATTGGTGCCCCCGCTCCCCCCCAAACACAGGTAGTTTTGCAATAGATCATTCTGGTGTTTCCACATACTTATGTGATGTTCCAAACACTAAAATTGTGAAAAGAAACTCACTTAGGTTATGTTAAAAAGACCCCTCACCCACCAACCAAGTTGGTGGCATGCTTCATCATCGGGGTCCCACCTGACACACCTAGCGTGTCACAAGTGTGCTGCGACGCCTGATTACAGCAGAGCAGGTTTTGTCATTTTTACCAAACATACTGGTTGGATTTGGCACGAGGGTGAGTGATGGTTCAGTGGATCAAAATTTATTAACAAGAGATTTCACAAAAATGAAATGCACTGTTAATAACTGAAAGGCCAAAAAATTTAACCAATGACTCACAGCTCGTGAGCTGTAAAGCCACGGCAATGCACCAACCGCTTTACAGTCCATTCACACACCTTTCATACATGACATGCACAAGACCATTCACGCCGCCAGCCACGGGCCCAGCACATTACAACACTCGCAACGACAGGCAGCGCTACTCAAGGGCCTATCACTTACATACGCCCACATGCCTGATACAGCAATCACACCAGCTGATGGGAGTGTGTGGACTGGCGTTTGGCTGGCAGTGTGTTGCAGTAGCCAACAGCAAGTCAATATGTACACCATCAGCCAAGCGCCACTCCACACAAAATGGCATCACTTTTTTTTTTTTTTAAACAAAGAAACCACTAACTAATTAGAAATAATTACAAAACTATAAACACAAAAGCTCTAACTAAGTACATGACAGAAATGCCAACCATGACACTGAACACATGAAAATACAAAACAGGCAGTTTACACTCATGGTTGTTCCCAGTAATTCTTCTGGGTGTGGTAATTCTTGAAACAACTGCCTACACACAGCCCAGGCTTTGAAGGACAATCTGGGCAGTACATTCGAGTCTCCCTCCGGGTACCTCTTCGAGCACACACTCTACATTTCTTAGCTGGAAAGTCTTTTTTGGGCGTGGGAGGAATGTGCTCAGCAAAGTGGCAATCTTTCAATCTAGCCAGATCCTCCAAAACTGCTTCTCTAGGAACTCTTGCCTGTTCCCCCACAATAAGGCTCTCTATAACTGAATCCTGAAATTTCACAAATGTCATCTTTGACTCTGGAGACCTATCCTTAAACACAATAAAAGCATTAAAAGTTGCTAAGTGGAAGAGGTGAATTGCTAACTTCTTATACCAAACGTAAGACTTACGAATAGCAGTATAAGGTTCCAACCTCTGATCAACTCTATCTACACCTTCCATGTGCTTATTATAATCTAAAATGCACATAGGTTTGCACACTTCACCAACCTGGCCCCAAACAGTCACGGGGAAGTACTGTCATCTTGGATGGTACTTAGCATGTAGACATCTCTCTTGTCTGAAAATTTCAAAGCTAGCAGCTCATCATTCCGCAAGGCACTGCACTGTCCCCTCTCAAGTTTTTTTACAGACAAGATCCATTGGATAGCCTTTCCGGTTACAACGAATTGTGCCACAAGCAACAGTGTCCACTCTAAACAATTCCTTGAACAACTGCACTCCAGTGTAAAAGTTATCTACATACAAATGGTGACCTTTGTTGAACAGTCATCTACCAAGTTCCCACACAATTTTCTGAGTAACTCCAAAAGTGGGAAGACAACCAGGGGGGTCAATACTGGAATCCCTAGCAGTGTAGACACGGAAACTATATACATATCCTGTACTACTTTCAGACAGCATATACAATTTAATTTCATATTGTGCCCTCTTGCTAGGAATGTACTGCCTAAAAACCAAACAACCTTTGAAGAGGACCAAAGACTCGTCCACAGCTACTTCTTTGCCTGGAACATGGACCTCTGAAAAACGATCTACAAAATGATCAAGTACAGGCCTAATCTTGAAAAGACGGTCAGAATCAGGGTGATCTCGTGGCAAGACTAATGCATTGTCAACAAAATGCAGCATCCTAAGAAGAAGCAAATACCGATTACGACTCATGGTTGCAGGAAATATAGCTGTTGCCATCAAGGGACTAGTAGACCAATAAGAAGCCAGTAACAGCTTCCTTATCAACCCCATCAAGAGAGTCAAACCCAAAAACCTTTTCATCTCCTCCAAATTTGTGGGAATCCACTGGGTAGCTCTAGAGTGTGGCCTATGTCTAGCAGCATTGTCCCTCAAATGCTGCTCCACATACAAATTAGTCTGCTCAACAATCTCTTCCAAAAACACATCATCCACAAATAATTCAAAGAAATTGACAGGCAAAAAGTTTTCTGTATTGACTGTACACCCCGGGAGACCAGTAAAGGCAGGCAACTATGGCTGCTCCATTTTGGGTCAACCCAGAGTTCAGGTCTTCTAAAGGGAAACCTTTCAGCCCCAGGTTGCTGCACTAATGGCACATCAGTGTCCTCCTCTAAAACAGGCCCTTCATCTGCACTGAGCGTGGATTCCTCATCAGAAGATTCCTCTCCGACAGAAACTTTACTGCCAGAATCTCTCACTTCCTCCTCTGCCTCAGATGCAGAGTCCGTCTCATAATCATGATCAGACAATGACTCAAAAAGCATACCAACCACCTGCTGAGCGGTCATCCTGTGGCTAGCCATGACCTTCCCTACAAAAATTAACTGGACAAATGCACCACCAACAACCAGCACTGTGTAAGATAAGTAATAAAGTGTAGCTTTATCGGTAAGAGTTATAAACTCAAAAACTATACCGTTCACTTGCCTGAAAAAGCTTGAGTCACCAGCAACTACTGTACACAGACACAGCAATCACCAATGATATCCCACTAAAAAGAATGAAATAAAAGCAAATTAGAGATAAGACAACACAAATATCATTGTGCACAAATCTAAGGACAATTTCACACACAATCCTGTATATAGTACACCACCTACAAACAGGTGATTCATGCATGGCAACAATACTCCTTTGGAGTAAATTGTTTTTACTTACCTAAAACATGCAACTATGCAAACCGCGGCCAATCACCGCCAAAACCGCAAGGAGCCACAGCAAAGAAAGCAAAAGCTTTGAACTAGAACAAAAAGGAGAATTTTTTTTTTATCACAAATGCAAATACTTTGTCAGTTGACAAACACCCCACCATCAAGCATTTACAAATTGGTGCCTAAGTGGATTCTGCCATATGAGCAGATGGGCCTACTAAAAAATAGACCTATCTGCCCAAAGGAGGACAGAAAATACCTTTAGTAGTGTGTCCCCAAGGGGAGCGACCCTTGCCCAAGGGGCCACCGCCAAACAAAAAAACAAAAAAACACACACACTATCCCTGCTGCCTAAGTGGCTTCTGACCCCCTTGGGGGCAATGGGCCTAAACAAAAATAGGCCCACGTGCCCCCAAGGGGGCAAGAAATGGGCAACAGTTCAATGCCCCCATTGAGGGTGTGCCCCCTTTCCCAAACGGACGCCCCCCCACATAAATAAACATTTTAAAAAATCCCTGGCGTTCTAGTGGTTTCTGCCCCCCTTGGGGACAGATCAGCCTAGAAATAATAGGCCGACCAGAGGGGGCAGTAATGGCCTTGGTACACGTGCCCCCAAAGGGGGGTGACCCTTGCCCAAGGGGCCCCCCCATCCACTAACACACACACACTATCTCTTGTGTCTAAGTGGCTTCTGCCCCCCTTGGGGGCTGATGGGCCTAAAAAAAAATAGGCCCATCTGCGCCCAAGGGGGGCAGAAATGGGCAACAGTTCAATGCCCCCCTTGGGGGGGCGCCCCTCGCCCAAGGGGACACCCTCCCAATTAAATAAACAAATAAAAAAATATCCCTGGCGTTCTAGTGGTTTCTACCCCAAAAATAAATAGCTGATCTGCCCCCAAGGGGGGCAGAAATGGCCACAGGTAACATGCCCCCAAAATGGGAGCGACCCTTGCCCAAGGGGCTGCTCCCATACACCAAAATAATGCATTATAAAAACCACAAAAAAATCCCTGGCGTCTAGTGGTTTCTGCCCCCCTTGGGGGAAGATCAGCCTAAAAATAATAGGCCGATCTGCCCCCAAGGGGGGCAGAAATGGCCACAACACCTTCCCCTGGTGCCTCATTGTTCCAAACCCCCCACCCGCCAGAGGAGAAACTCACCTGTTTCTCCCTTCGTCGCACTGGAAGCAAATGGCTTCCAGTGCGACCGGCACCTTGTAATGATCTCAGCTCGCTGACGTCATTACGGAGAGGGGGGTGGGGGTGGAAGGGGAAGGGCTTCCCCTTCCATCCCTGCCTTGGGTGGGTGGGTGGAAAGCCCACAGAGGGAGCACTAGCGCTCCCTCTGAGCTCAGTACCCAGGACGTAATGGTTTCGTCCTCGGCACATGAGCTTCGTGCCGTAGGACGTAACCAGTACGTCCACAGCACAGAAGGGATTAATACGAACAAAAATACCCTGTGCCCAGTGATATTTTGCCTCTTGAACAGTATGATTTTATAATCTATACTGATGGTTCAGCTCAGCCTGTGATTGGCACAAAACAGCAAAATTCTGCTGCTTGCTCAGCAATACACCGTCATGAAGAAGGGCAAATTCCAGCCAATAAAAATGTTTACACAGTCCCTAGGGCAGTGGTCTCCAAACCTTTTAATGCAGCACCCCCCCAGTTGGAAAATAAAAATAATTTCCCCCCCACATAATTTTTCACGATTATTTTATAAAGATGGCAATGTTTAAATATGCCTAGACTTATTTAAACATGGCAGTTTAGTACTCTTACCTTTTAAAAAATACAATAACATGCTTCTGCTTTTGCTTAATGCTGGTTTTGGCCAGAGTCTTGCACCCCTTCTGGGATCACTTGAGGCCCCCCTAGGAGCACCCGCCCCCCAGTTTGAAAACCTCTGCCCTAGGGTATTGTACTACCCAGGTGGCTGAATTTAAAGCACTGATTCTGGCATTAGAGAATACAGTTTCTTCATACTGATAGTGTGTGATATGTATTACTATCCCCAGTCCTACTATAACAATTTGCGTTATAGGCACCTGAATGGATTGACAGACTCCAAAGGGAATACTGTCAAGCATAAATTCCTTTGGGGAAAAGTTTGACATCTTAAAGATTGCTTGCCACGGGCTCAATGTAATTCATACATTGAGTCACCAACATGTTGGGATACACGTTGCAGGGAATTCACTGGCTGATGAAGCCACAAAAGCAGCAGCCAGACTGCTGCAGTAGCTGTGATTAATCGTTATCATGGCATGGCTGCAATCACTGCTTTGCACAGTGGCGTTCCTTTACCTAAAATATATCCAGCAAACATTCATATCTGTTGAGTGCCCAATATATTCCTTTTGCCCATATTCCAGGTGTGGTTGATTGAGTGATACCCAACCAAGACCACAGGCTAGAACTAATTATAGCTGCTCATGAGGGATTGATGTCTGTACATGCTAGTGTGGCAACAACAGTTTCTCTACTTCAGAAATGCTATTGGTGGCATGGTCTGTCCAAGCAGACAAAGCAATATGTCCTCAGCTCACCATTTCATGCCCACCACAGGCACCCCTCTTAGTTTCAAATAAACCCCTCCAATGTGTGTATTTAGGTCATTGTGTATCTTTAAATTCTGGTGGCATTTACATTAATTCTACTGGCTGTAGATTCATGTTGTAGATTCCTATGGGCGTGGCCACCATGATTTGCTGATGCTTCAACTGTTATTAAAGATTTGCAAGTCTTTGTGGGGACATATGCTATAGCAACATTCCACTCGGACCAGGGACCTACGTTTTCCTTTAAGGCTTACAGGAATACCATGGGAACCCTTAGTGTTGCTGTGCATTAATCCTCTCCCTATAATCCTGAGGGAATTAGAGATAGTGGAAAAGAAGAACCATGACTTGAAGCAATCCTTACCAGCTTGAGTATTACATTCAGATCGTAGTTGGATCCATCACTTGTATGTAGTCCAGAGAGCTTTGAATAATCTGACTGGAAATTCTTTAGGGGGCCTAACTCTCTACGGGGTCCTTTTTGGCATACAGATGTACAGGTGTACATTCCAGATGTCGATAATCCTGGCACAGTGGAAGCAGGACACACCTATTGGCATCAATAAACATTTTGCTGTTTTACAGGAATTACAAGACTTCTGTGATGAGAGTGCAAATAAAACTACCAAACGTTCTGCGACTGATTAAGTAAAGGAGCAACCAGCATGTTCCAGCTGGATTCAAAAGCTTGCAGATCTAGTCCGAGAGAAGATTATCAACAAGAAATAATTATTCCCACAATAACAGGCACCAGTGCCAGTCTTCAAGGTACAAGTACTGTGATTTTGCCTCTGCTTGTTTGTTGTAAAAATAAATTATTTTTGATTGACCTAATAAAGCGACGCCAAGTGACCAGTCCTACACAGTAAGCCACAACGGCTCCTGAGTAGTTACATGCCTCCTCTCACTACTTTGCCTAGGATCCCTCTACAAGAATTAAGTAATACAAATATTACCTCTCCCCAGCTGGGAAATTCAGATGCTGAGTTTCCACTAGTTCCTGTTGCTACTGCCAATACAGGACACACTCCAGATGTGAGTCTTCAACTGTTATTTAAAATAATACAATTGTGTATTATGAAACCACATTTTATTGAGACAACCAGTTCTCCTTTACCATGGGAGGTCCCTGTTTTTGCACAAACTACCTCTGGTGACTATATCTACATTGATTATTTGTTCCTTCAAAATCTTCACACATTTCTCTTCATGAAGTAAGTGTTTTTCTTCTGTAGCTAAAAAAGACTTATCTGATTTCTCCATGGTCCTACATTTGGATTGCTATTTCACAGTTTTTCCTTTTCATTTGGATTGGATTTATTACAATTGTGACTGGTAACTGAGGTATTAAAAGCCTCATTCTTCCTTACATAGAGTGCAACATTTCTGCATTTCCCTTCTCTGATGGAAATATGTGGGATAAGGTCCCATTTAAAATACTTGGTTCTACAGAAACTGTACAGATACTATGGGGGTCATTCTGACCCTGGCGGTAATTACCGCCATGGCGGAGGTCGGCGGTAGCACCGCCAACAGGCTGGCGGTGCACCGCTGGGCATTCTGACCGCGGCGGTTCAGCCGCGGCCAGAAACGGAAAGTCGGCGGTGTACCGCCGACTTCCCGCTGCCCTTGAGAATCCTCCATGGCGGCGGAGCGCGCTCCGCCGCCATGGAGATTCTGACACCCCCTACCGCCATCCGGTTCCTGGCGGTTCTCCCGCCAGGAACAGGATGGCGGTAGGGGGTGCCGCGGGGCCCCTGGGGACCCCTGCAGTGCCCATGCCAATGGCATGGGCACTGCAGGGGCCCCTGTTAGAGGGCCCCACGAAGAATTTCAGTGTCTGCTTTGCAGGCACTGAAATTCGCAACGGGTGCAACTGCACCCGTCGCACCTTCCCACTCCGCCGGCTCCATTCTGAGCCGGCGTCCTCGTGGGAAGGGTGTTTCCCGCTGGGCTGGCGGGCGGACTTTCGGCGGTCGCCCGCCGGCCCAGTGGGAAAGCCAGAATGACCGCCGCGGTCTTTTGACCGCGGAGCGGTCTTTCGGCGGGAACCGTTTGGCGGGCGGCGACCGCCGTCCGCCGCGGTCAGAATGACCCCCAATATGTTTTCAAGATATCTATGGATGACATAATTGTTCCTGGTGCTATTTCTGGTGAATGGGACATGACCACAGTGAAAAGTATGCTCTTCGAACTGGAAAGCTACACTGTATTTGAAACAGAATATTTGTATTTGAATTCTGTTAATTATGGTGAAATGCTTTGCAATCGTCATTATGATAATTACTATTTACACAGAGCTAGGTCTCCACCTTCAGTTTTTAATGATACACAATGGGAACATTACCAGACACCACCAGTGAATAGTTCAAAAACATGTATGAGAAAGTTGCCATATTTTTCAGGACACAACCCCTTAGACCCAAGTTCTTATTATTATAAGCTTAAGCTTACCCCTTCCCCAGCGAACAAAAACATGCTGACCTGAACTAAACTGATTTATTCTGACTCATTTATATCTCAACTGACAATACAGTGTTATGTGTATCGGAAAAATAATATTGATTTCAAATCTATTTGGGGAATGCACCATTGGCAAGTATAGGACACAGCTGCTTTGCTTAGAGCCTATATGATATTTTGACAAATGATTTTATTGAACAAAACAATACAACAAACAACTTGCATGGGTCTGGCTAAAAATAAATGAACACACCTAGCCTTCCCTACATTTCACATTTTGACAATTGGCAACATTTAGCAAACGTCACAGAAGAGCATTTAAATGACATGATAGATAATGATACATATCATTTTTTAATTTCAGTTCCAGATTTGTGGTTTTTGTGGTCAGTTGACACTAATGGGTGTCATGCATGTTTTGTAAACTCCACTTTTGGTTTTAAAGGTAGCAGGCCAGACCTTCAGTACTTTTTAGTCACAACATTCAGGCGCAGTTACAACTTATAGCGTGGACAAATTGAGCTAGTAATAGTTATAGCATTGCATGTTTGCTGCAGTTAAGGAACACCTATCTCTCCTTTCCGAGGATATATATTTACAAGAATTCTTGTTAGCTCCTAGATCACCACATCTAAAATGCTTCCTATATGCTGCATATAATGTGATTTGGAAACTTTCCCAGCAAGATTCTGTTGAACACTTAAGACAACTTGACAGGGAAAATTTAACAAAAGCATTGGCTGTTATGGACAATGGTATGTGCTAGAAATGGAGTCTCCAGTTGGCAGTCGGTTTGCACCCTGTCCAAGAAGGGACCCTCACTCTAGTCAGGATAAGGGAGATACCCAGCTCAGATAACCCCTGCTCACTCTCTTGGTAGCTTGGCATGAGCAGTCCAACTTATCTCAGAAGCAATGTGTAAAGCATTTGCACATAACACACAGTAATACAGTGAAAACACTACAAAAGGACACCACACCAGTTTGGAAACAGCCAATATTTATCTGTGTAAAACAAGACCAAAATGGCAAAAATCCAACATGCACAAACAAAGATGTCACTTAGAAAGAGTTGCAAAGGGTCTTAATCCAGAGGACTCAATGGTTGTACTTTTTAACACACAGTACTTGGGATGGGTCAAACAAAGATGATGCAGGCCACCGAGGTGGTGAGGCACCGGAAAACAAAGCAATGTGTCAGTTCCCTCCCCGCAGGAGAGGAATATATTGGTTTCCGGTCACACAGCCTTGGTTACTTGCTGCGATGCTGAGTTGGTGCGAAAATGACACCCAGGGATGATACGTGGGAAAATCCAGACACATTGTGATAATAGAGCAGTGGTGGAACAGGTGCTGCATTGGTCCAACAGGCACTGCATGGACGCTTTCACCGCAAGGCAGGTGCTGTGTCGATTGCTGAGCCTCAAGGCAGGTGCTGCATTGATTCTTCTGCCACAAGCCCAGTGATGCATCAATTTTCAGCTGCAGCAATCCGATGCATGGATTTTCTTCCTCAGGACAGCAGTTTCCACTTCCAGGGGACCAAGGACTGAATTTGGCACCACTTGGCAAGTCAGAACTCTATGCAGAAGAGTCCATGTACTGGTAGATTAAGTATTTGTTGTCCCTGAGACTTCTTAACAGGGGGCAAGCTCAGTTCACACCCTTGGAGAGCCTTGGAAAGCAGGATGTAGAAAGCAAAGTCCAGTCCTTTCACTCCCAGGACATAAGCAGCAAGCAGAGTGGCAGTTCTTCCTACAGCATCCAGCTCTTTTTCCTGGCAGAATGTCCTCAGTCCAGAAGTGTTCTGAAGTTGTAGTCTCAGAGGCCCAGTACTTATACTCATTTCTGCCTTTGAAGTAGGCAAGATTTAAAGGAAAGTCTTTGTAGTGCACAAAACCCTGCTTTTCCTGTCCTGGCCCCACACACACTCCAGGGGCTTGGAGACTGATTTGTGTAAGGACAGACACAGCCCTATTCAGTGGCAAGTGTCAGCTCCTCCCTCCACTCTAGCCCAGGAAGACCCATCAGCATATGCAGGGCACAAATTAGCTCTCTTTGTGTTACTGTCTAGAGTGAATTCACAAACAGCTTAACTGTCATCCTGACCCAGACTTGCATTCCACAGCCAGGCAGACGCACAGAAGAGTAAAGCAAGAAAATGCCCACTTTCTTAAAGTGGCATTTTCAAACTTACAATTTAAAAACCAACTCCACCAAAAGATGTATTTTTAAATTATGAGTTCAGAGATCCCAAACTCCAAGTCTCTATCTGCTCCAAATGGGAAATTACAATATTTCAAGGCAAACCACATGTTAGCCTATAGAAGAGATAGGCCTTGCAATATTGAAAACCAAATTTAGCAGTATTTCACTATCAGGACAAGTAAAACACACCAGTACACGTCCTACCTTTTAAATACACCGCACCCTGCCCATGGGGCTGCCTGGGGCCTAACTTAGGGCTGGCGTATACATAGTAAAAGGGAAGGTTTGGGCCTGGTAAATAGGTTCTCTTGCCATGTCAAACTAGCAGTTAAAACTGCGCACACAGACACTGCAGTGGCAGGTCTGAGACATGTTTATAGGGCTACTCAGGTGGGTGGTACAATCAATGCTGCAGGTCCAGTGTTAGCATTTGATTTACAGGTCCTGCGCACTCTTAGTGCACTTTACTAAGGACTTACTGGTAAACCCAATATGCCTGTTGGGGTAAACCAATTGCTAATACCATTTTAGAAAGGGAACACTTGCACTTTAGCACTGGTCAGCAGTTTTAAAGTGCCCAAAGTCTATTAACCCCTTTGCTGCCAGGCCTTTTCCCCCTCCTGTGCCAGGCCTTTTTTTGCCTATTTGGGGCAGTTCGCGCTTAGGCCCTCATAACTTTTTGTTCACATAAGCTAACCAAGCCAAATTTGCGTCCTTTTTTTCCAACATCCTAGGGATTCTAGAGGTACCCAGACTTTGTGGGTTCCCTTGAAGGAGGCCAAGAAATTGGCCAAAATACAGTGAAAATTTCGTTTTTTAAAAAAAAAATGGAAAAAGTGGCTGCAGAAAAAGGCTTGTGGATTTCCCCCTGAAAATGGCATCAACAAAGAGTTTGTAGTGCTAAACTCAGCAGCTTCCTAGCTTTCAGGAACAGGCAGACTTGAATCAGAAAACCCAATTTTTCAACACAATTTTGGCATTTTACTGGGGCATACCCCATTTTTGCAATTTTTTGTGCTTTCAGCCTCCTTCCAGTCAGTGACAGGAATGGGCATGAAACCAATGCTGGATCCCAGAAACCTAACCATTTCTGAAAAGTAGACAAAATTCTGAATTCAGCAAGGGGTCATTTGTGTAGATCCTACAAGGGTTTCCTACAGAAAATAACAGCTGAAAAAGAAAAATATTGAAATTGAGGTGAAAAAAACATCAATTTTTCTCTACGTTTTACTCTGTAACTTTTCCCTGCAATGTCAGATTATGGAAAGCAATATACCGATACGTCTGCTGGACTCCTCTGGTTGCGGGGATATATAGGGCTTGTAGGTTCATCAAGAACCCGAGGAACCCAGAGCCAATAAATGAGGTGCACCCTGCAGTGCGTTTTCATTCTATACCGGGTATACAGCAATTCATTTGCTGAAATATAAAGAGTAAAAAATTGCTATCAAGAAAACCTTTGCATTTCCAAAAAGGGCACAAGATAAGGTGCTGAGGAGCAGTGGTTATTTGCACATCTCTGAATTCCGGGGTGACCATACAAGCATGTGAACTATAGGGAATTTCTCAAATAGATGTCTTTTTTACACACTCTCCTATATTTGGAAGGAAAAAATGTAGAGAAAGACAAGGGGCAATAGCACTTGTTTTGCTAATCTATGTTCCCCCAAGTCTCCCGATAAAAATGATACCTCACTTGCGTGGGTAGGCCTAGCGCCGGCGACAGGAAACACCCCAAAGCGCAACGTGGACACATCCTAAATTTTGGAAAAAAACAGAGGTGTTTTTTGCGAAGTGCCTACCTGTAGATTTTGGCCTCTAGCTCAGCCGGCACCTAGGGAAACCTACCAAACCTGTGCATTTCTGAAAACTAGAGACCTAGGGGAATCCAAGGAGGGGTGACTTGCGGGGCTCGGACCAGGTTCTGTTACCCAGAATCCTTTGCAAACCTCAAAATTTGGCTAAAAAAACACATGTCCCTCACATTTCTGTGGCAGAAAGTTCTGGAATCTGAGAGGAGCTACGAATTTCCTTCCACCCAGCGTTCCCCCAAGTCTCCCGATAAAAATGATACCTCACTTGCATGGGTAGGCCTAGCGCCGGCGACATGAAACACCCCAAAGCGCAACGTGGACACATCCTAAATTTTGGAAAAAAACAGAGGTGTTTTTTGCGAAGTGCCTACCTGTAGATTTTGGCCTCTAGCTCAGCCGGCACCTAGGGAAACCTACCAAACCTGTGCATTTCTGAAAACTAGAGACCTAGGGGAATCCAAGGAGAGGTGACTTGCGGGGCTCGGACCAGGTTCTGTTACCCAGAATCCTTTGCAAACCTCAAAATTTGGCTAAAAAAACACATGTCCCTCACATTTCTGTGGCAGAAAGTTCTGGAATCTGAGAGGAGCTACAAATTTCCTTCCACCCAGCGTTCCCCCAAGTCTCCCGATAAAAATGATACCTCACTTGCGTGGGTAGGCCTAGCGCCGGCGACAGGAAACACCCCAAAGCGCAACGTGGACACATCCTAAATTTTGGAAAAAAACAGAGGTGTTTTTTGCGAAGTGCCTACCTGTAGATTTTGGCCTCTAGCTCAGCCGGCACCTAGGGAAACCTACCAAACCTGTGCATTTCTGAAAACTAGAGACCTAGGGGAATCCAAGGAGGGGTGACTTGCGGGGATCGGACCAGGTTCTGTTACCCAGAATCCTTTGCAAACCTCAAAATTTGGCTAAAAAAACACATGTCCCTCACATTTCTGTGGCAGAAAGTTCTGGAATCTGAGAGGAGCTTCAAATTTCCTTCCACCCAGCGTTCCTCCAAGTCTCCCGATAAAAATTATACCTCACTTGCGTGGGTAGGCCTAGCGCCGGCTACAGGAAACACCCCAAAGCGCAGCGTGGACACATCCTAAATTTTGGAAAAAAACAGAGGTGTTTTTTGCGAAGTGCCTACCTGTAGATTTTGGCCTCTAGCTCAGCCGGCACCTAGGGAAACCTACCAAACCTGTGCATTTCTGAAAACTAGAGACCTAGGGGAATCCAAGGAGGGGTGACTTGCGGGGCTCGGACCAGGTTCTGTTACCCAGAATCCTTTGCAAACCTCAAAATTTGGCTAAAAAAACACATGTCCCTCACATTTCTGTGGCAGAAAGTTCTGGAATCTGAGAGGAGCTACAAATTTCCTTCCACCCAGCGTTCCCCCAAGTCTCCCGATAAAAATGATACCTCACTTGCGTGGGTAGGCCTAGCGCCGGCGACAGGAAACACCCCAAAGCGCAACGTGGACACATCCTAAATTTTGGAAAAAAACAGAGGTGTTTTTTGCGAAGTGCCTACCTGTAGATTTTGGCCTCTAGCTCAGCCGGCACCTAGGGAAACCTACCAAACCTGTGCATTTCTGAAAACTAGAGACTTAGGGGAATCCAAGGAGGGGTGACTTGCGGGGCTCGGACCAGGTTCTGTTACCCAGAATCCTTTGCAAACCTCAAAATTTGGCTAAAAAAACACATGTCCCTCACATTTCTGTGGCAGAAAGTTCTGGAATCTGAGAGGAGCTTCAAATTTCCTTCCACCCAGCGTTCCCCCAAGTCTCCCAATAAAAATGATACCTCACTTGCGTGGGTAGGCCTAGCGCCGGCGACAGGAAACACCCCAAAGCGCAACGTGGACACATCCTAAATTTTGGAAAAAAACAGAGGTGTTTTTTGCGAAGTGCCTACCTGTAGATTTTGGCCTCTAGCTCAGCCGGCACCTAGGGAAACCTACCAAACCTGTGCATTTCTGAAAACTAGAGACCTAGGGGAATCCAAGGAGGGGTGACTTGCGGGGCTCGGACCAGGTTCTGTTACCCAGAATCCTTTGCAAACCTCAAAATTTGGCTAAAAAAACACATGTCCCTCACATTTCTGTGGCAGAAAGTTCTGGAATCTGAGAGGAGCTACAAATTTCCTTCCACCCAGCGTTCCCCCAAGTCTCCCGATAAAAATGATACCTCACTTGCGTGGGTAGGCCTAGCGCCGGCGACAGGAAACACCCCAAAGCGCAACGTGGACACATCCTAAATTTTGGAAAAAAACAGAGGTGTTTTTTGCGAAGTGCCTACCTGTAGATTTTGGCCTCTAGCTCAGCCGGCACCTAGGGAAACCTACCAAACCTGTGCATTTCTGAAAACTAGAGACCTAGGGGAATCCAAGGAGGGGTGACTTGCGGGGCTCGGACCAGGTTCTGTTACCCAGAATCCTTTGCAAACCTCAAAATTTGGCTAAAAAAACACATGTCCCTCACATTTCTGTGGCAGAAAGTTCTGGAATCTGAGAGGAGCTTCAAATTTCCTTCCACCCAACGTTCCTCCAAGTCTCCCGATAAAAATTATACCTCACTTGCGTGGGTAGGCCTAGCGCCGGCGACAGGAAACACCCCAAAGCGCAGCGTGGACACATCCTAAATTTTGGAAAAAACAGAGGTGTTTTTTGCGAAGTGCCTACCTGTAGATTTTGGCCTCTAGCTCAGCCTGCACCTAGGGAAACCTACCAAACCTGTGCATTTCTGAAAACTAGAGACCTAGGGGAATCCAAGGAGGGGTGACTTGCGGGGCTCGGACCAGGTTCTGTTACCCAGAATCCTTTGCAAACCTCAAAATTTGGCTAAAAAAACACATGTCCCTCACATTTCTGTGGCAGAAAGTTCTGGAATCTGAGAGGAGCTACAAATTTCCTTCCACCCAGCGTTCCCCCAAGTCTCCCGATAAAAATGATACCTCACTTGCGTGGGTAGGCCTAGCGCCGGCGACAGGAAACACCCCAAAGCGCAACGTGGACACATCCTAAATTTTGGAAAAAAACAGAGGTGTTTTTTGCGAAGTGCCTACCTGTAGATTTTGGCCTCTAGCTCAGCCGGCACCTAGGGAAACCTACAAACCTGTGCATTTCTGAAAACTAGAAACCGAGGGGAATCCAAGGAGGGGTGACTTGCGGGGATCGGACCAGGTTCTGTTACCCAGAATCCTTTGCAAACCTCAAAATTTGGCTAAAAAAACACATGTCCCTCACATTTCTGTGGCAGAAAGTTCTGGAATCTGAGAGGAGCTTCAAATTTCCTTCCACCCAGCGTTCCCCCAAGTCTCCCGATAAAAATGATACCTCACTTGCGTGGGTAGGCCTAGCGCCGGCGACAGGAAACACCCCAAAGCGCAACGTGGACACATCCTAAATTTTGGAAAAAAACAGAGGTGTTTTTTGCGAAGTGCCTACCTGTAGATTTTGGCCTCTAGCTCAGCCGGCACCTAGGGAAACCTACCAAACCTGTGCATTTCTGAAAACTAGAGACCTAGGGGAATCCAAGGAGGGGTGACTTGCGGGGCTCGGACCAGGTTCTGTTACCCAGAATCCTTTGCAAACCGCAAAATTTGGCTAAAAAAAACACATGTCCCTCACATTTCTGTGGCAGAAAGTTCTGGAATCTGAGAGGAGCTACAAATTTCCTTCCACCCAGCGTTCCCCCAAGTCTCCCGATAAAAATGATACCTCACTTGCGTGGGTTGGCCTAGCGCCGGCGACAGGAAACACCCCAAAGCGCAACGTGGACACATCCTAAATTTGGGAAAAAAACAGAGGTGTTTTTTGCGAAGTGCCTACCTGTAGATTTTGGCCTCTAGCTCAGCCGGCACCTAGGGAAACCTACCAAACCTGTGCATTTCTGAAAACTAGAGACCTAGGGGAATCCAAGGAGGGGTGACTTGCGGGGCTCGGACCAGGTTCTGTTACCCACAGTCCTTTGCAAACCTCAAAATTTGGCTAAAAAAACACATGTCCCTCACATTTCTGTGGCAGAAAGTTCTGGAATCTGAGAGGAGCTTCCAATATCCTTCCACCCAGCGTTCCCCCAAGTCTCCCGATAAAAATGATACCTCACTTGCGTGGGTAGGCCTAGCGCCGGCGACAGGAAACACCCCAAAGCGCAACGTGGACACATCCTAAATTTTGGAAAAAAACAGAGGTTTTTTTGCGAAGTGCCTACCTGTAGATTTTGGCCTCTAGCTCAGCCGGCACCTAGGGAAACCTACCAAACCTGTGCATTTCTGAAAACTAGAGACCTAGGGGAATCCAAGGAGGGGTGACTTGCGGGGCTCGGACCAGGTTCTGTTACCCAGAATCCTTTGCAAACCTCAAAATTTGGCTAAAAAAACACATGTCCCTCACATTTCTGTGGCAGAAAGTTCTGGAATCTGAGAGGAGCTACAAATTTCCTTCCAACCAGCGTTCCCCCAAGTCTCCCGATAAAAATGATACCTCACTTGCGTGGGTAGGCCTAGCGCCGGTGACAGGAAACACCCCAAAGCGCAACGTGGACACATCCTAAATTTTGGAAAAAAACAGAGGTGTTTTTTGCGAAGTGCCTACCTGTAGATTTTGGCCTCTAGCTCAGCCGGCACCTAGGGAAACCTACCAAACCTGTGCATTTCTGAAAACTAGAGACCTAGGGGAATCCAAGGAGGGGTGACTTGCGGGGCTCGGACCAGGTTCTGTTACCCAGAATCCTTTGCAAACCTCAAAATTTGGCTAAAAAAACACATGTCCCTCACATTTCTGTGGCAGAAAGTTCTGGAATCTGAGAGGAGCTACAAATTTCCTTCCACCCAGTGTTCCCCCAAGTCTCCCGATAAAAATGATACCTCACTTGCATGGGTAGGCCTAGCGCCGGCGACAGGAAACACCCCAAAGCGCAACGTGGACACATCCTAAATTTTGGGAAAAAACAGAGGTGTTTTTTGCGAAGTGCCTACCTGTAGATTTTGGCCTCTAGCTCAGCCGGCACCTAGGGAAACCTACCAAACCTGTGCATTTCTGAAAACTAGAGACCTAGGGGAATCCAAGGAGGGGTGATTTGCGGGGCTCGGACCAGGTTCTGTTACCCAGAATCCTTTGCAAACCTCAAAATTTGGCTAAAAAAACACATGTCCCTCACATTTCTGTGGCAGAAAGTTCTGGAATCTGAGAGGAGCTTCAAATTTCCTTCCACCCAGCGTTCCCCCAAGTCTCCCGATAAAAATGATACCTCACTTGCGTGGGTAGGCCTAGCGCCGGCGACAGGAAACACCCCAAAGCGCAACGTGGACACATCCTAAATTTTGGAAAAAAACAGAGGTGTTTTTTGCTAAGTGCCTACCTGTAGATTTTGGCCTCTAGCTCAGCCGGCACCTAGGGAAACCTACCAAACCTGTGCATTTCTGAAAACTAGAGACCTAGGGGAATCCAAGGAGGGGTGACTTGCGGGGCTCGGACCAGGTTCTGTTACCCAGAATCCTTTGCAAACCTCAAAATTTGGCTAAAAAAACACATGTCCCTCACATTTCTGTGGCAGAAAGTTCTGGAATCTGAGAGGAGCAACAAATTTCCTTCCACCCAGCGTTCCCCAAAGTCTCCCGATAAAAATGATACCTCACTTGCATGGGTAGGCCTAGCGCCGGCGACAGGAAACACCCCAAAGCGCAACGTGGACACATCCTAAATTTTGGAAAAAAACAGAGGTGTTTTTTGCGAAGTGCCTACCTGTAGATTTTGGCCTCTAGCTCAGCCGGCACCTAGGGAAACCTACCAAACCTGTGCATTTCTGAAAACTAGAGACCTAGGGGAATCCAAGGAGGGGTGACTTGTGGGGCTCGGACCAGGTTCTGTTACCCAGAATCCTTTGCAAACCTCAAAATTTGGCTAAAAAAACACATGTCCCTCACATTTCTGTGGCAGAAAGTTCTGGAATCTGAGAGGAGCTACAAATTTCCTTCCACCCAGCGTTCCCCCAAGTCTCCCGATAAAAATGATACCTCACTTGCGTGGGTAGGCCTAGCGCCGGCGACAGGAAACACCCCAAAGCGCAACGTGGACACATCCTAAATTTTGGAAAAAAACAGAGGTGTTTTTTGCGAAGTGCCTACCTGTAGATTTTGGCCTCTAGCTCAGCCGGCACCTAGGGAAACCTACCAAACCTGTGCATTTCTGAAAACTAGAGACCTAGGGGAATCCAAGGAGGGGTGACTTGCGGGGCTCGGACCAGGTTCTGTTACCCAGAATCCTTTGCAAACCTCAAAATTTGGCTAAAAATACACATGTTACTCACATTTCTGTGGCAGAAAGTTCTGGAATCTGAGAGGAGCCACAAATTTCCTTCTACCCAGCGTTCCCCCAAGTCTCCCGATAAAAATGATACCTCACTTGTGTGGGTAGGACTAGCGCCCACAAAAGGAAAGGGCCCAAAACACAACGTGGACACATCACATTTTTTTATAAAAAGCAGTGCCTACCTGTGGATTTTAGCCTGTAGCTCAGCCGACACCTGAGGAAACCTAGCAAACCAGTGCATTTTTGAAAACTAGAAACCCAGGGGAATCCAAGATGGGGTGACTTTGCGGGGCTCTGACCAGGTTATGTTACCCAGAATCCTTTGCAAACATCAAAATTTGGCCCAAAAAACACTTTTTCCTCTCATTTCGGTGACAGAAAGTTCTGGAATCTGAGAGGAGCCACAAATTTCCTTCCACCCAGCGTTCCCCTAAGTCTCTCGATAAAAATGGTACGTCACTTCTGTGGGTAGGCCTAGCGCCCACAAAAGGAAATGGCCCAAAACACAACGTGGACACAACATATTTTTTCACAGAAAACAGGTGTTTTTTGCAAGGTGCCTACCTGTGGGGTTTGGCCTGTAGCTCAGCTGGCCCCAGGGGGGGGGCAGAAATGCCCTAAAATAAATTTGCCCCCCCACCCTCCCCCGCCGGGAGCGACCCTTGCCTACGGGGTCGCTCCCCCTGCGTGACATTGGCACCAAAAAACAAATCCCCGGTGCCTAGTGGTTTCTGCCCCCTTGGGGGCAGATTGACCTAAACTCTGCCAATCTGCCCCCAGGGGGGCAGAAATGGTCTAAATACAATTTGCCCTCCTGGGGAGCGACCCTTGCCTGATGGGTCACTCCCCATCTCTAAAAAAACAAACTAACAAAAAAAAAAAACACAAAACAAAATTTGCCCTGGTGCCTAGAGGTTTCTGACCCCCCCCGGGGGCAGATCGCCCTAATAATAGGCCGATCTGCCCCCAGGGGGGGCAGAAATGGCCTAAAATAAATTTCTCTCCCCCCAACCTCCACCCCCCCCGGGAGCAACCCTTGCCTACGGGGTCGCTCCCCCTGCGTGACATTGGCACCAAAAAACAAATCCCCGGTGCCTAGTGGTTTCTGCCCCCTTGGGGGCAGGTTGACCTAAACTCAGCCAATCTGCCCCCAAGGGGGGCAGAAATGGCCTAAATACAATTTGTCCCCCAGGGGAGCGACTTTTGCCTGATGGGTCGCTCCCCATCTCTAAAAAAAAAAACAAAGAAAAAAAAAAACATTCCCCTGGCGCCTAGAGGTTTCTGCCCCCCAGGGGGGCAGAAATGGCCTAAAATAAATTTGCCCCCCCAACAACCAACCCCCCCCCCCGGGAGCGACCCTTGCCTACGGGGTCGCTCCACCTGCGTGACATTGGCACCAAAAAACAAATCCCCGGTGCCTAGTGGTTTCTGCCCCCTTGGGGGCAGATTGACCTAAAATTGGCCAATCTGCCCCAGGGGGGCAGAAATGGTCTAAATACAATTTGCCCCCCCAGGGGAGCGACCCTTGCCTGATGGGTCGCTCCCCATCTCTAGAAAAAGAAACAAAAACAAAAAAAAAAAATTGCCCTGGCGCCTAGAGTGTTCTGCCCCCCCCGGGGGCAGTTCGGCCTAATAATAGGCCGATCTGTCCCCCGGGGAGGCAGAAATGGCCTAAAATAAATTTGCCCCCCCAACCCCCACCCCCCCCCCCGGGAGCGACCCTTGCCTACGGGGTCGCTCCCCTGCGTGACATTGGCGCCAAAAAACAAATCCCCAGTGCCTAGTGGTTTCTGCCCCCTTGGGGGCAGATTGACCTAAAATTGGCCAATCTGCCCCCAGGGGGGCAGAAATGGTCTAAATACAATTTGCCCCCCCCCCCAGGGGAGCGACCCTTGCCTGATGGGTCGCTCCCCATCTCTAAAAAAAGAAACACCAAAAAAAAAAAAACACCAAAAAAAAAATTGCCCTGGGGTCTAGAGGGTTCTGCTCCCCCTGGGGGCAGTTCGGCCTAATAATAGGCCGATCTGTCCCCCGGGGGGGGCAGAAATGGCCTAAAATAAATTTGCCCCCCCAACCCCCACCCCCCCCCCCGGGAGCGACCCTTGCCTACGGGGTCGCTCCCCCTGCGTGACATTGGCACCAAAAAACAAATCCCCGGTGCCTAGTGGTTTCTGCCCCCTTGGGGGCAGATTGACCTAAAATCGGCCAATCTGCCCCCAGGGGGGCAGAAATGGTCTAAATACAATTTGCCCCCCAGGGGAGCGACCCTTGCCTGATGGGTCGCTCCCCATCTCTAAAAAAAAGAAACAAAAAAAAAAAAAAACACAAAAAAAAAATTTGCCCTGTCGCCTAGAGGTTTCTTCCCCCCCTGGGGGCAGATCGGCCTAATAATAGGCCGAAATGGCCTAAAATAAATTGCCCTCCCCCCCAGGGAGCGACCCTTGCCTAAGGGGTCGCTCCCTTTGCGTGAAATTCACGCAAAGAAAACACTCCCTGGTGTCTAGTGGTTTCTACCCCCCCTTGGGGGCAGATTGGCCTCATCAAAATAGGCCAATCTGCCCCCAAGGGGGGCAGAAATGGGCAAAATATAATTTTCCCCCAAGGGGGGCGACCCTTGCCTAAGGGGTCGCTCCCCACCAAAAAAAAAAAAAATGAAACATAAAAAAATAAAATAAAAAAAAGTCCCTGGTGCCTAGAGGTTTCTGCCCCCAGGGGGGGCAGAAAAGGCCTTCCCGAAAATATGCCCCCCCTGGGAGCGACCCTTGCCCAAGGGGTCGCTCCCTTTTGTCAATAACAATTAAAAAAAAAAAAAATCCCTGGTGTCTAGTGGTTTCTACCCCCCTTGGGGGCAGATTGGCCTCATCAAAATAGGCCAATCTGCCCCCAAGGGGGGCAGAAATGGCCAAAATATAATTTTCCCCCAAGGGGAGCGACCCTTGCCTAAGGGGTCGCTCCCCACCAAAAAAAAAAAAATGAAAAAAAAAAAAATTATAAAAAAAATGGTCCCTGGTGCCTAGAGGTTTCTGCCCCCCCTGGGGGCAGATCGGCCTAATATGGCCGATCTGCCCCCAGGGGGGGCAGAAAAGGCCTTTTCAAAAAAATGCCCCCCCTGGGAGCGACCCTTGCCCAAGGGGTCGCTCCCTTTTGTCAATTTCAATAAAAAATAAAAAAATCCCTGGTGTCTAGTGGGGTTTCAAAAGCCGGATTGCAAGCAATCCGGCTTTTGAAACCCTCGGAGGGACTTCAAAGGGAAGGAAATACTTTTCCTTCCCTTTGAAGCCCCTCCGGGCCTCCCATCGATTGAAAGAGAAATGCTTTTGCATTTCTTTTTCAATCGCGCTGGAAGCAGAGCTTCCAGCGCGACGAGGGAGGCCCCTGTGACACATCAGCGCGCGCGCGCTGACGTCACAGGGGGGGATGGGGGGGGTGGAAGGGGAAGGTCTTCCCCTTCCATCCCCGACTTGGGGGGGGAGGGGGGTGCACGGGGGGCGCGCTAGCGCGCCCCCAAGTTCCCCTGTGCCATGGACGAGATGATCTCGTCCAAGGCACAGGGGAACTGTAGCCTTGGACGAGATCATCTCGTCCAAGGCACAGAAGCGGTTAAGCCCGCAAAAATGAAACTCAGCACAGGAACAAAAATAGGAGGTCAGAAGCCAAAATAAACAGGGAAAAACCTGCAAAAAAGGCCATTTCCAACCGGATGTCTTTCATATTCTGTGACACTCTTGTATTTTCAGGTCTTTGTGTATTAATGAGACATTGTAGGGTAAATAGAGTTCAGTGGCTTTGGAGGATTATTTCTGAAAAGAAATATGAAACAGAACAAAATAGAGAGCACATTTCTTAGAGGTGTTCTCTTTCATGCTTTTTATTCAAAATTGATCTAGAGTATCCTCTCACTTCATGGTTCCAACCAGACTATGTGACTGCCTCCATGTATCTCAACTGTTTTCTTTATAGCTCACCATAATGAAAATTCATTCATACGTGAACTATATGCCTTTTCTTAGGCAATATAATACTAAATGATATTTTCATTATCCTGATCTATTAATGAAACATGACTAACAACCAGACTAAAAACAAGTACCGACAAATTTAAGAGACACATACAAAAACATCATTGACGCTGGCACACAATGAGCCTTGGTAAAATTCTGTGATGAAAGTGTGTATACTGTGCATCTCTTGGAAATACCTTCTAGCATCTACTGCATTACTCCATGGGAAAGTGGGTGGGGTGGGGGTCAACAAACAATCTAATTATATGTGGAAAGAATAGACATATAGGCCCTCATTATGACATTGGCGGTAAGTGCTGCTTACCGCCATGCTGACTGCCGCCAACATACCGCGACCGCAGCGGTATACCACTGCATGTATTATAACCCACACATAGAAATCCGCCACTATACAGACACACCCACAAGTCCGCCAGCCCAAAGGTCAGTGATAAACTGGCGGTATTAAAACCCACACCGTTACTCCAACAGAAATACGCCCACAGTATTATGTCCCACTAATCACCGCGGCGGACATTCAACCGCCGTAAACTATTGGCAGTACATACCGCCGTGCTCAAAATACATACAACCTAACAAAACAACACCACATTGGACAATTCAAACTACACACACCTGACACACATACACACACCACACCCACACCACTATAAAACACACAGCCACACTACCCACAACCCATTACGACAAAAACAATTGACAACTGAGAGAGAGACGCTCCAGAAGCACCCACTGAATCAGAGCCACAGAACACCATCAACCATACACCATCCACGCACCTCACAGCACACACCCCAACACATCACCCCACACACCCTCACACACACCACACACACTACACCCATGGCACCACAAAGACACCCCAGGTTCTTTGAGGAGGAGCTAAGGGTCATGGTGGAGGAAATCATGCGGGTAGAGCCACAGCTATTCGGATCACAGGTGCAGCAGACATCCATTGCTAGGAAGATGGAGCTATGGCAGAGAGTTGTGGACAGGGTCAACACTGTGGGACAGCACCCGAGAACAAGGGATGACATCATGAAGAGGTGGAATGACCTACGGGGGAAGGTGCGTTCCTTGGTTGCATGACACCAGATAGCTGTACAGAGGACTGGCAGTGGACCCCCACCTTCTCCCCCACAACTAACAACATGGGAAGAGCAACTCTTGGCGATCATGCATCCTGAGTGCCTGGCAGGAGTTGCAGGTGGACTGGACTCTGGTAAGTCAAACCTTTACTACTCACCCCCCCTACCTGCATGCCATCACAAACTCCTACCCTCACCCCGATCACTCCACCACCTCACATATACCCCACCATCACAACACACCCATCCCAATACCAATCCCTGCATGCAACACCAATGCATGGACCCCCATCACAGACCTGCATGGACAGCCATCACTACAGCATGCACACTAGTGACAATCACTTAGCCAACCAAATCACAACTCACACAAGCCAAAGGTGCCTTGGTAATAACAACCATAGAGGGAAACATACCCATGTACAAGATGTCACATGCAGAAACAATAACACTTCATTTACATCCCCACAGGACCCCCACACAACGTCACCAGAGAGGAGGTGCCAGCAACATCCAGTCCCCCCCCCCCAGAAGAGACCAACAGTGATGACAGCACCTCTGCACACCTGGATCAGGATGACCAACCTGGTCCATCAGGGACCTCGGGACAGTCGGTGACCCAGCCACAGTCCCAAACCACCACAGAGCCTCCCTCCTCAGGAAACACCAGCACAGCACCCACCCAGCGGGCCCATACCTCTGTCCCCAGGACACATCAATCAGCAGTGTGTCCACCACTACAGGGACCCCAGGCAACCCCACAAACACAGGACGATCAGGGACCTGGGGTCAGCAGCAGTGGGCACACGGTTCAGGGGACAGATGCACAGGACAACAGGGAAGCTGGGAGGACTGCTGTGCGACAGGGGGAGAACAGGCCAAGGGAACCGACTCTCCACAAGGCACTCACCAACATCCTGGGAACATACCACCATTCCCAGGAGACCATGGGCCAGATACTGGCCAAGTTGCAGGAGACCCAGCGGCTGCAGGAGGGACAGGGAGGACCTGAGGGACATCCACACCACCCTGGTCACCATTGCAGTGGTGCTGGAAGATATGGCCAACACCACGAGGGAGGCAGTGGCACACTAATGGGCCCATGACACTAGCCACACAGATGAACAGCCCTCCACCTCCACCGACGCTAGTGGACAGGAAGCCCTGCCACAGGAACAACCGGCCACCAGCACCCCTCCCACTGCAGAAGGAGAACCACCACGCAAAAAGTCCCTGCGATCCAGGCAGAAGCCAAAGAACATTAGCAAGACCCCCGCCAGGAAATAAGACTCCCCTGAATGTCACCCTTGTGTCCCACTCTGTCACCCTGGCCATCTTGAACTGCCATTGTCCCACTCCCTATGGCCCCTTGGACAATGCATCTGTGATACCAATACACTGGACCCTATCCTGGACATTCCTCCACCATCAACCCAGCCCATTATAATATCCTCTACACATATTATCACAGAAATAAACACCCTTGGAACTAATACAAGTATGGAGTCTGTCAATTGATTGAAAAATGTATTAGTTTAACAAGCTGTAAACATTGCAATTCAAATGTACAGTTAGATATACATAGGTATGACCTGTAGTGGGCAGCAGTAAACACACCAGGAGCCAGAGTGGGGCACAGATATCTGAAAATAGAGATGCCAAAGGGTACAGTAAGTGGCCATAGATTTTGGAAAATCAGTCTGCCATGTACAATGTCCAACACAAAACTGCAATGGAAGGTGAAGTTACAGTGTCTTACCTGTCTGTCACTGTAAGTACTGTTGAATTCTAGTAGTTCTGTTGTCCACATCATCTTCCTCTGCCTCCTCTTCGTCACTGTCCACAGGCTCCACCGCTGCCACGCGCCCATCTCCAGCCTCATCCTCCTGCAGAAAAGGCACCTGGCATCTCAAGGCCAGGTTGTGCAACATGCAACGATGATCTGGCACACCTTCTTGGGTGAGTAGTACATGGATCCACCTGTCAGGTGGAGGCACCAGAATCTGGCCTTCAGGGGGCGAAAGGTGCACTCAGTGATCCTCCTTGTTCGCCCATGTGCCTCATTGTAACGTTCCTCTGCCCTTGTCCTGGCATTCCTCACTGGGGTCAGTAGCCATGAGAGGTTGGGGTAACCAGAGTCACCTGTAAATATCGAGGGATACCTGTTAGCCAGACACTCACCTTTAAGGCCAACCCCACACCCATATACCAACAGACACTGGGTGGGGACCATGAGCTCACCTATTAGCCACACCCTGTGCCTCTGGAGTTGAGACATCACATATGGGATGCTGCTATTCCTCAAGATAAAGGCATCATGCACAGAGGCAGGATACTTTGCATTGACATGGGAGATGTACTGGCCCGCCAGGCACCTATCTGCACATTCAGAGAGTGAAAGCTCTTTCGATTTCTGAACACCTGTTCATTTCTCCGGGGTGGGACAAAGGCAATATGTGTACCATCAATGGCACCAATTATGTTGGGGATATGTCACATTGCATAGAAGTCATCCTTCACTGTAGCCAAATCCTCCACCTGGGGGAATACGATGTAGCTGCGCATGTGTTTCATCAGGGCAGACAACACTCTGCCACCCAGTCCACGGCCACTGTAGTTTCTGCAGCTACTGCAGGTGTGAGAGACTCCAAGGAGGCACCCGTCAGCACAGCCAGTGTGCCTGCACCACCTGCCAAGGGCACGAAGGGGCCGACAGCTAGCAAGGGCAAGAAGGGGACACCAGCCAGCAAGGGGAAGGAGGCACCACCAGCCAGCAAGGGGAAGGAGGGAACACCAGTCAGCAGGGGCAGGAAGGGAACACCAGCTGGCAGAAGCAAGGAGGCACCACCATCTGCCAAGGGCAGGAAGGGGAAAACAGCTGCCAAGGCCAATGTAAAAGGAACTGACGCCGCAGGCAGGATGGATTTGGTGCTTGGGGCTAGAGCAGCATCTGGGCAAACAACACCAGACATGGCACTTCAGCCGTTCGAGGCTGCAGGGTAAGGGCTGGAGCCTCCCCCACCACTGACAGCACCGCCACCTGCACCGCCGCCAGCACCACCACCTGCACCGCCAGCATCAGCAGCAGCCCCATTGGGCAGCCGTCCGAGGCTGCAGGGGAAGGGCTAGAGCCTCCCCTGCCACTGACAACATCGCCACCAGCCCCGCAACTGCCATCCACTGAGCAGCCATCACCGCCGGCGAGCAGTGTGTAGTCGTGACTACATGGGCTGTAGTGCGTGCTAGCCCCTGCAACACCTGTAGGTGTGACACCCAGGTGAGAGACTGTGACCTTGCACCATCCAGGATCAGCATCACAGGGCACAAGGCCCCCTCCAGAACCAGTGGAAGAAGGCATCCACTCGCCCCCTCCTTGCCGGGATGAAGCACACTGGGCACAAGGCCCCCTCCAGAACCAGTGGAAGAAGGCGTCCACTGACCCCCACCTTGCCAGGATGAAGCACACTGGGCACAAGGCTCCCTCCAGAACCAGTGGAGAAGCCATCCACTAGAGAGACTATGGCTTTCCACTCCCCAGGACCAAGCAGTGGGCAAACCACCCACTTGAGAGACTGTGGCTTTGCACTCCCCAGGACTAAGCAGTGGGCACCCCACCCACTTGAGAGTCTGTGGCTTTGCACTCCCCAGGACCAAGCAGTGGGCAAACCACCCACTTGAGAGACTGTGGCTTTGCACTCCCCAGGACATCGCAGAGGGCATGTAGCCCCCTCCAGGAGCAGTGGCGTTATACCATCTTCCGGCTGAGGTGCCCTCCATTCCCTGTCCCCCTGAGGTGCCTGTGTGTTGTCGACCTGATGCCCCTGCAGTGTTCTCTCCATATTGAGGCAGGAGTCAAGTGTGGCCTTGCCCTATGTGTTATGGCCCTGTGGGCCACGGACATTTTGGAGTGGGCATTGTCCCTCCATTTGTATATATTGTACATACTGTTTAGTGCTTTAAGGACATATTTATCTAAATGTTTAATATTACACTCACTTTAATCAATTCCTTTTGTCCTTGCATTATTCCTGAGGGTTACGGGGTGTATATGTGATGTTGTTGCATCTGTTTGTGTGTCTGGTGGTGGGGGTGGGGGGATTGCATGTTGTGTGTGTGTCACTCTTTTTTTCCTCCCCCCCCTCCCTTGTGTGCTAGATGCTGTACTCACTGTGGTCGTCCTCGCCACCGTTCGTGTTACTGGTGTAGGAGGAGGTAGACCAGCATTGGAAATATGTGCAGTTTGGGCTCCATGGCGTCGTGGTTCTTCCTTGTGTGTCGAGAGGTGAGTTGTTTGCCTTCTGTGTACTGTTTCACTGTGCTTTTGATGGCATTGGTACCGCCCCGGAAAAAGTGGCGGATTGGTGTGTCATAATACAGTGGGTGGTACATTGTCTTCCGCCTGGCTGTTGGTGGTTACCACTGCGGTGTTTGTTGCTACCGCCATGGCGGTCGGAGTGTTAAAGTGGCTGTATGTGTTGGCGGTTTCCGCCGTGGTCATAATTCCATTTTTCTTACTGTCGGCCTGTTGGCGGTATTACCGCCGCTTTATCACCGACGTCCAGGTTTGTAATGAGGGCCATAGTCATTTCACATGATATGTAGAGTATATTCTGGTCAATTCCTTAAGAAGGTAGGTTGTCATAATACCTCCTCCACCATATAAAATAGAGGCCCTTACCTTTGCATCTTAAATGTCATTAAAAAAAATTATAATATTCTATTTTTAGAAGGATAACTTCAGGTCCTATTTATCGAATGCATAGTTTGGTGGCCCAGGCCCTACTTGCTAAACTTGCATCCATTTTGCCCTTCTCTCCCTGAGTTTTCAAACTATTTCGAAGGAGCAACTATGTAGATTAAGAAACACAAGGAAAATATATATTGTAATGGTAAGAACTGTTAAGCTCCCTCAAAGCCCCATTGTTAGAAATGGGGTCTCTAGTTGGCAGTCAATTTGCACCCTGTCCAAGTAGGGACCCTCACTCTAGTCAGGGTTAGGAAGATACACAGCTCAGATAACCCCTGCACACCCCCTTGGTAGCTTGGCACAAGCAGTCAGGCTTATCTCAGAGGCAATGTGTAAAGTATTTGTACCATTACACACAGTAACACAGTGAAAACACCACAAAAGGACTCCACACCAGTTTAGAAAAATAGCCATAATTTATCTAAATCAAACACAACCAAAACAACAAAAATCAAATACACACAAGCAAAGACATGGATTTTCAAAGTAAAAAGAGTCTTACTCCATAGGCATCAATGGAGGTGTTATTTTAGACAAAGTACCTGGTATGCATCAAAATGAAAGCTGCAAGGGCGACAGTGTGTCAGGAAAGCCGTGCGTCGATTCTTTACTCACACCATAGGACGTGCGCCGATTCTCTCCTAACAAGGGAGGATGTGTGTCAATTCTGGGTGCACCGCCTTGGGTCCGTGCGGTGATGGTTAAGATTTTGACGCTCAGGATCTGTGCATGGAAATTTCCAAAATGCTGTGCGAAGAGTCCACTTTGAGAACAGGCGCTGCATCATTTCTCCAGCCGCAAGGCAGGCGCTGCGTAGAATTTTCAGCCACAGGACAGGCGGTGTGTCGATTTTTCTGAAGCGCACACAGCGGTGCATAGATTTTCCCCGCAAGTTACCAGCTTTCACTTCTAAGGGCCCAGGGATTGGATTTAGCACTACTTAGCAAGTCAGGACTCTCAGCAGAAGAGCCCAGACACTGGCAGATGAAGTCTTTGATGTCCCTGAGACTTCAGAACAGGAAGCAAGCTTAGTCTAAGCTCTTGGAATAACTTCAAAAGCAAGATTTCAGAAAGCAAAGTCCAGTTCTTTCCGTCTTCAGGCAGAAGCAGCAGCATCAGGCCAGCACAGCAAACCAACAGGCAGAGTGGCAGGTCCTCCTCAAGCATCAAGCTCTTCTCCTTGGCAGAAGTTCCTCTTGATCCATAAGTAATCTAACGTTGTGGGGTCAGCAGTCCAATACTTATACTCATTTCTGCCTTTAAAGTAGGCAAACTTCAAAGGAAAGTATTTGTAGTGCACAAGAACCTGCCTCTCCCTTGCTCTACCCCAGACACACACCAGGGGGTTGGAGACTGTATTATGAGAGGACAGGCACAGCCCTTCCAAATGCAGGTGACAGCTCCTCCCTTCCACTCCAGCCCAGGAAGGCTCACCAGGATATGCAGGACACACCTCAGCTCCCTTTGTGTCACTGTCTAGAGTGAACAGCCCAACTGTCAGTCAGACCCAGACGTGTATTCAGCACCCAGGCAGAGGCACAGAATGGTTAAGCAAGAAAATGCCTACTTTCTGAAAGTGGCATTTTTAAACAGACAATCTAAAAACCAACTTTACCAAAAGGTGTATTTTTACATTAGGAGTTCAGAGACCCGAAACTCCACATCTCTATCTGCCCCCAATGGGAAAGTACACTTAAAAGATATTTAAAGGCAGTGCCCATGTTAAACTATAGGAAAGCTAGGCTTTGCAATAGTGAAAAACAAATTTGACAGTATTTCACTATTAGGACTTGTAAAACACAACAGTACGTGCCCTACCTTTCAAATACACTACACCTTGCCCATGGGGCTACCTAGGGCCTACCTTAGGGGTGACTTACATGTAGTGAAAGGGAAGGTATGGCCCTGACAAGTGAGTACACTTGCCTGGTTGAATTGGCAGTACAAAACCGCACATACAAACACTGCAGTGGTAGGTTTGAGACATGTTTACAGGAGTTTTTGGATCAATCGTCATGAGGTACTCTACCTCTTTTTTCCAATTCCAGTGATTCATTTCTGCCTCTTCCACCATACTGCTTATGTATCTCTTCAACCTCTGTGTAGGGTCTACATCAAGGGGTACATAGTACAGTGTATAAGACAATAGTTTCATGCATTGTGTGTGGTAATCACTCTTTTTTTAGAACTACAATACCTCCACCTGATTATTAGATCCTGGTTGTCTGAAAAATCTCTCATGGCTAATCTCTCTCTTCTAGTGATGTTCTGGAAAGGGTGAGAAGCCTTTTCCACAGTGTTCTCAATCTCCTTGAAAAGTGCTTTTTCAAACATTACAATTTCCACTGGAATGGTCACATTCGTTGGGCAAAATGTGGACTTGTTCCTTAAGCTAGTATCCCCTTTATCTTCAGGCATAGGTGTAGGCAAGTACCATCTTGCCTGGCATGTTACCCCCATTTTTACGTGTGTGTGTCAGTTTGGTTTGCCTGTCTCACTGGGATCCTGCTAGCCAGGACCCCAGTGTTCATAGTTAGTGGCCTAAATGTGTTCCCTGTGTGGTGCCTAACTGTGTCACTGAGACTCTGCTAACCAGAATCTCAGTGCTTATGCTCTCTCTGCTTTCAAAATTGTCACTGCAGGCTAGTGACCATTTTTTTCAATTCTGATTGGCACACTGGAACACCCTTATAATTATCTAGTATATATGGTACCTAGGTACCCAGGGTATTGGGGTTCCAGGAGATCCCTATGGGCTGCAGCATTTATTTTGCCACCCATAGGGAGCTCAGACAATTCTTACACAAGACTGCCACTGCAGCCCGAGTGAAATAACGCCCACGTTATTTCACAGCCATTTTACACTGCACTTAAGTAACTTATAAGTCTATATGTCTAACCCTCACTTAGGTTAGGTGCAAAGTTACTAAGTATGAGGGCACCCTGGCACTAGCCAAGGTGCCCCCACATTGTTCAGGGCAATTTCCCCGGACTTTGTGAGTGCGGGGACACCATTACACGTGTGCACTACATATAGGTCAATACCTATATGTAGCTTCACAATGGTAACTCCGAATATGGCCATGTAACATGTCTAAGATCATGGAATTGTCCCCCCATGCCAATGCTGGTATTGAGGTGCCAATCCCATGCATCCCCGGGGCTCCAGCATGGACCCCGGGTACTGCCAAACTAGCTCTCTGGGGTTTTCACTGCAGCTACCGCTGCTGCCAACCCACAAACAGGAGTCTGCCCTCCTGGGGTCTGGGCAGCCCAGTCCCAGGAAGGCAGAACAAAGGATTTCCTCTAAGAGAGGGTGTTACACCCTCTACCTTTGGAAATAGGTGTTAAGGGCTGGGGAGGAATAGCCTCCCCCAGCCTCTGGAAATGCTTTGAAGGGCACAGATGGTGCCCTCCTTGCATAAGCCAGTCTACACCAGTTCAGGGATCCCCCAGCCCCTGCTCTGGCACGAAACTGGACAAAGGAAAGGGGAGTGACCACTTCCCTGTCCATCACCACCCCAGGGGTGGTGCCCAGAGCTCCTCCAGTGTGTCCCAGACCTCTGCCATCTTGAATGCAGAGGTCTGAGGGCACAGTGGAGGCTTTTGAGTGTCCAGTGCCAGCAGGTGACGTCAGAGACCCCTCCTGATAGGTGCTTACCTGGTTAGGTGGCCAATCCTCCTCTGAGGGCTATTTAGGGTCTCTCCTGTGGGTTTCTCTTCAGATAGCGAATGCAAGAGCTCACCAGAGTTCCTCTGCATCTCCCTCTTGAACTTCTGCCAAGGATCGACCGCTGACTGCTCCAGGACGCCTGCAAAACCGCAACAAAGTAGCAACATGACTACCAGCAACATTGTAGTGCCTAATCCTGTCGGATTTCTCAACTGTTTCCTGGTGGTGCATGCTCTGAGGGCTGTCTGCCTTCACCCTGCACTGGAAGCCAAGACGAAAACTCCCTTGGGTTGACAGAGTCTTCCTCCTGCTAACGCAGGCACCAAACTTCTGCTTCACCGGTCCTCTGGGTCCCCTCTCATCTCGACGAGCGTGGTCCCTGGAACACAGGAGCTGGATCCAAGTGACCCCGACAGTCCAGTGGTCCTTCTGTCCAAATTTGGTGGAGGTCAGTCCTTGCCTCCCCATGCCAGACAGTAGTCCTGTGTACTGCGTGAACTGCAGCTGCTAGGGCTTCTGTGCACGTTTGCAAGGAATCCTTCGTGCACAGCATAGCCCAGGTCCCCAGCACTCTGTCCTGCATTGCTCAACTCGCTGAGATGTCCACTCGCTTCGTGGGACCCTCCTTTGTAGTGCTGAGACAACTGCTGTGCTCAGATTTCTTGAATGCCTGTTCAAGTGCTTCTGCGGGTGCTGTCTGCTTATGCATGGGCTCTCTGTACTGCTGAGCGCCCCCTCTGTCTCCTCCTCCAAGGGGCGACCTCCTGGTCCTTCCTGGGCCCAGACAGCACGCATTTTCTTCAACTACGATCGTTGCAGCTAAAAAGGCTTGTTTGCGGTCTTTCTGCGTGGAAACAACTTTGCACCCTCCAGCACGCCATAGGACATCTTCTGTGCAAAGGAGAAGTTCCTGGCATCTTCCGTTGTTGCAGAATCTTCGGTTTCTTCCACCTGGAGGCAGCCCTTTTGCACCTTCATCCGGGGTTTCGTGGGCTCCTGCCCCCCCTGGACACTGGGTGACTCTTGGACTTGCTCCCCTTCCTTTACAGGTCCTCAGGTCCAGGAATCCATCTTCAGTGCTTTGCAGTCAGTTTTTGCCTTTGCAGAATCTCCTATCACGACTTTAGTGTGTTTCTGGGGAAGTAGGGTAACTTTACTCCTACTTTTCCGGGTCTTGGGGTGGGGTATCTTGGACACCCTTAGTGTTTTCTTACACTCCCAGCAACCCTCTACACACTACACTAGGCCCGGGGTCCATTTGTGGTTCGCATTCCACTTTAGAGTATATGGTTTGTGTTGCCCCTAGGCCTATTGCATCCTATTGTATTCTACAGTGTTTACACTACTTTTCTAACTGTTTACTTACCTGATTTTGGTTTGTGTGTATATTTTGTGTATTTTACATACCTCCTAAGGGAGTATATCCTCTGAGATATCTTGGCACATTGTCACTAAAATAAAGTACCTTTATTTTTAGTAACTCTGAGTATTGTGATTCTTATGATGTAGTGCCAAATGATCTAAGTGGTATAGTAGGAGCTTTGCATGTCTCCTAGTTCAGCCTAAGCTGCTCTGCTATAGCTACCTCTATCAGCCTAAGCTGCTAGAACACTACTGATCTACTAATAAGGGATAACTGGACCTGGCACAAGGTGTAAGTACCATCTGGTATCCACTATAAGCCAGGCCAGACTCCTACAATAGGTCTATCCTTGATAAAAGCCTTCAGTTTGATCTTACTGCAGAATTCTGCCACTTCACTGTGCAGTTTGAATTTGTCTAGTTTTGGAGTTTGGACAAAGCCCAAACCTTTATTTTGGACAGAGGGTGGGTTTTCTGTCAACTCGACATCTGTCAGATTAAACAACAATGACTGCTTGTGCCTGAAGGTGGGTCATTCCTTTCTCTTGATCCTCCCATATCATGTCTTTTTTATTTCTTCCTCTGTTGGCATCTCAGCCTCTCAATAAAAAAGGTGGTCTGGGAGGAGGGGAAAAGTTTGGAGTGGGTCGGAGCACAAAAGGGTTCTACCATCCTCCAACTAGAGAATGAAATAGTTGGAAAAAAGGGGAGCCATGGGGTTGTCGTACCACACGCCCTGCCAGTCTCCCCGCCATCCTTGGTTTTTCCCTCTGGCTCTACCTCTTCATCTATACTTGTTGTCATCTCCACTGTATCATCCACTAGAATCAGTGGAATCGGTAGAGTTGCTGTTTGAAGAGTCGTAATCTGACTGGTCTGGTTCCTGGATTGTAATCAAGCCATGTAAAGGGCCATTCCATCTCAGTCATCTCATTGTTTATTTCTTTCAGGCGTTTCTTATATGATGTTACATATTCTGTCATCTTTAGCTCTGACTCAGCTGTATTTTAATGGTCAGGGCCTCTGAGAGTCTAATGGCTGTTTTTATTATTAGCACCAGCCTATCTCTGGTGCAGTGCCATGAAATTGAAGCCCAGTTGTTTTTGATAACAGGATCATTCAGGAAAATAACGGGGGCATTGGTAACCCAAATTCCCTTGGTGCAAAATTGGCTCGCAAATATTCGGTCATCATGACTCCGTGGAGGTCACTTTTGATCTGCTATTTTTTCAAGTC
The DNA here is from genome assembly GCF_031143425.1 of Pleurodeles waltl. NCBI lineage: Eukaryota > Metazoa > Chordata > Amphibia > Caudata > Salamandridae > Pleurodeles > Pleurodeles waltl. The sequence continues at coordinate 392,444,249 of NC_090442.1, read as the reverse complement.
TGTTAGTGTTTCCCAGTCATTTGTCTGAGCCAGTCATGGGGTAATATTCATGTCTGTTAGAAGTGGAGGGCCTGCGAGGATTGACTCAACTTCCTCAATTGTGAAGGCTAGTCCTAGGTTTTCTGCCATAGTGAGGTGTGACCTTAGTGACACAAAATAAGAAACCCTGAAGTTGTGACTACCTGTGCAGGGGTATCTATTGTGGCTTCTCTTAGGCATCTGAGAGCAGGTAAAGAGTGCCGGAAATACGAGAAATTGAAGAGGGATTTTATTTTTGTCAATACCTATCAACAGTCATGAAGAAAGCCACTTACAACCAACATAGAACACAGATTGATATTCCTTAAAAAAATAGGAGTGTTATTCTGCACTCTTCTATATTTATGTACAGCTCCTACAGCTGTATGCTGCTCAGAATAAAAAAATCAAAATGGGGGAGATAGAAGCATATTCAGTGTTCACTCTGCTTCCATACCGTATGCTTATCTAATCAAAGAGGCGAGAACCCTACTGGTGACTAGAAACTGGGTCTCGGAGGAGATATCCCGAAATCCTCAACCACTAATACCACTTGTGACATAAGTGATCATAACTATGGTTTATTATTGGATGGCATTATCATGGGGTTTTGCACGTAGATACTCACTTCTCCAGGTGAATGCCAACTCTATCTTTGAGGACTGTGTGGTGAAAAACTGGAAGTTTAAAATGATCTACTGTGCCTTAACCATCCAATTTAATAATGTAGTTAAAAAGGTACAGGGATAAGATTAAAAACAACAGAATGATATATAACGGACGTGTTAACTGTCTGGTGTATCAGAACAAACAGTCAACATGTTTGGGCTCTTACTGCCCAAAAAGGGTCATTGACCGTCATCAGGACCTCATTAGTTATTACCAGATCCCTGGGGTAGTGGTATCTTTCATATCCTTCGACACTGTTGTACTTTCAGGTCTTCATGTATTAACAAGATGGTGTAGGGTAAATAGAGTTCAATGGCTCCACGGGTTTTTTTCTGAAAAGAAATATGGACTAGAACAAAATAGAGAACACATTTCTTAGCAGTGTACACACCTCTCTCTCTTTCGTGCTTTTCATTCAAAATTTCTCTAGAGTATCCTCCCACTTCATGGTTCCAACCAGACGATGGCCCTCATTATGACCTGGCTGTCTTCTGACCACCAGGGCCACAGTGGCGGTTTCAGCACCAACTGGTGGTGAAGACCGCCACATTAGAAGTGTGGCGGGTTGGCCTCTGCCAACCCGTGACATCCCCATTCATACCGCCAGGGTGGTGGGACCCACTGGGCCGGAGATGAGCATATCTAACCTGGCGGTCCACAGAAGACTGCCAGCGGTATTTTGAGCCGGCTTTCCACTAGGGTTTCTGCAGTGGTAGCACCGCCACAAAAACCCTGACGGAAAGGCTACCGGTGACAGGGAATTTCTTCCCTGTCACCTGTAGACGACTCTCCCACCTCGTCCCCCTTTCTTCCTTCCAGGTATAGCACCCCCCCACCAGGTACAGCACCCCGACCTCCTACGCCCAACCCCCTCCCCGCATACATGCACACTCACACAGACACTCATACGCATCCTGCATACACTCATTCACCAACACTGACATGCACGCATTCACTCACATGCATCCATACACACATTCACTCACATGCATCTATACACGCATTAACTTCAGCACTCATACACGCATTCACATCAACATACATACACAAATTCAATTCAACATTCATACACGCATACACACACGCAAATACGCATACACACAAGCAGACAAACACCCACTCACACACGCATGCACACACATACACGCATACATACAAGCAAACATCCACTCACACACGCATACAAACATGCAGATATACATGCACCCACACACAACACCCCTCAACCCTCCCAACCCCCTCCCCTGTCAGACACCCGACTTACCTTATCCGGCGAGGAGGTTGCCCAGCAGAGACCGGGATCAGGTGTATCCACCACCGGCAGCACCCCACCATCAGGACACTGCCAGGCCGTATTACAGGTTGTATTACGGCTGGTGGTGTTCTTTTGGCAGGGCCGGTGGTGGAACTGCCCATGCGCCTCCAACTGCAAGCACAACTACTGCTGGATTTCCACCTGAATGTGGCGGAAATCAAGCAGTACTCGTAATATGGTGGGCGGTCAAAATGAGGGCCTATGTGATTGTCTCTATGGTCCATATGCCTTGGTAAAATTCTGTCATGTAAGTGCGTACACTGAAACACCTTCTGTCATGTTGTTAATTCATGGCTTTATTTCATTGCCAATCTCTACACTTCAATTTACATCTTGTTTGAAACAATTGCAAGTGGGTAGATATGAAGCTATAGTGGATAGTTTTGTTCATAAGTCCGGGGTTTTGCCTTTTGATTGCAAGTGTGTGAGTGGGAAAACGTAAGCCTTCCTTAGCGGAAATGAATCTGAAACTTTGTTTGGCCATTCATTGTTTTGTCAAGAGGTAATGCTGGTTGAGAATGTAATGCACAAATGGCTAAACTGGCCCGTTATCTGAAAGATGCACCAGTCCCTTTGATTCTCCCAGTGTACTGATTGCACTTAAATGGAAGTTATTTGGTCCTGAATGACCAGGGTTGTTGTGGGGTGAAATCAGGTGTCCTAAATGTAGTGACGGTCTTCAGGTTCATGACCTGCTGTAGCAATGTGCTATTTCCACCCATACACATGGTTAGGGAAATTTCCGTACGGCCTTCCATCCCTATTTTAGTGCAAACTGTGACACGCTGAGCTGACTGAAAGCCTTATTGTTTCACAAGGATGTTTCTTTAACATCTGCCCGAGAGATTTTTGATCTCAGAGTTGCAAGGTCTTCTACTGAAGTCCAATCGCTATTGTGCACTTAATTGCCGCAGCATTTTGGTGAACTTTTTCACTGAATGCTTAATGCATCAATTACCATGGGAGTTGTACACTTTTTTAAAGTGATTGGGTCTGGCTTTGTGAGCACTTTCCAGACTATGGAGTGATACAGTCCTTTCCGCACTATTTGATTTCAAGTGTTTTTGAAGGCAAGCCGATTGTACTATTCCTGATCATACTTAATTTGGTTCTATTTGTGTTACTCTGCAATAGATGTTCCACCTGCAGGCCAAATAGTGATGAATCTGCCACACATTCTGCTCTGTCATCAACGCATGATACAGTATTGCGGAGTGTCTTTGCTTCAGAAACTGAACATGAACTGGTCTTTATTGTTTAGGCCTCTGTCTTTACAATGTGTACAGCCTGAGTTCCCTTGTCTGTTGTGCCCTTTCGAATGTGCACTGGACTTGTGTCTGGCTACACAATTGATTCAATCTGTGGATATGAATCTGAATGTGAGTTCATTGAGGACCCACCTTTAGTGTTGTCCGTAATTGCAGCCATTGCTGCTGGATGTGTACCATGCGCCATCACTTTCGGTTGATATGGATGCTTCAGCTCCTGGATTCATGGAATCTGGCTCTAACATTTTGATTACACCATCGGCTGTCTTGTCTTCAGCATCAGCTGAGTTGGCTGGATTTGACAATATCTGTTCTTTGGAACTTGATTGATAGGCCACTGTGGATTTGTCTTCTGCGGTTTTGGGTTCTTTCCTAGATCCCATTGACTTTGGACATGAGAGTATGTTGGGAGCCTCCTAGGCTTTTGATTTGACCTCTTATTTTAGGCCAATTGTTTTTTATGAGTTTTTATCAGCTTTTTAATTGGCGTATTTTGATTTATGTTTTCCATTTGCTTTTATTTTTAAACTGTGTTTCATATTTTTATATTTACACAAATTTTAAGCTAGTTTTTATGCTTCTTTTTTAGTTTGAGCATAGTCTCTCATCGTCAAGAAGGGGGTGTGGTGGAACATGGTAGGGCCTGCTCAGTACCTCCATTGTAGAATGCACATTTTAACTAGGTATCTCTTTTCTGATGTCTTTTATATGACTTTTTACTCATGCAATAATGTACTGAGAATTCACTGTACATGCAGCTTGTTTCTTGTAAGTGTTGCTGCCATCCAGTCTGCACACTCCATCCAAAGCTAAACACACAGAATGTGATGCCCTAGTATTGTGATTGTCAACTGAGACAGCTCCTTACTTGCAGACATATCATCGCATTGGCCTTGCACCTTTGACACAGTGAGACACGAACGGTCCCTCTAATATAAAAAGTGCCTCTGCAACGCATTCAAAAGAGGAAGATTTCAGCTAGGATTATTCTGGAACGCAACACACAGTGATTGAGATGCAGCCTTACTGACTCTGATGCTGACTCTAACCTCTACCCTGCACAGGACAGTAGCCTGCACTACAGCAGACTAGCTTCCTGACTTTGCAGTACATCTTATCCAGATGTAGAGGGGGATAGGCTATTCCAATTTATCTGTCAGAGGGTACTTCCATTATGCTCTTGAAATTGTGGATAGTAACAGATAGGAGTGTAACAACATAATAGCATTATCATACTTGAACTGTATATGTTTTTCACCATTTTGTAATGCTATTTATCATGCTTTCTCTTATTTGCCTAGTGGTTGCAGCTCATGTTTTTACACAAGAATAAGATTGTTGCAATAAATGTTTGAAATTACATTTCCACTTCTTTCTTATGTCTTATCTTGGGTACGCAGTGTGACAACATAAGGGTAGATTTGTTTCCACGATTTCCTTGGGAATCTGAGTAGTCATGTTCAAGGTTGCAAATACCATCTGGTACCCTGGTGTGTTTAGGGGTTCAGATGAGGAACTGTGAGCTAGCTTGGAACCATGTCAACATTTCCTGATGAATAAATCACTATGCACTGATGTTTATGTTGACCACATACACAGTCCTACTTGATTTGCAGGAACTGTATAACAAAGCTGGTGCTCTGACTGCTACATGCCAAAAAAGTGGAGTAGTGCCTCAGCCAAGAGAAATTGTAGATAATAAAAATGTTTAAACTGCACCCAACAGAATAAACAAGACAAATATAATCAGTGTGTATGATAACGTAATGGAGGTAGAAAGACAGCAAGAAGATCTGGCATGTATCCAAAACTATGTTATCACAAGCAATAAAATACTGCAGGTAAACCGGAAGAGGTAAAAACATGTGCCAAGGCTCACCCACTTATTGTTGGGTTCAGGCATCAGGAATTTTCTAATATGAATGAATTTGCCATGCAAAATTTGCCGTGTGTGCTTCTGCGGTGGTTTGGTAGTCATCATCTGTGCTGGTGTTAGTGATGATGAGATTTTCTCTGCTTCTGCCCTACTTTGATTTACAAAAGTGACTTTCACTGTGCTTTCCATATTCTTTGATGCTACTAGGAGTTTTGACAGCCACAATTACCAATGTGGCAATTTGTAGAACAGTTCTCTCTATGGCCAATAATAAAGCAGGCCACTGATGACATACATGCTGACATGTCAAAACAGGAGAGAGGAAGATGGTAAGAAAAAATTGGGAGGATTCATTTTCCCATTGACTAACATTGAAACAGATGCAACCTTAAGTGTGAGACAACTAAAATAAAGCTATTTTTGGCTTTAAAAAGTGGGAGTCTCTCTCCTGAATTAAATCTGTTGGTATGTATGAGATGATGACTCCCCTGCTTCAGGAGTGCTGGCTGCCCTACTTCACTAAGCCATTTCTTCTTCTAGTGTGTTCCAGCAACTGCCTTCATCACCAGCTGCTAGGTTTTCTGCATGCAGGTTGATCATGTGCCTTAACAGGGATGGTGCAGAACAGCACAAAGAGGGCCTGGTTTGCTTGGCTACTGAACTATCATACATGCCAACATTTTCAAAGAGGAAAGTAGGCGACTTAAAAAATAGGAGAATGTATTTTTCCCACTGACTTCTATTAAAGGAGTGGCAATTTCAGGCGGGAGACAGCCAAAATAAAGCAATTTTTTGCTTAAAAAATAGGGAATCTGCTGCCTGAATCTGCCCTATTGGCAGGTACGCACTAGGCTGGAGCAGGTGTAGCTCTCTTTCATTTGCCTGCTTCGGAACCTCTGATGTTGTGGAAGCAGAAACTTCCATTGTATGAAAGTCCAGCTACCACAGCACCCAAGTAAGGTCAGACAAAGGATGCATTTGAGGATGAATGCCTAATTTCCTGGTCTATCTAAGTTCTTCGCTTCGTTTGACAGCACAGACATCTCAAAATGCGAGGACATCACACAGGGGATGCACATCACACCTGGGCTTGCATGACAGGCGCGAGTAAAGGGGTTCACAGCTGAAGCGAGTGATACCACTTTGAAACCATTCAGACCAACATTCTACAGTTCTACTGTTTATAACGAGTAGATTTGTATAAAGCCCCGCTTACCACCCCTGTCGAAGCGTTGAAGAATAAAACGAGTAGTTTTAAGTGCTTGCTTGCTTTATTTATATTGACAAAAATAGATAACAACCCATGGGCAAATGCTAGTTCGATGGGAACGTACAAGACATACATGCAACATATGTTTGTCTTGTTTCTTCGATTTTACTGTTTTGTTTGGAAATCTATCCTGTCTACCAAGTGGCAACCTTTGCCAGTAATGTATATATATTTAAATTGCTGACGTACAAAAACAATAGAAGATTGTATGAATGGGCAGTGCCGTCTATCACTGCCCCTTCGTATCTGTAATACAGTAGATAGGATGAAGCCAACCAGGACAGAAGCGTCTACTGTTATTTTTGCCATATTTCTGGATAAAGATCCGCTCAGAACTCCCTAAGCAATACTAGCCGCCAGGTAAGCAAAATATGTGCAGCAGCTCCCTCTGGCGGTATCAATTCTGCATCCAAAGGCTTATATTTTCGAGGCGTGCTGTTGCCATCTGGTGACACGCTTTGCAATCACAGTCTCTGCCCGCAGAATAAGAGATGGAAGCCACATTATTCCCTTTTCACGTCCGTCGCGTCACGTGATCAGGCGGAGGCTGCTGTCCCTACATAACCCCACTGGCGCGTCTGCAGTCAGCACGTGGTTTCTTAATGCGGGAGAGAAGTGCGCGCGCAGCACCCGGAAGCGCACGTCCTCTTTGGACATTTTTAGAGGCTGTCCTTAAGGTTCTGTATGTAGTCTGGAACAGAGGGATAGAGAGCTGTACAGAGAGAGGTGCTTCTCACGATTTCATTTAACAACAGCGCGTTTCTTCTGACTCATGAAAGTGCGTGTCCGCTGGGGCTGATGCTTGACGTTCCTCTTTTTCACAAGTACCTTAAGCACCTGGCATGCAGCGAGGGAGAAGCGGATGCAACATGCGATCAGCTTTTTCTGTTATGTAACATGCTGGGTGAATTTCTATTAAAGTTTCTTAATTTGGAAGGTCCTCGCAACTTAGTTGGCGCTTTTTATTACTTAGGCGAAATTCGAACATTCGAAATGACTCTTAGTAAAGAATTTTGGTAATTACATTCAGATTTTTAATGTTTTACACTCTGCAGAATGTTTGCAAAGCATGTGTGATTTGTTTTTAATTGTTCTGTGTAGCAGTTCGTTGATTTAGGTTATTTAAATGCAATTAATTAGATTAATTCTGAAAAGCACTGTCTTCCAAGCATATTAATTCTATGGAAAGACCGGAGGCTTCAAATTATGCTTCTCTTTACTTTACTGAACAAACAGCAGCCAATCAAAATACATAAAACTCTAAACTACATATCCCATGAGCTTTTAAAAGAGCCTCGACCAATCGTATCCCTTCTGTTGCTTTACCGGTATGGCACACAACACGGTAACTCAATAAATAACCACAGTACACTCAAATTAGTGGTTCATTGCCCTTGGTGTGAAATGCAGGCATTTTTATTACATTGCCCCATACCTGAGGGACGTACCACCGCTAATCGCTGGCGCAGGGGAAAACTAAATAAAGTGGGGGCGGAATCCCCTATCACTTGGAACGATCTTCCCTGCAACGTAACACCTTCCATGCTTAGATAAGTCAATGACACTAAAGTCCTTACTCTTTCTTTGCTGATGCAGCAGTCACAGCTAAGTGCTCATTCTTTTTCGATGTCCATATATGCTTTTGCTTTATGTTAATGTTGCGCATGTCACGCATTTCTACAGTCGCGCTATCTTAGTGATTTTCCTCTCCCTAGTGTGCCAGAAGTGGAGGGGGACTGTCGAAGGCTTCTTGCCTCTGTATTTTATTGAGGACATTGTCCTCTTTCTGTTGCACGCCGAGCACGTGCGTATTGGGCCACATGGGAGGATTTTAGCTTTCCAATCAGCTCAACGCGTCCGATACGTTCAAACAAGTGCTTGGTCCCAAAGAGCACCTGAAGGGGCTGTAATAATCTTTTCAGGACCTGGCCCAGGGGAAAAATAGGTTTATGGCAACAGGTGGCTCCCTCCACGATTACTGAATTCTGGCTAGCTGGTTCTGCTACTTCCTTCACTTAATATATCTGCCTTCACCTGCTTCAGGGCCTTCCCCCTTGAACCACCTCAACACCTCTCAGCTTAGCAGCTATGGCATGCTACGCTGATGAAGAGGATCAATATCAGGACATTAATGAGGAGAACTACAAGTACCAAATGGAGCAGAGGTTAGTGGAAGCACTGGGTTGCCACGTGCAGGATTCCGTGAATAGGGCCCTGATTAAGGCCTGAAAACCATTTACTCAACCTCTGGTCAATTTTGACAGAAGGGAATTAATGAATGATTCTAACCGGCACGCCTGTCTCAACAATTTGCACCCCTGGACCCCATTCCCATTCTGCACAAACCATCAGGAGGGGTCCTTCATCAGCTGACATCTTGACCAAGATGGCAGTCTCAGTCCTGCAAAATCACGAATATGGGTATTCTGCCCCTCAAAGTTCATCAGAAGCATTCACAGTACCACCTCACTCACAGGAGGTCTCACATGAACCTTCATCATCCTCCTCTGATTCGGAGGACTCACAGAGAGATTCACAAAGGGGTAATCTCCCTCCATCTAAGAGAAAGTGCAAAGCCCTTCACCTATCTTCTGATCTTCCAGGCCCGAGTGGGGAGCATCTCTTGTTCACTCCAGAGAACATTATTCATCCACATTCAACAGAGTGGGTCCCCTGCATGGAGGTTGCGCACTATGTGCAGGATAGACTGTGCAAAGGCTTTGAAAAAGATGTCAGAAACACTCTTATGTCAGAATGCCCTTGCCCATCACTCTTTGGAAAGGTAGCTGACATTCCAAATTTGGATCCTAGCATGGCGACCTTTTTGAAAAATTTCGCAAAGGATCCTAAGAAGGGTCTGGACCGCGCTTGGCGTGGTTGCCAAGGTAAGCTCCTAGACCTCTCCAGCTCTTTAACATAAATACTCTAGAGCTGGCCGTTCAGACTAAAGAATCCAGCCCCCCGGACCCCAATGTTTTCCTGGAATGGGTGCAAAGGACAATATGCCTGTTAGGCAACACTAATTGCGCCATATCTACAGAATGTAGGCGGTCTTTTCTTATGCATCTAGATCCAAAACTGACAGAGTTGGCCTCCAACAAAGCTGGTACATTGGCCAACAGTTTGCTGTTTGGTGATAAATTTGTCAAGGATTTGAGTAAATATGTAGCTTCCTTTGCAACGCTGGACAAAGCTCAGACTTCCATCAAGAAGGTGTTCAATAACACCCTTTTTACCAGGGTCAGGGACTTCAGAGGTCAGGTGTCAAGCCAAGGATACCAACAGGCTTCAAGAGTCACCAAGCAGAGAGACAGAGACGGTTCTTACGCTACCTCAAGTTTCTACCGGTCCCGCTACAGAGGAAGCCATGGACGTGCCTCCAGAGGAGGGTACCAAAACGGCAACAACACTTCAGATCCCAATCTTGCAGGTAGGGATTATTCCTGCTTTGGAGGTTATTTTTTGGGGAAGAATAGAATATTTTCTCCAGATATAGCAGAGTGTCACACAAGATCCGTGGGTCTTACAGACAGTGCAGGGCTTTCATCTGGAGTTCTACTCCCCTGCCACAGCAGACAACCCCTCCCTGTCCTCTCCCTTTTTTCCAAGCAGAAAGTTCCTTCATAGAGGAAGAAATCCACTCTTTCCTATAGAAAGGGTCCATTGTGGAATCTGTACCACACCCATGAGGGTTCATCAGCACCATCTTTTCAGTGCCAGGGAAAGAAATGGAAGGCATACACTTGCTAAGAGAGAGAAACAGCAATTAGTTAGTGTGACTTGATCTCAAGGACGCCTTTTTCGCCCATTTTTCGCCCCTCACAGGAGGTTTCTTCAATTTCAATGGGGCCATTCACCGCCCTTCCCTTCTGTCTGTCCTCAGCTCCTTGGTGTCCCACTAAGTTGCTCCAACCAGTAGTGTGCAACACCTCAGGGAACAAAAGGGTGCATTTGATCATTTACCTCCACAATATTCTGATTATGGCCTAAGACAAAGAGACTGTATTTTGTCATCTCTCTTGGACAATGCAGTTGCTCCAGGATCTCGGTTTTATCATCAGTGTCAAGAAATCCAGTACATTGCCTTCCCAAACTGTCGAATTCTTAGGTTTTCAGATAGATTTAATCAAGGCTTAACTTCTACTACCGATGTCCAAACTGTGCTCTATAAAGAAAGAATTGAGGAGAGCCCTTGCCTCTCGGACTATATCGTTGAGGATCTTGGCCCGACTGGTGGGCCTTTTGGGCTCTTCGATACTGGCAATGTGTCTGTATCCCCTACACTATCTCATCCTCCAGCACATGAAGATCATGCACCTTCAAAAGGGTCTGCAATATTCAGAACAAATAGTTCTGTCAGAGGAGGCCAGGGTCGAGATCTCCTAGTGTCCCACATGGATGCAGGGAACGGCAGGGTGATTTTTCCGTCCGTTCAGGAGGTGACCATAGAATCGGATGCCAGCCCATGGGGCTGTGGAGCGTGTTGCGGCCTTGTAGAGATGGAGGGGTCAATGGTCGCAAGAGGAATTGAGTTATCATCTCAATTGCCTGGAACTCTTAGCAGGAGCGTTTGCAATTTGGTCCCTGTCCCCCGCAAAATTCATTGCTGTATCCTCCTCAGGATGCACAATGTGTCCACAGTCAGGTACGTAAATCTTCTGGGAGGTACAAGATCTCGGCTGTTGGCAGAGATAGGGAAGGACTTTTGGCAGGATTGCCTCAAACATCAGATTTTGGTAGTGGCAGAGTACATTCTGGGTCAGTTGAATGTGACTGTGGACTGGAATTTGCGTTTCCGCTGCAATTCCAGTGATCAGAAGCTTCTTCCCCGGGTGTTTAGGGCCTTGAATAATTGATAGGGTCCATGCCTGATAGACCTATTCGCCTCTCGCCTGAACATGCAAATACCATCATTCTTCAGTTGGAGGCTGGACTCTGAGGCTGCGGGGTCAGATGCATTCCTTCAGTCATGGTCATGGTGTCTGCTGTATGCGTTTCCCCCCATTCTGCATGATACTGAGAGTTCTCACCCAGATACAGTGTCAGGAGGCAGAGGTGGTTTTGTTGACACTCTGTTGGTGTTTTGCTTATCACTAATGACCGAGCTGAAACACTCATGGACTGACAAAAATCTCTGGAATGCGCTTCTTAGTCCAAAGAAGACATTTATTATTTCACTACACAGGTTCCTAAAAGGAGATTAGCATGTTGAAAGCACACATTTAAAAATGATCACAGCAATGAAACTAAAACATACATGAATGATTCTCCACAGAAATATACACAGCAAATATATGTATCTATATTATAATGCAAAGCAAATAATGAATTTAAAAGTATGCATCACCATGAGGCAAGGGCAATACTCCTTCATCTCTCTCCTATTAGCATCAAATCACCAGATCCTAGAATCGATTGAGGAGAGAGAGAGGTCAATTATCCTCACAGGAAGGATGACACACTCCAGGGTCCTGGATGTGCCTGAGATCTGCTCTGTCCCCGGTCCACCTGGTCTTGGCCTCTTATACTTTAAACAAACAAGAGAGGAAAATTCCAGACTTCCCTCTCCCTGCAGAAGTTTAGTTATTCAAAAAATGCTGATTGCTTTCGGCTAGCTTTGAAAATAACACGTCAGTGATATTGCCAAAATCCCAAGGTGCCAACCCAAAACAAGGCCGTTCCCTGCCATCTGAGTACATTCTTGTCAACCAAAGCCCTTTGTGGGAAAAAGTACAAAAACAAGACAAAATGCACATTGTACAATGTGGAAAATCACTTGCAGCTTTTAACGTGGCAGTGAAGCTAAGGCTAAGCTAAATACAAAATGGAGTGTGTATCTGGTGACCACTAATGTGACGGTGGACAGCTAAGCCAGGTGCAAAGTGGTGCAACATGAAGTCAGTGGTCAAAACAGACATATCACTGCAGTTGGAAAGCTCAGCCCTGGTTCCCTTTAGCGATGGCATTGTCATGTGACTTTCCGGTTCGACTTCCACTATTGGCGGATCTTCTTTTGGATCCATTGGGAACTCCACATCCTCTGATAGTACAGGGTCTGTTGTCCCTCATGGTATGGGGACTTTCCAGAGGTGCTGGCAAGTGCAAGGAGTGTCCGATTCGGCACTGTTTTTCTTTTCACAATCCTGGCCCCCCTGTACTCATAAGTGATATGAACAAGCCTGGCAACGATGGTTCATTGGTTCGGTGAATGGGGTGTGGATCCCTTAGGGACAGAAATTCATATTATAGCGAGTTTGCTTTCAGAGCTGGCCAACTGAGGGTTTGGCATATAGAATGATTAACAATTTCTGATCGGATATCTGCAGGACACCCTCATATACAGTGCACACCAACTGGGGATCATCCATTGCTTTGTAAGCTCCTTAGGGGCATCCGCATGGTTAAGCCCCCACAACCAAAATATTCAGTCTTATGGAATGTCAATGTCTTGCTGCAATTCCTTAGCAGCAGGCCCTGTAATGAGGACTTATCCCATAAGCAATTATCTGTGAAATTGATGTTACTTTTATGCTTGATTTCCTGAAGGAAAGTTTCAGATGTGCATGCCTTGGCTATTGCAGGTAGAGTATTTACTCCATCAGGAGTGTCTTTTTCTATTTTAAGACGTACCAAGACTGCATCACGTTGTGTGTCTTATCCTGCTTTTCCTCACAATAAGAAATTGTGTGTCATTCACTGCATAATGGCACATAAGGATTGTACTTGTGAATTTCGACAAAATGTGTCTGGTCATTTGTGTATTTCTTTGCAGAAACCTTTCTGCCCAATCTCTTCAGCATCTTTAGCCCACTGGGTTAAGTGGTTGTTGGATGAAGAAGGGATTCATGTGTCCCTCTTTGAGGCTCATTCTGTGGGAAGGGCTGTGGCCTCTAAGGCTTTTTGCTCTGTTTCAAGATTGGAAGATATTTTGACCATGGCGCATTGGTCTTCTGATTCTACCTCTAAAGTGTTTTATCATAAACCAATAATTGATGTGGCATCAGGGTTGGTAAATCAACTTTAAACTAGCATAATCCAAAGCCTACGGTCCTGCCATAGAATGAAAAAGTTTCTAACTATTGCACCAAGAATTTTAGATTCTAATAAGGACACGGAGGCGAAGATTATCCCACCCTCACAAACGTTTCATGGTATGTTCCTCATGTAATTTCATGTAATGGACGATTTCAATTGATGATTATTTTGATTGTTGTTTATGAAATTACCCTCCCAAGTTTATGGGTTTTACTTTTAGAATGTGGCTTATTTCCTTTCTTGTCTCCACCAGGGCCAAATACTTAATCTTTCTGAAAATTGCATATGAAACTGTGTGTTCGATTCTTCCCAGCTCCAGGTGTACATCCTGATGTGGACGTTGAATTTTCAGCTCTACAGCGACAGTTGCTGTGAAATTCAGAAGGTGTCGGATGGTTCATGATGATGTTAAACTCAATGATCGACTTTTCTTGTTCTGGTTACTTACAGTTCACAAAGAAAGAGGAAGGACTTTAGTGTCATGGACTTATGTAGGCATGGAAGGGATACAATTGGTCGAGGTTGTGTTAAAGGGTCATGTGATAAGTAGTTTAATGTTTTATGTATTTTGATTGGCTGCTGTTTCTTCAGTAAAGTAAAGAGAAGCATAATCCTTGCCTCCGTGTCCTTAATAGAATCTAAAATTCTTGACGCAATAGCTAGAAAAACTTTCATTTCCATGTGGTAAGATGAGCCACTGAAAGGGTGTATGGGGAGATACTTGGTGGAATAACGGACATTTCATTGTGGTATGTTTGCACTTTCTGGGTAAAAAAGAAGGACCCTGTAACAGAGTTACGCTGACTTTGGATACCACCACGGGGTGGGGCGACAACTGCGTACCCTTGGGGCACTACCAATGGTGAAAGGGAGTGGAGCGAGCACAAACTCGGATATCCGGGTTTTGAAAGCGGCGCAGCAGTTTCATAACGGGGGAGACAGAGAGCACGCCGAAGAGCCGGAGGTGGAAAACAAGGCACCATCAGGAAGAGAGACGAGAGAGAGAGCGACGGAGAAGAAAGACGCGAAGAGCAGAGGCACGCTCGGAGGAGAAATCAAAAGGAAGGCGGCCATCCAGACAGGATAGAGCCAACCCGCGAGAGGAGACGAAGTAACCCCCCACGTCCCCAGGGGGACGTGGCACATGCAGGTACGTGCCTGCATACAAAATCCTGCTAATTATTGGTGGAAGTGGGGAGAAGGGGAAGACAGGGAGAAGGAGAAAGAGAAGGAATCTTGATTTTAAAGTATAAAGGAAGCTTCTCCTACAACGCTGGGTACTGTGGTTACTGGGCTGCACGTATTTCACCTACAACAAGAATTGCACACTATGCAGCACAATTTCTAAAACTTGTCACTTTTCTGTAGAGGTCTTACCTTTTCTACTTACTTCTTCTTCTTCCTCTGTTCTTCTTTTCCTCCTTCCCCTTTATAAAGCGACAGCACATAATAAAGAGAACAAAGCTCACTTATCTTTTTTCCCATCTGTTCCCTCTTCTTCTTTGATACAACCTGCGGTGGGAACGTCTATCAAAGAGACCTTGGGAAGATACCTAAAAGGAGAAAAGAGAAATAATTATGAAATGACAGTCACAGAAACAGCCCACAAGAACTGAAAGAACAGAAAACACAGAAAGAAACAGAGAGACATAAAAGAGGAACAGTAAAGAGAAAATACCGGAGCTAAGACTTATATGGACAAATACAAACACAATAAAATCAATTATAATACCCTATTTCTGTAAACAGTTGTCGGAACTATTCTGTTGCATACGCTCTGCTACGACACCTTCAAACCAACCCACAACATACCCCTTTTATGCAAAAGTTTAATTTTGACCAGGGCCGAAGCCAGACACATGTTCAGGCGGGCATGCCCGCCCACCGTACTGACATGATATTAAAGTGGGGCTCTCATTATCAGTAGCTTTTTCCCATTATGGTGAGGTTGAAAGTAGGGGTGTGGAAAGTTGAAAAGTTGGCTGATTCACAGTCTTCTGTATGTGGTTTTAAACTTTTCAAGCTTAATGAAATACATTTGTTTACAGGGGAGTAGCTTTAGTAGCCCATTGAGGTAGCAGCAAATTATTCCCATTGCAACTCCGTGTTGTGAAGGTCAGCGAGTTACTTATGTGATTTGGCTTCTGAACTGTATAAGGAAACTCCAAGTACACCATACCATGCTGATGGTTGTCCAGTCGCAGTACTCAGCAATTTACTGCTGGTGGATCTTTTACCTTCTTGGGGCTGGACATTTCACATCAGGAAATCATTTTACTGAAAGTCCAGTGGGATAAACTGAACCGCAAGTAAGGTGAAGAAACTTTGGGCCTGATTTACATTTTGGCAGACGGGCTACTCCGTCACAACGGTGATGGACATCCCATCCACTGAAATATAAAGCACATTATTTCCTATGGGATTCATATTTCGGCAAACAGAGTAACCTGTCTGCTGAAATCAAAATCAGGCCCTTTATCTGCCGTTGTGAAGGGGCGAAGTTTTCTGAACTTTCAATAAATGTGTGGGCAAATTTGTAATATAATGACCATCAAATTATAGACAAATTTACCAATACTAAGATAATACCCATAAAAGATGCTTGGAAAAATTAATGGCGGAACTAAATAGAATATAAATGCAATTTTAGAAATGTTTGGGGGGGAGAAAGAAAACACTTACAATGAATTTCACCATAAAGGTGTGGCTTGAGCCCGGACAAGATGGCTACTTGATTCAGCAGCTTTCTGCGCTGAGGAGAGAAAATCCATATACCGGCATGCAAAAAGAGGTTTGCTGTGTGATTCTCCCAGTCCTTAAATGCTTAGCAGTAAAGATCAGTCACAAGTGCCTTTTCGATACACTAAAGGCCTTTTATAGTGCAGTCAGAGGCTTATCTCTCTCGACCAGTAAAACCAAGATGGTGCCACATGCTGCAGTCCAGCCTCAGCATCCTCCCCTAATGATTGCCTGCTCCTCTTGGAACTTGCTGGAGTCTGGAGGTGATCGAATCGATGACCAGAGAAGGTTCATTTTAACAACCTGCGGCCTAAGATTTTACTTGCGGCCCACTGACTCACTGTATGCAACGTGGTATATGCCACATGCTGCTTCATCTATAACTCAAATTCTCTCATTCACTCATCTGCCAGGCTTGTTTTAAATCCGCTTGTTAAATAAGAAATATAATTGCAGGCATCCAGTGAATCATATGATTTCAATTTTGAACCTTTTACCTTGAAGTTGTGCAGAGTCATGTAAGTGCCTTAATCACCCAGCACAACATGTAACGCAACAACTAACACATATACGTGCAAGCTCAGGCTACATAGCTGTATATAGCCTGCAAGCAATCAGTTTGCAAAGAGCTCTATCATTGGGTGTTTGCCTAAATCAGGCCCAGTTGCCTCCCAGTCTCTTTGGCCCCTCTAAGACTCCTTTATCCTTTAATTCTTCAGGCTTACTTAGGTCTACTCACCTACTGAGCATTTATAAACCAACTCCACCCCACATGTGCAAGATGAGGGTGCGACCAGCCAGGCTTGAGAATCAGAAGGTAGTGCCAAGTGCAGATACTATTTAATAATCTATCAATCAATCAAGTTTCTTGTAGAAGACAACTAATCACCAGTGAAAATCTCAAGGTGCTGGAGGTCCTTCTTGAATTGAGGTAGTGAGGCTGATTGCCTGAGGTGTAGAGGGAGAGTGTTCCAGGTCTTTGCTGTGAGATAAGAGAAGGATCTTTCTCCAGCTGAGTTTTTGCATATCCTTGGGGGTGTGGCCCCCAAACTATGCCCATCAACCTTGGTAGTTAAATGAAATTCAGAGCAATCTAACAACTCAACATTAAGACTAGATCTAATGTACAACACTCAGGGAAGACAGTATACCACACAAGACAATTCTTCCAAGTTGGTAATGCTGTACCTCAACTACACTGTCCTTAAAGTGGTCACAGTTTGTCACTGACCATGTGAAGAGCCCCCAAATTGGGCTAACTACAACACTGAAGTCAGGGGATATTATTTTACCTAAAGAGCCACAAGCAAATAATGATCATCATCAAGCCCTTCAACAACGGTCCCTCTGATAACTTTGTGCCCACAGCTTAAGGACAAACAAGCAAGCCAGAATCTGATTCCATAATCAACCCCTCACCCATGGTTCCTCAGAAGCAAAAATAAACAATTGTATCATTAGTATGAACTACATCCTCCATTATGGTAGAGTCCAGAAGTAAAGACAAAGATTCAAAAGACATGAAAGAGCACAAACAAGGTCAAAATCTGACTCACCAGTAAAGGGAAGATCAGAAGCAGGAGCAAACATGGACATCATCCTAGAAAAACTGGATGCACTTCTTGAGCTAACAAGCTCAACCAAGATCAATACAGACAACCTACAAACAGAAATGTTTGAACTCAGGAAATAACTTCAAAACATAGGGGGTTATTCTAACTTTGGAGGAGGTGTTAATCCGTCCCAAAAGTGACGGAAAAGTGACGGATTTACCACCAGCCGTATTACGAGTCCATTATATCCTATGGAACTCGTAATACGGCTGGTGGTATATCCGTCACTTTACCGTCACTTTTGGGACGGATTAACACTCCTCCAAAGTTAGAATAACCCCCATAATGCTGAGAGTTCACAAAGCTGAGATTAGAGTCAGTAGGGCTGAAGTCCAAGCGAATTCACTACAGAAAAAAAAAACTACTAGCCAACGTCAAAAGGATAATAACTCTTGAAAAAGAAATCATAAGCTTGAAGGATAGAAACAGAAGAGGTAACCTCAGGTTCTTTGGTTTACCTGAATAAACAGAGAACAAATATGACTCATGTGCATCTTTCCTAGAGACCTGAATAGCACAAGTCTTAAAAATTGATTTCAAGCGAGAATTTAAAAGCGAAATGGCTCACAGAGTCCCAACCAGGCATCGCAGCACCTTTATACACCTCAACCTATGATTTTCAGGCTTTTGAAATATGAGCACATTGAGAAAATCCTCAACCAGATGAGATCACTGAGAACACTCATATGGAAGGGACACGAAATCAGCATCTCACAAAACTATGCCAAAGTCACTGTTTTCCACAGGAAGGCCTTCTTGTCCTAAAGAGGCAGATTGACCTTAATTAACTTTTCTTTCTTATTCATGGGCCTAGCAAAAATAAGAATATCTATAGACGGAAAACATACTTTTTCAAGGAGCCAAAAGAACTTGAAACAATTCTAAACAAACACACACAGGAAAAGATGGACACATAGGGCCTCATTACAAGTATGGCAGTCAGTGGACCGCCACGGTGGAGTTGGCGGTCGCACCGCTGGGGGTACAGCGGTGAAGACCCCCATATCACAAGTACTGGGAAGGCACCTGCAGAACACACCCAAGTTACCGTTCATACCGCTACTGCGGAGGGGCTGGCGTGGCTGGCGGCACCCATCTTCAGGCTGGCAGTCAGGCAGTATCTCACGACCACATTACGAGGTTGCAGACTACCAGGATTTACAGGGCAAATCCACCACCACCAAAAGCCTGGCGGAAACAAATGATATAAAAGGGAACACCTACCTTCAGGAACACAGGTACGTTCGTAGGCTTCATGACACGCAAATTGCAACTCCTCCCAATGCTCTACCTGGCCTTGCAACTCCCTGACCAGCGACGGCGACCAAAATACCAACCGTAAGTACACCAGCCTAGCACACACTGGAGGGAACAACATTAGTACGCACACACAACACACACGACAAAGGATGCCACGCCCACACACATGCAAACAAACACTCATACCAACACACACGCATACACACGTACATACCCCCTAATACCCACAACTACCACACATACATGTGGAAGGAAAGTCAGTACAAGGTAGGTACCACCGACACCAATGGTGTTGTGGCGCAGATATATTAGAAAATGGGAACATCAGGAATAAAACTACGTACATACAGGCCCAAAGGCCAGTCCATGAGTTCCACAGTGCTCCAAGCACACTTGGCACAAAATGATGCCCCAGCTTGACTCCTGATTGCAAAGTGCAGGCCTCCACAGGGCAAGGGCATCAATGGTGTATGGAGGCACCTCTGGAGTGGGGGTGCGAGGACTTTGGGCTTGGAGGGAGGGTCCTGTGGTCTGGGCTTGGAGGGGGGTCCTTGTGGGTGGATTTGGAGGGGGGTTCCTTGGACTTGCCCTTGGAAGGAGGGGTGTTGGTCTTGGCCTTGGAAGTAGAGGGAGTGGGCTTGGCCTTGGAAGTGGAGGGAGTGGGATCGGCCTTGGAAGTGGAGGGAGCGAGCATGGGCTTGGCACAAGGAGCAGTGGACGTGACAGGGGTGGAAGTGTCAGGTGGCGGAGGGGCATGGCGAGGGGCAGTGGTGGACTAGGAGGCGGAAGGCAGGGGCCTTGGAAGGTCTGCAGGGCGCTTGGGGGGAACAGGGACTGAGGCAGTGGTGGCGAACAGGGAAAACTCTTGGAGAAAATGTTTTTGGGGGACACAAGGGAGGTCAAGGTAAGGACGTTTGGGAGTGGAGGGAGTGGGTATGGTTGTGAGGTGTGTACGTGGAGGTGCCTTGGGTGCAGGTGCGTGGGTGGATGAAATGTGTGGGCTGGGGGACTGTTGTCTGGTTGAGTGTGGGCGTTTAGATATACTGGGAGGAGGTGGGGGAGATGCTGGGAGATGGCAGGAGGGACATGTGAGTGTATTGGGGTGGTGTCTGCAGGTAGGGTGGATGTGCTGCATGTGGGTGTGTTGACAGTCGTGGTGTCTGCACCAGTGGTGTATGGGATGCATGAATGGGTGTCAGATAATGTGGTGACGGTGGCAGTAAGGGCACATGTAGCAGGATCAGTGACTGATGTGATGCTGACTGCAGGTGTGAGTGGTGTACTGACTGTGAGGGGGAGGTAATGGGGGAGTCGGTGAAGGGCGTGGATGTTGTCATGTCTGCATGTGTCTGTTGTGTTTGTGCATGGCGGTGGTGGCGTTTGTGGTGCCTATGTCTGCCCTTGCGTACCATGTCTGTTGATGTGGATGCATGTGAGTCCGTAGGTGTGCCTTGGATGGGTGAGGGTAGAAGGATGTGGGTATGACAACAGGTAGGAGGAGGGGGGCGGAAAAAAAAGGGACACTAGATGCTGTCAAGTAGGAGGGCAGAGCCTGAAACGATCTATGTAGGCCAGACAAGGCACTGTGAATGCCTTCCAGGAACGCATTGGTCACACAGGGATGCCAGTCCCTGGATGGCATTCACAATAGTTGTCTGCCCCACAGAGATGGACCTCAGGAGGTCAATAGCCTCCTCATTGAGGGCAGCAGGGCTGACTGGGAGGGGGCAGAGGTGCCTGCGGAGAAGGAGATGCCCTCCCTCTTGGGTGAGTGTGCAAGGGCAACTGGGCTGGGAGCTACAGGGAGTGCGGTGCTGGTAAAGAGGTGGCAGACAAGGATGGTGCTGGGATGGTCCCAAATGGGTCTGCCACCGCCAGGGAGCTACCATCGTAGGAGGAATCTGAAGATGTAGTGGTCGATCCAGTCTACCCAGTGGCACTCCCCTCACTTTCTGTCCCACTGGTCCCCTCGGCTCCGCTGATTCAACCTCCTGGGTCTTGTGGGCTGCAACTTCCCCACTTGCCGGTGCTCTTTCTCCTTCGCCAGATGATGCTGATGCACACAAAGACAGAGGAGGACAGGGAGGAAGGGAGAGAGAGAGAGAGAGAGAGAGAGACAGGGTACAATCGGTCAATGCCGACACAACAGTAACACAGGGTAGAACATCAGCATTTGATGCCATGCCATGATATGCTATGCCTACTCCTGCACATCCTACAACTAGGGAACACCATGGGAGACACCAGAACAATGCACATGTCAACCGATGATGGTCTAACTGATGCAAACGTATACATGAGGAGTGGTATACCCGCCACACATGTCCATTACCTGCCCACTACCCATGGCATTTAAGAAAGGCGTGTAATGGACTGCACACCCAAGAGAATCATGCATGGCTAGTTGGAAGGCCTACTTGGCTATTGTCAATTAGCACTGTGACCACTTGGCACACCATACCCCACTATACATGCAGTGCCTGCCAGCTGATTGAGGTCCTGGGATCCACCCCTGGCACAGTGGTTGGCAAGGACTAGTCACAATGACCTGACTCCAATCATCCTATTGCCATGACCTAGCAAGCACATCTAGCTAGTATATGGCCACACAGTTAAACATTGGAGAAAGCTGCCCTGCTACCACTGACTGCATGGCATTACCCACACCTATGATGCCAATCCTGCCCAGATGGACACTACTCACAGTGGACATCATTGTACCAAGCACCTACAGCTATCCAATGGTGCCCACCCAGAGCCACTATGGCAACACATGTAGCAAGTGAGAGTGTATACTTACCCCCATGTGGCTGCTGTGCTGCCCCCAAGCGCCAATCCAACTCAGGGTAGACCACTGCCAATATGTGGGTCATTAGGGGGGTCAGGGTCTGACGGGCACCCCCCCTCATTGGGAGCATGTCTCCAGCTGGGCCTGCGTGGTCTTCCGTGCCCCTTGTCTCAGGTCCTCCCACCCCTTTCTGCAGTGGGTGCCCAGCCGGGCATGGACCCCCAGGGTCCGCACTTGCTTGGCGATGGCACGCCAAATCCCCTTTCTATGGGCAGAGACCAGCGTGGGTGACACAGACAGAAGGACACAGTCATGTAGAGTGGCATCCCTGGGACAGCAGTGGGCAGCACACATCACACTTTCACACCCACACATCATCAGCCAGTGTAGCCTTTGGCCCCTCCCCCAGGTACACGCTGTCACAGGCTGCCCCCTATGTAGTGTGCAAAACTAGGTACACTATGCAGGAGTCCAGGCAACTGCACGTTGGTTTACAGAGGCAAAAATTAGACCACCTAATGCTCCAATTTGTAAGGTAGCTGGTCGAGCAGTTAGGCTAAGCTAGGAGATGTGCTACATATTTGCTGTACTCACAAATCTAATTGTGCACCACACACACTCAGTGAATAACTCGAGACCTGAATTTTTAAAACTACTTCAGACTTTTATATAAATTTTAAGACCAAGATCTTTAAGATACGTCAAGTACTTTTTGAGATGTGACTTTTCAAATTTTTGATAAAGTTAGTCTTTCTGTGCATCATAACGCACCATTGGAATCAATAGGCAGTCACTTTTAAAAATGCATTAAAAATGGTACAGTTGAGTTACCAGTCTCTTCTTTTGCACAATGGTTGCAGCAGTCGGTGGGCACCTTGTGCGAGGTGGAGAGCCTCAGGCGGCTCCTGGTTCCGGGGGAGCAACTTTGGAAAACCTCTTGGCACAGGGCCACCTGAAGGGGACACTTGGAAAAGAAGCTGGTTTACAGATTTAAAGTTGGTGACTGGTGGTCTCCTTGGGCTGTTGAAGTTGCAATTGGTTGGGGATCCGTGGACCACAGCTGGTTCCTCTTTGCAGGGCACAGGGTGGCCAGATGCAGGGCAGGTTTGAGATCCAGGAGCTGTGCACAAAGGAGTCCTTTGGAGGTGAGTCTCTTTGGGGGCTGCTTACAGGACAACGGAGCACTCTGGTCAGAGGTCCAGGGTGTTCCTGAAGTCCCTCGACTGTGGCTTCCTCCTGATCCTTTTTCAGCTTTGAGGGAGCTGGTTTTCTGGTTGTCCGACGTCAGCTGATAGTTCCCAGGGCATTGGCATAACTCGGCCACTGAAGGGTGCAGTGGCAACAGATGTGGCACACATGTGGGTCATGTCCAGGCGGTCATTGATGTGTCGTCTGATCTGGCTGCAACTTCTGGTTGCAGAGATATCGGCCAATCAGTGAAGTGACCCTCACCAGTTTGTTGGTTCTTGCTTGGTTTTTGAGTGGTGCCTCCACTCAGAAGGGAGATCTGGGGTGATTCTTGAAGCTTGGAGGTCCCCTGAGTTTCTTGGGGTCGGCTCTGTGTCCAGCTCCTCCCCAGCAGCAATTTTCAGGTCCTGGGAGCAGCAGGCAGGGTTTGGTGCATTCTCTTGTGCCGCAGGTCCACAGTTCTCTTGCTTTGGATCTTCTTTGGTGCTGGTCTTCTTTGTCTTTTCCAATCTGATTTCTTGGTCTAGGGGAGCCCACTAAATACTGAATTTAGTGGGCATTTTAGGGGGAACGTGGTAGTGTCAAGTGGGACGCTTAACCTTGGGTGGGTACACCCACTAAAGTGACCACTTCCTGTGTAAAGGGACAATTCCCTAAACCTTATTCGTCATTTTCCTGCCATCCAACATGGAGAGCTTTAGGGGTGGTGCATGCTCAGTGAGGCCACTCCTCCTACCCTTTGTGTCGTTTCCCGCCTTTGCTCCCTCCAAAAGTGGGGGTTTGCAAAAGGGGAGGCCATCTGTTGCTAGCAGCAGGCCTAGGGATCGAGTTTCAAGGGTGGTAGCCCTTTGAAGTTCACTGCCAGGGCAGTGCACATTCCTGAGGGAGGGGGTGTTAGCTCCTCAACCCAAGAAGGGCATGATTTTACAATCCAGAGAGACAAGGCTCTCCCCCAGGTTCGTATATTGGCAGTCTGGATGTGGCAGGCTTGCTGGAACCAGTTAGCAACCATGCCAGGATAGTTTGTTTTTGCAGGGGGCACCTCTAAGGCGACCCCGGGTACATTTTATAATAAATCCAGTAATGATACCAGTTTGGATTTATCATTCTGAGTTGTTTGATACCAAACAATCCATGGTTTAGAGTAGCCATTATGTAGCTGGGAAACTCGTGTTGACCAGGGTCCAGCACATACATTAAAATGGCTGCTCTGTTCACTCACTATGTCCAAGTTTTGGCCTATATTCCCTCACATATAGTATGGTGCACCCTGCCTTAGGGCTTGAAGGCCTGCTAGAGGGGTGACCTCCCTGTAACATAACTGCAGTGTAGGGTGGACAGGGCACACAGGGAGTCTGCCATGTACAGTTTGTATTTTAGGTTTGCACCAGGACACTCAGCCTGCTATGGCAGTGCCAGGTGCATCGGGATGCATGGCCCTTGAGAGTGGCACAATCAGTGCTGCTGCCTTCAGGGGTTTACCCATAGTACCCCATGCCCTGGGTACCTAAGTACCTTTTACTTGGGACTTATAGTGGCAGCTAAAGGTGTATCCAATTATTTTACAATGTTTTAGAGAAAGAACACTGGCACTGGGAACCATGTTAGCAGTATCCCAGTGCACTC
The DNA here is from genome assembly GCF_031143425.1 of Pleurodeles waltl. Classification (NCBI taxonomy): domain Eukaryota; kingdom Metazoa; phylum Chordata; class Amphibia; order Caudata; family Salamandridae; genus Pleurodeles; species Pleurodeles waltl. The sequence goes on along the minus strand of NC_090442.1, from coordinate 392,419,584 downwards.
CAGTCTAAGTTGCATTCAGAAACCAGGCAAAAAGTGTGTCTGGGGGGGTACTGCAACAAGGAGCCAGTCTCTCACACAACTCCCCCTACCAGCCCACAGGCCAGGAGACTCAGCCAACATCTGGGAGAGGCCTCCTTGTCTTTCAGGTGAGGAAGAGAAGGGAGGCAGGCTGGTTAGTTGCAGGGCCTACTCTGCCTTACATCCTACTGTCTAGGTCACCCCCTCTGGGGAACTGACCCACCTTAACAGCTATAGGACCCTATCTGAAATGTCCTACATATATACCACCAGTGTCTTCACTTTTCCCTTCTGTCTTGGGGCAGAGGTGTCCATCTTAGCCAGGGCAACCCCTAGCTTACCCAAAGAGGCTACCCATAACTGGAGTAACCCCACCATGACCAACAGGGTCAGGGGGCTTAACCTGTTATTTGGTATGGGGTCAGACCACCATGCCAAGGAAAGTGCAGCAATAAAGGCTAACACCCAGCAGAGGCCACTGACAGCTGTCAGTGCCAGAACCACACCTTTAGCTCATTTTTCTCAGGGGACAGGGCCAGCTTACAGGCTTCTTTGAGTTCAGGGTGCCTGTCTGCTCTAAGGTAGAGGGGGGTCTCTACATCCTGCAGAGTACACTCTCATTCCACTATTTGTTCTGCCAGCTGAGGAGCTACCAACTCAAGCTGAGCAGGTACCTGACTCGTCACAATTTCTTGGGGGTCAAGCTGAGCTTCACAGTTCCAACAGTGGAGATCTTCTCTAGTCGGGTAGAAACTCCTTGGCTCTCTGGTGCCTTAGTTAAAGGTTGCCCACCTTTCCTTTTTTTCTGCTTTCCCTTTTTCTTCTGGGGCCTACTTGCACTCACTTCAGGGGCAGCACCTCCAGAATCCTTGGGAGAGGGCTGGCACTGGACCAGTTCCTCTTTTGAACTCTGACCAACCTCTGGGTGGTCATTCCCAAGGAGACAGTCAAAAGGTAGGTCTGTAAGGACTACCATCCTTCTGCAGCTAAGGGGACCCATCTATCTCTCTAGGCAGTATAGCTACTGGCCTATCAGTGACTTTCCCTTGGATAACCCTTACCCTGGCAGTCTCACCTGGGACGTACTGCTTGAGAGCACCAGCCTGTCATGCACAATTGTGTGACTGGCACAGGTGTCTCTCAGGGCAGTGGTTGGGATTCCATTCAGCTGTAGGTGGTAGAAGTGGCTACTTCCCTCTGGAATCTCCAACTCACTTGTGGGGCCCACTTTCCAGTTAAAGGCTATGAGGACCTCCTCATCCGAGGAGTTATCCCCAATGGCTACACTGATTACCCCTGGGGGCTTACTAGTGGGACTGTTTTGGGGACAAGAAGTGTCCTTGGTGTGGTACCCTGTCTTTTGACAGTTGTGGCATTCCGGTTTCTATCCTGGTACCCACCTTTGTTTTGTGAGGTGTCTTTGGGCCCACCCTCTTGGACAGATGTTTGGGGGCTTAAGGACTCCTTTTCTTTATTTCTAGGGTGCTCCATCTTTTTCTTTTGAGGGGGCTTCCCTGACTCTTTCTTTTGGTCACCCCTTCCAGTTCTAGTTTTGGACACCGTCATTCTCACCCAATGATCAGCCTTCCTCCAAAACTCTTGGTGGGAGACCGGCACCAAATCTACTAGGTACTGGTGCAACCTTTCTTGAACACAATTACTCAAAAGCTGTTCTTTCATCATTAAATTGTACAGCCCTTCATAATCATGTACCTTCTTGCCTTCTAACCAACCACCTAAATCTTTACTGAGAGGTTCTCAATATCCACCCAGGACTGAGACTGGGATTTTTGAATCCCCCTGAATTTTATGCAGTATTCCTCAGTGGTAAATCCAAAGCCCTCCATTGGGGTAATCTTCATGAGGTCATAAGATTTAGCATCTGTTTCACTCAGTGTCAGGAACCTATCCCTGTACTTTCCTGAGAATAATTCCCATAATAGAGTGCTCCAGTGCTTCTTTTGGACATACCTCCCAATGCATGCTCTCTCAAAGGCAATGAACCATTTTTGGATATCATCTCCTGATTGGTGGGGGGGATAACTCCTTTTGGGAGTCTTTGTCACGACTCACGTGCTGCTTGCGCCTGGAATTTGCAGATCTAGTGGCGTGGATCTTCGATGTTCGGCTTTGGCCCAAAAAGGGGCGACTCTTTCTGGTAGCCACGGTGCTGTAGGTGATGGAGACGCCAAGAACAGACCGTGGCCTTCAGAAAATAGCGCCAGAGGGAAAAAAACCCTTAGAACAAAAGGGGAAAAAACCTCTAAACAGGAAGACTCCTGAAAAACAAGAACAAAAAGCAGGAATCAAAAAGAACAAAATTCAGGAAACACAGAGCGATGAAATCCAGAACCAAAAAGGCGAGGAAATCAGGAGCGAAGACACTATCTGAGCAGAAAGTGTTGCAGCGCAAGGAAATGAAGAAAACACAGCCCTTATATACCAAAAGACAGGAAGTGACCCACAGGAAGTAAAAGGACACCATATTAGACAGGGAGAGGTACATAGAACAAAACAGAATAGAAACCATGGAGAATAAGGAACAATGAATGCTGGGAAGAGAAAGGTAACCTGGGAAGGGAAGAAGACATAAAAAAAGTACAACAAAAAGACCCAAGAAAGAAGAAAAGAAAGAGGACAAGAAAGAAGAAAGAAGAACAGGTAAGAGGGGTCAGGAGACCCCAGCAAGGCGGTGGAAAACGACAGAGCGAGGCCCCATGCAATGCCTGGGGTCTCGAAAAGTGCATGAAAGGCTGGGGGCGCGCCGCGTTTTAGAAACGCGCTGTGCGGCCCCAGCCGAACGCCCGGCTTGTGCCGAACATTCGGCTCGTGCCGCACCACGCGGCCCGACAGTAGGTCCCCCTCCCGAAGGCCCAGGTTTGAGAGGAAATAAACGGTGAAAGCGTTGAATCAGGAGAGGAGCGTGAACAGAAGATGCATCTTCCCAAGAGCATTCACTGAGAGGATAACCCTTCCAATGAATCAGATATTGAAGCCGTCTGTGAAATAGACGAGAGTCACAGATTTCCTGTACCTCATATTCAGGAACATCGTTCACCAACACAGGAGGAGGACAAGGAAACTGACGAGAGAAAGGGTCAGGTACGTAAGGTTTGAGCTGGGAAACATGAAAGACGGGATGAATCTTCCAAGTATGAGGTAAGCGAAGACGGACAGTGACAGGATTGATCAGCTGAAGAATACGGAAAGGTCCGTAGTAACGAGGTGTGAACTTGTTCAGAGAAAGACGTGAGGGTAGGAATTTGGATGAGAGCCAGACTTTATCTTGCGGGTGATAGTCTGGAGTGGTTCCACGTTTCTTGTCTGCAGCCTTCTTCATATATCTTTTGGTTTGTAACAGATTGGATCGAATTAGTCTATGGATCTGTAAAAGTCGTTTGGAGAGGTAAGTAATAGCGGGCAAAGGAGAGGTGGATTGAGGAGAAGTAGGAAAGGAGGTAGGATGAAAACCATAAGAGCAGAAAAAAGGAGTGACCTTGGAAGCACTGTGGACAGTATTATTGTAGGAAAATTCAGCAATAGGGAGATAAGTGTTCCAGTTGCTTTGGGTTGAATTGCAAAAACAGCGAAGGTATTGCTCTAGTCCTTGGTTCAGACGCTCGGTCTGTCCATTGGTCTGTGGATGGAACCCCGATGACAGGGCTCTGTTGATATTGAGTGTCTTACAGAAATACCTCCAAAACCGGGAAATGTACTGGGGTCCTCTATCAGATATAATGGTATGTGGAAGTCCATGAAGGTGGAAGATATGATCAATAAATATCTGGCTTAGTTCTTGAGATGTAGGCAGCCTTTTTAGGGCAGTGAAATGAGCCATCTTAGTAAAGGAATCCACAGTGACCATGATAACCCGGTTTCCTGCTGAAGGTGGGAGCGAACACATGAAATCGGTAGAGATGGTGTGCCATGGAGCTGGCGGAACAGGCAAGGGCTGTAGCAATCCTGCAGGTCTGGTACGGGGAATCTTGACTTGAGCACAAATAGGATAAGCCTGAACATATCTTTCAACATCCTGCTTCCAGGTAGGCCACCAGAAAAACCGTGAGAGAAGTTCTTGTGTGGCCTTGATGCCTCTATGACCAGCCACCGGTGAATCATGGCACATTTGTAATGCTTTTTCTTTCACTCTGTCAGTAGGGAGGAATATCAAGTTCTGATAATAATGGAATCCTTGTCTCTTATTCAACAAAGGTTTTAGGTTCTCTACTTCGTGGTCCGATAGTTTGGTGTATTCCAGTTGTACTTCCTCCAGAAAAGATTGAGCCACTCCAATGATCTTACTAGGTTCCAGTAGATACTGAGATGGGGAAGGAGTACAATCTGGATAACGACGAGACAGAGCATCAGCCAGAATGTTTTGAGATCCAGGAATATAGGTGACGTAAAAATCATACTGACTGAAGAAAAAGGCCCAACGAGCCTGGCGACTATTCTGGCACACAAAATTCCGTAAACATTGTAGGTTACGGTGGTCTGTTCTAACCTCAAAAGGCTCTTTGGAACCCATCAGAAACCGTCTCCACTCTAGGCAGGCTGTTTTCAAAGCCAATAATTCCCTTTCAAGTACAGAGTAATGTTGTTCTGCTGTAGAGAGGATATGAGACAAATAGAAAACAGGATGTTCAAGAACATCATCCTCTTGTTGTTGGAATAAGACAGCTCCGATGGCTCTTTCAGAAGCGTCGGTAACAACAATAAATTGTTTGTTGGTATCTGGATGCCGTAAGATGGGAGCTTGTGTGAAAGCTTTCTTTAAACCTTGAAAGGCTGTTTCAGCCGCCTCAGTCCAGATAAACCCTTTCGTTAAATTCTCCTTCTTTAAGGTATGTGTTATGTGGCTAGTTTGTTTTGCAAAGTCCAATATAAACTGCCGATAAAAGTTTGCTAATCCTAAAAAACATTGTGTTTCTTTAATAGAAGAAGGAGAAGGCCAGTCTAGAATCGCTTGTACTTTTTCTTGGTCCATAGCTATGCCGGTGGAACTTAAATGATAACCCAGGTATTTAACCTCCGTCTTGTCGAACTCAAATTTTTCTGGTTTGCAAAATAGTTGATGTGCCCGGAGTCTTTGAAGGACTTGTTTCACATGGGACGAATGGAGTTCAGGATCTCTGGAATAAATCAGAATATCATCTAGGTAAATGACAACTGTCTGGTTCAGAAGGTCAGAAAACACCGAATCCATAAATCTCTGGAAGATTGCGGGGGCATTAGTGAGACCAAACGGCATAACTCTGTATTCAAAGTGACCAAATGGGGTCCTGAAAGCTGTTTTCCACTCATCTCCTTCTTTTATGCGTAAAAGGTGATAGGCTCCTCGCAGATCAAGTTTAGTAAAACGTTGAGCCCCTCTAACTGCTTCTAGAATGTCCCTGATGAGAGGCAAAGGATAACGGTCTTTAATGGTTATCTTATTCAGACCTCGAAAGTCCAGGCAAGGACGAAGATCCTTTGTCTTCTTGGGTACAAAAAAGAGAGGAGCCCCGGCCGGAGAAGATGAGGGAACTATAAGACCACTCTGGACATTGTCATCCAGATATTCTTTTAGAACTTCTTTTTCAGGTTCCGTGAGGGAATACATCCTCCCAAAAGGAACGATTGTGCCAGGTTCTAAGGGAATAGCACAATCGTAGTCTCGATGTGGAGGTAACACAGGTTTGGATGGTTTTTGGAACACATCTTGAAACTCCAAATAGTGTTCAGGGACTCCTTGGACTGTATTAATGGAAGAACCAGTAATACTTTCAGTGACTATAGATCTTTTCGGTGACCAATACTTGTCGGAAGCAAAACAGTTTTCATGACAAAATTGCGAAGACAAGGAAACTGTCCGGGTTACCCAGTTCACATATGGATTATGTCTGATGAACCACGGAATTCCAAGAATAATGGTATGGTTGGGGGACGTGATAAGATCAAAAGAGATGTGTTCTTGATGGTTTCCGATCTGTAAACTTAACATCAGGGTAGTGGAGTCCACTGGACCAGAGGATAATAAGGATCCATCCACGGTGTGCACCTGTTCGGGAACTTCTTTAGATTGTGTAGGAACTTGGTGAGTAGCAGCCCACGTCTGGTCCATGTATATTCCACTAGCACCACAATCTAGTAATGCCATAGTCTTTTCTTGACGACCGTCAGGAAGTTGCAACAAGACAGGAAAAATGAACAAGGAGGTTGTATTGTCATTAAAGGAGCTGATGGAAGGTATAGCTGTAGATCCCGTCCCCTCCCTTCTTACAGAGGACGGGAAGTGGCGTTTCCCGATGGCCTGGGCGGACGTACTGGACAGTTTCGAATCATGTGACCAGCAGAACCACAGTACAGGCACAACCCTTTCTTGCGTCTGTCTTCTCGCTCGCTGGCGGAGAGCGGACCTCGGGTAGTATCTACCTGCATGGGTTCCCCTTCGACGTCTCTAGCAGGAGGGCGAGGTTCCTCAGAACGCTGCAGACCAGCTCGTGAGGTACTTGGCTGGGAGAACCCTCTACTCCTTCTCTTTTCCGATCTCCGTTCCTGAAGACGATATTCGATGGACAGTGCTTGATCCATCAGGCCACGAAGATCTTCCACTCTGGTAGAATGTACTAGTTCATCCTTTATTTCTTCTTTGAGTCCTCTGCGAAATAACGTTACCAGAGTACGTTCCACCCAAGTGGTCTCTGCTGCTAGCTGACGAAAACGGGTTATATATTGCAGGACATCTTGTGAGCCTTGGTGAATGTCGCATAAGGCTTCTTCTGCAGAGGCTTCCAATCCAGGTCGACTGAACATTTGTTTGAAGCGACTCACAAAGGTGGAATAGTCCGACAAAACTGGGTCATTGGATGACACCATCGGGGTTGCCCAGGCCAAGGCTGGACCGGATAAGGCACTGATGAGATAACCCACCTTGGTCCTGTCGTGGGAGAATTGGGTTGGTCGGAAGGCGAAGTACACCGTTAATGCATCCAGGAACTCACGAAGCTTGGTTGGTTCGCCTGAGAAACGAGGGGTTGAAGCGGAGATAGTCGGAACATCACTAGTGCGGAGAGCCAAAGCCTGTCGTAACGCAGCATTTTCATTGCGTAGTTGTTGCAATTCCTGAGCTTGTCGCTGAATCGTGGTCAAAAGAGATTGATCAGAATCTGCAGCAGCTGCCACTGTATTATCCATGGTGTTTGAGGACGTCGGAATGGTTGGGCGCTGCAATCTGTCACGACTCACGTGCTGCTTGCGCCTGGAATTTGCAGATCTAGTGGCGTGGATCTTCGATGTTCGGCTTTGGCCCAAAAAGGGGTGACTCTTTCTGGTAGCCACGGTGCTGTAGGTGATGGAGACGCCAAGAACAGACCGTGGCCTTCAGAAAATAGCGCCAGAGGGAAAAAAAACCTTAGAACAAAAGGGGAAAAAACCTCTAAACAGGAAGACTCCTGAAAAACAAGAACAAAAAGCAGGAATCAAAAAGAACAAAATTCAGGAAACACAGAGCGATGAAATCCAGAACCAAAAAGGCGAGGAAATCAGGAGCGAAGACACTATCTGAGCAGAAAGTGTTGCAGCGCAAGGAAATGAAGAAAACACAGCCCTTATATACCAAAAGACAGGAAGTGACCCACAGGAAGTAAAAGGACACCATATTAGACAGGGAGAGGTACATAGAACAAAACAGAATAGAAACCATAGAGAATAAGGAACAATGAATGCTGGGAAGAGAAAGGTAACCTGGGAAGGGAAGAAGACATAAAAAAAGTACAACAAAAAGACCCAAGAAAGAAGAAAAGAAAGAGGACAAGAAAGAAGAAAGAAGAACAGGTAAGAGGGGTCAGGAGACCCCAGCAAGGCGGTGGAAAACGACAGAGCGAGGCCCCATGCAATGCCTGGGGCCTCGAAAAGTGCATGAAAGGCTGGGGGCGCGCCGCGTTTTAGAAACGCGCTGTGCGGCCCCAGCCGAATGCCCGGCTTGTGCCGAACATTCGGCTCGCGCCGCACCATGCGGCGCGACAGTCTTAGGTTGAATAGTTTCTCTTCCTCCCTACTTATTAGTATGCTGCCACCAGAGATGGGTCCTAGGCCCAAATCTTTTCTGTGCTTTTCCATTTCCAAAAGCTGTCTTTCTAAAGCCAGTATTTTGGTCAGCCTGGCAAGTTCCAGGTCTGTGTCTGTGGGTGCATTAGAGCTGCTGTGGGAAGAGGAGCTACCCTCATCCTCCATCTCCACAGGGTCTTCATCCTCCTCAGATGCATCATCATCAATAACTGGGGGATGATCTCTTTCATACTGGGCCACCAGAACCTACGTTTCTCTGTTTTGGGGCTTTTTCAAGTTTGAATCTTGTATAGTCTGTAGAGTCCTCTTAATTGGTCATAGGTGTATGCCTCATAAGATTCCAGGTTGAGCTCCTGGGTTCTGGACTTTGAGTCAGACATTCTTTTAACTTACTACAGTTGGGACCCTTTTGGAAATTAAAGTTCCCCTTTTTGGATAACCAACTAAAGCAAAGACTTTTAAACTTTTTCTAAAGTTGTAGGGACCTAACCAGGGCCCTAACAATTACTTTAAAAATTTGTAAAAATTGGTAGTCAATTAGAAAAAGCAAAAACAGTTATCTAAAGAAAATTTAGGGAGTTATTCATGTGTTTACACAATTGAAAAAGTGGTATCAGCAAACACAAAGGCTCTCATTATGAACTTGGTGGCAATCACCACCGACCACCGTGCTGACGGTGAACAAAAGACCGCCAGTGGCGGTGAACTGCATACAGGCGTATAATGATGCCAAAAAGACAAACCTCAAAAAATCTAGCAACCTCCACCGTCCACCAGGGCCAACGACGGCGGAAAGGCAGTACACCTCACCCCTCCACCCCCATGCAGACAAATTCCCCCGCCCACCAAATAATGATGCACAAATCAGCTTGGCGGACAGTGAATGTCGAACGAACACTGGCGGTACGGACCGCCACGGCCAGCAATGGGACCCGCCAACAACAAATGCACACATAGGCAAGTTCGAAAACCACACACTGGACGCACATCCACAACACTTTAAAACACACACATACACACCCCACAATCCTTTGCAATTCCAATAGCACGACAGATATTGACAACACAACAAACATACACTGAACTCCCCATCACACAAGTCACACACACAAATATACCACCAAAACACATACATAGCACAACCCCCATCACAAGCCACACACCCAACCACACAACAGCATCCTCACCAATACACCTACAACACACCACCCACAACACACACCATGGCACACCCATAAGCACCGCCGCTTCACAGACAGGGAGCTAAGGACCATGGTAGACAAAATACTCAGGGTCGAGTCACACCAATTCGGGGCACAGCTGCAGCAGACACCCGTGGCCAGGAAGATGGAGCTATGGCAGACAATAGTCAAAAAGGTCAATGCAGTGGGAAACCATCCACACACAAGGGATGACATCAGGAAGAGATGGAACGATCTGCACGGGAAGGTTCGTTCCATGGCATCCAGGCACAACATCGCCGTACAGAAGACTGGTGGTGGTCCCCCACCTCCTCCCCTCGAATACACCAACTGGGAGGAGAAGGTCCTGGCTATCCTGCACCCAGAGGGCCTCACTGGACTCAGTGGAGGACTGGACTTGGGTAAGTCAACTACAATACCCTAACAGTCACCACACCTATAATGCATGTATCATCCTATCCCTCACACTACCACCAGGACCCCATCTCCTACCCAGTCCACAACACCCACACACCCACATCAGAGTCACCTGCATGCCCAAAATCCCCCGTACAAATCACCATCCAGCTCCCTGTGCACAATCACCAACACATGCATGTTATCCCACTAGCACTACAACACCCACAATGCACCACCACCCCCTCAATAAATATATATAAATGTACACAAAGGGACCTTGTATGCCATTACATGGGAATCCAACCAGGAATTACTGCTGACCACTGCTGCAATTGACAAGAAAGTGCAGGACACCCACATCTCTATTCTCTCGCACACAGAGTCGGTAAGTTATGATGATGTGACGTTCCTCCATGGTGGCCAGATCTACTAGGGGTCTGTAAACAGATGGGCTCTCCCTCACCACATGGGTCTGTATCTATGGGTGATGAAGGAACACATTTTGAGTTTGGACATACATTTGCATCACATGGTGACACAATTCATTTTTACAATGCAACACACATGCAACGCACACAAATGCAAAGAATGAGGTATTCCGTCAGGCTAATGTGTGATAGACACACTTCCAACCATGATTACATGTGGGGGAACAGTACTCATGTCAGTACTCGAAGGGGAGAGGGAATGGGGCCATGGATGAGGCCCCTAGCAAGTCTATGGAGACGTGGTGGATGCAAAATGGCAGCCTCCTGCCATCCAGGTATTGTAGTATGGAAGTGACTTAATTCCGCTGGTGTTAGTCGTCATGGCGGTAGGCAGTGTTCACCGCCATGCACGTGATCATTGCATAACATGGTTGTCAATGGGGAACCTGGGCCAATCATGATCAGCGCCGGCGGTGCACACCGCCACCGTATCTACTGTCATTTTGACAGGCCCTTGACACTTGACTCCTGCAGTATGAGAAGGGAAGAACTCCACTGCGTGTGCTGCTGTGTCCTAACTCTGGTCCCTGAGATGGCGTGTGTTACAGGGTAACGGGCCTTGGCCTTCACCGCGGAGGAGCTTGAGAAGCTGGTGGACGGGGTCCTACCCCTGTATGCCAAGTTGTATGTATATGAGTTTCTATTTATCCTCCTTAGATGTGTGTGAATGTGTTGGAAGCCTGTATGCATTTTTGTTCTCTGTGTGACTTCTCACCCATAGTGTGTCTGGCAGTTTCAGGTTGAAATTTGTCCATACGCAATTCTCAATGGGCCATGTTAGTTTGAACGGGCATGGCATTTGTGTATGGGGCACCCACACTAAAGTCTGTTTCTTTACTATGTGTGCCCCATGCAGGTTGGCGCCCATCAGAAGAGGGGACTATGGCAAGCCATCGGCAAGGAAGTGTGGACCCTGAGGGTCTACAGCCAGCAGAGCACCCTCTGCAGGAAGCGGTGGGAAAACCTGAGGCGCTGGGCCAGGAAGACCAGAGAGGCCCAGCTGGGGAAGGCCTCCCAACTAGGGAGGGGTGCCCATCATACCCTGCCCCCCTAATAGCCCGCATTCTGGCGGTGACCTATCAGGATTTGGATGGGTGCTTAAAGGCAGCTCAGCAGACACAATGGGGTGAGTGCCAACACTGTTATGATGCCACTATGATGAGTGTAGGTAGATGCTAAGGGGTGCATGCGCAGTAGTGCCAGGCACATAGACAGGTGTGTCCCTGCAGTCCTGCCCCCTCCACTTCTGTGGGATAGTGTCATAGCTTGTTTTGGCAGGGTCTGTAGGCCTGTGAGGGGTCCCCTGTTTGGACCATTGTATTCAATGTAGCCCCATGAACTTGTAGATGTGTTGGCTTGGCGTTGTCTCTCATTGGTTCACTTCACAAAGTGTATCAGAGTAGTGGGTCAGGATGGGAATGTAGTGTATTGTGAAGTCATGCCTACCAGTCAGGGGCAGATTCACAACATGTGTTGTGTCTGCTGAGGGTTTGTGCCTGAGCTGGGTGGGAGTGTATGTGTCCCAACATGTACATATTTCCTGGAATTGACATACTTCTTTCTTATTTTGTTTCCCCACCCCTGTGGTCTTGTATCCCTGTGTACATTAGCATCATCTGGCGAGTGTAGGAGGCTGGCCTGGCTTGTCGTGGGTACCAAGGGGTACTTACACTCTGTACCAGGTCCAGTTATCCCTTATTAGTGTAGAAGAGGTGTTTCTAGCAGCTTAGGCTGATAGAAGGTAGCTATAGCAGAGCAGCTTAGGCTGAACTAGGAGACATGCAAAGCTCCTACTATACCACTGGTGTCATATGCACAATATCATAAGAAAACCCAATACACAGATATACTAAAAATAAAGGTACTTTATTTTTATGACAATATGCCAGAAGTACCTCAGTGAGTACCCTCAGTATGAGGATGCCAAATATACACAAGATATATGTACACAATACCAAAAATATGCAGTAATAGCAAAAGGAAGTAATGCAAGCAGTGTAAAGTTACAATAGATTGCAATAGGAGCACATAGGTATAGGGGCAACACAAACCATATACTCCAAAAGTGGAATGCGAACCACGAATGGACCCCAAACCTATGTGAGCTTGTAGAGGGTCGCTGGGACTGTAAGAAAACAGTGAGGGTTAGAAAAATAGCCCACCCCAAGACCCTGAAAAGTAGGTGTAAAGTGCACCTACAACCCCCAGAGAGCACAGAAGTCGTGATAGGGGGTTTCTGCAAGGAAGACCAACACCAGCAAAGCAACAACAGTGGATTTCTGGACCTGAGTACCTGTGAAACAAGGGGACCAAGTCCAAGAGTTGCAACAATGTCGAGAGTGGGCAGATGCCCAGGAAATGCCAGCTGAGGGTGCAAAGAAGCTGCCACCGGATGGAAGAAGCTTTGGTTTCTGCAAGAACGAAGAGGGCTAGAAACTTCCCCTTTGGAGGATGGATGTCCCACGTCGTGAAGAAGCTTGCAGAGGTGTTCCCAAGCAGAAAGACCGCAATCAAGCCTTGCTAGCTGCAAGGGTCGCGGTTAGGGTTTTTGGATGCTGCTATGGCCCAGGAGGGACCAGGATGACGCCACTTGGATGAGGAGACAGAGGGGGCGCCCAGCAAGTCAGGGAGCCCTCACAGAAGCAGGCAGCACCCGCAGAAGTTCCGGAACAGGCACTTGGAAGAGGAGTGAACCGGAGTCCACCCGAAGACACAAAAGGGAGTCCCACGATGCCGGAGGACAACTCAGAAGGTTGTGCACTGCAGGTTAGAGTGTCGGGGACCCAGGCTTGGCTGTGCACGAAGGAAATCCTGGAAGAGTACACAGGAGCCGGAGCAGCTGCAAATCACGTGGTACCCAGCAATGCAGTCTAGCGTGGGGAGGCAAGGACTTACCTCCACCAAACTTGGACTGAAGAGTCACTGGACTGTGGGAGTCACTTGGACAGAGTTGCTGAGTTCCAGGGACCATGCTCGTCGTGCTGAGAGGGAACCCAGAGGACCGGTGATGCAGTCTTTTGTTGCCTGCGGTTGCAGGGGGAAGATTCCGTCGACCCACGGGGGATTTCTTCAGAGCTCCTGGTGCAAGAAGGAGCCAGGCTACCCCCAGAGCATGCACCACCAGGAAACAGTCGAGAAAGCCGGCAGGATGAAGCGATACAAGGTTGCAGTAGTCGTCTTTGCTACTTTGTTGCAGTTTTGCAGGCGTCCTGAGCAGTCAGCGGTCGATCCTTTGGCAGAAGGTGAAGAGGGAGATGCAGAGGAACTCTGATGAGCTCTTGCATTCGGTATCTGAAGAATTCCCCAAAGCAGAGACCCTAAATAGCCAGAAAAGGAGGTTTGGCTACCTAGGAAGGAGGATAGGCTAGTAACACAGGTAAGAGCCTATCAGAAGTCACCTGCTGGCCCTGGCCACTCAGAGCAGTCCAGTGTGACAGCACACCTCTGAATCCAAGATGGCAGAGGTCTGGGGCACGCTGGAGGAGCTCTGGGCACCTCCCCTGGGAGGTACAGGTCAGGGGAGTGGTCACTCCCCTTTCCTTTGTCCAGTTTCGTGCCAGAGCAGGGCTGGGGGATCCCTGAACCAGTGTAGACTGGCTTATGCAGAGATGGGCACCATCTGTGCCCATCAAAGCATTTCCAGAGGCTGGGGGAGGCTACTCCTCCCCAACCCTGACACCTTTTTCCAAAGGGAGAGGGTGTAACACCCTCTCTCTGAGGAAGTCCTTTGTTGTGCCTTCCTGGGCCAGGACTGGCTGGACCCCAGGAGGGCAGAAACCTGTCTGAGGTGTTGGCAGCAGCAGCAGCTGCAGTGAAACCACGGGAAAGGCAGTTTGGCAGTACCCGGGTCTGTGCTAGAGACTCAGGGGATCATGGAATTGTCTCCCCAATGCCAGACAATTCCATGATCTTAGACATGTTACATGGCCATGTTCGGAGTTACCATTGTGACGCTATACATGGGTAGTGACCTATGTATAGTGCACGCGTGTAATGGTGTCCCCGCACTCACAAAGTCCGGGGAATTTGCCCTAAACGATGTGGGGGCACCTTGGCCAGTGCCAGGGTGCCAACACACTAAGTAACTTTGCACCCAACCTTCACCAAGTGAAGGTTAGACATATAGGTGACTTATAAGTTACTTAAGTGCAGTGGTAAATGGCTGTGAAATAACGTGGACGTTATTTCACTCAGGCTGCAGTGGCAGGCCTGTGTAAGAATTGTCAGAGCTCCCTATGGGTGGCAAAAGCAATGCTGCAGCCCATAGGTGTCTCCTGGAACCCCAATACCCTGGGTACCTCAGTACCATATACTAGGGAATTATAAGGGTATTCCAGTATGCCAATGTGAATTGGTGAAATTGGTCAGTAGCCTGTTAGTGACAATTTAGAAAGCAGAGAGAGCATAACCACTGAGGTTCTGGTTAGCAGAGCCTCAGTGAGACAGATAGTCATCACACAGGGAACACATACAGGGCACACTTATGAGCACTGGGGCCCTGGCTGGCAGGGTCCCAGTGACACATACACTAAAACAACATATATACAGTGAAATATTGGGGTAACATGCCAGGCAAGATGGTACTTTCCTACACAACCCCCCCCCAAACGAAGGACAATAGGACTAGCCATGACCTGATGAGTCTTCATTGTTTAAGTGGAAATATCTGGAGAGTCCATCTGCATTGGAGTGGGTACTCCCAGGTCTATGTTCCACTGTATAGTCCATTCCCTGTAGAGATATGGACCACCTCAACAATTTAAGGTTTTCACCTTTCATTTGTTTTAGCCAAAGTAGAGGTTTGTGGTCTGTCTGAACAATGAAGTGAGTGCCAAACAGGTATGGCCTCAACTTCTTCAGTGCCCAGACCACAGCAAAGGCCTCCCTCTCTATGGCAGACCAACGCTTTTCTC
The DNA here is from genome assembly GCF_031143425.1 of Pleurodeles waltl. NCBI lineage: Eukaryota > Metazoa > Chordata > Amphibia > Caudata > Salamandridae > Pleurodeles > Pleurodeles waltl. The sequence continues at coordinate 392,404,515 of NC_090442.1, read as the reverse complement.
TAGGGGTCAACCTCCTGCTGATAAAAGCAACAGGTTGATCCTGGCCCTCAGAATTGAGTTGTGATAAGACTGCCCCTACCCCTAATTCAGATGCATCAGTTTGAACAATTAATTTCTTGGAGTAACATGGGCTTATTAGGACAGGTGAAGTGCACATGGCCTGTTTCAGCTCCTCAAAAGCTTTCTGACAGCTAGTTGTCCACAATACCTTTTTAGGTATCTTCTTGGAAGTGACATCATTAAGTGGGGCTGCAATGGAGCCATAGTTTTTAATGAATCTCCTGTAATACCCAGTGAGGCCTAAGAAGGCTCTCACCTGGGTCTGAGTTGTAGGGGGAACCCAATCCATGATTGTCTGGATTTTCCCCTGAAGTGGTGCAATCTGTTCTCCACCTACCAGGTGTCCCAGATAAACCACTTTCCCCTGCCCTATCTGGCACTTTGAAGCCTTGATAGTGTTGCCTGCCTTCTGCAGGGCCTCCAAAACTTTCCACAGGTGGACCAGGTGATCATCCCAGGTGGAGCTAAAGACAGCTATATCGTCCAGATATGCTGCACTAAAAGCCTCCAACCCTTGCAGGACTGTATTCACCAACCTCTGAAAAGTGGCAGGTGCATTTTTCAAACCAAAGGGCATTACTGTGAATTGGTAGTGCCCTCCAATAGTCGAAAATGCAGTTTTTGCTTTAGCATCCTCTGATAACTTGATCTGCCAATACCCTGCAGTCAAATCAAAGGTGCTTAGTTACTTGGCAGATGCCAGTGTATCTATGAGCTCATCTGCCCTGGGTATAGGGTGAGCATCAGTTTTAGTTACCTGGTTGAGACCCATGTAATCTACACAAAACCTCATTTCCCTTTTTCCATCTTTGGAGTTAGGCTTTGGTACAAACACCACAGGAGAGGCCCATGGGCTTTCAGAATGTTCAACCACTCCTAGTTCAAGATTTTCTGAACTTCTTGTTTTATGCAGTCCCTGACATGGTCAGGCTGCCTATAGATCTTACTTTTGACAGGCATGCTGTCTCCAGTATCTATAGTGTGCTCACACCAAGAAGTGGTGCCTGGCACAGTAGAAAAGAGTTCAGAAAACTGACCTAGGAGATTTATGCAGTTGTCTTTTTGCTCAGCAGTAAGACAGTCTGCCAAAACTACACCTTCCACTAGAGCATCCTGTTCTGTGGAAGAGAAGAGATCAGGGAGAGGGTCACTCTCTTCTTCCTGTCCTTCATCTGTTGCCATGAGCAGGGTGAGATCAGCCCTGTCATAGTAGGGTTTAAGGTGATTGACATGGAGCACCCTAAGGGGACTCCTGGCAGTGCCCAGGTCAACCAAGTAGGTGACCTCGCCCTTCTTTTCAACAATGAGATGGGGTCCACTCAATTTGTCTTGGAGTGCTCTTGGGGCTACAGGCTCCAATACCCACACCTTCTGTCCTGGTTGGTACTGAATCAGAACAGCCTTCTGGTCATGCTATTGCTTTTGGAGCTCTTGGCTGGCCTGAAGGTTTTTACTGGCCTTTTTCATGTACTCAGACATTCTGGATCTTAGGCCTAGTACATAGTCCACTATGTCTTAGCTTGGGAGCTTTTAAAGGTTGTTCCCAACCCTCCTTCACAAGTGTTAAGGGACCTCTTACAGGGTGTCCAAACAGGAGTTCAAAGGGGCTGAAGCCCACTCCTTTCTGGGGTACCTCCCTGTAAGCAAAAAGGAGGCAAGGTAACAGGACATCCCATCTCCTCCTGAGTTTTTCAGGGAGTCCCATTATCATTCCTTTGAGAGTTTTATTAAACCTCTCTACCAGTCCACTTGTTTGTGGATGATAAGGTGTGGAGAATTTGTATGTTACACCACATTCCTTCCACATTGCCTTCAAGTATGCAGACATAAAGTTGCTACCCCTGTCTGATACAACCTCTTTTGGGAAACCCACCCTGGAAAAGATTCCCAGGAGGGCTTTTGCCACTGCAGGTGCTGTAGTGGTCCTTAGAGGAATGGCTTCAGGATATCTTGTGGCATGGTCCACTACCACCAAGATAAACCTATTGCCTGAAGCTGTAGGAGGGTCAAGGGTGCCAACTATGTCAACCCCTACTCTTTCAAAGGGAACCCCAACCACAGGTAGTGGAATAAGGGGATCCTTTGGAGTGCCACCAGTCTTGCCACTGGCTTGGCAGGTCACGCAGGACTTACAAAAGTATTTTGTGTCATCTGACATCCTAGGCCAGTGAAACAGGGGGACAAGCCTTTCCCATGTTTTAATCTGACCCAAATGTCCAGCCAAGGGAATGTCGTGTGCCAGAGTTAGGAGGAACTCTCTGTACTGCAGGGGAATGACCAATCTCCTGGCTGCTCCAGGTTTTGGGTCCCTTGCCTCTGTGTACAAGAGGTTGTCCTCCCAGTAAACTCTATGTGAGTCACTGACATCCCCATTTTGCTGTTTGACAGCTTGCTGTCTGAGATCCTCTAATGTGGGACAGGTTTGCTGTGCCACACTCAGCTCCTCCCTGGCAGGCCCCCCTCCACCCAAAAGCTCAGCAGTGTCTGCTGCCAGCTCCTCTGGTGAAGGTTCTGCACAGGGGGGAAATTCTTCTTCCTCAGAAGTTGAATCATCTGTAGATGGAGGGATAGTGGGTAGGGATTTACCCTTACTAACCCTAGCTTTAGGGAGCACTTGGTCCATTGTTCCAGGATCCAAGTCACCCTGTCCTTTTTGCTTTTTGGCCTGAGCCCTTGTTAAAGCAAAAATATGCCCAGGAATGCCCAGCATTGCTTCATGAGCCTCCAACTCCACTTCTGCCCAAGCTGATGTCTCTAAATCATTCCCTAGTAGACAGTCTACAGGTAAATCTGAATCAACCACAACTTTCTTTGGACCAGTAACCCCCTCCCAGTTGAGATTCACAACAGCCATGGGGTGGCTAAGAGTGTTGTTATGAGCGTCTGTCACTTGGTACTGGTGACCAAGTAGGTGTTGTTCAGGGTGTACCAGTTTCTCTATTACCATGGTAACACTGGCACCTGTGTCCCTGTAGGCCTGAACCTCAACACCATTGATTAGGGGAAGTTGCTTGTACTTATCCATATTAAGGGGACAAGCAACCAAGGTGGCCAAATCAATGGCACCTTCAGAGACTAACACAGCCTCTGTGGTCTCCCTAACAAGACCAACCCCAACTAAATTACCAAAAGTGAGCCCTGCTACTCCCTTGGATTGGCTATTAGTAGGTTTGCTCCCACCACCACTGCTATTACTAGGGGCACTAGAGGTTGCAGTAGGGGTTGTGGTAGTGGGAGGTTTGGTGCTTTTCTTTGGACAACTGGCATCAGTTGTCCAATGGCCTTTTACTTTACATAAATAGCACCATGGTTTCTTTACTTGATTAGAAGAGGATTTGGACCCACCACGCCCACCAGAGTGTTTTTGTGGGCCTGATGAAGACTCATTTTTAGATTTGTCCCCACCCTTGTCTGAAGACTTACCATCCTTCTTCTTGCCATCCTTGACACCCCCTATATGAACTTTTCTGTTCACTCTTGTTCTGACCCATTTGTCTGCCTTCTTTCCCAATTCTTGGGGAGAGGTCAGATCTGAGTCCACTAGATATTGGTGTAACAAATCAGACACAGTTATTCAGAATATGCTCTCTCAGGATTAGATTGTACAGGCTTTCATAGTCAGAAACTTTACTGCCATGTAACCACCCCTCCAAGGCCTTTACTGAATAGTCAACAAAGTCTACCCAGTCTTGTGAGGACTCTTTTCTGGTTTCTCTGAACTTAATCCTGTATTGTTCAGTGGTTAAGCCAAATCCATCCAAGAGTGCATTCTTCAAAACTGTAAAATTATTGGCATCACTTTCCTTCACAGTAAGGAGCCTATCCCTACCTTTTCCACTGAAAGATAGCCATAGGATAGCAGCCCGCTGCCTTTGAGGGACCCCCTGTACCATACAGGCCCTCTCAAGTGCAGCAAACCACTTGTTAATATCATCCCCCTCCTTGTAAGGGGGAACTATCTTGTGCAGATTCCTGGAATCATGCTCTCTAACAGGATTACTATCAGGAATACTGCTGCTTCCACCATGGGGTCCTAACCCCAACCGCTGTCTCTCTTTTTCTAAGTCTAGGGATTCCCTGTCTAGAGCCAGCTGTTGCTGTTTAAGCTTCAGCCTGGTCTCTTCCACTCTCAACTTATTGAGTTCCCTTTCTAACATTTGGTCATCAGGGTGGGTGGGTTGGGAATGTTTTGACACAGAAGAAAGATTTAAATGAGCAGAGGGAGACCTGTCCCTAACAGTTGGCACTCTAACAACCTGGCCTCCAGGAACAAAAACATTCCTACTATGATGGGAGCTTCTATTACTACCAACATTGCTAGGTGGTCTGCTAAGGGGCAGATTAGGAAGGGAACCCTGTAATACTCCCTCAAGGGGCTCCCCTGAGTCGGAGTGTGAGCTATCTATCAACTTTTCAGATGAGGTGCCACCCAGGGCCTTATCATTCTCAATAAGCATATGAGACAGAAAATCTCTAGAAGGGTTCTTTCCTACCACTAAACCTCTATCAATGCAGAGACTCCTTAGGCTCTTAAAGTTAAGGTGGTCATAAGTTGTATTGACCAAATTAAGAGGAGTTCCTACACCAGACATGATAGAAAAAGGTTTAGAGACAGATAAAAGAGAGAACAAGTTTTAGGACTTTTTAAAGAACAGAAGAATAAACTTTTTCAACTTTTTGAAACTTTTTGAAAGTTTAGAGGTACTTTTCAGCACTTAGCAGATAGTGTAAGAGAAGAAAAGCAAAACTTTTTGGTTAGGTGTACATACACTGAACTTGTTTTGTATATTATTCTCTTATGAAAAGTACAATATGACAAAGTGGTAAGTAGTTACAAGTACTTATCCCAGCGCTGCACAACCAATGTAGGAGGCTGGCCTGGCTTGTAGTGGGTACCAAGGGGTACTTACACTCTGTACCAGGTCCAGTTACCACTTATTAGTGTAGAAGAGGTGTTTCTAGCAGCTTAGGCTGATAGAAGGTAGCTATAGCAGAGCAGCTTAGGCTGAACTAGGAGACATGCAAAGCTCCTACTATACCACTGGTGTCATATGCACAATAACATAAGAAAACACAATACACAGATATACTAAAAATAAAGGTACTTTATTTTTATGACAATATGCCAAAAGTATCTCAGTGAGTACCCTCAGTATGAGGATGCCAAATATACACAAGATATATGTACACAATACCAAAAATATGCAATAATAGCAAAAGGAAGTAATGCAAGCAGTGTAAAGTTACAATAGATTGCAATAGGAGCACATAGGTATAGGGGCAACACAAACCATATACTCCAAAAGTGGAATGCGAACCACAAATGGACCCCAAACCTATGTGAGTTTGTAGAGGGTCGCTGGGACTGTAAGAAAACAGTGAGGGTTAGAAAATAGCCCACCCCAAGACGCTGAAAAGTAGGTGTAAAGTGCACCTATAACCCCCAGAGAGCACAGAAGTCGTGATAGGGGGTTTCTGCAAGGAAGACCAACACCAGCAAAGCAACAACAGTGTATTTACGGACCTGAGTACCTGTGAAACAAGGGGACCGAGTCCAAGAGTCGCGACAATGTCGAGAGTGGGCAGATGCCCAGGAAATGCCAGCTGAGGGTGCAAAGAATCTGCCACTGGATGGAAGAAGCTTTGGTTTCTGCAAGAACGAAGAGGGCTAGTAACTTCCCCTTTGGAGGATGGATGTCCCACGTCGTGAAGAGGCTTGCAGAAGTGTTCCCAAGCAGAAAGACCACAAACAAGCCTTGCTAGCTGCAAGGGTCACGGTTAGGATTTTTGGATGCTGCTATGGCCCAGGATGGACCAGGATGTTGCCACTTGGATGAGGAGACAGAGGGGGCGCCCAGCAAGTCAGGGAGCCCTCACAGAAGCAGGCAGCACCCGCAGAAGTACCGGAACAGGCACTTGGAAGAGGAGTGAACCGGAGTCCACCCGAAGACACAAAAGGGAGTCCCGCGACGCCGGAGGACAACTCAGAAGGTTGTGCACTGCAGGTTAGGGTGTCGGGGACCCAGGCTTGGCTGTGCACGAAGGAAATCCTGGAAGAGTGCACAGGAGCTGGAGCAGCTGCAAATCACGCGGTACCCAGCAATGCAGCCTAGCGTGGGGAGGCAAGGACTTACCTCCACCAAACTTGGACTGAAGAGTTGCTGGACTGTGGGAGTCACTTGGACAGAGTTGCTGAGTTCCAGGGACCACGCTCGTCATGCTGAGAGGGGACCCAGAGGACCGGTGATGCAGTCTTTTGTTGCCTGCGGTTGCAGGGGGAAGATTCCGTTGACCCACAGGAGATTTCTTCAGAGCTCCTGGTGCAAGAAGGAGGCAGGCTACCCCCAGAGCATGCACCACCAGGAAACAGTCGAGAAAGCCGGCAGGATGAAGCGATACAAGGTTGCAGTAGTCGTCTTTGCTACTTTGTTGCGGTTTTGCAGGCGTCCTGAGCAGTGAGCGGTCAATCCTTTGGCAGAAGGTGAAGAGGGAGATGCAGAGGAACTCTGATGAGCTCTTGCATTCGGTATCTGAAGAATTCCCCAAAGCAGAGACCCTAAAAAGCCAGAAAAGGAGCTTTGGCTACCTAGGAAGGAGGATAGGCTAGTAACACAGGTAAGAGCCTATCAGAAGGAGTCTCTGACGTCACCTGCTGGCCCTGGCCACTCAGAGCAGTCCAGTGTGCCAGCACACCTCTGAATCCAAGATGGCAGAGGTCTGGGGCACGCTGGAGGAACTCTGGGCACCTCCCCTGGGAGGTGCAGGTCAGGGGAGTGGTCACTCCCCTTTCCTTTGTCCAGTTTCACGCCAGAGCAGGGCTGGGGGATCCCTGAACCGGTGTAGACTGGCTTATGCAGAGATGGGCACCATCTGTGCCCATCAAAGCATTTCCAGAGGCTGGGGGAGGCTACTCCTCCCCAGCCCAGACACCTTTTTCCAAAGGGAGAGGGTGTAACACCCTCTCTCTGAGGAAGTCCTTTGTTGTGCCTTCCTGGGCCAGGCCTGGCTGGACCCCAGGAGAGCAGAAACCTGTCTGAGGGGTTGGCAGCAGCAGCAGCTGCAGTGAAACCCCGGGAAAGGCTGTTTGGCAGTACACGGGTCTGTGCTAGAGACTCGGGGATCATGGAATTGTCTCCCCAATGGCAGAATGGCATTGGGGTGACAATTCCATGATCTTAGACATGTTACATGGCCATGTTCGGAGTTACCATTGTGACGCTATACATAGGTAGTGACCTATGTATAGTGCACGCGTGTAATGGTGTCCCTGCACTCACAAAGTCAGGGGAATTTGCCCTGAACGATGTGGGGGCACCTTGGCTAGTGCCAGGGTGCCCACACACTAAGTAACTTTGCACCCAACCTTCACCAAGTGAAGGTTAGACATATAGGTGACTTATAAGTTACTTAAGTGCAGTGGTAAATGGCTGTGAAATAACGTGGACGTTATTTCACTCAGGCTGCAGTGGCAGGCCTGTGTAAGAATTGTCAGGTCTCCCTATGGGTGGCAAAAGAAATGCTGCAGCCCATAGGGATCTCCTGGAACCCCAATACCCTGGGTACCTCAGTACCATATACTAGGGAATCATAAGGGTGTTCCAGTATGCCAATGTGAATTGGTGAAATTGGTCACTAGCCTGTTAGTGGCAATTTAGAAAGCAGAGAGAGCATAACCACTGAGGTTCTGGTTAGCAGAGCCTCAGTGAGACAGTTAGTCATCACACAGGGAACACATACAGGGCACACTTATGAGGACTGGGGCGCTGGCTGGCAGGGTCCCAGTGACACATACACTAAAACAACATATATACAGTGAAAAATGGGGGAAACATGCCAGTCAAGATGGTACTTTCCTACAGCGAGGGAGCTGTGGCACCGTGAGTGGGGATTCTGCAGCCCACGGTTCCCAGGAGGCAGAGTCAACCGACGCCAAGGGGACCAGTGGGTTGGAGGGTGAGGGGGGTACCACTGGGGAGGCAACTACCACTGGAGGTAGTGACTCCGATACCTCCTCCAATGGCAGCTACTTGGTGGTGGCAGACCCTACTGGGACCACCCATTCTTTGTCATCTTCTCCCACCCCCTATACTATCACCGCCCTCCCAATTGCTCCCCACCGAGATGCCTGCTCACCCAGGAGGGTAGGCATCTCCTTCGCTCCAGGCAACTCGTCCCCTGCCCCAGTCATCGCTGCTGCCCTCACAGAGGAGGCTATTGACCTCCTGAGAACCATCTCTGTAGGGAAGAGAACACTTGTGAATGCCATCCAGGGGCTAGCATCCCGGATGCAGCACTGCAATGCATTCCTGGTTGGCATTCACAGTGCCATGTCTGGCCTACAGAGATCACTTCAGGCTCTGGCCTCCTCTTTGATGGCAGACAGTGTCCCTGGTCTTTCCGTCCCCCCTCCCACCACCTCTACCCCTTCCAGCACCCCACTCCATTCACCCATTCCACCCACACATACAGACAACCATGCAGACAGATCAACACACAAGAAGCACACAGATCAACACATGCACCACACTTCCCACCACAGGCAGACACACACCCAACATACCAAAGCACACACAACAACATCTACCTCCCCCACTGTGTCAGCCTCCCCTGCCTCCCTGTCTGTCACCTCACAGTGCACACCCACATGCACTACACCCTCAGTCACTGCTGCTGCCCCACTCTTGCAGTCACCACAACAGCTGACATCCAGTCATGCACCACAGACACCACACCTGCACTTACTACGACTACATTCACATACACTTGCAGCACACTCACCAGACCTGCAGACACCCACACAACATCCATATACATTGGCAACCTGTCTTCTCCCACTGTGTCCACACACCCTCCTCAGAAAACACTCAAACACTCACACTCATCCACACCACACACATCCACTATACATAAGCAGACTAAACAGGCACCTACATCCACGTCCAGCACACCTACACCTCATACCACCACTCCCTCAATCTCCACTCCCTGACCTGGCTCCAAATCCCCTCCAACTGCACCTAAGAAGCTTTTTCTCTCCCAAGTTGACGTGTTTGAACCCACTGGCCCACCCTGTCTTGTCCCTAAACATTCCTATGCCCTAGCCCAGTCCACTCCTTCCTTGTCAAAGTCCGCCCCAGTCCACTCTTCCCCCCGTGGCTCTTCCCCAGGGAAGAAGAAGCCTGGTGTTGTCCCAGGTCCCTCTGCTACCCCCTGGTCCAGGCCTACTCCCCCACCTTCCAAGGTCAAGCCCAAACCCAAACCCTCTCCACCTCCACCTCCTAAACCTAAGCCCAAGAACACCCCTTCAAGACCTGACTCACCACCCCGCCACCCTTTGCCCCTGTTCCCTGAGGTGCCTGGCTGCCCCATTGATGGAGTTTCTTTTACCATCGTAGGAGTCAAGTGTGGCCTATATTTGCCCTTACGGGTCTTGTTTATGGACTGGCCTATGACCTTGTTTGAACATTCATATTCATTTGTAAAAAAATTAATTTTAGTGCCCAGCAGAGATGGGTGCAATATTGAGCCATTGTGCAGCGTTTCACTGTGGGGGTGTGGTGTGCACAGGTGTGTGCATTGGTGCAGGTGTTTGTTGGCTTGTGACTGGTAAGTAAAAGTTTATATGGTATGTATGGCTTGGGATGGTGGGAGGGGTTGGGAGTGCGTTGCAGTGTGTGTGGGGCGGGTGGGTGTGTAACTGTGCCCTTTCTTCCCATGTGTACTAGACTGCTGTACTTACATTCATCGTCTTCACCGTCGGTCACGGTCCTGGAGAAATATGGCAAGGAGAAGCATTGGGATTATTTCCATCTCTCGCTTTATGTCTGCGTCGGCGTGTCCTGTGTGCCTCCGGTGAGTGTTTCCCCTTATATGGGTCATTTCTGCCACGCTTTGCCTGGCAGTGGTTCTTACCCCAGAACTGATGACGATGTGGTTTTTCATAATTTGGTGGATGGGTAGGGCCTTTCCGACGGCCTGAGGGCGGCCTCCTCCATCATCGACGGGACTTCCAAAATGGCAGTGGGTGGATGGCCTGCTGCTTGTTTCTCATGTGCTTCATTATTTGCGTGATCGGACCGCCAGCCTGTTGGCGGTAGTTACCGCCAGCGGTGCGGTGTTTCCCACCATGTTCATAATGACCACCAAAGCCTTTATCCCACCGCAGATACACCAAATGTCAGAGGCTGGCCCTCTATGTAGTGTGCAAAACTAGGCACACTATGCAAGGGTACCAGGTAACCGCACGTTGGGTTCCAGAGGTAAAAATTAGACCACCCAATGCTCCAATTTTTAAGGTAGCTAATCCAGGAGATGTGCTAAGTATTTGCTGTACTCACAAATCCAATTGTGCACCACACACACTCAATGAATAACTCAAGACCAGAGTTTATAGAAATACTTCAGACTTTTATATAATTTTTAAGACCAAGATCTTTAAGATACGTTAAGTACTTTTTGAGATAAGACTTTTTAAAGTTTTGATAAAGTTAGTCTTTCTGTGCAGAATTACACACCATTGGAATCAATAGGCAGTCACTTTTAAAAATGCATAAAAAATTATACAGTTGAGTTACCAGGCTCTTCTTTTGCAGGATGGTCACAGCAGTTGGTGGGCTCCTTGTGCCAGCTGGAGAGCCTTGGGCGGCTCTCGGTTCTGGTGAGAGCAGCGTTGGAAAACCTCTTTGCACAGACACAGGGCCACCTGGAGGGGCCTCTTGGAAAAGGAGCTGGTTTGCAAATTTAAAGTTGGTGCCAGTTGGTCCCCTTGGATTGTTGAAATATTAAGGGGTTGGAGACCAGTGGAGCATAGCTGGTTCCACATTGCAGGGCGCAGAGCAGCCAGATGCAGGGCGAGTTAGAGATCCAGGAGCTGTGCGCAACATGGTCCTTTGGAGTTTGAGGTGAGTCTCTTTGAGGGCTGCTTACAGGACAACGGGGCACTCTTGTCAGAGGTCCAGGATGTTCCTGAAGCCCCTCGACTGGGGCTTCCTCCTGATCCTTTTTCAGCTCTGAGGAAGCTGGTTTTCTAGTTGTCCAACGTCAGCTGACCAGTACCCAGGGTATTGGCGTAACTGAGCCACTGGAGGGTGTGGTGCCACCAAATGTAGGACACTTGTGGGACAAATCTGGGTGGTTGTTTCACTGGGTCCAGCTGCAACTTCTGGTTGTGGAGCTATCAGCCGATTGGTGAAGTGACCCTCACCAGTTTGTTGGTTCTTGCTTGTTTTTTGAGTGGTGCCTCCACTCAGAAGAGAGATCTGAGATGATTCTTGAAGCCTGGAGGTCCCCTGGGTTTCTTGGGGTCATTTCAGTGTCCACGTCCTCCTTAGGGGTGATTTGCTGGATGCAGCAGGCAGGGTTTGGAGCCTTTACTTGTGCAGCACGTCCACAGTTGTCTTGCTTTGGATCTTCTTTAGTGCTGGTCTTCTTTGTCTTTTCCAATCTGATTTCTTGGTCTAGGGGAGCCCACTAAATTCTGAATTTAGTGGGTTTTTTTTAGGGGGAACCTGGTAGTGTCCAATGAGACGCTTAACCTTGGGTGGCTACACGCACTACAGTGACCACTTCCTGTGGGAAGGTTCACTTCCCTAAACCTTATTGGCTAGTTACCTGCCATCCAACATGGAGAAAAATGAAATGAAGGGTCCACTTCACCTGCAAGCCCCTACGGGTGGACATGCACAGTGAGGCCACTCTTACCCTTTGTGTGGTTTCCCACCTTTTCTCCCTCCAAAAGTGGGGGCTTGCATAGGGGGAGGACATCTGCTGTTAGCAGCAGGCCTTGGGATCGAGTTTCAAGGGCGGTTGCCCTTTGAAGCTCACTGCCAGGGCAGTGCTCATTCCTGAGGGAGGTGGTGTTAGCTCCTCCACCCAGAAAGGGCATAGTTTTACAAACCAGAGAGACAGGGCTCTCCCCAAGGTTTGCATTTTAGCAGTCTGAATGAGGCAGGCTTGCTGGAACCAGTCAGCAACCATGCCATGATAGTTTCTGTAGGGGGCACATTTTATAATAAATGCAGTACTGGTACCAGTTTGGATTTATCATTCTGAGTTGCTTGATACCAAACAACCCAGGGTTCAAAGTAGCCATTATGTAGCTGGCAAGCTCGTGTTGACCATGGTCCAGCACATACATTAAAATGGCTGCTCTGTTCACTCACTATGTCCAAGGTTTGGCAAGGATACAGTGGGGGCATATTGCTTATGCAATTATGCCCTCACATATAGTATGGTGCACCCTGCCTTAGGGCTTGAAGTCCTGCTAGAATTTTGACTTACCCATAACGTATGCAGTGTAGGGGGAGTGTGCCATGTTGAGTTTATATTTTAGGTTTGCACCAGGACACTCATCCAGCTATGGCAGTGCCAGATGCATCTGGATGCATGGCCCTTGAGAGTGGCACAATCAGTGCTGCTGCCCTCAGGGACTTACCCATAGTACCCCATGCCCTGAGCACCTAAGTACCTTTTGCTAGGGACTTATAGTGGTAGCTAAAGGTGTATCCAATTACTTTTATAAAGTTTTATGGAAATAACACTAGCACTGGGAACCTGGTTAGCAGGATCCCAGTGCACTCCAATCTAAGTTGCAGTCAGAAACCAGGCAAAAAGTGGGGGGGGGGTACTGCAACATGAAGCCAGTCTCTCACACATGCTTCAGACACACTGCCACCTATCAAGGCCCTCCCCCATGCGCACCACTCATATACAGGACATTGACATTGGGCTCACCTGCTGCTCTGGTGCCCCATACAACTGTCCATACAGGGGCAGGACCCCATCCACAAGCTGCTCCAACTCTTCCTGGGTGAAGGATGGGGCCCTATATCCTGCCTGACATGGCATCTTGGCTACCAGAGACAGAACACAGCAGCACACGCATGGTCACATCAACACCGTCGACACAGTCTGTGGGGCACCACATAATACCAACTCTTTTCTATTCCCAGGTACGATGTAAGGTTGAGGATAAGGAATGCAACGGTGTACAGGCCCCTAGTTGACCTTGCCACCCTGGAGGAGAGTCACGTCATCAAGACCTATTGCTTGAACCGTGTGGCCATCATGGAACTGGTGAACCAGTTGGAGCCAGATCTGTTGCCTGCCATCCCAATGCCATTCCTCCCACAGTGCAAGCATTGTCAGTCCTCTACTACCTTGCCTCAGGCTGCTTCCAGGTCACAGTAGGCCTGGCAGCAGGGATGTCACAGCCCATGTTTAGCAACGTCCTGAGGCATGTACTATGTGCCTTGCTCAAACATCTGGGCAGCTACATCTGGTTCCCTCAATGTGCAGAATTGCCCACTGTCAAGGTTGCGTTCTGCGATGTGGCACACGTCCCTCATGTCATTGGGGCCACCCAATGGAGGAGTGAACAGGTTTATAGAAACGGCAAAAACGTTCATTCGGTTACTGTGTAGGTGGTTTGTCTCGCGGACCAGTACATCTCCCAGGTGATGGCCAGGTACCCAGGCTCTGTGCATGATTTCTTCATCCTGTGGAACAGCAGCGTCCCAGACATGATGGCACCACTCACGAGGGACCGGGCCTGGCTCATTGGTATGTACCCCTGCATATGTGTGCACCTCAGCTCTCTGTACTTTTCTGTCCCTGTCCTATCGCCCTCTCGGTCTTCACATGCCTCTGACCTCTGTCCACACAGGTGACTCTCGCTGTCCCAATCTGCCCTGGCTCCTGACACCCGTGAGGCATCCAACGTCAGCTGCAGAGGATCGTTACAATGAGACACGCGGTCATACCAGACGGGTCATTGAGAGGTGCTTGGGCCTGCTCAAGGCCAGATTCATGTGTCTGCATATCTCCACGGGTGCCCTCTGCTACAACCCACAGAAGGTGTGCCAGATCATTGTGGCTTGCTGCATGGTGCACTATCTGGCCCTGAGGCGTACAATACCATTGCTGGATGCAGAGGAGGGGATAGCTGTACCAGTGGCTGATACAGGGGACATGGGAAGTAACTCCAGGGAAGAGCTGATTTGACATTACTTCGGCTGAAATGCAGGTATGTGTCAACTGTCTGTTATGTGTCCACTACAACTGTCTGCCTTTTCCCTGATACCACCTGTTGTCTGTGACCACTGATGGTATTGCTTGCAGCTCTGCCTCTGGGTGGGCTGGGGGGGTATCACAAGTGCCCATGACTTAGGTAGTCACAGTGTACAGGTCAGGCCTATAGACAGGCAGCTGTTGTGCTGGTGCACTAGTGCCATCAGCGTGTATTTACAAAGTTCCCTGAGCTGCCAGTTCAAGTGCTATGTGTGTGACACAGGGTTGTTGCATCTGTGCAGCATCTATCCGGGGAGTGCACATTGGGTGGCAGTGCTACATTGTTGTTGGTTGCAGTGGGTATGGGGTCAGGTCTGATGCTGGGTGCTGCGAGGGTGGGACCATTGGGTTAGTATGTGTTGTTTTTGTGTGTTAGTACTGGCCGTATGGTTGTGGACTTGATTGCCATATCTGCCTTGGATCCCTGTTCCTACAGTGCATTTCTGTTGAGTTGGCGTCTGTTACTCCTACAGTGATTGTTGTCCCTGTCTTGCTCTACTTTCAGGACATTGTAGTGGCGTACTCTGGTCCCTGCCTGACCTGTTGTCTCCCTTGACACATATCTCCAGCCACTGGCTGCTCCACGATTGTGCTCCCTGCATTTTGCTTCACCCTCTGTGATCCTCCCATGCATGTGCTGGGCGATGGATTGCCACTTGCACATGTATTTGCAGTTCCATTCATACGCATGACAAATAAAGATGTAGGCAGTAACTGCTCAATGGTGTTTATTTTGGAGGGACAAGCACAAGGGGTGATGTGTGGGGTCATGGCAGATGAGGTCATCAGAGGGTGAGGCCAGCTGTGGGTAGTCCAGGTCCAGTATGCTGGCCATAGGTAAACTGAGATATTAGAGTGCACAGTCGACAGGGTGTCTCAGTCACACACAAGGGAGAATGTTCAGGAGAGGGTCACTTCCTGGCGGTAGTCGTGGTCTGGGCATCATGTCCGGCTGGACATCCTCGCTTGCTTGGAGGTTCCTCAGTTACAGGGGTAGGGGTGCTGGTGTCCTGCGAGTCCTGTGGTGGGGCCTGCTGGTGGGTGGTGGACTCACGCAGGATGGTGGTCAGGTCCTTGAGCACCCCTGCTACGGAGGCCATGGTGGCATTGTGAGCCTGCCACTGTTGCATGGCCTCCTGATGGTATTCCCCCTGCAGCCGCTGGGCCTTCTGCACGGTAGTGAGGATTTGGGCCACTGTGTCCTGGATCTGCTGGTATACATCCAGGACTTGGTTGAGGGCCTCCTGGGCAGTCAGTTGGTGTGGCTGCCCTGAGCCTTGGACCACAGTTCCCGTCCACTACCCCAGCCCCCTGGTACAGTGTGCCCACTCCCAGTAGCAGCAGGGCCTCCATTGTCTGGGGTGTGTGCCCTTGACTCTGGCCCCTGTACTGTAGGGCACACCTCTGATTGTCAGGTCCCTGGGGCACAGATTTAGGGTTCAGACGCTGGCTGTGGTGTTGTTGCCACATGGGTGGCGGCGTGCGGTGTGTGCAGGGTGGGTCTGCTGTTGGTGGACTGTCCAGTGGCCCCAGATTGCCAAGGCAAGTTGTTCCTATCCAGACATCCAGTGAGGCCTCCAACCTGGGGAAGGCTGTCTGAGCCTGGCATCCTCTGCAGGGTGTCAGTGGCAGGGGTACCTGTAGATGGAAACAGTAGATGTTAGTAGTGTAACTGTAGTTGTTATGTCCCTGTTGTGATGCATGCAGTGGCTTGACTTGCTTCCCAGTGATGGCAATGACAGCTGCTGCACTGCAGACATTGATTTGGTGTAAGGGTATGTGGCATGGTTTTGTCACAGTGCCCTTTCCTCAGGATCTGCACGCCGCTGAACAAAAGGCCCACCTCCCGGCATCACCAATGCAGAAGGCTATTATAGCACAGAGTTTTGATGAAACCAGGCAGGGGGAAGGGAATTAGGGTAGGGAACTGCAAGGAGAGAGATCTGAAAAGAAACAGTTAGAACAAATATGGATACATTCATTCATAACAGTATAACTCACCAATAGACTCTTGAATAAAGGCGTCTCCGTGATATCAGATTGAGACCCTTTGTGAATTGGGCGTGGCCCCTTCTTTGAATCATGGAACATGAACAAATTGCAACCTCTAAACCTAGAGATGGCAAGAGCTTTGGACTATGGTCATACTCTAAATATCAATCATGTAACAATTATGCATTCATAAGATAAATGTTTGATCTAAGCCTAAAAATTCTCAAATACTTAAATATGTATCTCACATATTATGTTTTCCAAAAACAATGAAAACTATAATTTGCTTATCTCTGAAACGTTTTCACATTTACTACCTAGGCCTGAAAGTTTACTCATTAAACTTGAAGCTTTTTGTTCATTGGGCATAAGCGCCTTGCTTGTTGTTCATGAAGTGCTTTGATCATAATACATGAAGCGCCTTTTCCATTATGCCAGAGAGCGCTTTTATTTGCTTGGTCTGAAGCGCTACGCTCGTTATGCCAAGGGGCACTTTACTTATGTGGCCTGAAGCGTTTTGATACTCATGCCCAGATCACTTTACTCATGTAGCCAGAAATGCTTTGATTATCGTACCAAGGGCGCTTTACTCTTGTACCTTGAATCGCTTTGCTCGTTCTGCTAAGGGGGCGCTTTTAGTCATGTGGACTAAAGTGTTTTGATCCTTGTGCCTAGACCGCTATACTCATGTGGCATGAAACGCTTTGATTGTCATGCCAAGGGCGCTTTACTCATGTGGATTGAAACGTTTTGATTGTTGTGCCAAGGGCGCTTTACTCATGTGGACTGAAATGCTTTGATTATCCTGCCGAGCGCTTTACTCATGTGGAATGAAACGCTTTGATTATCGTGCCAAGGGTGCTTTGCTCATGTGGGCAGAAACACTTTGATTATTGTGCCAAGGGCGCTTTACACGTGTGGCCTGAAGCGCTTTGCTCGTTGTGCTTAGGGGCTCTTTACTCCTGTGATCTGAAGCGCTTTGATCGTAGTGCCAAGGCTGCTTTACTCTGAGAACTGGAAATGCTTTGCTCTTTGTGCTAAGGGGCGCTGTACTTTTGGAAGTAACCACTTCCTTCAAGATTGGGCTCATCAAGACCTTGCCCCCACGAGTACGACCTACTCGTATCTGAATTCACCATGGAAACAAGGATACTCCGATTTGCTGTCAATCTGCCATGCAGGAAATCTGCTCTTCTTCAGAGGAACCCCCACGAGGTCTGACTGCATCGAAGTCTTCAAACTAGTGAGCAAGGTGCTTGGGTGTGGCTGGGCTTTATAGGCCTGCCACACCCCAAGATGGCCGCTGCCTCTAAAAACCTGGGAATTGTAGTCCCTTCTTTGAATAGCACTGATAAGTGCATCTTGTCCACCAATGTCCTGGCCCTGCAGCTACATGAGCTTTACCACAGGGCAGGCAATGCTGATGACCACTTTTAGAGCAGGAAGGGATGACAAGTGGTGCGCATGAAGCGCCGCAAATACCCGCAGTGGAGTTTTGGGCGGGACCTGGACCGCACACAGTCTTATTCCTGACAGGTTTCCATTTGGCATGGGGGTTGTGGATGGTAGTTGGAATTGCTGTAATTGCCATATGTTGGAATGAAGTTGTGGCAGCCAGTAGGTGTGGGCTGTGGTATGGTTGCCCATGCAGATGTTCCACTGTGCATTGGGTCTGTTGTGTGTTGTGCTGGATTGTGGGAGCTGTGTTTCTTCACATAGTGATTGTCATCCTTGCATTAGGAGTGAGTGAGTAGGGGTGGTGGGAGGGGCATCAGGTGTTTGGGACGGGTGCAGTGGGCTGGGTTGTACTAGGTTGGAGAGTGGTGGGTGGTGGGGAAGCATGCTGGGCAGGGGTCGTTGGTGCTCGGGGTATTGTTGACTCACTAGAGTTGAGCCCTCCGCTGATACCAGTCATGCCCTCAGGTTGCATGATGTCCAGGACCTTCTCCTACCAGGATGTCAACTGAAGGCTAGGAGGTGGAGGCCTGCCATCAGTCTTGTTAATGGCTATCTGATGCCTGGACGTCATGGAATAGATCTTCCCCCCGAAGTTGTTCCACCTCTTCCTCATGTCCTCTCTTGTGCGTGGATAGGTGCCAACTGTGTTGACCCGGTCAACGATCCTCTGCCTTTACTCTGTCTTTTTGGCTATTGATGTTTGCTGTACCTGGACTCCCATGAGCTATGGCTCTACTCTGATGATCTCGTCCACCATTACCCGCAACTCATTGTCGGTGAACCATGGGTGCTTCTGGCGTGACATGTTGGGGGCTGGGTATGTAGTGTACATGTCAGGTGCAGTGCAGGTTGTGTGGTGATGTAGGGGTGTTTGGCTGTGGGTGCTGGTGGGCTGTGGTGGTAATTTGTACAATGTGTGATGTGTGATTTTTGTTGTTGTATTTGGAGTGTGCTTCTTGTCAAGTGTGTCTATGGCTGCTCGTAGTTGTCGCTAGGGATTGTGGCTGTGTGTGTGTTGGGCTGTTATGTGGTGGAGTGTGCAGGTGTGCGTGATGTGTGTATGAGTTTCAGGTGTGGGATATTTGAACTGGCCAATTTGGTGTTCGCTGCTTTCAGCGGTGCCTTTTTGTACCGCCTCGCATTGTGAACCGCCAACGTTTTCCGCCATACATGTACCAGTGTGCTGGAGGTTGCCTCCAAATATGACGGTTGGAATGGTCTTGGTGTGGCGGGGCCAGCGGTTGAGAAGTCACTCTTTCGCTGTGGGTTGGCCTGGTGGTGTTGGTTTTGTGTCTGTTTTTGGGCAGTTTGTGTTTTGTGACTCGTAATCCAGCGGTCGCTATACCACCACCACTGGCAGTATGGTGGTGCCATTTTGCATGGCGGTCTTGCCTGAAGACTGCTGAACAGTAATGAGGGCCATAATGTTGTATATTTTGTTTCTGGTCGTGGATTCAGATATCACAATACACATGCCCATAATTTTAGATAGCGCAGGTTTTGGACCTGGCCCTTTATGAAGGGTCACCCACAAATGCTTTTCTCATTTCCTCCTATTTTTTCTGACCTGTTTTTGTTGGTTTTAGAACTCTGGACACTTTACCACTGATGACCAGTGCTAAAGTGCATGTGCTCTCTGTCTAAATGGTATGGGTGATTAGGTTAACCATGATTGGCATACTTGATTTACTAGTATGTCCTTAGTATAGTGTACTATGTGTGCCCAGGGCCTGTAAATATAATGCTACTGGTGAGCTTGCAGCACTGATTGTGCCACCCACAGGAGTAACCCTATATATATGTCTTTGACTTATCACTGCAGTGTCTTTGTGTGCAACGTTGAACTGCCAGTTCGACCTGACAAGTGCACCCACTTGCCAGGCCCAAACATTCCCCTTCACTATATGTAATTCTTCCCTAAGGCAGGCCGCAGGCAGCCCCGTGGGCAGGGTTCAGTGTATTTGAATGGTAGGACATGTGTTGGTGTGTTTTACATGTCTTGATAGTGAAATACTGCTAAGTTCGTTTTTCACTACTGCAAGGCCTATTTCTCCCATAGGTTAACATGAGGATTGACTTGAAATATCTTAGTATAATTTCTGGTTGGTACCAGATAGAGATATAGATATGGAGTTTGGGGGTCTCTGAACTCACAATTTAAAAATACACCTTTTGTTGAAGTTGGTTTTTAAATTGTAATTCTGAAAATGCCACTTTTATAAAGTGGCCATTTTCTTGCCGAACCATTCTGTTTCTCTGCCTGGCTGTGGAATACAAATCTGGGTCAGAATGAATTTGGGCTGTTTGTGAATTCAATCTAGACAGTCACACAAAGGGAGCTGAGGTGTGCCCTGCATATCTTGATCGATCTTGATGGGCTAGAACGGTGGGAGACAAGAGACTTTCATCTGAATAGAGCTGTGTCTGTCCTTACACAAAGCCGTCTCCAACCCCCAGGAGTGTGTCTGGGGAAAGGACAGGAAAGGCAGGGTCTTGTGCCCTAACCATGTTACAAATGGCACTTACTGCTGTGTCCACTTTACTTCTTCACTAAGCCTTTAAACAACACAGCTCTATGCTAACTATAAATGCTTACATTTATTAGTTTGGTGTTTGACTTCAAATATTTGTGGATAAATAGCTGTTATCATGTGCTATTGCACTTAGATACATAATAGCACGTTTTAGAAATTCAGATCCTAATAGGTTTATCATCTATACATTATCTGCAATTGTGACCAGTTTAGAATTTTGAGAACAAGATACAGACTTTAGTGAGATATTTTAGTTAGACACTTCTCATGGTCACTGTTCATTACCTTATGCAATTTGATTGAATCATATTACGAAACTGCAGTTTTGACTCTAACTCATTTTGTGTTTAGGGTTGTACGCTCAATGCATAAAACACATATTAATGGTAATGCTATTAGTATCAGCTGTTTTCTCCTCGCGGTGTCTGCTGTGTCCTTTTTTCTACCCCCTTCCTTTAGCGACCGTAAGACCTGGGACTTTCACCTCCTCTTATCTCCCGGAAGGTACTCAGTGGGTGGGATATGGGTGGTTTAAGGGGTTTCCTTTTTCTCTATTTCCTCCTGGCTTCTATTCCCTGTTCCCTCTATCTCTACCCATTTCCCTTTTTTATAATCTTTCTCTCCCTCCTTCAGATGTTGCAATCACATTTATCCATAATGATTCCACACTGATTCCTGGCATACAAGCCACCTTACTATCAACCTAATACTTCACCACCTGCCACAACCTTTACTCCACCATACACCACCATACATCCCTTAGAAATCGAGAGACAATCAATATATATGTCTCTAGTGTTAAGAGGTGGCCTACTCACCTGAGTCATATGAGTGCCTTTCGATACTCATGCTCACCATGTGCTAACTCGGATCTTCTTAACCCTAAATAGAAATCATGGCTAATAACACGCAAAAAATTCTCCCTCTCAATACCATAGGTATCAACCACCCTGTAAAATGTAAGAAAGTCCTAGATTATTGTACCAAACTCAAAGGAGATATAATATTCACTTAGTGTCTCAAAGAATGCAACTCCCTGTGATATCAAGGTATACAGAGCATCACTGTCTTCACTGCCATAAAAAAAAACGGGGTCATCACCATGATAACTAAAAAAGCAAATATAGAAGTTGTAGACAGCACCCAAGACAGTGATAGCAGATGGCTAATATTCCAAGTTAAAAACTACCACTCTTCGCTCTATATTAACAACATATAAGCTCCTACAGCTGACAACCCTGATTTCTGGATCACTCAAAACAAAAAGCTATGCGATCTACCAAATAACTCTAGCATACTCCTGGTTGGAGATTTTAACCTCCTATGGAATGCTGTACTAGATAGGAATTCCGCTTGCAAATACAGACCTAACAAATCACATAAATAAATGAGGATCCTATGTAAGACACAGTGCCTGAATGACATTTAGGGCCCGATGTACGACATTATTATGCGGTCGCGAAAGGTGAGTTTTGCCTTTTGCGACCGCATAGTGGCCTTTCCGAATGTACAATCCCTAATTTGTGGACTGGCATGCAAATACCGACTCACAAAATAGGGATTACGACTCGCAATTAGGAAGGGGCATGACAAGGACGTCCCTCCCTAATTGCTGGTCGCAGGGGGATGTATGATTATTTTGTGGCTGCAATTGCAGTCACAAAACAATTGCAGTAACCACCTATTTTAAATTGGTGGTAACCCATTCGCAAACGGGAAGGGGTCCCCAGGGGACCTCTTCCCCTTTGTGAATGGATGCGAAAATATTTTTTCAGAGCAGGCAGTGGTCCCACGGATTACTGCCGCCTCTGAAAAAATGGAAAGAAAACGTTTTATTTTTTTGTTTGGAATGCATCCCTTTTTTCCTTTAAGAAGTGAAGCCATCCCTAGAGGGGTTGCAAATTACAACCTACCTCATGAATATTAATGAAGTAGGACTTTTGCGACCCCATTGGGAATCGCAAAAACAGTGTGAGTTAAAATGTTGTGCATTTGGTTTTGCGGCTTGCAATTTGCGACTCAGAAATGAGTCGCAAATTGCAAGTCACAAAACTTGTGGTCGTACATCTGGCCCTTGCACTAACAAGAATAGACTATGTTCTAACAATGTACTTACACAGGCTACCGTTGCCTCAACAATTGAACCAATACTAATCTCCATCCATGCTTGCATCTCAGTGGACTTAAAAATCAATCACAACCCCCCTAGGAAGAATCAGTGGAGATCCAATGACGAGGTTCTCAATATGAATCAAACATAGACAAAATAAAAAACTCCATAGACTACTTTTTCTTTGAGAACGGCTCCAAAAGAAATCCCTAAAGAAACCATTTGGGTTGCTATGAAGTCTACCATCAGGGGAGAACTTATAAATATTATGACAAACATAAATAAATGCACTAACAAACACATTAACGAATTACAGTACTCAATCAAGCAACTAGAGAAGACATTTTCTGTTAACAAAAATCAGGAAGTTCCACAATAACCTAAAACACTAAAATATGAATACAACAAGATTTTAAGATTTCCTGGGTACAACACAACAAAATGAAAAACTTCTCAGAGTCGAACAAGGCATGCCAAGTGCTAGTGAATTACTTAAAATATAACAGAGCCAAAACTATATCCCATCTATTAGAAATAAATCTGGAACAACTGTCTTGGATCCCACAGAAATTGCTAACATCTTTAGACAATTCTTTTATGACCTTTACAATCCCAACAGAATTACAACCACCGACTGTGAGAAATACTTGGACAAAATCCAACTTCCATCTCTCTCAGAGTCAAAGTTCATCTCCCTCAGTCAGCCCATCTTACATTCGGAGATAGTAAAATACCTTTTGAGTTTGCGGCCAACTTTTACAAAACCTTCTAAAATGAACTAATGCCTCATCGGGAGTCCCTTTTCATTTACTTTGAAAAATCAGGGAAAATTGCAGGCACATCCTACAAAGCCAACATCACTGTGATTCACAAAGACAGGAAGGACCCTCTAAAGGTAAAAAATTATAGATCAATCTCTCTCCTAAATTTGGACTGTAAATCCTGGTGACAAGACTACAAAACATTTTCCCAACCCCCTTTGATAGATCACAACCAGACTTCATTAAGGTAGAAATGTTAGACTTTTCTGCCACATCATTGAAAAAGATACATTTGTAACATCACCCACAATAGCCGTGGCCATGGACCCAGAAAAGGCCTTCGATGAGGTCTCCTGGCCTTTCCTGTGGGCTGTCATGAGGAAATTTAACCTCAGAGATACCTTCATGTGCGCTACCCTCAACCCGTATAAGAATAAATGAGATCTTCTCTGACAAAATAAACTTGGACCAAGGACCTAGACAAGGTTGCCCCTTTTCCCCCCTTCTGTATCTTTTAGCCATCAATCCCATCCTTGTTTCCATCAGAAAACATAGGCCCTCATTACGGCTTCAGCAGTATTTTTGAAAGACTGCCGAAGCCGCTACAGCCAATAGACCACTAGTGCTGGTGGTCTGCTGACTGCCATATGAGGAGTTGTTGGAGGACTTCTGCCCATTTATGGGCGGAAGTCTGACTCCGAAGAGGTGGGTGCATCGCCAGCACTAGTCTTAACACTCCGTCCACCGTATTACAAGCCGTAATATGGCTTGGCAGAGTCTTGCTGGTGTGGTGGTGATGGCTGTGCAAAACCGCCAGGACCCATCCCCTCCCGGGCGACCAGCTCAATGGATAAGGTAAGGTGATCGTCCGAAAGGTGCATATGTGTGGTGTGTGTGTATTTGTGCTAATGAGGGGGTATGAGTAAATGTCTGTGAGTGAGTGGGGATGTCTGTGTTCAAGTCTGCGAGTGAGTAGGGTTCATGTGTGCAAGTGTGCATATGCAGAGGGGGAGTGTGTTAATATATGCATGTGTGGAGGGGGTGGGAGTGTGCATGAATGCAGAGGGGTGGGGGCGTGAATAAATGTGGATGGAGTGCGTTTTTGAGCGATTGTTGTTGGGGTGGGGTGAGTGAGTGTGGATGGGGAGGAGGAGGGTTTTTTGTTGGTGCGTGTGTGCGTGTGCATGTGTTTGTATGAGACAATGGAGAGAGTGGGTGAGTGTATGTATGTGGGGCAGGGGGAGGGGGAAGTGAGTGTATGTATGCAGTGCAGTGGGGAGGTGGACTGAGTGTATGTATGAGGTGCAGGGGGGAGGGTAGGTGGGGGTGTTTTGGTGGACATGTGGAGGGGTGTATGTAAGTGTGTGGACGGGTAAAGGGGGGGTGCCTGGAGGTGTGGGGATATGTGTGCATGTGTGTGTGGCAACTGGAATGAGGATTCCTGTCGCCGGGTGCCTTACCACCAGGGTTTTTGTGGCGGGGTGACTGCCACAGAAAGCCTGGCGGCCTGCAGCCTCGTAATCTGGCTGCGCCAGTGCGAACGTACTGGTGGGCCGGGCGGCGTTGTGGCAGCTTGGCTTCTGCCAACTCCCACAACTTGTAAGGCGGCAGTCTTTACCGTCGGGTCCGCGGTGGTAAGTCTGCCACAGCGAGGCTGGCAGTCTGATGACTGCTAGCCTCGTAATGAGGGCCATAGTCTTATGAAAATCATCTCCCTATAAAATTGCCACCTATGCTGATGATGCATCTATCACAAGAGGCCAATACTGCGATTCCGGCCATCTTATCTGAAATTAATTCCTACGCTTATGTCTCAGGCTACTCCTTAAGTCTCGAGAAGACTAAGATTTTCCCTTAAATAACCTCACTCCCCAGTCCATTGTGACCAACATCAAACTACACTAGCAATCCTCGCAGATCAAAAACTTAGGCCTTGTACTTTAAAAGTAAATTGGAAGTCACAAGGAAAACAAATGAGGATTATCTCTTAAAGAGAATCAAAAACACACTGGCAACCTGGTCACTGAAATTTGTAACCTGGTGGAGTCCTGTAGAATACATTAAAATGATGATCGCCACACAAATCATTTTTATTAAGTCCATGCTCCCCTTGCAACTCTCAAACACCTTCTATAATAACATTGATAGTGAAATCTCCGAATTTATTTGGAAAGGAAAAAAAGGTAGATTTACACTCAAGAAACTAAAACTAAGTAAAAGCTGAGGAGGCCTTAACGTTCCCACTTTTTAAAATATCAATTTGGCTTTCTAATTAAACAACTCACTTCGTGGATATTGAAGAATCATTGACAAAACCACATGCCTTAATCTCACCGCTTACTATGAAAACAATGACTCTACAACACTGTCAGAGTATTATCAAGGACACCATCCTGGCCCTCAAGTCATTGGATGAATTGTTTCCACATAAAATCCAAAACTCAGACTATGCCTCCCTATGGGATAACACAAAAATTAAAATAGATGACATTTACCCATCTTTGAAATTTTGGACATCAAATAATATCTTATTCCTCAAAGATCTCGGCCCGCCAAATTTTCCTAAGACATTTGCAGAATTAAAAAACACCTACAATCTTGAAAACATTGAATTCTACAATGTCCTCATATTAAAGGTCACAATAAGAAAGAATCCTACCCCACACAACTCGGACCTAAATTATCCAGAGCACCACATGCAGCATCCTCAATTTATAAATCACTGAGCTCAACCAACATAAGAATCATATCTGGAATCCAATCTAAATGGACTTAGTTAACCTCTGTCTCCTCTAGTGCTAGCCAAAACAATTCTACATAGAAGAAATTATGGACATACTCTCTAAAAAATAAAATCTCTCCCACTCTCTGACAATGGAAATACTGGATACTCCATAAAGCATACTGGACTCTATAAATATTTGCCAAAGTATGGCTTCTTGAATCAGACATATGCTGGAACTGCCAAAATTCCCCATGTACCCTTACCCATATGATATTCAATTGCGGTTAGCTAAAACACTTCTGGAACGAGATCCAGAAAAACATAAATGCAATCTTGAACATTGGTATCACCTTAAATATCTTTACAGTTACCTTAAGCCCCTAGGCCCATTCTACCGACCTTAAAACGTAAACATTCAGACATGTGCCTCATAGACTTCCTATAAATGTCATCCTTCCCCCCTCCTACCCTTCCGTTGCTTCTCACCATCGCCCCACCACCCCCTGGGATGTACTTCAATTAATATAGCAATTGCAAATCTGTTTGGATCAGTAACAGGTCGATATATTTGGATCCAATTTTAAATGTATTCCTGTTTTTACATTATCTTTCTCATCATTTATGTCTAACACCCCTGCCATCCTGGGTTCCCTTAAAAATAATAGTTAGTTCAGTAACATTTGATCAGACTATTAGTTAAAATGTATGAATTTTAAACAAGCACAAACATGCACTTATTATAGTTACTGGTATGCGGTGCTGTAGGAGCTGTACAAAGTGAGACCTTTGTGAGACTGTCACTAGCAAGTCAGATAGGCATGGTAATGGGTGGGGGTGGTTGGAGCCTGGTTTGCCTCAATTTGAGGCTCTTGGCTAGGCTAGGGACACTAATTCCATTTCCAGTCACAGGAGATATAGCTGACCATAAAGTAGTCTTTCTCAGTTCCTGCCAGTAAGTGGTGGTTTCACAGTTTGCATCAATAATCTGCTTTATGCTTTCACTTGCATGTTGCTTCTCATTCAGCTGCAAGAGAGGGTTAAACTGCCTAGAAATACATGCATCTCCCTTTTTTGGATGCAGTAGGCCCCTTGCATGAACGCCTCATCGTGGCACCCACTAGACAGCTAACATTGCTTGGACAGTTATGCATGTATCTGCAGCATCGTGCTTCAGGGGAGCCAGTCATATGTCCATGGAAAGAAAAATGTTTACTTGCACGGAGAATATTTGGCTTTAAAACACATGTTACAGAAACTCAGGCTTTGTGGTCTGAGGCTGTAAAAAGGTGGTAAATCCAAAACGAATTAGAGAAACCCATAATATAATCTTCATAATAGACCCTGCAGTTCTCAAAATATATGCTGTGCTCTTCAGAAATGACACCAGTGGTTCAAGACATGTCTCAAAAACATTTAATTTGGAAAGTTAATTAATTCTCGGCAAGTAACTATAATAATAAATAGCAAGGAGAAAGGGGTGGAGTGCCATTGTTAAGAGATTTGCTAAAAAATTATGTAGAAACAATAATATCATTCACACCTTGCAGAACACTTTGTGGGATCATGTTTGTATTCTAGCCTAAGTATATTTTATTTTCTAGAAAATAATTACAAGTTTATGCATTTGAAAGCACATTAGGTTACTAGCATTGGTCAAAACATGATCAAGACTACCTGCAAAGGTAACTTACACTTATGACTAATTTACGCAGCTAAGTTTACTCTTACACTTTTGAGTAACTTTATTACTTTTGTCATTTACAAAATTCAAGTGTAACGTTACTCAAAAGTGTAGACTTACACATCTCCATGCCCTGGAAAAGGGGGTTGAGCCAAATTTGTGTAAGTTAGGACGGCAGAAAACAATCAGTAGTAAGTCCAGTAATGCACATGGCCAAACACTGAAGCTGCAACACATTCCCATAAAAAATAATGGGGTAGGGGCCTAAAAAAGAATCCAATGGAAATAATGTTTAAATAAATTTAAATATTTAAAATGGTTTAAAATACAAAAAAATATAATTTAACGTTAAAAAAATATAATATTGAAAATTGATAATTTAATTATAAAATCGTGTAACTTTTTTAATAAAAAAACTGAATGCAACATAACATTTTAATATGATATATTGTAATTGGTTTTAATATATTCTATACATCACTTAATAATGCATAGTGAAAACTGCTTTTTAGTTTAAGTAGGAATTTATTTTTTTATTTGAAATTTAGATAATTTTTCTTTAATATACTTAAATTAATTAAAGATTTAATTAAACATAAGTTAATGGTGCTGTAACTTTTTTTTCTTTTTTCTACATTTATAATAAATGTATCAAATTCATTTGCAATGCTTTTTAGCATAAAAATAAATACTACTGGTTTTCTCCAAGTTTAATGAACTTGTTTAGGTTTCCTTATACTATATCATATTGAGATCTGCCCCCCAACTGTGGAGTCTCCCTACGGTAAAGTATAGGGAAAAGTAAAAAAAACTATTTAACTGGAAAAAACTAGTAAAAACATTTGTATGTAAAATATTATTGCAAATTTATTTTATATGTTTCTTTTAAATGTAGAACTAAAAAAAAGAAATGCTAAAGCATAATTACCTTAATTTTGAATTGAAACGTTAGTTAATTTAAATACTTTGAATTACAAAAATAAATTCTGAACTTTAAAGTGAAAAATATATTCTCTCCTAAAGTAAATGAAATATTTTTATTATTCATGGATAATTTAAAGTAACATAAAGAATTAATTAAAACTAATGTAATTATAATGTACTAACATTTAATTTTGCATTAATTTTGAAATTTGAAAAGGTTGTTAAAATATTTTATGAATAAGCAATAAATATATTTTATTTCTATACATTTTTAACATTAAATAATATTTATATTTTTAACTACATTTAAATATTGTAATTATGTGATTTAACAATATTTCATGTGGGGGAATAGGAGGTTCATTATGAGTTTGGCAGACTGTTTGCACCATCCGCCGAACTTCCGAGGGGGAGGTTGCCGCCACACAGGATGCCAACCCACCAGCCCCATTAAGAGCTTCCTGCTCAGTCAGCAGGCGGAAACCTGAGTTTCTGCCCACTGGCCTAGCAGGACACAGCCTACAGCATTGTCTCCGACTTGTAATAAAGCCGGCGGAAATGCTGTAGCGCGGGGTGCACCAGCACCCTCGCAATGTTCACTGTCTGCAAACTCTGGCCGATTAGGACCACTGCCACCTCCATACTGCTGGGATCTCACATCCTGGTGGAGCTGACGGTTCCCTGGCGGCCCAACCACCAGGGTTGTGATGAGGCACTCGGACCACCGCATTGGCAGTGGTCCAACGGATATCTGCAAGTCTAGCGGTCTAGTGACCACCAGACCCGTAATAAGGCCCTATGTCTCTCCCTCAATTATTTTCTATGGGAGGGTGTTGCAATACCGGTGGCTGTCCATGTGTGGTGCTGGATGACCTCCAGCCCTGGAGTAATTTACTGCTGCTTTGGGACCCTTTTTGGCTGTAGAAACTTTAGAAGTGAAGTTTGTTAATAGCAATGGGCTTTTTCTTTTGTGGATGGGTGCATGTCCTTCCCTAAACCTCTCCCTAGACCTCTCTAAACCCCTTCCTGCTCCTCGTTAATCCCTTTCCCTTTAGTCATAAGTAGTCTGCATTTTCCAGCCACTCACATTTACTACCAAAACATATACTTACGTATGCAGAGACTCCACTGTCAGGGTTGAGGGGTGGAGAATGAAGCTCCACACATAAGTTTGTTTTACATGACTACAAAAGTTTGTGAATAGGCCCGATATGCTATACCTTACACTTAAATCCTCGTCTTATGTTTTTCACCTGTCTCTGCTTCTCATTTTCATCCTTAATACTGTCTCTTTTTCTCTCATTTTTCTCCATCCCCTACTCTCTGCCCCTCTTCCTTTTCCATTCTTAGCTGTTATACTCTCTGTTTTCCCCTGTAGCTGTCTCTCTTCCCCTTCTTCTTTTGCCTTTTCTCTCACCTGTCCACTTACTCGCCCTTCTATTTCTCCCTTCCTTTCTCTCACTTTGTCCTACATTCTTTGCTTTTCTCCATCTGTCATTTCACTTTCTAACTCTCCCTCTTTGTGCACATATGTATAATTGTTGCTTTCTATTTCCTCTCTCAGGTACCCATTCTACTTTATTCTTTCTCCCTCTTGTCATAACGTCTTTCACTAGATTCCTTCTCTTTACATTCTCCCTACTTGGCTCCAGTGTTCACCATTTCTCTGACTTGCCTTGCTGCCCTCATTCTTCCCTTCTTCATGATTGCTTACACAGTAGTCAGTAGAATGAGATGAGACATCTGTATGTTGACCACAGAAAAGTTTAGGGCCTCATTATGAATTTGGCAGTCGGATCGCCAAACCACCATGTTGGCGGTCTTTCAGATCACCCTATTATGAGTTACACAGGCAGGACGGCTGACTGCCAAACAAAAATGGCAGACCGACAGTGGCATAGCAACCTGGAAATAGGCAGTCTGACCTCCAGTGCTGACAGCACCGTGACCAACCATCGAGCATATCACAAGCACACAGTCACCATGGCGATCCCTTCATGGTGGTCAGCCAATGGTGGACTGACCACAGTGGTTCGTGGTCAGCAAAGTAATAGACAACTGCACATTGGATGAATTTGAAAACAACACAGCTGATACACATTGCCTCAGTGGCCACACCTGCAAAGCACATTATCAAACACACCCCTTCACAGACAACAATCCTTTGCATTTCCAACACAAAACATAGAAACCAGAACCCTTTTTGTCCACAGAGTACATATGTTAGGCACCCCTTTTTCACCATCCCATTGAACACCTTGGATACACTTTTGTCCATTCACACCCTTTTGCACTTCCCCTGTTTAGTAAGTCACTATCACCTGTTTTTTCCCCCAGCATCTCACGTTCTAGAAATCTCTGTTTTTCAGAAGATGAGTTAATAGTAATGGTACATGAAATCGTAAGAGTAGAGCCACAATTGTTTGGAGCACAACTCCAGCACACTCCTCTGAGTAGGAAATTTGAAATGTGGGGCAGGATCATCAACAGAGTGAATGTTGTAAGCATATTGTAAAGAGGATATCAGGAAAAGGTGGAATGACCACAGGGGTAAGGTCCGTTCCCTGGTCTCCAGGCACCAGCTGCAGGCCAAGAAGACTGGTGGTGGCCCTCCCAATGTCCCATTCCATCTCTTTTTCTGTGAGGAGAAGGTCTGGGCCATCCTGCACCCTGAGGGCTTGTCAGGAAGACCTGGGGAGTGGAGTCTTGTAAGTCACAACACAAAAAAGTTACCAAAATGCCATGCATGCTCATAGCTCATCTTTTGCCACTGTCTTGTTCATGCACCCCACCAACATTCAATACCCAGAGTATCTGAGTGTAAACACTGTCAGTCTGTATTGTTGGACCCAACAGCACAGCTACTAAGGTCCATCACATGCCATTGGTCCAAATGGGGCCTGTAAGCCTCCCAGTATACAATAATAATCCCAGGACTCGTGGTATGTCTAAACAGGTAAATGTATGCCCAAACCTAAATGCAGTCTGCATGCAGATATGTAATACCCAACACGTGTATAATGTTTGTAGTACAGAGAGTTACCTGACTGCAATTCCCCGGAGTCCCTGTTTCTCCAACTCCAAACCAGACCAGTGTTCACTTGCGTAATACCCCTGTTTGATAACTCTCAATCGAAGTGCACTCACCTTGGAGGGTACCATTGTATACTGTGGGAAGTAGAGGGAGTGACCTAACTGCAGCTTCCTGGAGTCCCTGTGTCTGTAATTCCAACCACCAGCCCAGAGTTCACTTGTCCAAATTCACCTGTTTGTTAACTCTTAATTGAAGTGTACTCACCTAGAAGGATACCATGTGTATAGTGTGTGTAATAGAGAGAGTTATCTGACGGCACCTCTCAGAAGGCACTGTTTGTATTACTCCAAGCACCAGTTTAGTGTTCACTTGTCCAAATACCCCCCGTTTAGCAACTCTCAATTGAAGTGTACTCGCCTGGGAGGATACCATTAGTATAGTGTGGGCAATAGAGAGAGTGACCTGACTGCTAAGGCCAGGGAGCACTGTTACTGAATTTACAACCATCATCCCTGTGTACACTTGTCCAAACACCCTTTTTGTAATCTCTCAATTGACGTCTACTCACCTGGGGGGTAACATTTGTATAGTGTGTGTAGTTCATAGAGTGACATGACTGCTAAGGCCAGGAGGCTTTGTTGCTGTTACTCCACTCACCAGACCTTGTCCAATTGTTTGCTAATTCACGAATGAAGGGTACTCACCCTCACCTGGGAGGATAACAGTTACATAGTGTGTATAGTACATGACTGCTAAGGCCAGTAGGCCCTGTATCTATAATTCCAACCAGCTGTCCAGTGTTTACTTGTCCAAATATGGCTGTATCTCAATTCTCAATAGAAGTCTACTTAGCTGGGAGGATACCATGTGTATAGTGTGTATAGTACAGAGAATGACATGACTGCAACTCCCATGGGATCTTGTGTCAGTACATCCAACCACCAGACCAGGGAACACATGTCCAAAGACCCCTGTGTGATAACTCCCAATTGAAGTTTATTCACCTGAGAGGATACTATTTGTCATGTGTGTGGAGTAGAGGGAATAACCCATCTGCAACTTTCAGGAGGCACTGTTTCTGTAACTCCAAACACCAGACCAGTGTTCTCTTGTCCAAAGACCCCTGTTTGGCAGCTCTCAATTGAAGTGCACTCGCCTGAGAGGGAACTATTTGCTAAGTGTTGGGAAGTAGAGTGAGTGACAAGACTACAATGCCCAATGGGACCTGCTAATCCAACTCCACACACCAGCACAATGGCAAATTGTCCAAGCACCCTTGTTTGGCAACTCTCAAATGAAGTATACTCACCTGGAAGTAATCAAGCACAGATCATGCCCAAATCAGAGATGTATCTGTCAACATAGCTCCATCTTGACTTGGTTACCCAAGATTAAATATTTGAGGACAGGAATGACCTTACCCAGTGTGTATAACAAGTATTCATAAGACTTCAAGATGTACCACCAGAATGGTATTGGCAGCAGACACACTATGTACATGATTACTCCAGTCATATATACAACAAGCTCCTGGGTTTGTCTGCATCACACTCAACTAGACCTTCAAATGGGCAAAGCCATATCTTGCCTAGCCACTGTTTTGCCTGCACTGGTGGCAAGATGTACTTTTCAGGCCATCCTCCCAAGTGGTAATGATCTGCATATTTCAGAAGCTGCTTGAGTCAAACTGAACTGGCATGCTTTACACATGGCATGCCCATACACTCAATGCCATGGTTACTTGCCCCCAATAGGATTAACTGCAACTTAAATTTGTACAAGTACTTTGCTTACTGTAACTCGAAACTGTTGGAGGTGGATGTCTCAATCCAACCAGTAACATTGGACGTTTTACCTCAACAGGTCGAGCTGCCGCTGGGCACACATAGATGAAGCCTTCAGTGAAGAAGACACTCCTAAATGTCTGAGCATGGAGGACAGTTCTGGCCCATCTGAGCAACCTGGCCAGATGGCAAAAGTAAGTCTCACTGCGCCCACCCCACCATCTCGCAGCACGGTTGCCTCAACATCACAGGCAGCCATGAGTGCT
This sequence comes from Pleurodeles waltl, assembly GCF_031143425.1. Lineage (NCBI taxonomy): Eukaryota > Metazoa > Chordata > Amphibia > Caudata > Salamandridae > Pleurodeles > Pleurodeles waltl. The sequence continues at coordinate 392,371,119 of NC_090442.1, read as the reverse complement.
CCAACGTGTGTCCTGGGCACAGTGTCTACCATCTTGTACCCCCTCAGTCCTGAGTTGCAGCACAACACTTCTGAAAATTAGGGTCCAGGAATAAGTTGGAGAGGGCACCCTGTGGCAAGAGCACAGGCCCGAGTGGTAGGGTGCGTGGGAGGGATGCTGTGGGCCAGCGGGGTGAGGCCACTGGGGCAGATCTTGGCCAGGACACTATCAGCTATGTCTTGGGGGTCTATCAGGAGTCCCAAGGCGTGATGGGCCCGTTCTTGACTGCACTCTGCGAAATTAAGCAGCTACAGAGGGACATGCACAGAGACATGTGGGAAGAGATGGAGTTCCACAATAACAACATGGCCTCTCTAAAAGGGGTGCTGAGGGATATTCACACCACCTTGAGCAGGGCTTTTCAGTAAATGTCTACCCCTGCCTTTGGCTCATCAACACCAGTCACATCAACATTGGTGACAGCCAAAGGAAGGGAGGCCCTGCCAGAGGAAGAACCAGTCCCAGACACTCCTTCCTATGTAGCAGCAGACCCCTCAAGCAAGCGGGATGTCCAGCTAAGAATCCAGGCTCCTTAACCACCTAACAGTTTCAATGGGAGGAGTACTCTGGACTCCCAATCATGTGGCATCTACTCAAATGATTTCATTCACCATGACCATTCATCATGACTGACCCCTTCACTTTACACTTTTGTTTCTTACTGTCCAAAATATAGTTTGTGTACTAGCACTGAAATAAATTCACCCATCACAAACTCATTGTCTGCTTGCTTAATTTTCACATTTAGCTATGTAGAGATTTAACACTATGCGAACAATGGGATGAAGATACAAGCTACTTGTGCAAGCAGGGATATGTTATAGGTATACAGTGTCCAGCTCAGAATTTGCAACCATTACACACCAACACATTGGTGCATGTTTCTATTCAAACCAAAATGTTTATTACAGTTTTCAGCACATAGGCTGTCAATATGTCTGGACTTTTGGAAACAAGAGTGAGTGACTCATACTGAGTAAATCAACATATTTCAAGGCACACACCACGGAAGGAAGGGAATTCTTAGAAATTGTCCTGTACAATAGGCAAACATTAAAGTGGTTGATGTCAGCAGTTTGAGCCTTATGACATACCACACCAAAGTAATCCAAGCTACAGACACATGGCAGTACAGCAGTCCCTGATCACAGGGACCTCATAATCCAATTCCCATGCATCTGATGGTATGACACAATCATATCTCAGTGCCATGGCACAGTCACTGTGGCCTGCAATGATGTAACACATCTACAGCTGGATACAGGTCATACAAAAAGAGTATTCAGCCAATGTGAAGGAAAAATGACTTGGTCAGAAGCTAGGACTAAATATTTTCAGATTACATGATGACACACATGATGAATCAGGCCCACCACAAGACACAAAACAAGTACAATGGACACTTCTGTACCTCCACCCACACACGGTGCAAATTATCTTGGTAAAGGTCTCATACATCCAAACTCTGCAACCTATATTAACTGGACAATCCATGTCCACTTTGTATGTCAGAGCAGCATCAGATACTTGACAATGACACAACTCAGAAATGCCCACATGAAGATGCCATAGTAAAGGTACTTATACAAAGAACAAAACACGGAGTATTGGCTTGAAACCATACCTAGGATACAAGTCAGATAGCTAGCAACTGGAAAACAATGTACATTGCAAGGAAACTGACACAAACAAAGCAACATCATCAAGGTGGGGATGTGTAAAAGCTATCTTATCAAGCAGCCTTTGGCTAAATATTGCTGAGCATCAGCTTCCTAGCTGTTTCCAAAACACTCAACTCCACACATTCTCACCACTACAGTTCATTGTACAGTCATAGTCCTTACGTCACATGACATACTTACACTCATGAGAAGTAGCTGTTGATGATATCTTCTTGCAAGTCAGCCCCTTCCTCTTCCCCACTGTCACTCTCACTTAGCATTTCAGGAGTCTCACCCGGTGGCACTGCAAGCTCTCCCTCCTCTGGGATGTATGGGATAGTTTTCCACAGAGCGATATTGTGGAGCATGCAGCATGCCACAGTGATCTGATACACTTTCCCAGGTGAGTAGAGGAGGGCTCCACCAGTCCAGACAGCGAAATCTGTCCTTCAGGAGCCCAAATGCCCACTCCACTGGCCTCTGTGTTCTTTCATGGGCCTCACGAAAATTGATTTTCTCTGGTGTAGTTGGATTTCTCAGTGGCATCAACAACCAAGGACAGTTTTGATATGTGGAGTCTTGTGTTAGAGAATGGGACATAAGTGTAACAATGGGTCACTCACTTCATGATTGAAGCACCTGACATTGCACACACATTATAAGGACAGACGTGACTTAACAACCAGCCTTGCCCTCTGTGGGTCCAGTTGTGACATCAGCAGGGGTATGGTATTGTTCCACATTATGAAGGAATCATGGGCTGATCCAGGATAACGGCACAGATGTTTGAGATGTAGAGATACGCCAAACAGACAACTTGCACGTTGATGGAATGGAAGTTCCTTCCTTTGCAATAGACTTGTTCAGTGGCCTGCGTGGGCACCAAGCCAACATGTGTGCCCTCAACGGCCCCCACCACATGTGGGATGCACTCAAAACCATAAAATTCAGCCTTCACATTGACTAAATCCTCACGTTAGGGGGACCTGATATAGCTGTCAATGTTTTTCAACATTGCTGAGAGGAAATCTTTCAACACCAGACTGAACATGTTTTGGGACATACCAGCAGATAGGGCCACTGAATGTTGGAAGGACCCTGTGGCTAGGAATTGCAATAATGACATGACTTGCACAATGGGGGGTATGCAGGTTAGATAACTAATAGCTGGCATCAGATCTGGCTCCAACTGATGGCATAAGTCCAATATTGTTTGCCTTTTCAGATGGTACAGCTGTATGATGTTGCATTCTTCCATGGTCTGAAGGTCTGGCAGTGAATGGTAGACAGGAAGTTGTCACACCCACCCTCTCCCAAGGTACCTATGTGTGACAAGACATGATTTGTAACATTAGTCAGTATGTCCGCAGCAACATACATGATGCATGCCAACAATATCATGTGGCAAAGCCTTTCTGACTGGATAAACATGACACACAGTAAACATCATAGCTGGCAACTACACAAGGGTCACATGTGACCCCCCCATGGTTGCCAACACATGTGTCCACAACATAGATCAGCATGAAACTCAGTGATGTGCTACATAATTGCCCCTTGAAATGTGACTATATATTCTGACTGCCAAAAAGGCCGTCGGCCGTGTTTGACTGTGCACTGCAGTCGAATGCCATCTGTGCCCTGCAACACACTACACTGGTGGTTGTGTAGAAGGACCTACATGACAAGAGAGAATAAGGATGTTTGTGATGCTACAACACATATATTGTTTGTGTGATGCAGTTTACAGAGCCAAATACAGCATTCCAGGCCGCCAAAATGTCAGATGCTTGACCAACTCCACTGGACATTAGGAAATGCCCACGACCACCGGCCGAAGTCGTCAGCGTGGTTCCAACCACGGTGGTCACAGCCAAAGGCTACCTTTGTTGCCTCTGGCGGTCGTAGTCCCATGGCTGTGTCTGCCGGCAGTTACAACTACGGATGTGGCAGACGTGGCAGACATGACTGCCATGTTGTGCACATTTACTCACTTGACTCATGATACTGCTTCTAGAAATACCTCCACTACCTGAGCTGCTGTGTGCTGCTTCTGGAAGCAATCGTGGCACGACCAGCAGGTGATAGGGGACACTGCTTGTTGATGAGGTCCTACCCCTGTTTGAACAGCTTTATGGCTCACCAGAGGGAGCAGGTGAGAATCTCATAGGCACAATTGATTCTGTTCGACACCATCCTTTCCCCCCTCACATTGTGTTGTGTGAGGTTTTTGGTATCCTAGATCCTCCTTGTGTCAGATGCACATAACTAGGTAAGGATACTTTACTGCCATCCTGTGACATCTCCTTTTTATGATTGTTGTAAATGTTGGACAACATGTGTGTGCATGACAGCAAGAGCAATGTATGCATATTGTATGAGTCATTTGAGGATCTTATAAGCAATGTGTATAGTACCACAGACCTTTCAACCCATATCTGTCCTTGCCAAACTGTAGTCTGGAATCCATATCCTGACTGACTCTGCCCTTTAGGTTGCCACACACACCACATGCCAAATTGTTAGTGCCCAAATGATGTACTATCATGCACAGAGATGATGGAAATGGAGTGAAATGTAGGTTCTGTATTGTCAGCCTGCAGAGATCAGGGCCTGTCGAATGTATCTCCCAGTGTGGGACATAGTCCAGGCTGGGGTAGAGTCACTGAGGCTATGCAGCTGTGGCTCTGTGCATCAGTAGATCCTGGCCTGTGGACACTATGATGCTCTAGTGGCAAAATTTGCCCTGAATGTCACAGTCTATTGACTAAATTAGGAATGGGTACTGAGGTACATCCAAGAGGTAGTCCATATGTTCATTATGCATCATTGTGAATGTGTATCTTTGACTCATGACAGGTTCCTTATTCCCTCAGCTCTGTTGTTACCTTCACATAAGTCACATTTGTCCTGTACAGGCTTATTGCACTAATGACAGTCCCACAGTGCAGACAGTGTGTTGATTCCTGGGAGGCCATGATATGTGAGCCAGTATCTTGGTCACATAGCAGAAATTGTATGGTGCTTACTTTTATATGTTGGATACTATCTCTGTAGGATGGACACATATGTCCAAAGGAGTATTATGTTGTACAGGTACATACACAGAACCCAGCCACTGAAGTGGCATGGTAGGCCACATGTCCACACCTGCACAAGGAATACACGTTCTGTACCCACCATGCAAGCCACTTTATTGTCACTCAAGTGTATGGGGGAAGTCTGTACTATGGCAGTTGCCTGTAGTGACTGTATGCAGTAAGACAATCTTGCAGAGTGTGAATGTGTTGGTCCATCTAGGCATAAGGTTTTTTCCCTTCAGAAGCCACATTGGTGGGTAGTGTTTCATTGTGGCTCACATGCCAAATACATGTTGCTGGAGAATGGGCTACCTGATGTCAGTAGGCCTGCTTAGTCATTGCAGGCCCTGAGCAGGGTAGTGGGTTAGTTTGCAAATGTATATATATATATATGTCCATAGTCATGTCCCTAAACTTATGGCTTATGTGCTTTACACTTGTTCTGTGTTAACTAATTGAAAATTTCTAGCTTGGTGTTTCTGACATATGTGTGACTTAATAATTTGTGCCAAAACTTGTGATTGTAATCTCTTGATTTGTCTTCTGCACCCATGCAGGTAAACACCCATCAGAAAAATGATATATGGAAAGCTATTGCCTGGAAGGTGCGGACCCCAGGGGTCCACAGCTGGCAGAGCACCCACTGTCGCAAGAGGTGGGAGGACCTAAGGCGCTGGGACCAGAAGATATCTGAGGTCCAGCTGGGGCTGCCTATAGAGCACCAGTCTCAGTCTTGGGAATACAAGGTACCAGAATAGTAATCGTGCCACCGTTGCCAGGTTCCTGAGGAAACAGATTTGTTTCAATTGACAATGTCAAATTACACCATGTGGCCGATCCTGCACAGTAGACCCAGATGTCCCTTGGGTGGTTCCTGATCCCCTCTCACTACCCAACAGAACATTCCTCTTCAGAATAGAGTGACCAATAATACTATGGACTATGCTATGATGGCCAACAATGGGGAGGACGGAGAATGAGCTCCTGCTGGTTCCAGTCACCAATTCCACAACTCCTAGTCAAGAGTTGGCCGTTTTATATACCAATACAACACAGACTGATGGCACAATTTACCACGAGCCCCCACGAGAAGTCAACATGTCTACGAATACTGAACTTGCTCCTGTTTTTGCAGAGACTGGCTCTGGCTACTTTGTCGACATGGATGACTTTTCTTCTGACTCATCGTCGGTTGAAAATGATTTCAAGATGCGCAAGCTCTATCAATGGCTTAAAAACAACTACTTGATATATCCAGGGATCTATTTTTGGTTCTGCTTGACATTCATTACTTTATTTTTTTGCATTGGATTTGTGACTTTTTTTCTTGCTTATAAATGGTCATTACATCCCTGAACGTGTGATTATAACACCAATAGATGAAGTTTTGACTCCACACCATTCCTCACACAAGGTCCGCAGAGACTTGTCCCCGGTGAACATTTCAGCAGTACCAGTTTCTGATGGGATTGTGTGGGACAAAGTTCCTTTTGAAATATATGGGCCTACTGAGGTCTTTCAAATTCCATATGTATTCAAAATATCAATGACAGATGTAATTACACCCGGTGTTGTTTCTGATGATTGGCATGTCCAGACAGTTGATAATATATTAACTGAATTGAAGGACTATTCGATCTTTGAAAGTGATGATCTATATGTAAATACAATGAACTATGGGGAAATGTTCTGCTACAACAATTGGGGACATTACTACCTGCACCATGCAACTAGACATAGACCCGTTCTTAATTATACACAATGGGAACATTGTTCAACACCACCAGCCCTAAAATTTATTTAGATAAATTCACTTACTTTACTAAGCATGATTGTCACAGTGTCCTTTCCTCGGGATCTGCACGCCGCCGAACAACAGGCCCACCTTCCGGCGTCACCAACTCAGAAAGCTATTATAGCACAGAGTTATAGTGAAGCCAGTCGGGTGGAAGGGCATTAGGGTAGGGAACAGCAGGGAGAGAGATCTGAAAAGGAAAAATGGTTAAGCATGTATGTATATACTTGTTCATAACAGCATTAACATTCAATTTTACATTTAGACAAAGGCGTCTCCATGAATGCAAGTGTTGAGACCCTTATGGAATAAACAAAGGTGTCTTAGTGAATGCAAGAGTTGAGACCCTTATGGAATAAAAAAAGGCGTCTCCGTGAATGCAAGAGTTGAGACCCTTATGGAATAGACAAAGGCGTCTCCGTGTGTGCAAGGGTTGAGACCCTTATGGAATAAACAAAGGTGTCTCCATGAATGCAAGAGTTGAGACCCTTATGGAATAGACAAAGGCGTCTCCATGAATGCAAGAGTTGAGACCCTTATGGAATAGACAAAGGCGTCTCCGTGAATGCAAGTGTTGAGACCCTTATGGAATAGACAAAGGCGTCTTCGTGGATACAAGTGTTGAGACCCTTATGGAATAAACAAAGGCGTCTCCGTGAATGCAAGAGTTGAGACCCTTATGGAATAGACAAAGGCGTCGCCATGGATGCAAGTGTTGAGACCCTTATGGAATAGACAAAGGCGTCTCCGTGTGTGCAAGAGTTGAGACCCTTATGGAATAGACAAAGGCATCTCTCTGTGTGCAAGAGTTGAGGCCCATATTGAATAGACAAAGGCGTCTCCGTGAGTGCAAGAGTTGGTAGAATCATGATACTTCAGGATGTCATGAGCATTAGACAAAACTGGGCGTGGCCCTTCTCTGAATCATGGAACAAGAACAATTGGTAGAATCATGACACTTCAGGATGTCATGAGCTCTAGGCAAAAAACTGGGCATGGCCCATCTCTGAATCGTGGAACAAGAACAATTAGTAAAATCATGATACTTCAGGATGTCGTGAGCATTAAACAAAACTGGGCTTGGCCCTTCTTTGAATCATGGAACAAGAACAATTAGTAAAATCATGATACTTCAGGATGTCGTGAGCATTAAACAAAACTGGGCGTGACCCTTCTCTGAATCATGGAACAAGAACGAACTGAGACCTCTGAACCTTGAGAAGGCAAGAGCTTGGACCATGGACATACTCTGAACATCAATCATGCAGCTACTATGCATTCTTAAACATAAAACATTTGGTCTCAGTCTAGAAATTCGCAAAGACTTAAATATGTATCTCACATATCATCAAAGACTTAAATATGTCTCTCACATATTATGCTTCCAAAAACAATGAAACTATGATTTGCTTATCTTTGAGATGTTTTCACATTTGCCACCTAGGCCTGAAAGTTTTACTCATGTAAACTGAAGCGCCCTGATTATTGGACCAAGGGCTCTTTACTCATATGAACTGAAGCGCTTTGATTGCTGTGCGAAGGGCGCTTTACTTCCAATAAACTGAAGCGATTTGAATGTTGTGCCAAGAGCGCTTTACTCCTGTGAACTGAAGCGCTTTTGAATACCATGCCAAGTGCTCTTTACTCCTGTGAACTGAAGCGCTTTGAATACCATGCCAAGTGCGCTTTACCCCTGTGAACTGAAGCGCTTTAAATGTTGTGCCAAGGGCGCTTTACTCCTGTGAACTGAAGCGCTTGGAATGCTGTGCCAAGGGCGCTTTACTCCTGTGAACTGAAGCGCTTTGAATGTCGTGCCATATGTGCCTTACTCCTGTGAACTGAAGTGCTTTGAATACCATGCCAAGTACGCCTTACTCTTGTGAACTGAAGCGCTTTGAATACCATGCCAAGTGCTCTTTACTCCTGTGAATTGAAGCGCTTTGAATACCATGCCAAGTGCGCTTTACTCCTGTGAACTGAAGCGCTTTAAATGTCGTGCCCGGGGCGCTTTACCAGTGTTGCCTGAAATGCTTTGCTCGTTTTGCTAAGGGGCACTTTACCTTTTGGAATTAATGACTTCCTTCAAACTTTGATTCAGCAAGGCATTACCGCTATGAGTATGACCTACTCGTTTTTGAATGCAATATGGAAACCAGAATACTTCGGTTGGATGACACTCTACCATTCAGGAACTCTGCTCTTCTCCAGACAAATCCCCACAAGGTCTGGCTGCATCGAAGTCTTCAAAATAGTGAGCAATGTGCTTGGGTGTGGCTGGGCTTTATAGGCCTGCCACACCCCAAGATGGCTGCTGCCTCTAAAAACATGGGAATTGTAGTCCCTTCATGGAATAGCACTGATAAGTGCATCTTGTCTACCAGTGACCTGAACCTGCAGCTCTATGAGCTTTGCCACAGGGCAGACGATGTTGATGGCCACCTTTGGAGCTAGAGGGGATGACAAGAGGTGCGCAGAAAGCACCGCAGAGCCGCGCAGCTGAGTTTCGGGCGGGACCTGGACCGCCTATGGTTCTATTCCTGACAATGATACAAGAAACTCCGATTCATATTTTTTTTAACTGCCTCATTCAAAAGTTAGGAAACGTTTGCTAACTGATACAAAACTGCTATATTCAGATGCCTTAGTTTCCCGTCTTACCATTGAAGGTTACGATCACTGGAAGAACAATATTGATTTAAAAAGTGTATGGGGGACACAGGATTGGCAAATATAGGGTAGAGAGGCCTTGTTTAGGGCATGCCTGATACCTGAACAAATGTTTTTTTTGAATGACACTGTTCAACAGACCTCCTGCCTCAGGTTTGCAAAAATTAAAGAAATGAACACGCCTAGTATCCCCAAACCGTCTAAATTTAATGGTTGGCAATTCCTTTTGAATAACACCGAAGAAGAGCTAGATGCAAAGGTTCAGGCTGGTACCTATAATTCTTCACTTTCCAGTCCCGGCGGGTGGTTGATCTAGCTAATAGACACCAATGGATGTCAGGCTCGTTTTTTAGATTCCTCAGGGGGTTTTAAGATTACTCGGCCAGATCCTCGCTTCATCTCGGGTCAACACGCGGGGGTAGTGACTACGTATAGTGTGGGTAAACTGTGTCAACAATGGGTACAGTCTAACACGTTAGCCACAGTTAAAGAACACCTGAACACACTTTCTGAAAATATAGACCGGCAGGACTTCCTGTTGGGCCATAGGAAACAGCGCTCTAAAAGATTTGTATATGCAATGTATAATGAGATATGGAAACTTTCTCAGATAGAAGCCACTGCTCGCTTAAGACAGATAGATAAGGAAAATTTAGAAAGAACTTTGGCAGTTGTCGATAACGGCGTGAACACCCTGTCCAACAGAATTTATTCGCTCACTAATATAGTGTCATCTACGATTGATATTATTGAGTCAGACATGTCCCCTTTATACCATGGACAAAGTCAGCTGCGTTCCATCATGCAGCTTGGTTGGACGTTACAAACATTGAAAAATGGCCATGTTCCATGGAGGTACATTAACGTTAGTGAACTGTTCGCTGCTTTTAATCTCTCTGGGGAAACAACAGACAATGGCTAAAAGGGAAGCAAGTTTTACCATGCTTCGTATAGAGAAGTTGAAAAGTTGCCTTTTACGATAGCTGAGAGTCCTTCGGCTGTCTGTCTTATACATGGCATTATTAATCTACCCATATCCACCTTTCATTTTTCGCAGTGCTTGAAACATCTTGCCGTGGGCAGGTATGAGCGTTTGGGTGATAGCTATATTAAGGAAGAGTGGGAGTTGCCTTTTGATTATAAATGTCTGAATGGCGAAACCGAAGTCTTTCTTAGTGGAAGCGACTGTGAGACTACTGTTAGTCATTCTATGATCTGCAAGCAGGTGTCCCTTCACGGACACTGCAATGCGGGGTCGCGAACTTGGCCTGTTTTCTTAAGGGTACTCCCGTCCCTATGATTCGACCAGCATTTCATGTACTTACCAATGGCAGTTACGTGGTGCTGAGCGATCAAAGCTGTTGCGGTATGCGACCGGGCATTGCCTACACAATTTCGGTCACAAGAGATAAAAGTATCAGAAATGTGGCCTCACATTGATACCATTAATGTAAATTATGACAAGCTGAGTAGACTAAAGGCGCTACTGTTTCAGAAACAGGTCGCGTTGACATCCGCTAGAGAGACGTATGCGCTCCAGATTGCGAGATCATCAGCCGAGATACAATCCCTATTAAATACCAACTTCCCCAAGCACTTTGGTGAACTGGTATCCAGAATATTCAATGCTTCGAGCACTACTGGGATTGTCCACTTCTTAAAGGCTGTTGGGTCTGGATTTGTATCCATCTTCCAGGCTCTCTCCGGAGTCATCCCATTGGCCATCCATTCACTCTTTTCAAGTGTGTTTTGTGGCTTTCCTATCATTTTGGCAATATTTGGTGGAATACTGCTGCTGTTTTTTCTGATTCACAGTGGTTGTCGCTTTACAGCTACACGGAGCGATGGAGCAACTGCCACCAGTGCACCTGTTCCGTGAACGCATGGTTCAGGTCTTCGATGTTTCCTTGTTGGAGGAACTTGAGTGGAATTGGTCTTTGTCATTTCAACCACGCCTCTGGTGCGTGCAGCCGGTCTTTCGCTGCGTTTGGTGCTTCTTTGGACATTTGCCAACTGTGTGCCTTGACGTCCTGCCAGTATCTCTTGTGGACCCAGAACTACTGATGTCTCCGATGAGGGTTCATACACGGTCGTGCCCCATGAGACTGAGGCTTATGAACACTCAGAGTTGGTTCTACCACCTATGGACAATGGCACTGACGCAGGTGGACCCACACTTGAGACTATTGTGCACTTTTGCTTCGTGAATCCATCCGCCCAAGTGATCGATCTCACATCAGACGATTTGGCCTCATTTTTTGATGACTTTTTGCAAGGTGACTTTGGAGCTAGTCTTCAAGATCATGACTATAGTTCCACGCCACAATGATCTACTTTGGCCTACTGTGCTTGTCATGGTTGACTTTAAGTCTCTGTAGTATGTTTTAAACGTTCGATTTGTTTTAAACTATGTTTTTAACGTTGGTTTTTATACTTTGCTTTTAGTTCAGAGCAGCTTTTTTAGCTTCTGGATTACCACACCTTCGGTGGCGGCCAGTACTGGCATAACAGTTGTTTCGGCAATGGGGAGGGTGTAGTGAATCCTATTTTATTTGAATGGGATAACAGGGGTTAGCTTAGCTTTCGTTTGCAGATTCGTGCCCCCGTCACCTATTGACTTTTAACCTACTTAGCTTGCTCTGTCTTAGACCATTTATTTAATTAAATCTTTTAAGATGGCTGCCGTGTTTATAGTTATTCCCTTTTGTTTAGAGTTATGTTATCAGTGTCACCTCGCTAAGGCGTCAACTCATACAACAAAGATAAACAAACTATACAGGCTCACATTAGAAATTACCGTCCCAAGCATGCAGCGTTATTTATTGTTTTGGAACAACCTACGTCAGGGGTCCAAGTAGATCTGTATAAATACATCACACTTTAGACAGATAATCAGAGGGATTCCGACCAGATACCATCACTGCTATCGATGCTGCACGTCACTTGACTCTGACCCGGACTTCGTGTTCTGCCGAAGTCTGAGCTCGAGACCTCATTCAAGGTAGCCAGGGTTGGGGGCTCCTTCCAGGGACATGTCATTGGCAGATTAAGTTTAACATACCCAGCTCTCCTCTAGGTAGAAAGTTAGGCCTATTATGATAGGGTACACGGACATATGCTACGCTTCATGTCTTCCTATGCTAATACAAGATGGTGGGGATCTTCATAATCATGACTCTCGTCTTTACAATTCTATCTATTGTACTGTTCATTATCCTAATCATTGCAGCCAGTATGATTTACCCTGCTATGCTGAATAAAAACTATTGAAACATTACAGCATCTTTGTCATTGCCTGTGTTTGGTTGAGATATAATACATCTGTGAGAAAGGGGTAATCTCCGTTTAACCACCACATTCCCTGAGATGTCATATTTCTGAGTCAATGCATGAAGGCTGCCACAAATCACCTTTGACTGTTTGGGTTATTGGTGAGGTACTGCTAATGAGCTGGAAGGATTGGGACTGCAGTTGCGATTTAAACATAAGTACTGTCATCCCCAAACCAGCAGTCTTGCCCAGGGCAACAGTCCAATCTACAACAATATCTACGGCTGATAGTTTGACTTGGTTGTGCCGCAATTAAATTAGGAATGGATGCCAAAGTAATGCACATGGGTTCATATCTAAATGTTTGGTGCTACTTTCCATAGCTGTAGCGTAAAACATGAAGCAAATGATACAAATTGAGGGATAACAACTATCCCTGGCCCTCTGTTCATTGTACCTGTGTGTTTTAAATTGGTCTTCGGCACAGTAGTTGGAACAGAGCTGATGCATTTCCTATCTGTGTTACTTTATAGCCATGCACTTCTCATAAGTTATTGGGTCATCATGGGATACCTGACGTTGGGGAATGCATGGTCACAATGTATTACTTGCATGATGTTGTGCAAGGGACCCCTGAGCAATTCCATCATACATATAAAGTTCCCAAATACTTTGCTAGTTTATGTTTGGTACACCCCTGCTGATCTAGTACAGCATATGTACAATAGCTAACTTCCCAGTATGGAGGCTATCACAGACATGGATGTATGCTAAGATCAGAAGACCAGCATTCCTGTGACTGCTGCTATTCCGAAGGTACATGCAAATTGAAACATACATCATCATGATTGACACAGTAGGACATTTGCTAAACCATGTTTCAATAATGGGACAGTGTCAGTTTGCTGTATACCCGCTGATCTCCCAACTTGGCAAATGTAAGATGATGAATGTGGCTAACTGTGAATTCCAAAAGGAACACAGGGCAATGAGTGACACATTTCAGGTGCAATGACTACACCTGTGCCCATGCATTCTGTCATGGATGACCACAATATACACTGTCAGCATTTATTTCTTTGTTGTATTAATTTTGATAAATGGCCAATCCATGTTTAGCGACAGATTGTCATCAAGTAACACACAGGATCCCTACCATTATGGTGTCATAGGGGGCATATGTAGCTCAGGGTACACTGTAAATGTAGCATATGTAACCTACACACAACACAGGCCCACATGTAAGGGACCATAGAAAGCACAATAAATCATAAGCTTCACTCAACCCACATGAGCATCACACAGTAAATGATTGTCCCTTGATGCACAAGCCTCAATACCTGAGGGACTGATATTGCAGTGCTCCAGGAATGTGGCTTTGCATGTCTCTCATTACAACAAATGATGAAATGGAGTACACTCCATAAATGAGTCTGCAAACAATTGAGGGATCATGTGTGTCACCACATGATAGTTAGGGCCACTCCATGTGTGCATATGTGTGTGTATCACTCCCTGGAGTGACAAGGTCTATACATGTTTGCAGTGGTATGTATGTTGGAGTATTATCATGCCTGAGGGGCTGGACTTTCAGATATAATGTCACACACAGTAATATTATTTGAAAGTGTTGTACAGTGCACAGACATTGAGCACATTTCACCCTATCATGCTTTACAGGTGGACCTGCCCCTTACACAGTCGGCGAAGTGGCTCGATTTGCGGACCCAGACATATCCAGTAAGTGTTGATATTTCAGTTCTGTGTTGTGTTTGCAGCTGTTGTGTGATTGACTCCTTCGTGTTGGACACCTGGCAAGGTATGATATGCTGGCACATTATCTGATATGTAACTTCACTTGAGTTTGACTTTTGTTTCCATATTTGAGTTGGACAATCAGTAGCGTAGAGTCATATTTTGGGATTGGAGTGCAGCCCTGTAGGCATGGCCATGTGAATAGGGTGACATTTGTTGTTACAATTCTTGTAAAGAAAAATTGCAGAGGGCCATTTTCATGATTTAGTCAGCAAGTCATACCCTGAATCTCACAGAATAGGGATGCCAAACTATTACCCACAGACGTGAGCCTCCCTATTTCACTAATGAACATGTTTGACTGTATGTTTGACTTCATAGCAGCCTCTAGCACCACATGTTGTGCTACGTGTATGTGGCACTTGAGCACAATGTCATAGGTGTGCATGCAGCTCAGGCCCAGATGGGTGCTTGCATGTATCTGCTTGTTGTAGGACAGGTATTGTTTGTATCAAATGATGTTGAAAATTGTCTGCAATTACAAATATAAATGTGGATAGGCTGGACTTTCAGATATAATGTCACACATAGTAATATTATTTGAAAGTGTTGTACAGTGCACAGACATTGAGCACATTTCACCCTTCCATGCTTTACAGGTGGACCTGCCCCTTACACAGTCAGCGAAGTGGCTCAATTTGCGGACCCAGACATATCCAGTAAGTGTTGATATTTCAGTTCTGTGTTGTGTTTGCAGCTGTTGTGTGACTGACTCCTTTGTGTTGGACACATGGCTAATTATGATATGCTGGCACATTATCTGATATGTAACTTGACTTGAGTTTGACTTTTTTTCCATATTTGAGTTGGACAATCAGTAGCGTAGAGTCATATTTTGGGATTGGAGTGCAGCCCTGTAGGCATGGCCATGTGAATACGGTGGCATTTGTTGTTACAATTCTTGTAAAGACAAATTTGCAGAGGGCCATTTTCATGATTTAGTCAGCAAGTCATACCCTGAATCTCACAGAATAGGGATGCCAAACTATTACCCACAGACTTGAGCCTCCCTATTTCACTAATGAACATGTTTGACTGTATGTTTGACTTCATAGCAGCCTCTAGCTCCACATGTTGTGCTACGTGTATGTGGCACTTGAGTACAATGTCATAGGTGTGCATGCAGCTCAGGCCCAGATGGGTGCTTGCATGTATCTGCTTGTTGTAGGACAGGTATTGTTTGTATCAAATGATGTTGAAAATTGTCTGCAATTACAAATATAAATGTGGATAGGCTGGACTTTCAGATATAATGTCACACATAGTAATATTATTTGAAAGTGTTGTACAGTGCACAGACATTGAGCACATTTCACCCTTCCATGCTTTACAGGTGGACCTGCCCCTTACACAGTCAGCGAAGTGGCTCAATTTGCGGACCCAGACATATCCAGTAAGTGTTGATATTTCAGTTCTGTGTTGTGTTTGCAGCTGTTGTGTGACTGACTCCTTTGTGTTGGACACATGGCTAATTATGATATGCTGGCACATTATCTGATATGTAACTTGACTTGAGTTTGACTTTTTTTCCATATTTGAGTTGGACAATCAGTAGCGTAGAGTCATATTTTGGGATTGGAGTGCAGCCCTGTAGGCATGGCCATGTGAATACGGTGGCATTTGTTGTTACAATTCTTGTAAAGACAAATTTGCAGAGGGCCATTTTCATGATTTAGTCAGCAAGTCATACCCTGAATCTCACAGAATAGGGATGCCAAACTATTACCCACAGACTTGAGCCTCCCTATTTCACTAATGAACATGTTTGACTGTATGTTTGACTTCATAGCAGCCTCTAGCTCCACATGTTGTGCTACGTGTATGTGGCACTTGAGTACAATGTCATAGGTGTGCATGCAGCTCAGGCCCAGATGGGTGCTTGCATCTATCTGCTTGTTGTAGGACAGGTATTGTTGGTATCAAATGATGTTGAAAATTGTCTGCAATTACAAACATAAATGTGGATGGGATTGTCCAAGGTTTGTGTGTATCCTAGTTGGCAGCCCTCCTTACCTGTGGTGGATTGACTAAACCCATGTATAACTGTCCAAAGCTTCCTGGCTGTCCTTGATGTTTGAAAGTATGTGTTGCTTGTCCCCTCCCCCCCCCGAGGCACAGGCCTAGGGTTATGAAATATGTGTACCTAGGTGTGATGATCCAAGTGTAGTACACAGACATGTAAATCTGTAAATCATTTGTCCCAACCTAGGATACCCACTCTTAATTAGCAACTGAATACAATCCTGGCAATTCCATTTACAAATCACAGATCTTGTGGCCCTTGATTGTCATCCAGAAGATAGCCATTAGTTGGCCTGTCACATGTGTAGGACTTGCAGCATTTGTTACGTGACTAATGGCAGAACAATGATACTTAGAGCAATTAGGTATGTACACATCTTTTGGAGCATTGCTGTGCTGTTAGATAGGACATGTGTAGGCTGCGTTGGCATGTATTTCCTCAGGGAGAATCTGTGATCTGTACGGTGATATGGCATATTTCAGCTACATTAGATGTATTTTTTGATTCTCATCAGTAGCTGCATCACATAATGATGTACCTAATGTTTGGCTTTATCTTTTTTAACAGCAGCCAATATGGATGCCACCCAGATCCGTGAATTTCAGCGGAGGGCGATGCGTTACTGCCCCATTCTGGATGTAGAGTCTGGGTTCCGCCACATGGCACGGCGTTATCACCATGAAAGAGCCTCAGGGGTGTGGAGGGCATTTGCCCAAGGGGGCCCTTCTGTGTCCACAACAGCCGCCACCACAAGCACCACCACTACGACCCAGGTGGCAGTAAGGATGACAGCCACCACTGCAGGACCATCAACATCCTCAGCTCCTGGACCACTGACAGCAGCCCCTGCACCTCCCCCTCCAAGCACCACCAACTGGACAACCCTCCACTACTGGCACACAGACCACCCCTGCTGCAGTCATTGACACTGGTGAATTTTGTGCAATGCAACGTGACATGCAACAGATGTTGCGCAGACTGGACAGGCTGTAGTAGGAGGTGTCGCAGATAAATAAGAGAGTGCGTGGTATTAAGAAGACCCTGCTGAGGGCGAACTTGTGACTTTGATACCCTCACCCATGATTCCCTCCCCTCCCTCATCTTTCCTGGTTCTTTTAATTAGTGGATATAGGGGGCTTAGTGTTAGGTTAGAATAGGCTGTTAGTTTAGTTAGTATTAGTGGGTTGGGGGTGGAGTGTATGATATTTTTACATGTGTTTTTTTGAGGGTGGGTGGGTGGGGGATGATGTTGGAGTTTTGTGTATTAAAAAAAAATATATACATATATATTTGTTTAGTATAAGATAGTATGTGTGTAGGTTAGTATGCGTTGTCCTCCATGTGTCCCATCATATAAGGGGGGGGTGGGTTGATGTTTAGAGTGTTTAGTTAAATGTGATAAGTAAGTTTAGCTTAGGGTAGTTAGGGCCAGTTGTGGGTAATGTAGTTAGGATAGGTTAGGTTAGTTAAGGCGTTTTCCCTAGTTTTAGCATCCTAGTGCTACTGGGTACTCTTACAGGTGAAGGTGATCTGTTCCACGTCTTCATCTTCTGATGTGTGTATTGTCTCCTCTGCCCTTGGTGATGGGTTTGAAGGGGAAACACACACTTCAGTGTTTGAAGACGTGGAGTCAGAAATCCCGGTAGCTGCCAACTGTAGGGCTATTAAGGGCAGTACTGCAGCAAGGAGGTGGTTCTTAGGGATAGCAGCTACATCACTGTAGTAGGCAGCCAGGTCGGCCCTGAGGGGGTCAATATTGCATTCATGCACGCGTTGAAAGATTTGTTGTTGGAGGTGTTGTGTCAACTCTCTTACTGCTCTGCTGATTTCCTTCACACTTTGTTGTTCTTGCAAGATTGATTTTCGCCCTTGCATGGCTGCTGCCTGCTCTGCAGTTGGCATCATGTATGAACGCACCCCCTCTAGGCTGGCTGCCATATTTTGCATCCCCACCCGCACCTCCTTGGCCAGCTCCCGCTGTACTACAACTACAGTCCTCTCAAATCTGGTGCCAGTGTCGTCAGAGTCCTCAGCTGGCTTGGAGCTGGCAGGTCGTACAATGGCGTGGTGGGTGGGTCCTCTGTGATGGCTGCTGTATCTGTGCTCCTCCTTGCAACTGAAGGTGGGGTCTGGAGGGTTCCAAGGACATCTTGGAGGGTCTGCTGGCTAATGTTTGTCCATTTGTCATCCATGTCATCAGGGAAGTCCAGGACAGGCATATCCCCAGGAGACCCATCGTCCTCTGCAATGAGATATAGTACAATTAGTGTGTCTGTGTTGTGGCATTTGTAATGTGACGTGCCTGACTTCCTATTAGTTGCACATTGTGATATTGGTCCCTGTTCATTGTTCCTGTCCTTTATATTAGCATTCTCCCAGGCCTATGCCCCACCTGCATGTCACATGTAGTGTGGCCACTTTGGGGAATTGTCTGCATCACATCCTCTAGGTGTAGGTTCTGCCCAAATTGTATGTTGACACCTTCTTGTCCTACTCAACCCTCCGTCTACTTTCATTCTCATGTTGTGGCCTTGCACTGGCTGTGGGTGTTCTGATGGCACTTGCACCACACTTAACAATGTGGAATTGCCCCAGTCTCAGATATTTCCACATCCAGCTATATGTTGCTGAGACCTAGCATATATTATGTATAGCATTGGCATGGCACACTACAGATGTCAGCAGTGGTAGTGTGTAATGTTGATGTTGGGGAATGTTTGCTACATTGGATTGCACTGATGGTCCTAGCAGTGTTTCATTTCCTCTTCTGACTGTGCGGGTGTATTTCACTAGCCAGTAACATATGTCCTCCCCCTCAATGCTGTTATCTGAGCAGTATAACAGTTAGGATGTTGCATGGTGTCATTGCAGCTATTGTGACCCAGGCACAGGGTGGACCCTGACATATGCAGCATTGGTATGACATTACTGCTGTGTACCTCAATATGTTTATGACAATGGCTGATGTTTGTAGCGACTAGGGACATTCACATTTGACGTAATTAGCATATTTTTATTGATTACAGGGGATTGATAATGTTGTCATCCTGAACCCTCTAATTCGGGTGTGTTTGTCCATGGGCACGTAACTGCCATTTGCTTCTTGACCTGCACACACAGCAGAGGTGCTAGTGGCAACTGATGTCAATTTTAAATTCCACTTGCGGGTATGGCCCGAGACTGTTAATTGAGCCCTAGTTCATGTAGGGAGAATACCAGCTGTCGTGTGACAGCAGGCCAGTTTGACATTGTGCCCTACCCTCCTGGAATGGCTTTACCTTTCTATCATCCTTGACCGCTAGACTCATAATGAAGCCCTTTATTTTTTACATCAGCACCCAAGGACAAGAAGAG
The DNA here is from genome assembly GCF_031143425.1 of Pleurodeles waltl. Lineage (NCBI taxonomy): Eukaryota > Metazoa > Chordata > Amphibia > Caudata > Salamandridae > Pleurodeles > Pleurodeles waltl. Next base: position 392,351,415 of record NC_090442.1, on the reverse strand, counting down.
GGGCACTGAGGCAGGTCTGACAAGAGCTGGGGAGGAGGTGCTGACCACCAGCACCAATGCTGAGGGTTCTACTCATCTCAGTAAGTCCTAGGCAGTTTTACGTCAAAAAGTATGGTGCCGGCTTGCGTCATTCGAGAGCGCCAGCCAGGTGCCAAATTTATGGAATGCCGCAAGCCTGTGCAAATGGTGGGCTAGCGTAAAATAAAAAATAAAAAGACGTTAGCTGGGTGGGGGTGGTTGTATGGGTGAAGGGGATTTTGCACCTAAAAATGACGTTCGGCTTGTTAGAGACCAAAAAAATGCCTCTAACCAGCCTAGTGTCATTTTATGACACAAAACCATACCACATGACTCCTGTCTTAGACAGGAGGCATGCCCACCACCACCAAAGGCAAGCACAGGGGACCAGTGTCCTCTGGGCATGGCCATTGCACCCTGTGCCATGTAGGGGGCCCCAAGTTGGGCCCCTAATGGCACTTTAATTTTTGAAAAAAGACTTACCCTACTTACCTGGGATGGGGGCTCTCATCCTCCGGTGTCCCTCTGGTGTGGGTGGGGATGCTCCTGGGGCTTGAGAAGGGCACCTGTGGACTCATTTAATGGTGTTTAACCATGGAAAGGGGTCCACAGGTCCCCTAATGGCTGGTCTGACCTGGTCGCTAAATAATGGCGCAAAGCAAGCTTTGCACCATTATTTAGCCCCACACCCCACCCATGCATCATTTTAGCAGGGGGGATAAATATGGGGCTACGGGGTTAGCACCATTTTGTAGATGGGAACGCTTACTTGCATCTCCTTAATGAAAGATAGGTTCACGCATCTAAGAAATGGTGCAAACTCCAATATTTTGACATTAGACGGGTTTAACATCAAAATATAAATATGGAGTTAGTTTTGCACCGAATTTACGTAAAAAAATGATGCAAATTCAGCGCAAATGGAGTATAAATGTGCCCCCTATTATTTAATATTATTACCATTTCCCTAACTTTTATCTCTGCCCACTATCATACTACTTTTAATTTTACCTTATTGTAGGAGGCTGTCCTGGCTTGTAGTGGGTACCAGAGGTACTTACACCTTGTGCCAAGTCCAGTTATCCCTTATTAGTGTAGAAGAGGTGTTTCTAGCAGCTTAGGCTGATAGAAGGTAGCTATGGCAAAGCAGCTTAGGATGAACTAGGAGACATGTAAAGCTCCTACTATACCACTGGTATCATATGCACAATATCATAAGAAAACACAATACACAGAGTTACTAAAAATAAAGGTACTTTATTTTTATGACAATATGCCAAAAGTATATCAGTGAGTACCCTCAGTATGAGGATAAGTTATATACACAAGATATATGTACACAAACCAAAATTAGGTAAGTAATAGCAAGAAAAGTAATGCAAACAGTGTAGAATTACAGTAGATTGCAATAGGAGTACATAGGTATGGGGCAACACAAACCATTAACTCCAAAAGTGGAATGCGAACCACGAATGGACCCCAAACCTATGTGAGCTTGTAGAGGGTCGCTGGGACTGTAAGAAATCAGTACGGGTTAGAAAAATAGCCCACCCCAAGACCCTGAAATGTAGGTGTAAAGTGTACCTACTATCCCCAGAGAGCACAGAAGTCGTGATAGGGGGATTCTGCAGGAAGAACGAACACCAGCAATGCAACAGTGAATTTTCAGACCTGAGTACCTGTAAGACAAGGGGACCAAGTCCAATAGTCATGACAGTGTCGAAAGTGGGCAGGAGCCCAGGAAACGCCAGCTGAGGGTGCAAGGAAGCTGCCACCGGATGGAAGAAGCTTGGAGTTCTGCAAGAAAGAAGAGAGCTAGGGACATCTCCTTTGGAAGACGGATGTCCCATGTCGTGATGAAGCTTGCAGAGGTGCTCCCATGCAGAAAGACCGCAAACAAGCCTTGCTAGCTGCAAGGGTTGCGATAGAGGTTTTTGGGTGCTGCTGTGGCCCAGAAGGGACCAGGATGTCGCCACTTGGAGGAGGAGACAGAGGGGGAACCCAGCAACTCAGGGAGCCCTCACAGAAGCAGGCATCACCCTCAGAAGTACCTGAACAGGCACTTGGAAGTAAAGTCAACTGGGGTCCATGCGAAGTCACAAAAGGAAGTCCCACAACGCCAGAGGACAACTCAGAAGGATGTGCACTGCAGGATAGAGTGTCGGGACACAGGTTTGGCTGTGCACGAAGGAAATCCTGGAAGAATGCACAGGAGCCTGAGCAGCTGCAAATCACGCGAGACCCAGCAATGCAGTCTAGCGTGGGGAGGCAAGAACTTACCTCCACCAAACTGGGACTGAAGAGTCACTGGACTGTGGGAGTCACTTGGACAGAGTTGCTGAGTTCCAGGGACCACGCTCGTCGGGCTGAGAGGGGACCCAGAGGACCAGTGATGCAGTCTTTTGGTGTCTGCGTTAGCAGGGGGAAGATTCGGTCGACCCACAGGAGATTTCTTCAGAGCTCCTGGTGCAGAGAGGAGGCAGGCTACCCCCAGAGCATACACCACCTGGAAACAGTTGAGAAAGCCGGCAGGATTAGGCGCTACAATGTTGCTGGTAGTCGTCTTGCTACTTTGTTGCGGTTTTGCAGGCGTCCTGAGCAGTCAGCAGTCGATCCTTTGGTAGAAGGTGAAGAGAGAGATGCAGAGGAACCCTGGTGAGCTCTTGCATTCGTTATCTGAAGAATTCCCCAAAGCAGAGACCCTAAATAGCCAGAAAAGGAGGTTTGGCTACCAGGTTAGGAGGATTGGCTACCAAGAGAGGTAAGACCCTATCAGAAGGAGCCTCTGACGTCACCTGCTGGCACTGGCCACTCAGAGCAGTCCGTGTGCCCCCAACTCCTCTGTTTCCAAGATGGCAGAGGTCTGGGACACACTGGAGGAGCTCTGGGCACCTCCCCTGGGAGGTGAAGGTCAGGGGAGTGGTCACTCCCCTTTCCTTTGTCCAGTTTCGCACCAGAGCAGGGCTGGGGTATCCCTGAACCGGTGTAGACTGGCTTATGCAGAGATGGGCACCATCTGTGCCCATCAAAGCATTTCCAGAGGCTGTGGGAGGCTACTCCTCCCCACCCCTTCACACCTATTTCCAAAGGGAGAGGGTGTAACACCCTCTCTCAGAAGAAATCCTTTGTTCTGCCTTCCTGGGCCAGGGCTGCCTGGACCCCAGGGCGGCAGAAACCTGTCTGAAGGGTTGGCAGCAGCAGCAGCTGCAGTGGAAACCTCGGAAAGGCAGTTTGGCAGTACCCGGGTACTGTGCTAGAGACCCGGGGGATCATGGAATTGTCCCCCCAATACCAGAATTGTATTGGGGTGACAATTCCATGATCTTAGACATGTTACATGGCCATGTTCGGAGTTACCATTGTGACGCTACACATAGGTAGTGACCTATGTGTATTGCACGCGTGTAATGGTGTCCCCGCACTCACAAAGGCCGGGGAAATTGCCCTGAACAATGTGGGGGGACCTTGGCTAGTGCCAGGGTGCCCACACACTAAGTAACATTGCACCCAACCTTCACCAGGTGAAGGTTAGACATATAGGTGACTTATAAGTTACTTATGAGCAGTGGTAAATGGCTGTGAAATAACGTGGACGTTATTTCACGCAGGCTGCAGTGGCAGGCCTGTATAAGAATTGTCAGAGCTCCCTATGGGTGGCAAAAGAAATGCTGCAGCCCATAGGGATCTCTTGGAACCCCAATACCCTGGGTACCTCAGTACCATATACTAGGGATTTATATGGGTGTACCAGTATGCCAATGTGAATTGGTAAATTTAGTCACTAGCCTGTTAGTGACAAATTTGGAAAGCAGAGAGAGCATAACCACTGAGGTTCTGGTTAGCAGAGCCTCAGTGAGACAGTTAGGCATCACACAGGGAACACATATAGGCCACAAACTTATGAGCACTGGGGTCCTGGCTAGCAGGATCCCAGTGACACATAACAAACACACTTACAACATAGGGTCTTCACTGTGAGCACTGGGCCCTGGCTAGCAGGATCCCAGTGATACAGTGAAAACACCCTGACATATACTCACAAACAGGCCAAAAGTGGGGGGGTAACAAGGCTAGAAAGAGGCTACTTTCTCACCCCCTCTCCCAAAATGAAGGACAATAAGGCTAACCTTGGCCAGTTGAGTTTTTATTGTCTAAGTGGTGATAAGTGGAGAGTAGCTCTGCAATAGACTGGTTACTCCCTTTATCATCCACTATATGGTTACTTCCCTGTGGGGATGTAAACCACCCTCTTTGAAGTTTTTTAGCTAGCCAACAATGTGAAGATATGTCCTCAGAGTTCCTATCAGCAAGTTTTAGTTTAGAACAGTGGGAATTGTCCACTGGACCTATTTCTAGTGATGAGAATGCCAAACAGGGATGCTGTCTCAGTAAAGCCATAGCTGGGCAAAAACGTTGTCCATATGGCTGTAAGAGAGGACAGGGATGCTGTTTCTCTTGAGTTGGAGCAGGGCAGGGCTGCAGTCCTATGTGCTCCACACTAGGTCAGGGCTGCTGTTGTAAGTGTTTTGAGGCAGTGCAGAGTTTCTGCACTAAAGTTTCTCTGGGAGGGTTGGAGGGATGCTCCATGTTAATTAAAATGGTGCTCTTTTCCTCACCAATATTAGTTATTCCACAGAGAGGTACTTTTACCTCAGGGAGTTCAGCTGTGCTAGTTGATGGTTCCCTTGGTACAGGTGCCACCCCAGGAGAGGCTTCTCCTACCACAGGAATGATATCCTGAATGGCAGGGTTGTTAGGGGATACTGTGATGCCCTTTTTACCTGTTGTTGGAGAAGGATCCTGAGTTTTCAGGCCTGTTCCTCTCCTTTGCTGTTTCATTTCAGTAGAAATGAGAGGAAGCAATTCCTCAGGAAAACTCCCAGCATGGCTGCATGGGTATGAAACTCTATCTCAGCCCAACCTGAGGTCTCTAGGTCATTACCTAAGAGACAGTCTACAGGTAAGCTAGGTGATACCACCACCTGCTTAGGGCCAGTAACTCCACCCCAACTAAGCTGAACTATAGCTAAGGGAAGAAACTTAGTGGAGTTATGGACATCAATAATCTTGTACTGTTGTCCAATGATGTGTTGTTCAGGAGGCACTAGGTTTTCAGTCACCAAGGTGATACTGGCACCTGTGTCCCTGTAGGCCTGGGCCTCAAAACCATTTATTGAAACTGCCTGCCTGTACTTATCCATTGTAAGGGGACAAGCAGGCAGTGTGGCAAGGCCAATGCCGCTAGGTGTGACAGAAACTGTCTTGGGACTGACTACCCCAGTTTCTATGATGGGTCCATAAATGAACCCAACTACACCCCTACTTTGACTGTTGCCAGCAGTCCCACCACTATTACCACTACTGCTAGGGACACTAGAGTTTGATGTATTAGTGGTGGTTGGCTCAGGGGGTTTACCTGGACAGGACTTATCCCCTGGCCTATGGCCTTTATTTTTACACACATAGCCCCAAGGCTTTTTAATGTGTGTATGTTGTGAAGAAGAGGAAGAATTTTATTTATCCCCACCCCCTGAAGAGTGTTTAGGATGTGAAGAAGGATCTTTGGTTTTACCCTTATCCCCATGCTTATCCTGAAATTCCTCACCATCTTTCTTCTTGCCATCCTTGTCACCTCCTGTATTAACTTTTCGGTTCACTCTTGTTCTGACCCCTTTGTCTGACTTCTTTCCCAATTCTTGGGGAGAAGTCAGATCTGAGTCTACCAAGTACTGGTGCAACAAATCAGACACACAGTTATTCAGAATATGCTCTCTCAGAATAAGATTATACAGGTTTTCATAGTCAGAAACTCTACTGCCATGTAACCACCCCTCCAAGGCCTTCACTGAATAGTCTACAAAGTCTGTCCAGTCTTGTGAGGACTCTTTTCTGGTGTCTCTGAACTTAATCCTGTATTGTTCAGTGGTTAAGCCAAATCCACCCAAGAGTGCATCCTTCAAAACTACAAAATTGTTAGCATCACTTTCTCTAACAGTAAGGAGCCTATCCCTACCCTTTCCAGTGAAAGATAGCCACAATATAGCAGCCCACTGCCTTTGAGGGACCCCCTGTACCATACAGGCCCTCTCAAGTGCAGCAAACCACTTGTTGATGTCATCCATCTCCTTTTAAGGGGGGACTATCTTGTGCAGATTCCTGGAATCATGCTCTCTAACAGGATTACTATCAGGAATACTGCTGCTGCCACCATGGGGTCCAAACCCCAATCTCTGTCTCTTCTTCTCCAGGTCTAGGGATTCCCTATCTAAGGCCAGCTGTTGCTGTTTAAGCTTCAGCCTGGTCTCTTCAACCCTCAACTTTTTGAGTTCCCCTTCTAACATGTTGTCTTCAGGGTGGGTGGGTTGGGAATGCTTGGACACAGAAGATAAATTGGAAACAACTGAGGGGGATCTGTCCCTAAATGGCTGAACCCTAGCAACTTGGCCTCTAGGAATCAAGACTTCCCTACTGTGATGGGAACCTCCATTTCTACCAACATTACTGGGTGTCTTGTTAGAGGGCAAATCCTGATCAGAACCCTCCCTACCTCCCTCAAGGAGATCCCCTGAGTCAGATTGGGAACCTTCTATTAACCTCTCATTTGATGTGCCTGCTTGGGACTCATCATTCACAATAAGCATGTTAAATAGAAATTCTTTGGTAGGGTTCTTTCCTATCACTAAACCTCTCTCTAAGCAGAGACTCCTTAGGCTCTTGTAATTCAAATTGTCATAAGTTGTATTGACCATTTTAAGAGCTGACTCTACTTCAGACATGATAGTAAAAGGTTTAGAAATAGTAAGAAGGAAGAAAAAGTTTCAGAACGTTTTAGAGAACAGAGAAAAAAAACCTTTTCAAACTTTTAGGAAAATTTTAGAAGTTTAGAGAAACTTTTCAGAACTTTGTAAAAAGTTTAAGAGGAGAAAAGCAAAACTTTTTGGTTAGGTGTACATACACTGAACTGTTTTGTATATAATTCTCTTATGAAAAGTACACAATGACAAAGTGGTAAGTAGTTACAAGTACGTATCCCACTGCTGCACAACCAATGTAGGAGGCTGGCCTGGCTTGTAGTGGGTACCAGAGGTACTTACACCATGTGCCAGGTCCAGTTATCCCTTACTAGTGTAGAAGAGGTGTTTCTAGTAGCTTAGGCTGATAGAAGGTAGCTATGGCAAAGCAGCTTAGGCTGAACTAGGAGACATGTAAAGCTCCTACTATACCACTGGTATCATATGCACAATATCATAAGAAAACACAATACACAGAGTTACTAAAAATAAAGGTACTTTATTTTTATGACAATATGCCAAAAGTATATCAGTGAGTACCCTCAGTATGAGGATAAGTTATATACACAAGATATATGTACACAAACCAAAATTAGGTAAGTAATAGCAAGAAAAGTAATGCAAACAGTGTAGAATCACAGTAGATTGCTATAGGAGCACATAGGTATAGGGGCAACACAAACCATATACTTCAAAGGTGGAATGCGAACCACGAATGGACCCCAAACCTATGTGAGCTTGTAGAGGGTTGCTGGGACTGTAAGAAAACAGTGAGGGTTAGAAAAATAGCCCACCCCAAGACCCTGAAAGGTAGGCGTAAAGTGCACCTACTTCCCCCAGAGAGCACAGAAGTCGTGATAGGGGGATTCTGCAGAAAGAACGCACACCAGCAATGCAACAACAGTGGATTTCCGGACCTGAGTACCTGTAAGACAAGGGGACCAAGTCCAATAGTCGCAACAGTGTCGAGAGTCGGCAGGAGCCCAGGAAATGCCGGCTGAGGGGGCAAGGAAGCTGCCACTGGATGGAAGAAGCTTGGAGTTCTGCAAGAAAGAAGAGAGCTCGGGACATCTCCTTTGGAAGACGGATGTCCCGCGTCGCGATGAAGCTTGCAGAGGTGTTCCCACGCAGAAAAACCACAAACAAGCCTTGCTAGCTGCAAGAGTTGCGGTTAAGGTTTTTGGGTGCTGCTGTGGCCCAGGAGGGACCAGAATGTCGCCACTTGGAGGAGGAGACAGAGGGAGGGGGTCCAGCAACTCTGGGAGCCCTCACAGAAGCAGGCAGCACCCACAGAAGTACCTGAACAGGCACTTGGAAGTAAAGTGAACCAGGGTCCACGCGAAGTCAGAAAAGGGAGTCCCACGACGCCGGAGGACAACTCAGAAGGTTGTGCACTGCAGGATAGACTGTCAGGGACGCAGGTTTGGCTGTGCATGAAGGAAATCCTGGAAGAATGCACAGGAGCCTGAGCAGCTGCAAATCACACGGTACCCAGCAATGCAGTCTAGCATGGGGAGGCAAGGACTTACCTCCACCAAGCTTGGACTGAAGAGTCACTGGACTGTGGGAGTCACTTGGACAGAGTTGCTGAGTTCCAGGGACCACGCTCGTCGGGCTGAGAGGGGACCCAAAGGACCAGTGATGCAGTCTTTTGGTGCCTGCGTTAGCAGGGGGAAGATTCGGTCGACCCACAGGAGATTTCTTCAGAGCTCCTGGTGCAGAGAGGAGGCAGGCTACCCCCAGAGCATGCACCACCTGGAAACAGTCGAGAAAGCCGGCAGGATGAGGCGCTACAATGTTGCTGGTGGTCGTCTTGCTACTTTGTTGTGGTTTTGCAGTGTCCTGAGCAGTCAGCAGTCGATCCTTTGGTAGAAGGTGAAGAGGGAGATGCAGAGGAACTCTGGTGAGCTCTTGCATTCATTATCTGAAGAATTCCCCAAAGCAGAGACCCTAAATGGCCAGAAAAGGAGGTTTGGCTACCAGGTTAGGAGGATTGGCTACCAAGAGAGGTACGAGCCTATCAGAAGGAGCCTCTGACATCCCCTGCTGGCACTGGCCACTCAGAGCAGTCCAGTGTGCCCCCAACACCTCTGTTTCCAAAATGGCAGAGGTATGGGACACACTGGAGGAGCTCTGGGCACCTCCCCTGGGAGGTGCAGGTCAGGGGAGTGGTCACTCCCCTTTCCTTTGTCCAGTTTCACGCCAGAGCAGGGCTGGGGGATCCCTGAACCGGTGTAGACTGGCTTATGCAGAGATGGGCACCATCTGTGCCCATCAAAGCATTTCCAGAGGCTGGGGGAGGCTACTCCTCCCCACCCCTTCACACCTATTTCCAAAGGGAGAGGGTGTAACACCCTCTCTCAGAGGAAATCCTTTGTTCTGCCTTCCTGGGCCAGGGCTCCCTGGACCCCAGGGGGGCAGAAACCTGTCTGAGGGGTTGGCAGCAGCAGCAGCTGCAGTGGAAACCAGGGAAAGGCAGTTTGGCAGTACCCGGGTACTGTGCTAGAGACCCAGGGGATCATGGAATTGTCCCCCCAATACCAGAATGGTATTGGGGTGATAATTCCATGATCTTAGACATGTTACATGGCCATGTTCGGAGTTACCATTGTGACGCTACACATAGGTAGTGCCCTTTGTGTAGTGCACGCGTGTAATGGTGTCCCCGCACTCACAAAGTCTGGGGAAATTGCCCTGAACAATGTGGGGGCACCCTGGCTAGTGCCAGGGTGGCCACACACTAAGTAACTTTGCACCCAACGTTCACCAGGTGAAGGTTAGACATATAGGTGACTTATAAGTTACTTATGTGCAGTGGTAAATGGCTGTGAAATAACGTGGACGTTATTTCACGCAGGCTGCAGTGACAGGCCTGTGTAAGAATTGTCAGAGCTCCCTATGGGTGGCAAAAGAAATGCTGCAGCCTATAGGGATCTCCTGGAACCCCAATACCATGGGTACCTCAGTACCATATACTAGGGAATTATATGGGTGTACCAGTATGCCAATGTGAATTGGTAAATTTAGTCACTAGCCTGTTAGTGACAAATTTGGAAAGCAGAGATAGCATAACCACTGAGGTTCCGGTTAGCAGAGCCTCAGTGAGACAGTTAGGCATCACACAGGGAACACATATAGGCCACAAACGTATGAGCACTGGGGTCCTGGCTAGCAGGATCCCAGTGACACATAACAAACACACTTACAACATAGGGTCTTCACTATGAGCACTGGGCCCTGGCTAGCAGGATCCCATTGATACAGTGAAAACACCCTGACATATACTCACAAACAGGCCAAAAGTGGGAGTAACAAGGCTAGAAAGAGGCTACTTTCTCACACATATTTATTGTTGTTTGTACTGTTTCCTTTCTTTTCCAGCTCCTCTATCCAATTTTTGTTTAATTCCTGTTATCTTTGCATTATCTTTTTTTCCGGCTTTTTATTGACCATTTTATTCCACCTCTTCATTGTGCTTTAGTGATTTCAAGTCATAATCATCATAGGCTATGGCTCTACCCCTCCAGTACAAAACCTTTTTGGTTGGCTTGTCTACCTGGCTTTTCTAACATTATGAACCAAGAAAATGCCCAGAGTGATATTTTTAATAGAAGATACTGCAGTGCTAACCGAACTGTAGCAATGTATTGCGGTTGCATTTTTTGATAAAAAATATTAAGGGAGGGTGTACCCAGCATTTAAGAACTGTATAATGTTATTTTCTAACCACACTGACCACCAGTAGTGCTGGCTCAATTGCCACTTTAGTGGGAGATGGAGCAGGGGGAGAAGTGGCGGCAGGGTCGGACGGTGGTAAGTCGCATCGCTTGCGCATTGACAATTACTATTATACTCACTAGCTACAAGGGCATTGTTGTGACTCATGATCATGAACCCCCCACTTTACTAGCTACAGCGGTGGTTGAGTTATGGCCTCTTCTTTCAGTAGCTCAGCAAAAGCTCACATAATGTATGCTGTAAATTATGGCTTGATGGAAACGAGAAAGAATGGAAGATTAATAGAAAGGATGGGTGAAATGAGGGAAAGAAAAGGATGCATGGGTGAGTATTGGGTTAATGGATGGATGGGTGAAAGGATGATTGAAAGAAATGGTGGATACTGAATGGATGAATAATGGATTAGAAATTTTGGTGAAAGACTGGAGAGAAAGTAAAGCCTAAATGATGGTGGCTATTGGTGATTGTACTTAGAAAAAAATAACAGAAGATTTAATAATTGCCTGGATAATTAAACACTGGAACTCTCCTGGAGAGGGGCATGCTGCTCACCTACTTCACTGACTTTGTTTTATGGTTATCAAAGCTATTGTTCAAAGTGGGGGTATTTTAATGTGTATTCTTCTAATCCGTTGACTCACTGTATTTGTTAAGCGAGACAGATATGTATTCCTCCAATCATCATCCACCCCCCCATCCGTGCCCATGGCATTTCACCACCTGTGAGCGAAGAATCGCAATATGTTTCAATTCATGACTGCAGTGTTGGCTGTGCAATGTGCATCTGCTTCAGTTAATGCTGCATTTTCAAAGTTTGCAATGCACTGTAAACCAAACACACAAGGTGTGTTTCCCTTCGCTCACTCAGTCACCTCTCTTAGTACTTCACTCCTTTATTCTTTCCTAAGTTCTTCCATCCCAGCCTCCCAAAGAAATTAAAATAACAATTTTCGGCATGTGACACATTTTTATAGCCATGTGACATATTTCCTAAATATATTTTATGGTTTACCATAACACATTTAGTTTATGCCTCTTCAGGTATTCCCTTTTAGACTTTCATCTATTACAGTGACTGAGTAAGCCAAAGCTTAGGCACATGATGAATCGATGATCATTGACACCCATCTACTCTATAGCAAAAGCTCTATCTACCCTCCTAATCCTTTTGCCTTACCCTGCTGTAGAGTATGTCAAGTCTCCTTCCATAACTGCCCGCAAACAAATATGTTGGAAATGATTTGTGGTGATGGGTGAGGCCAATGAGCAAAGTTGGACTAGTAAGTGGCTGATTTGATTTTAAGTTTGGCATAAGGAATACTCTGTGACGAATGTGCCAAATACAGTCTACTTGGTCAATTCCTTTACCTGCAGTTCCGTGCATTGTTTTCCCCATCATCTATTTACGGCAGACAGGATAATATATCTGCATTTTATACCTGATGTGTGTGACGTAGTATCTTATTTATTATTCATCTGCCTCGTTGGACTTTGCTTAGTTACTAGAAAAGCCTTTGAAAGATAAAAACATCAAATCACAGTTTATTTTTAATCTGGTGTTATTCTGCCTTAATTCTTTTCTACCAGACAGTCAGTGCTTTTTATGCGAGGCATGCATGGGTAAACATATAAAATTGGCACTGTAACTCTCTTTGTCATAATCACACAAATTTGCCTAGGGAACCAGCAATGTACTTCTACCGTTCCACCCTCTACTTATTTTGAAAGAAGTGTTTGCTTAGAGCATTGTTTACAATTTGTGTTTTTTATTTTTGTTTTTCTTGATATAGCTAATTCTGCTGGTCAATCTGCACCACCCACCAGGCAGGAGATAGCAGCCCATCTGTGGTGGCACAGGCTGCAGAATATACAGGCTGAATACCAGCAGTTGGTGGTCCTGGAGGAAGAAGAAGCAGAAATAGCTGCTTCTGACCCAGGACCCAGGTTAAGAGTGTGCCAATCCCAGCCTCTAGGCCATTACATTGCCAGCACCACTGCCAACTCTCAGGGGGCCAGATTGCCACTACCTTCACCCCTCCCGCTCCAACAGGCACTCCAGGTTTGTGTCCTGCAGCGCCTTGACCACAGTGAAAGCTGGCTACGTAGCATACAGCAGAGCCTGGGCCAGCTCCAGACCCATATGGACAATGCCCTCTTCTGAGCCCTTTTTTACATTTTTTGTTTTGTTGGGAGGGGCTTGTTGTGGGTGGAGACGATAGGAGGGAGTTAGGACCTGGTTTCACTTTTGGACTTTTTGGGGAAAGGGCTATTTGTTTGGGGGAGGGGTGGATCTGTTGTGGGTAGAAAGGGTGGATTTTCTATCTGTTAAAAATAAAATGGAATATTTTACTTCATTTATGCCTCAAATGTTTATTTTGGTGTTTTAGTTTGCACTGCTGTCTTTTAGCGTGGCCTGTTTAAAAAAAAAAAAAATCTGCTAAAAAATCGTATGTCATTTACTTATACCCTTGCTGTATTGCCCTCTGAAACTATAATGAGCACTAGGGGATGATTTCTATTGCCTATAAAAAACTAAATACACACAAATAAGATCTTCTTCAGTAGAAGTTAATCACTAAATAAACAAGTTCACTTCAATCCATTGTTCTACTCTTACCTGAACAGATGAAGCGAGGGCTAATACCGCAGTCTTCTTACTGCAGGGTTTTTCCCAAGAAGGCATCTTAAAGGGGTGGTAGTGGTAGTAGCAGGTTAAGACATTAACAGGGAAGACACAAGTTGCCGCTCCCACCTATGAGAACTGAAACTGCAAGATTAATCAAAGGGTTATCCATCACTGTAAACTAGAATGAAAGAAAACAGAGAGTTGGTGGGTCATATATTATCTCATAACTTTAGGAAGACTGAGACCAGACTACCACAATGACAGTATGTGACACACAACAAAGAAGACCAGATATAATAATAAAAGCTAGCAATATTACCTTCTTCTGAGCAATAGGGAGCTACCATTTGAAAACTAAACTTAGAAAATTAAATTGAGTCAGAAGAAATGAGCTCAGAGCCAGAAGTGGTTGGACAAGGTTAAGCGTTTATGCAACACAGAACACAAGGCCTTAATGATGATGTTGATGGGGCCGGTGTGGAATATTGCTCAGGTAATAGAAGGTAGTGCATTGAGTTAGCATTGCTTTTACCACATCTGCCCCAGAAAGTGTATGATCCATTTATGGTATAAAATTAAGTCACACTTCAATAAATCACACAATGGATGGGAAAGGGGATTTAGGGAAAGGTGTGACAGTTCAAACACTACACAAAAGAAACCATGACAATATTCATCGGGCACTGAGCAGCACACCATCATCAATTGGTTGTGGAAGGGAACAGTAAAGGGATAAGTAAGATATTGTTAAGTTACATGCATTGCAAATAGTCCTTCTGCCCCAGAGAGACCCAAGACAGTATACCTCTATACCCTATGTCTTCTAGGTTGGAAAATTCAAATTATGGAGGATTGCAGTTAACCCACCCAATTCTAAAAATTATGATTGTTAAAAGGAAAATTATACTGTATTGCCAAATTGGACGGTGCACCTACATTCTTCTTGGAATGCCTGCCACTCTTGGGTACCTGACTGAACCCATTTGGTAAGTAAGTTGGAGTTTTGAGCTTTCACCAAGTTTTGTTTGTGCAAAGGAGAACTAGGAGAAGGCCTGCATATTGAAAAATAGTAACTGTGTCACAGAGTAAAGCAGAAGGACAGAACAAAGCAAGGTAAGCTCCATGAGGAGTCAAGACAGAGCAAGAACATAAAGAGGAGTTTCATGTTTGAGCCAGCAATGCAGCAAACACACACTCATCAGCATTTCCCAAATCCATACACCTCTCTCCCGTCCAATACAGCTGAGTGAGTACTAGGCCTGAATCTTCGCCATAATCATGGTTTCTCTTTGAAGTTGATAACTTTCTCCTTCTAGCTTTTGAGGTAGCCCCGTCCTGAGTCCTTCCTTCCTCCTCCTCCTGACTCTGTCCCAGTCACAAAACAAGCGCGGTTGACCTATGTAGTGTACTGCTGTTGAAGAACAAATAGAGAAACAGAACTGGAATATTTTGTGGAGATTTGTGGTAACTAAAGTGACTGGCTTGGTCTAAGGAGCCAGAAAAAAAGGAGTGGACGCTGCAGGTAAATTTCACTAATTTTGAAATGCCAATCACTTTCAGGATAAACAATTATCATTCATCAGCCCCCAAACATTGCAAATCATTGGAAACAAGTTTACAAAATTCCCCCCTCACTGTCAGCCACCTCATACATCATCATTCATCACGCACAATCACTCAATATATCACCACTCATTCGTGCAATTGTTAGTAGTTACCTCTTCCTATCCAAGCACGGTGGTTGAAGAAGATATTATCTCCTCTTTGATGGTAGCAACACATTGAAATTTGGCATTGGCACTGGCACTCTTTTGATTAATGATCTTCTGGGACAGCAGTGCTAGGTGGTATAAAAAAAAAACGATAGGCAATTGCATGTGATGGAGGCAGCCAGCCTCTCCAATGTCCTAAAGGGAATGTGGGGGTTCTTCACTGCACACGAGTCCAACTCCAATCCGGCCATATATGTGACAATAAAATGGTAGGGCAGCTCATGACACAAACATAATGTTCCACTAGCACTAACGAAGAAGTATAGCAAAGAAATAATTAAAATGTTCTATGGTGGCACTGGCGTACTCCGTCCAGGAAGGAGAGTTTGTCCTCAAACTCAGGTGGTTCATCCAGAAGTTGGTCAGCAAGCACACTTGATTCTGACCAATCATCGTCTTCCTTCTGTAGTGCTTAGGGAACGGTGTAATCAGGTGGTATAAAATGCTGGTTAATTTTTATCATGGTTAATCTTGCCACATTTTGGGGTGAGAGACTGTCCTTCTCACTGTTAAACCTGCAACTGCACCAGCTGCGCTGAATACATGTTCAGCAGACACAGTGGCTACAGGACAAGCCAAAGACTTTATTGCCAGCCTGCTGAACTGTGCCCATTGACACATCTTCCCATAACAATACACCAATAGGTTTTGATCTACATACACCTCTTTTGGGTCATCCAGATACTTCTGGAGCATCCTCTGAAGTGTCATCGGTGAAAGTGTGAAGAATTTTTTTGTAGCGTGATTAAGGAGGGTGGCACAGATGTAATCTTTGGACAAGACAATGTAATATTGCAGCCTTGCATTACAAGCCAAGCAAAAGATTAGGTTCTCAGCTAAGGCATGTCCTTCTTGGTTTTCATTCACACCTCCGAGTGCAAACCTTTCAGACACCTTCTTTAGCTGCTCCTGTATCAGATGCAACAACAGGATAACTTGGCCCATTGAACTGTCCTCCTTACTAACTTCCCATGTGAAAACCTCAAAAGGGAGCAGGCATAGCAATTGCAGATGTTGCAACTTGTAATAGGTTGAGTTCCAACATAGTGGCACCTCCTGTATGAGGGCGTTAATTGATACTCTATTAGTGCACTGAATAATTCTCAACTGTTTCCAGGCTCTAAAAGAATGGCTGAATTTAGTGCAGATTCTTCTGCAGGTGGTCAGTATGTTGCTGAATACATCTTCATTTTTAGAAACTCCTGCACCACCAGGATAAAGCAATGTGCCAACCGCAGGACCCTGAAATAGCTAACATCTGCCACAGCCTTGACTATATTACTACCATTGTCTGTGGCAACAAATTCAATTCTGGGACCTCTGTGTCTGAGCCATTCACATACCTTGCTATTCAATTTGTCCAAGATGTGTGCAGCTGTGTCAGATTTTTCCATGGTGAACATGGCTATTGTTGCACGCTGCCAAATGCCACGCTGAGAGCTGTAGATAGCTGTTGCCTAACCCCCTAAAAGAGATCCAGTCTGCAGTGATACACATGTATTCAGTTGCTTGACAACTAGTCCACATGTCTGTCATCAGGTAGATAGTGTGAAGAGCACTTTGCTACAAAGCTTGTCCAACCAATTGCAGCACATCGTGATGGAGCACTGGAACAGCAACTCTGGCAAAACAGCCCTGAATTGGAACGTTCCATTTCAGGCAGAAGGCCATCATAAATCTAAACATCCCACTCCTTCCTCAAAAGAAAAGGGTAGGAGGTCCAGCACTAACATTTTAGCCAGCTTTGCATTGTGCTGCTGGGTGGTTGAGGTCGTAGGGCCCCTCCTGCCTAAACATGTCCGTAATAGTAGCCTGGATCTTCTTCTATTCTTGGGCCACTGATGCAGGTGATGTCTGGGAAGTAGGATGTGGTAGGCTCAATATGCGTTCTGGGGTAATCACTGTATACCTTCGTGGCTCTATGTGACTCTGAGTCTTGTGCAATTTTGAGGTCGCAGAGGCAAGTGATGCTGGCACACTGCTGGGGACAGGGATGCTTTGCCTGAAGAGGTCACCCTTTCCTTCCTCATGACCTCCCACCTTGATTGGACTTGGAGCTGATGTTTCCCGGCGCTCCTCATCTTCACCATGACCATGTTCAGCATTTTGCTAAGGTGCTCCTCCCACTGGATGGTGGATGTTTTTTCATATTGGTCATTTGGCCTCCAGTACCATGGCTGACCTTGACGAACACTTACCTGGCAAATTGGACATATTGCAATAGTCTCCTCCTGCCTGCTAAGCATAAAAAAGTCCTACACTGGGGGAGTACTTTCTTAGTGGGCCAGTGCCAATGCTTGAAGAAGAACTGGAGGTATGTGGCTGTGTCACCGATGGTATCTCTACAGCGCATACTTCTACTGAGGTATGGTAGCTGGTGGTGCTACCTATGCCATATCCCTCGGAGAAGGTTGAATAGGGGGGAGTAATGTCGGACTCCTCTGAGTCAACTTACACAATGACTGGCTAGTCGTCATCTCCTGGACACTGCTGGGATCCACTCCATCTCCAGATCATCATCTTCAGAAGAGGTGCTTGGAGAAGAAGGTGGAGTACCCTTCCATGTTTTTCCTGGAGATCTGGGAGCCAGTAATTCTAAAGGAGGAGGTTCTTGTTCGCAACCATCTGCTCTGCTCCAGCTTCAGGAAGATCTACTAGCTGGCTGCTGTCCACTTTGCTCTGTTTCCTGAAACAGTTGGGTACTACTTTCCATAAGGGACAAATCCAATTCACCGTCATTGCTCATCAGCGTCACCACGATAGCAGTGGCTGCCTCAGTGACAGACATGGGCTTCGGCTTACGTTGGAGTGGTGCCGTTAATGCTGGAGTGCTGCTCCCAGGTTCCTCCCTGGAGGCCAGTACAGGAGGCACAAGTCTCCCAAAAAAGGTTGTGGTTGGCACACCAGTGGCGAAAGCTGCTTCTTCTCAATGACCACCTTCTTTGCAGCACCTTTCTTTGGGGCCATCTTAAAGCTGTCATTTTGCAGTGGCACTAAGCTGCACAAGAGGAAAAGTTTGCAGGACTGACGTCACATGTTTTTTGTACAGGCCCTCTGTTTGGCAGTACTGTGGGTGATGTCTCTTCTTTTGTTGTGTACCTAAAACTAAACAAGCAAGAAAAACATTTAGTGAGAAATGTCATTGTTGCAATTTGAATTAGTATAGATAACGGTAACATAAATTAGTACAGTTGGTTACCTAGGTAATAATTACCATCAATTTATGCAACCATTTTAAAGTCAAACCATACCACCATAACATAAAATGTAGGGGGTCATTATGAACACAACGGTGTTTACCGCCGTGTTCATGCTGGCGGTCATTTCACTGACCGTCAGCCTCAACGTGACCCTACCGGCCACATAAACAACATTCTGCTGGGCCGGCGGGAGGAAACATTGTTTCCGCCCATCGGCCCAGCAGAATGTAGGGCCGGGACATTGCCGGCGGCTCCACATGGAGCCGGCGTCAATCCCGCTGTGCGGCGGGTGCAGCAGCAGCCGTCGTGTAGATCACTGCCCGTAAATCGGGCAGGGACCTGCGAGACGGGGCACTGAACAGGGGCCCCTGCACTGCCCATCCCAATTGCATGGGCAGTGCAGGAGCCCCCAGGGGGGCCCCGGTGCACCCCTTCCGCCAGCCTTTCCCTGTCAGGGGAACCCACCAGTGAAAGGCTGGAGGAAAAGGGATCATTGTACGGAGGGCAGCGCTGCTTGCACCGCTGTCCTGTCAGATAATGATTTCCGCCATCATCAGGCTGCCTGTCGGTGGTAGCCTGGCGGAGGTGGAAGGCTGCCTGTGGCAGTCCCCACAGCCTTCATTATTTGGCGGATGAGACCGCCATGCCGGTGGCGGTCATTACCGCCACCACTGGCATGACGGTCTCAGCCGCCAATGTTCATAATGAGGGCCTTCATTTCCAATCTGGATAACACAGGTTACAGATATAGCTCTTTGCTTTATGTGCATCTATTCTAAAGGAGACACCTCTGGCAGTCAGGGAGGTGCATGGGTAAATGGAATCATCCTGTGCACCTATGTCAGTCAGGAGGTTAGATAAACGATTCAGGGCAAATTATAAAAACATTTTTAAATACAATAAAGAATTTTTAAAAATAAAAGATGAAAAAATGAAAATTAAAACAATTCAAATAAAAAAATTTAATAAAGAAAATGAATTGCTGATGTTTGCACTATGGGACTATGAGACACCTACTGGGAGACAAGGAGAAGCAGATGAAAAATGCAAAAAAATGCATGTAATATAAACCGCTGTTCATCATAATCGTATTCATGATAGACATATAGTACAATGATCCTCAAGCATATTACTAAACTGATATCACATGCAAGCCTATGGCAAAAGCACACTGCGAGCTGCAAAAAATGGCTGCCAGCCACATGGCCAAATGACAACAGCGAGTAAGGAGGCATGGAGAACAAAAAACACATGGAAGCCTATGGCAAAAGCATACTGGCTGAGTAAGAAAAATGGCCTCAGGCCATATGGTCAAACAATAACAGCAACCAGTAAGCCATGGCGAAGAAGGAAAACATGCAAGCCTATGGGAAACACACACTGACTGGCTGTACAAAATGGCTGCTAGCCACATGTCCAATAACGATAGCGAGAAAGGAGGCATGAAAAAGAACACATGCAAACCTACAGTAAAAGCACACTGGCTGGCTGCACATAATAGCCACCAGCCGCATGGTCAAATAACAACAGCAAGCAAAGGAGGCATGGAGAATAAAGAACACATGCAGGTCTATGGCAAAAGTGCACTAGATAAGCACACACAATGGCCTTCAGCCACAATGTCAAACAACAACAGCAAGCTAGGAGGCATGGAGAACAAAGAACACATGCAAGCCCATGGCAAAGGCACACTGGCTGGCTGTACAAAATGGCCACCAGCCACACGGTCGAACAACAACTTCAAGCAAGGAGGCATGGAGAACAAACAACACATGCAGGCCTTTGGCAAAAGCACACTGGCTGAGTACACAAATGGCCTCCAGCCACATGCTCAAACAACAACAGTGAGCAAGGAGGCATGGAGAACAAAGAACACATGCAAGCATATGGCAAACACACACATGTGCTGGCTGCACAAAATGGCCACCAGCCACATGTTTAAACAACAACAGCAAGCTAGCAGGCATGGAGAACAAAGAACACACACAAGCCTATGGCAAAAGCACACTGGCTGGCTGCACAACATGGCCACCAGCCATATGGTCAAACAACAACAGTAAGCAAGGAGGCATAGAGAACAAAGAACACAGTCAGGCCTATGGACACAGACTACACAAAATAGCCCCTGGCCACATGCCATGGAAAACAAAGACAAATGGTGGCCTATGGCAAACACACTCACACACCCACTGGGCAGACTGTTGCTGGGTGAACAAACAAGCTTGTATATTCAAATCAGTAAAATACTTTATTACACATGATTAACAATTGATAACTTACAGATTAACATGGAAAACACTTGAAACCATGTGATCCCATAACTTTGAATTCCTAGATTAAGACTTTACTCACTTATTATTATACATTCAACAAAGTTTTATGATTGAGCATTCTTTGACCTATGAATGTATATTTGCTCTTTCGTAAACCTTATTTATTTGAGGTGTATGCATGACAGTATTGTGAGTCTAAGACTCCAGTGCATTTGGAATTTGATTTCTTCCCTTCACCCATTTTAAATCTTGCATCAGTGTGCTTTGGACTAATTCAATCATGTACCCAATATCTAATCAGTAAGAGATCTGTTTATAGGAATGGAGAGTGTGCCAGGTACTCGTTTGCTAATATCATAAATACCTGCAAGTTGGTCAGACATGAGTTGGCCTTTAACAGATGACACTTTCATGCTCCTTACTCCAAAACATCCTGGAATTAACCTTTCACCTTGCTCACATCAGTGTGAGGGTTTGGCCTTAACTGCTTTTTTATTGTTAACAGCGGTGCAGCCTATACTGAAGCTTGATGTTGCGCTATCTTTTCACATTTCGTATTCCCTGTAATGTGTTCATTTTTCACATTTCCAACAAGATTTCCCCCTCCGGTTGATATTTTAACTACCTTATCTAAACCTTGGTCTGCCTTTGGTACTAGGTGATACATATTGTCATGAGAATCCACTACTTGTGCTAGTATACTAATTGAAAACTTCCCTCCTGCCTTAGTGCCTAGTTTGCTAACATATGCTTTTACTGCCTTTAATTCACAGTATATTAGTAGCAAGATCACAGTCATTGGTAACAGAACCCCCAAAAGTCCCGACATCCTGGATGGTAATTCTGTAAATCAATGACTAAACCGACTATCTGGGGCACCTCCTTCATCTATCATTTGAGTCTATATTTGCAGTGTCCATATTGCTTCTGACAAAGTTCCATTCTCTGTGGCATTTGCTGGCATAAACATGCAGCACGTGGCATACCTAACTTTTTACAAACACTCCCTTGCATGGCCGGAATAAGGTCCAGTACATAACAGTGTTGCAGTACCATTATCCTTGGAGCACACAGTTCTTCCTTTATGGCGTTGAGGTCCTTGTTTGTGGTATTAATGACCTTGAGGAGTAACCTGTGATCTGGAGCCAACAAGCGGTTGTCTTAGCTTGGATAAATGGCAAAATGCACACAAAAAAAGCTCAGCATCATTGAACAAGCGGTGTTCTTGAGGGGGTTTATTCCAGGTGCTTGTGCCATAGTATTCTGCAGTTCTGTTCGTCTGGCTCTGATGTGGTAAGGTCGTTGGTTGGCTCATGGGCTGCTTACACAAAGTGGAAATGTTTATTCCGGGTATCACTAAAACTAGAGCGTTCAAGTTTACCACGGAACTAAGTCCTCCCCAGTTAGGTGGTAACTGGGCATACAATAGTTCTCACAATGCCAGGAGACGTCCATAAGGCTCTGCATGTTGGCGTGGAAGACTGTGACCTTGCAACCAAGTTCTGTGTTCCCCTGAAACATAAGGAGAGAGAGGTTAGTTTCATAACAGTCTGAGGATTTACAATGCTGTCTATCCAGATGTAGCATGGGATGTTTTCGTCCCAGATAGGGGTACATTTTCTCATGGCATCCTGGCTAATGTCAGTGCCATCCCACAAACACATGGTCCTACAGGAAAACTCAGTGTCAGGATTCCACTGGTTATGAGCAAAGACTGGTCTTCCGACTGTAAGCCCTGGCTTGCAGATGCAATCTTGGTGCAAGGGGTTTGCAAGATAGTTGTTACACTCAGTTGGTTAGCGTGTTACCCCTAGGAAATCTAGATCTAGGACCATCTAGGACCAATCTACGGTGGCTGGGCAATCTGTTTTTCTCATAAGTGTTATTTCCTCTCTTATCTCTTGTCTGGTCTGTCAGGATGTATAGTACTGCTGCAATGTGTCATATCTTGTGCCATTAACTAGAAAGCCTGCTACTCTGACATGCATCAATTGCATTTGGGCTTTTATTCTACACAAATACAGGTGTAATAGGCAGCGAGCTATGTCTGGTGGTATTTCCTTTGTGGAGTGTAGTCTGTCTGAACCAGTAGCATGGGGAATCAAGGAGCACACAATGCATGACTCATTTGTGGCTTCTGCATCTATTTCTGACATGTGCTGATACCATAAATTGTCGACAAGTTGTGGCTGTGTATAGACGGTGCGCCCTTCCAGAGTTTTTATTGTCCTGGATGCTGAAAGTTCATGATAGGAGGTCTTATTGGACAGAAGGGAGTGCTCAAGTGGTAGTACACCCAGCCACAGGGTGTGGTAAGCTGTTACCTAAAAGGCAAACAGACCATGTATGAAAAGAAGAAAACCACGGCACATCACAGGATCAAGGTGAAGACAATTTATTCCTTGGTGATAAATCAGGGCAAAAATCCTCTGATCTCATGAAACGCACTAGATACGTAGTTTGGAAGCACTGTACAATTATTCATGTTTATGAAGAAACAGCCGACACGTGTTTCGTCATCATTGACTTTTTCAAGGCTTATTAGATATAGGCTATAGGATTATGTTTTGAAAGGACTCCAAAAGTCAAAAACTGTAAAAATTGGTACTCATGGCGACGCCACACACACACGGCTCAGAATATCATGGACGCGTTGCAGACTTACCATGGTCTTTGGACTCTGAATACATCCATGCTACTATCTGTACCAATTTTTACAGTTTAATTGTACAGTGCTTCCAAACTACGTATCTAGTGCGTTTCTTGAGATCAGAGGATTTTTGCCCTGATTTATCACCAAGGAATAAATTGTCTTCACCTTGATCCTGTCATGTGCTGTGGTTTTCTTATTTTCACCATAAATTATCTGTCAACTTAGCATGAACATTAGGGGTCACATGGTTACTAGAGAGCTCTTTTCAGACAAGAAAGATATTAAAATGTGGGGGTAATTTGCTAGCAAAGAGCAAAAAGGATAGATTTAAGAGATAAAAAAGAAATGCAGAAACAAAAATACATATATTTGGTATTGTCCATTCAGAAGATAGTCCAAAAATATAATTGGAGAGGTGGTCTTTCAGAGTGAGAATCTTTGTACCTCCTTTTATTTAATTTGCACTCTCCATTATGTTTGATGTGCATCTCGGTCAAGACGCACATGGCTGTGATGAATCCAAGGTTTTCTGCCATCCACTTTGAGAGCTGTTGGTGTATCCATAATGACTGTGTAGGGCCCCTCAAAATGTTTATTTTGCAATTTGAGAACAAAGTTCAGTATAAACACTTGGGGGGTTATTCCAACTTTGGAGGAAGTGGTAATCCGTCCCAAAAGTGACGGTAAAGTGACGGATATACCACCAGGCGTATTACGAGTCCATTATATCCTATGGAACTCGTAATACGGCTGGTGGTAAATCCGTCACATTTGGGACGGATTACCACCTCCTCCAAAGTTGGAAGAACCCCCTTGATCTCCTACTTTTAATTCTGTGAGGTCGACCTTGGTGTTGGTGCGCTTCTTTTTTTCTTTGGTTACCTGTTTGGAAATGAACTTTGCACATTCTGTTAATTTGCACAAGTACATAGGCATTATAGCACTCAGTGCTTGGAGAAAACTTTCTCCCTAAATTTTATTTCTAGTGCCAGGGACTTGGACATTGATGGATCTTACTGTCATTATTTGGTGAGGAGTCAGGTGATGGTCTGACCTTGGGGTATTGCTTAGGGAGAACAGTGCTTTTGGCAAGCAGGATAGCTATTTATTTAGGGTGGTGCACACCTTGCTGATTTTATGCTTCAAGAGTTCATTCAGGCACTCTACAATACCATTACTTTGTGTGTGGTATGCAGAGGACAATTTGTGCTTTATCCCTAATAGTGTTGTTAGGTTTTCAAAAATTGTGTTAGAAAAATTAGTACTATTGTCAGATCTTAAGGCTTCTGGGATCCCCCATCGGGGAATCACTTCTGAACTAGCAATGTGGCTACTGATTTGGGATCACAATGAGCACATGGTCCTGCCTCAATCCATCTAGAGAATGGGCAGACCACTACTATGAGGTACCTGTAGTTGTTTCACTCGTCAATCATGTCCACAAAGTCCAAGTGAAGGGCCTTAAAGGAACCTTGTGGTAGTGGAATGGTGGAGTTTACCACCTTCAGAGTGGGATTAGGGGAATACTGCTGACAATTCATGCAGCTAGTATATACATGGTTATTGTGTCATGCAAATTGGGGACAAACCAATCTTGCTGGATTTGGGCTGCCAAATAGTCCCTGGGTGTGTGATCTGGTAAATGAATCTGATCCAGTGCAATTGCAAGCAAAGCCTGTAGTATAACTGGCCTTCCCATAGTTAGCTGTCTATATACTAGGTTGCTCCAGGACTGGACGCACCCTTTGTTTTTCCATAATGACTTTTCGTGTGATGACACAGCTTCCTGTAGTTCCCTGGGTGTAACCTTGCTGACTCATCATAGTGGGGTATGTCCTTGCCTATGGTAGTCTTTGCTTTGGCTTCTACAGGTGGGACAGTCTGAGACAGGGGGTGTACGTCTGGCTGCATCCTTAGCTGTCTGATTCACTAGCACATTTCCCTGGGACACGAAATCCTGCCCGTTTGTGTGCACTGCACATTTTACAACTGCCATTGCCTACAGTAGTAATTAACAACAAAAGCAACTCTCCTGTCTTATGAACAAAAAAGCACAACAATCATTCTAATATACAGTTTAGACACAGGAATCAAATTTTATTTAATTTCAAATAATCCAAAAATTGAAAACTCAAATTAAAGTTAAATAGCAAATAACATATAGGTGGTCATTACAACCCTGGCGGACGGTGTTAAAGGTGCAGTAATACCGCAAACAGGCCGACGGACAAAAAAAGGGAATTATGACCCTGGCGGAAACCGCCAAGAAAGACAGCCATTTTAACACACCGCCCGCCACGGCGGTACAGACAAGCAGCGCGGCGGTCACCGCCAAAAGACAGGCGGAAGACAAAGTACCGCCCACACTATTACAACCTGCCAATCCGCCACCTTTTCCGGGGCGGATTCACTGTGGATAAAAACACGGCGGAAACAGCTTTTGCTATGGGAAAACGCTCACCTTAACATATCCCACGAGGAACGAGGAATCCATGGACCCCGAACTCCAAATACTACCTGCCCTTGTCTTTCTGCTCCTTTACGACCAACAGCGACATAGGCGCAGAAGATACCGGTGAGTACTGCATCTACGACATGGGGGAGGCAAACGTTAGGGGGACACCCACCAAACACCCCCACCCCCACCCTCGCATATCACAACATACACACCAATGCAGTCAAAAATATCACATTAACAACCCACAATCCCCCCGAAAGAATGAAAACACAAAGCAAATTTCGGTCAAACATTGTAATGTGCCAATATACATGTCATACAAAAATATACAGATATATATCTCTAAATCACTCATAACTATATATACAATACAAGAAGTAGTGTAGATATGTACACAACAATGTCCGTGCACAAACAGTCCAAAAATGCATGGGCGAGGCCCACAATAGATACCTGACCAAAATCGGAGAGAACACTGCTGGGGCATCAGATAGAAACACTACAGGCACCTCAGGGGGAAGGGAAGGGGGGGCACATCAGCCACATGAATGCAAAGCCAGATCCACGACGGGGCTACATGCCCATTGATGTATCCTGGGGAGTGCAAAGCCACAGTCTCTCAAGTCTTTACAGTGGGTGGTTTGCCCACTGTGCCATCCTGGGGAGTGCAAAGCCACAGTCTCTCAAGTAGATGCAGGTCTCCACTGGTTCTTTAGGGGGACTGGTGCCCAGACTGGATGAGTCTCCCCATGAAAGTTCCTGTCCTGTCACTGTCCCAGCTGCACATGGGATAAGGATGCCTGATGTGGCGGTCCATTCATTCCTACACGGTCTTTGCCTTGTTCAGCGGTGCTTTGCCATGGTGGTCTTTGCCCTGTTCAGCGGTGCTTTGCCATGGCGGCTCAGGACAGTTCAGCGGTGCTTTGCCATGGCGGTCTTTGCCCTGTTCAGCGGTGCTTTGCCATGGCGGTCTTTGCCCTGTTCAGCGGTGCTTTGCCATGGCGGTTCAGGACAGTTCAGCAGTGCTTTTCCATGGTGGTCTTTGCCCTGTTCAGCGGTGCTTTGCCATGGCGGTTCAGGACAGTTCAGCGGTGCTTTGCCATGGCGGTCTTTGCCCTGTTCAGCAGCGCCTGATGATGCTGATGTACAAAAGGACAGGGAGAGCAGGAAAAGGGGGGGGGAGACAGAAGTAAGAGAGTTTTAGTGCATGGCATACCGCTACCGTTGGCGGACAAGACAGACGCAGCAGCCCCATGCATTATGCCGTGCTCCTGGCCTCTGCACATGCAATTTCTTGGATATGGCCTACATGGCAATGGTGGAAATCTGCGCACATGGATGCCACAGGGGCAACTATAGCTCAACTTGCCACTCTTCTGAGGTGGGGTAGAGTGCCACATGGCCTACATTACGGAGGGGCCTTGCCTACCTAACTCGCCCTGGCCTAGGGACACCCACAGCCCACCTCCCCCACCCAGACCCCTCCACTGCACGCAAAGTCCACTGAATGAGGTTGTACTCACCCCCTTGTGTCTGATGTGATGTCCTCAAGCGCCCATCCAACTCCGGGTAGGCCACCGCCAGGATCCGGAACATCAGGGGGGTCATGGTGCGACGGGCACCCCTCCCACATTGGGAGGCCATCCCCAGCTGAGCCTCCGCCGTCTTCTTGCTGCAGCGGCGAATGTCCCCCCATCTCTTCCGGCAGTGGGTGCCCCGTCTCTGGTGGGCCCCCAGGGTCCGGACCTCCTTGGCGATGGCACGCCAAATGTCCCTCTTCTGGTGGGCGCTGACCTACTTGACATGCACAAGGGAAGAGGAACAGTCATTACCAACTGCACCATCAATGTGAGTGGCCCCCTCCCTACTCTGACCATGTGGCCCATTTAT
The DNA here is from genome assembly GCF_031143425.1 of Pleurodeles waltl. Lineage (NCBI taxonomy): Eukaryota > Metazoa > Chordata > Amphibia > Caudata > Salamandridae > Pleurodeles > Pleurodeles waltl. The sequence continues at coordinate 392,323,996 of NC_090442.1, read as the reverse complement.
TCCCATGCTTTACTGTAGTATGAACTCTGCCCCCTTCCCTCTTCCACCCAGCCCTCTCCACCCAGGCCTAGCCCATACAACGTGCTCCCTGTGTACTAACCTGTTGGTCTGGAGGACCGTAGAGTAGCATGTACTGGGGGAGGACCCCATCCACAAGTTTCTCCAATTCCTGTGCAGTGAAGGCAGGGGCCCTTTCCCCAGACGCAGCAGCCATCGTCGCTTCCAGACCGAGGTCACAGCAGCACTAGCAGTGTAGGTCCTCTCCTGTCGAAGGTCAGGTATCTAGTGATTGAACAGATAGAAAATGGCGGTGACGTCCGCGGCGGTGCGCATCATCACTGCCAGCGCACCTGTTCATTGGCTCCTGGGACCCATAGGGTCCAATGTTAACCAATGCAGCAGTGCGCCGCGGTCTACGACCGCCTACCGCGACGGTGTTCAACGCCAGCGCTGTTACCCCACAATCCCATTGTCCCAGTTTAGAGGTCAGGCAGCTGCCATTTCAGGGGCCCACATGGATTCTTTTTCAACTGCGTCACACATAGCTAGGCCTACACTCAACACACATATAGGAAGGGTTCATTGTCTGGTGTAGTCTTGTGTGTGACTGTGGGTACATACCTGGAGGAATAGTGACTGTTTCTTCGCTGTTGTCCTTCTTAGGCACCGTCAGCTGGGACATATGAGAAGATGGCGGAATCCTCCGGTGTACTGACCGCTGGTGGACCTGTTGACCTGTTGACAATGGAGTCCATGGGCCCAGTTCCATCAGCGCCTACTCGTAGTGGAAAGGATTCCAGGCCACAAATACTGAAGGGGACGGAGCCTGCACCAGCCATCAAAAAGGGGAAGGAGCCTGCACCAGCCAGCAGAAATGGGAAGGAGTCTGCACCAGCCAGCAGAAAGGGGGAGGAGCCTGTACCAGCCAGCAGAAAGGGGAAGGATCCCGCACCAGCCAGCAGAAAGGGGAAGGAACCTGCACAAGCCAGCAGAAAGGGGAAGGAGCCCCCACCGCCAGCCGTGGTTGTGCAGCCATCAGTGAGTGCAGAGGCTGAGCAGGAGCCTCCCACTACCACCACTACCACAGTGCAGCCATCGCAGGGTGCAGGGGCTGAGCAGGAGCTTCCCACTACCCCCACCACTACAGTGCAGCCATCGCAGGGTGCAGGGGCTGAGCAGGAACCTCCCACTACCACCACCACCACAGTGCAGCCATTGAAAGGTGCAGGGGCTGAGCAGGACCTCCCACTACCATCACCACCACAGTGCAGCCATCACCGTCAGCGGTCACCATATGGTCCAGCCTCCATGGGCTGCTGTGCAGCCTGTCCCCTCCAGAACCAGTGGGGTATTCACCCACTTGAGTGATTGTGGCCTTGTACTCCCCAGAACCAACCACAGGGCCTGTTGCCCCCTCCAGAACCAATAGGCAAGTCACCCACCTGATAGACTATGGACTTGCACTCCCAAGGACCAAGCACAGGGCATGTTGCCCCCTTCAGAACCAGTGGGCAAGTCACCCACTCCAGAGACTGTGGCCTTGCACTTCCCAGGACCAAGCAATTGGCATGTTGCCCCCTCCAGAACCAGTGGGAAAGTTACCCACCTGAGAGACTGTGGCCTTGCACTCCCCAGGACCAAGCAATGGGCATGTTGCCCCCTCCAGAACCAGTGGGCAAGCCACCCACTTGAGAGACTGTGGCCTTGCACTCACCAGGACCAAGCACAGGGCATGTTGCCCCCTCCAGAACCAGTCGTCTTGTTTCCTCATCCAGCTGAGGTGCCCCCCCTCACCCTGAGGTGCCTACCTATTTGCCAACTGATGCCGCTGCAGTGTTCTCTTCGTATTGGTGCAGGTAACGAGTGGGGCCTTGGACTTTGCCCTGTGGCCATGTGGCCCCTGTGAACGGAGGACTGGGCAGTGTCCCTTTTTGTACATTTGTATATATCTGTTACATTGCCAAATCGTATTATTAATTTTTGTGTTGATCTTATTACAATCACTTTAGTTAATTCCTGTTGTCCTACTAATGTGGTCAGGGCTTGTTCACAGGGATGGTATCCCTTAATGAATCCAGAAGCCCACTGTAGTAGATGATTGGTTTGTGTGATACTGGATACTTCTGTGTGAGGATGGCTGCCATCACCTGACCATTGCAGTTGCAGAATAGGTACAACTCCTTTTTGTAATCTGGAGTTCACAGGACACGAGCATTTGTTATCTCATCCATCTGTTTTTGGAATGTTTCCTTCGTCTCTGGTGTCCAAATGATCTTATTCTCCCTATTTCTTGCCTGCTTGATAGCCATCAACAATGGAGGTATTATAGTGCTATAATCAACCACCCATTGTCTCATGTAGTTACAGAGGCCCGGATACTTAAGCATTCCTTTGACTGTTTCTGGCTCTGATATTTGCTGAGTGGAGGCTGCCCTTTCAGGTGCTACACGTTTACCAGATGCTGACAGCAATTGTTCTAAATGTTGGACTTCTTCCTTGCAGTACTGAATTTTTCCCTTCTCCACGTTGTATCCTCTCTAGGCAAGAGTGGTTAAAAGAGATATAGGCCTTCATTATGACTTTGTCAGTCTTCCGTGAAGACCGCCAAAGCCATGGGCGCCAGAAGACCACCCACCATATTACAGGTACTGCTGGATTTCCACCACATTTTTGGTGGAAATCCAGCAGTAGTCATGCTGGCGGGCGGAGGCACTGGAGCAGTTCTACAACCGGCCCGCCCCACCAAAAGGACACTGCCCACTATATTATGTGCAATAATACAGCCTGGTAGTGTCCTGGTGGCGGGGCGTGGACGGAGGTGGAAGTGCCAGTTCCCTGCCGGACAACCTCCTCCCAGGACGACATAAGTTGATCGTCCGACAGGTGAGGGGGTGGTAGGGTGGGGGTTGTTGTGTGTGCATGTGTGTGTGTTGTCTGCGTGTGTGCATGAATGTGTGTATGCGTGGTTGTATGCGTGTCTGAATGTAGAAGTGAGTTAGTATGTGTATGCATGTAAGTGGGAATGCGTGTGTGTATGCGAGTATGGGTGTTGTGGTGAATGCGTGTTTGTCTATGTGTGAGTATGCATATTTAGATGGGTGTGGGTATTCATGTTTGGATGGATGTGAGTATGCGTGCTTGAATGCGTGTATGTGTGCTGAGGTATATGCGAGTATGGAAGCGTGTGAGTGAATGTATGTATATAAGTGTAGGTGAATGAGTGTATGTGTGGTGCATGTGGGTGTCTCCGTTTGTGTGCATGTATGCTGGGAGGGGGGTGATGTACCTGGAGGGGGTGTGGAAGTAGGGGGTTCTGTGCTTGAAGGGAGGGGTGGGGGGGAGGGGGGTGCTGTGCCTTGAGGAGGGGTGGGGTAGGGGGTTGGGGGTTATTGTGCTTGCTGGGGGGGAGAGGGAGTCATCTGCCGGTGATAGGGAAGAAATTCCCTGTAACCGGTAGCCTTTCCGTCAGGGTTTTTGTGGTGGTGCTACCACCACGGAAACCCTGGTGAAAAGGCAGTTCCTAATACTGCCTGTGGACCAACCACCCTGGTGGCGGGTTGGCATAGACCAACCTACCACCATAGTGTCTCTTCTACACTGTTGCTTGGTAGGACTACAAGCCAATATGTTATCGACATATAGCAACAGAGTGCTGTCACATTGAAAACTTGACAAATCATTTTTTGTTCCTCTGTTGAACATGCTGGGGGATTTGCAATATCCTTGAAGCAAATGAGAGTACAAATTCTGGGTCCTGTGATATAAGAACATTGTTAGTTAGTGACTATCTAGATGGAGAGGAATGCTGAAGAAGGCATTTCTTAAAATCGATAACTGAAAATTACCCGGCATCCTGCGGGATGTTTGTGAGGATGATGGAGGGGTCCGGGACAGTTGGGAATTTAATTAACACAATATTGTTCAACAGGTGCAGGTCTTGAACCATGCACTAAGTATTACCCTTGGCTTTCTTAACCGGGTATGTAGGGGTGTTACAAGGTGACACTCCAGGGTAAATTACTCTTTGTTCAGTAATACCTGCATAGTGGGTGTGATGCCCTCCTCTGCCTCCTTGGAAAAGGGATATTGTTTTACTATGGGTAAGATGGTACCTTCCTTCTATGTAATCCGAAATGGTGCAGCAGTTTTGATGAAGCCGACATCGTGAGGGCCCTTCGTCCACAGGACATCTGGCACCTGTGACAGATCGTCTTCTTCTACTGAGTCCAAAGCTCTGCTTGGTGTGGGTGTTGTGACTTCTAACACAGTTCTTAGTGGTATGTCATTCTGGAAAAGTATAATCCTTTTCTTGGGGCTATCATCAAATAGCTTGTTACTCAGTATCTCCCTAACTGTCTTTCCTGGCTCAAGGAGGATGACACATGCCTACAAACCACCATTATTGTGGCTTGCTGTCAAGGCGCCATAGGTGGGTGTTGGTTCCAAAGCCTCTATCTACAAGATTACATCTGCTTCTTATAATCCGGGGTCCTGCCCTTGCTGCCTAAAGAGGAACTCTTTGGGCAATTGAACCTCCCTCCCCAATAGCTCAGGGTCTCTGCTATGATGGTGTATACTGCTGTAGTAAATGCCTCCACATCACCAGGTTGTGCTCTAGTCTGATCGCTGCTGGAGGAGTCTACATTAGTACCATGTCTCTGGAGGGTGGAACGCCAGGTGTGGAGCTAATCATGCTACAGTCCTGCTTAAAATGAATGGTCATATTCAATTTTGCCATCACGTCCCTCCCTAACCAATTCCTGGGACAGCTGGTGAGAACAGTAGGCAGCTGTCAATTTGTCTCCCCGACTTCCATTTCTACTGGTTTGGTAAAAGGAACCCTTATAATTTCTCCAGAGAATCCCTGTGTATCCATGGATTTGTTGTAAATTGGGAGTTCTTCTTTAGTACATGATTTTGTTGCTCCTGTATCAATGAGAAATGCATTATCTATTATCATTAATGGACATAGCCACAGGGGGTTCCTCATCTGTCCTGTGTGTCACTGACAAGACTGGACACACAGAACTCCTCTGCAGGCATCCTTATTGTGTGTACCCTCCCACAGGGTTCACCTGGAAATTGTTCCCTCCCCCTCACCGCCACCCCTCCTTGTCCAGGTTGGGGTGGGATTTCCTTGGAGAGTACTTGATAGCTTTGCTGAGTCAATCCTTGCTGCACGTGGGGCATTCCTTGTGACTGCACAATTTGTGGGGCTGTCTGAGGTATATATGTGATCTGTGAATTCTGTTGTGGCTGCTCTGTCCAGAAGGACCATAATTTCTCATTCGTCCATTTTGCTCATCCCAATGCCTCACATTACAGTCTCTAATAAGATGCACAACCCCTGACAATAATATCATGCTTTAACCCTTCTTGGAGGACCTATCCTTCCTCTTTCTACTCCTCGTCGTTCCCCCCTACTATTTCCTTGTATCTTAAATCATCCTACTGCTGTTGTTGGGTGACTCCATGGATTGTTCCTTCAGTTATTGCAGTTATCTGAGTGGCTGCTGCCACTACAACACCTTCCATTGCTCTGTTATTCACTAACTTCTGTTGCACCAACTTGGTTGCTGCTTTCTCTGCTACTTCCTGTTTACTTTTCTCCTTTTCCTTTTTCTTCTTACCAAAATGAATGATGTGTGCTTGAATTGCGGTCCCTGGTTGGGCTTCAGGTGCCAACATCTTATCTAAGCTGTCCTGTACATCAGAAGGTAATCCCTTCTTAACTACATTATAGAACAGCATTGCATTACCTCCTGTTACTTTCCAGCCCTGACACACTTCCTGGGTACACTTTTCTTTCAACTTATAGATGTATTGTGTGGGATCCTCCTTTTGTTGCACAGACTGAGCCATGAGTGATCTGAAGTCTGGTCTGTTGGGATACATTTTCCTCAGCTGATAGCACACTATAGATCTGACCAGGTTAAATGGTGATCCATCACACCTGGTCTCAGTGAGGATCACATTTCTAACTCCAGCCTTTTGAAATACTGTGTCTGTTTCATCCCCTATGAGGCAGCTAAGTATGCTTTTTACATCCACTTGCGCCAGGGTGATGCCTGCAGTTTAATACTCAAATGCTCTGATCCATTTCCCTGCTCTCTGTGAACAGTGGCAACTGTTTTCTGAGGTTTTCCTTGTCCATGTGTGGCAAGAAACATAGGGGGTCATTCCGACTCCCGCCGGCGGCGGTAACTGCACGCCTGGCGGGAGCCGCCGAATGACCGCACCGCGGTCAAATGACCGCGGCGGTCATTCTGAGTTTCCCGCTGGGCTGGCGGGCGACCGCCAGAAGGCCGCCCGCCAGCCCAGCGGGAAACCCCCTTCCACGAGGATGCCGGCTCCGAATGGAGCCGGCGGAGTGGAAGGGGTGCGACGGGTGCAGTTGCACCCGTCGCGATTTTCAGTGTCTGCCATGCAGACACTGAAAATCTATGTGGGGCCCTGTTAGGGGGCCCCTGCAGTGCCCATGCCAATGGCATGGGCACTGCAGGGGCCCCCAGGGGCCCCACGACACCCGTTGCGGGAAGGGGGTCGGAATCCCCAGGATTCCCTGGGGCAGCGGGAAACCGGCGGGACACCGCCGGTTTCCCGTTTCGGACCGCGGCTGTACCGCCGCGGTCAGAATGCCCATGGAAACACCGCCAGCCTGTTGGCGGTGCTTCCGCGGTCGTTGGCCCTGGCGGTCCATGACCGGCAGGGTCAGAATGACCCCCATAATATGTTGCCTCGGGCCCTTACTTAGCAGGGGCATCTGATTAAAAGGGGTGATAGCATGGTGGAGATGATGCTGCCTGGCGTATTGCTGTCATATATGCAGACATTTCCATATGTAAGGGTAGTCCCAATCAGGATCACCCTCACCATACAGGATGCAGTCTTCAGCATTTGCCATATTGTGTGGGTCAAAGGACCCCTCTTCTGGCCAGGGGCTCATCTGTGGAGCTAACTGCTCAGTCCAGTCTACTGTGTTTTTTACAAATGGCATGACAAAATGCCTGCTATCCTCTCCATCAGTAACGGCGTGAATTTGTTTGTGCACTCATTTGCTGGGTGGGTCTGTTGTGGAGGGTCATTCATCCCCTCACCTCGTTTGATCCCATAGTGGGTTCCGACTTGCCATGAGTGTTTTGGAATTGTATCCACTCAAGCTTGGTAGCTTGGGGCTTCCTACTCCTAGGGGGCACATCTCATTCTTTTCCCTTTGGATCAATTAGGTTAGGCAGTCTCCATGTGCCCCTGGTGCAATCTAGATCAATGAGTGGTTTTGCTTTGAGACCGTAAATATGGTGACTTGCTTCTTGGGTTTGTAGGAGATGACCCATGATTTCCACATTCTGGCTGGTATGGATTCTATCCTGTCTGCTAATTTTCAAAGCTCCTCTGAGTTTGCACTGTACAGTCATCTTCATATCCTTCTTTCCCTACTTCACTTCTCTCTGGCTCTCTCCTGTCCTCACTGCATCATTGCCAGACCTGCATACTCTCTGGTGAGACTACCACACCCTCCCTCTCCTTCTGCCAAGGTGGCAGACTACTTTCAATCCTTCTTTGTACCTGTTCCCTTTCTTGAGATGGAAGTGTTTCCGCTGTCCCAACAGTCCACCCATGGTTTCTCCAACCTGCAGTCCCTGCATCCCTTTGTTAGGGGTTGGACACATCTGCTAAGTTTCCTACCTGAAGTGTCTCTTTTCTGAAGCAACTGTGGCATTCCTGATGAAATATGCGATTGGTCATCGCTATTCCCTGAGCACTGCTCTTTGCTTTTCTCCTCTTGGAGAAAGGTAGATTATAGATGCAGTTTGAACTGTGCCTATAATTGCCCTGAAAATTGTGGATCCCCTATCATGGTTTGCTGTCTTGGAGTGCTTGCCCTCCCTTTTTTTGGCACTTGTGGGGTCACCTTGGGGTACGCTTTATGAAAGTTTGAAAGGGTTTCAATGTCAGGGTTTTCAAATCCTACTGCAGCTTTTTGCAGCTGCACTAATGGTTAATGCTGGGCACTGTGGGTACAGAGCTTGTAGGATCATATGGAGGTGGGGGAACAGATGTGGTGCTCAAGACCTCTCCCTGCAAGAAATATTTTGAATTTTCACTAAATAATTTGCATGGCATAGCATTAATGTGCACACTGGTCTCTCTACAGAGGGGGGGCAGGCGGTTCTTCAGTGCTTGCCGTCAGGTAGGGGTGAAAAGGAACCTCCTGGGGTAATTCACCAACTGTTGCAGGGTGAACAAATACGCTCTCTTGATTCAGAAATGACCACACAGACTTGTCTTGGCAGTTCCAAAGACAGTATTTACTAATTGTCGAAACAGGGATAAATACACCTCAGGTCTGCACGACCTACCTGTACGGTTTTTCTCACCTGCCTGTTCACAGGCAGGCTCTTCTATCCAAATTAGTACAATACTTTATTACACATGATTAACAATTGGTAACTTGCGAGTTTACAGATTAACGTGGAAAACACTCGAAATCATGTGATCCCATATTCCCGAATTCCTAGGTTAAGACATTACTCGCTCTTTAGTACACATTTGACAGAGGCTTATGACCCAGCATTCTTTAACCTAAGAATGTGCACATGCTCTTTTGTAACTGTCATTTATTTGAAGTGTGTGCTGACAGCACTGTGGGTCAGAAATGAGTTGGCCTTTAACAGATGACACTTTCATGTTTCTTACTCCGCTGTATCCTTGAATGAATCTTTCACCTTGCTCATGTCACTGTGAGGGTTTAGCGTAAACTGCTTTTTGATTGTGAACAGTGGTGTAGCCTCTATTGATGCTTCATGTCGTGTGATCTTTTTACATTTTGTATTCGCAGTAATGTGTTTATTTTTCACATTTCCTACAACAAGGCATAAGAGGCATGGTAACACTGAAGAAAATACTCCCATATTCAGAAATGCCAAAAACAAAAATTAACTGAGCTATAAAAACGTTACAATAACACACATTCTCCTATGGCATCTAATATTAGCCCACATATATACTTTTGCAGAAAAAAACATGAAATACAAACAATACCCAACATTTTTAATTTAATCCAATGCCATCCCTGCCCCAAATGATGTTTTAATTAAAACAACATATACCACGGAAACAGCCCTGTTGACTAGTACTGGGCCTACTGACTGGATGGTGCATTCACAGACTAGGCCACATAGTTAAAAAAAAATGAATATTGCAAATGTAACATACATGGAGAAAAGGTACTGAACCGTGCCACATTTTTCTTTTACAAAAGAGAAAAATAAAATGCAAAAAAAGAACTAGGCCCTTATTGAAACTCCAGGCCACCTACCACAATGAAATCAAAAAATCAAATAAAAGTACAAGGAAATTATGGTGCATCTCCAAGCAAACAAATAACACCATTATACAGTAGAACCCATATTTATAAATTTTTAGCGCCACATTTGCGTCATATTTTGATGCAAAAACGACACAAACGTACAAAATACAATTGTATTTTGTAAGTTTGCGCCGATTTTGCATCAAAAACCGGCGCAAATGCGGCACTAAAAAAGTATAAATATGGCCCTAGGATTTTAACTGTGATATCACAAAAACAAAGTCCTTAAATTCAAAGGTATATATTCAACAGACAAAGATAGTGATCCTTCCACCTTGAACTCCAACTGAAAAGTGAGGAGCCTGCTGGACAGAACAGGAAGTTGGAGTTTCTGGGAAACTTCCTTCCTGTTGGAAAAAAAAGTAAAAAAATAAAAAAGGTTTCTCGCACTAAAAAACAACTTGAACAGCTTGTTGGAGTAGAAAATCCCCTCAAAAACAACTTTTGAGTACACTTAGATGCTTCTCCAGTAGAGAGTCTGCTCAAGGCGCATCCACGATCATGAGTGGCACTATAAAGGTGCCTTTGCAGCCGGATGCGAAATCTCATGTGCGCTCGCTAGTGGGCTGAGAATACTGTGGCGCTCACAAGTGTCAAAAACGGTTAAAAAAAATAATCTGTCACGCGCCAGATGGCTGAATTTTGGTAACTCCATGTTACTCTGAGTAGTGTGGAGTGCCTGAATTCCACAAACTCTGCATGCAGAGCGGATTTTCTTGCCCTGGTCTACTTTTGCCCCTCCCCACTTGATTTGTCTTAATCCTCACCAACCAAATCCACTTCTCATTCATGGATGCCACCACCTGCTCGCGAATTAAACCTCTACCTCCCTTTATACCCAGCAATTCAGCGACCCAAACATATCCCCAAACCATACAAAAGGAAAGCAATGTAATCTCCCAATCTGAAAAACAAATAATTTGCACCTTGCCACAAATACTGCCCAGAAGCCTAAAAGAAGTAGCCATTCCTCTGCCTAATTGTGTCCCACCTTCTGTAGCCCAACCCACCAAAATCCTCTTGCACACTTCACCTTCCTTAGGATCATACCCCCAAAACATTTTCCACAAAATTAAAAGCCTGCTGATTTGCCCTAAACTGTAACTGCGGAAAATCCTTTAATTATTTAGTCCCACAACAAAATTAACTGCATCAGCCCGTCTCAAAGAAAAGTAACTTTCCTCTAAACTCTTGGTGAAAGCCCCACAATTCACAAACTTCTGCAAGCCTGTTTGTATGCTCTTTCAGTTGATGCTGCTACAGATGTTTTAATTAACACTGTTAAACTTCTTCAAAAAGGTGATCCACATCCATAACACTTTCCTCAAACCTGCTTTTAACCTGATCCTGTGGTGTGGCAATATCATACCTGAAAAAGAAATCCCAAGTCTTCTATAAAATCATCTTCCTGCTCTAACCACTGGACATGCAAAATTCAGATGGCAAAGTAGACATTGCTCCTTCCTCCAGCTCAGCTTCCTTGAAACAGCTGCCTCCCTCCCCCAACTGCAAAAAGACTAGCTCTTCTTCTTGCAGCAAGCTCACTTTCATGCTGACATAATCAACTTCAATATCCAAAAAAGTCAGCCTTGTACGAAGACCTTCTGTTTTTTTCCAGATCCATGGCACTCTCATCCAGTCATTGCCACCTGAAAAGATTCAATAGCTTTGCTGCACTCTCTTTGCCCATGAAAAGAACATCGTCCAAAGTAATGGGTAACCTTCTTAACAAAACACATCTAAACTGGAAAAAACATTGCATAAAAGTGCTGAAAACTTCAAGTAATGGACACGAAACTGAACAATCCATCGATAACAGTTTGTCCACATATATTCTTCTTTCGAACTGCAACCCCAAAAGTGAAAAGGCTGTAGCTGAATTGTCCCATACATTGAATAACTGTATGTCGCCACCCACAAATGGAACAGTTATGCCTATATTTACATTGTTTTCTCAAGCATTTCTCTCTATTAAATGAGCAGCAGACCCAGTCTGTGGAAATTGTCCCCTTCCTTAGCACCTTCTCCAGATTGGGTAGGGTGCCTCTGAAAGGGTCTCTACTGCAGCAGCAAGCCACTTGCTGTGTGAACTAACTTTACCAGTCTAGCAGGAATCCTTCACTGTCTCCACACTCATTATGAATGTCCCCTCTTTCTTTGTCTGGTTTTGCAGCCAACTATACACTAAATTCTTCATCAAATTTGAACCATGCAAAATCACCACAATCCATTTGAGCCCATCGGGCAACATCCATATTTAAAAAGTGTGACACATCTCCAGATGACATTCAGGGTAGACGCTAGCATAAATCAAGAATGCAAAGGTCAAGTATGCTAACATTGTGGGTGTCATGGGCCACCCTGCTAATTCCAATTCATCCTCTTTTGAGCCTTCTTGATTTGAATTTTCATTTCTAATGACTTAAATACATCAGCAAATTTCCTTTTCCAAATCCCTTTTTCATGCATCAAATGTGCACCTAAAGATATGGTAAGACCTATGTATTGCATTTTTTTTTAACTTTTCACCTCCACCCCCGCAGACTCCTTATTCTCTACTCCTTAACCTTGTTGGTTTTCCCCCGCATCCACTGCCTTAGCCTTGTCTTTCTTACCATCCAAATAACCTACTGCCCTGTCTTTGAACTCCATGCCAGCGGATTTTTTATCTTTTTCCTCCACACCCCGGACACTTTTACTGGAATATCCTCGACTCCCACTAAACCCAACCTTCATAGCTGGACTTCATCTACAATTTTGTCCTCGTCCATAGACACTGCTTTAACCTCATAAACCATTTCCTACTCACACCTGTCATTCCCCCCGCACTCAGTCTTGGCATCTTCCCATCCCGCACTCTACCATCTTCAAAATTTGCAAAAATTAGGAAGTCTGCTCTGGACCCCTCCATCTCTTCAGACCAGTGCTCATAAATGGCTGTAGATTTGACTGGTGGCAGCACCCTTCTTCTAATCTCCTTTGTTAACCATGGTGCAGCCATTCCCCTTTGATCGCCTGACTTGAACACCCGGAAGTGCCTTTAGTCACTCCCTGACCTATACTGTCTGCAGTTTCAGTAGCTCACGCCGACTTGGCTGGTGCCACTCCACCTGTCCTCATAACCACGCCCATGCAGTGCTTAATTTGTATTTAAAAAAACATGCCGGTGCCCAAAGCCCTCCTCTTAAAAACGCGGCTGCTGCAATTAAATGCTGAGGCAGTGTTTTTTTCTTCCTTCGTCTTTCCCATACGTGTCTTTTGCTCGCAGTAAATGCTTGAGGTAGAAAAATAATCGTCGGCCCTGAAAAGTAACAAGCACAAATTAAGCACTGCGCCCATGCGTTGTTGGTTCTACAATGGAATTGTGTTTGTAACCACCCGTTGACAATCAAACCAATTTGTTGGGTGTAACATCTCTATTCTCCACTTCCCATCTTTGTACTTTATTTAATATTGGGTTGCAATTATTTTCACCCACAGATACCTGCACCCAGGAAACTCCTGAAGCCCCCTACCTCTGTCTCATATCCTTCACAAAACTCTCTGTACCTGGTGATAAGAGCTGCTGAGCCTCTCTCTCTTATGAGCTGAAATCAGACCTTCCTCTCCCTTCAGGTCTGACGTCAGAATCAGCTTAAACACTGCCTCTATGGGAGGTTATTTCCTCTAGCATGTGACATGCGCTCATGGCTGTTGGCAACATGCCCGCCCTCTTGCAGTGGCAGGGTAACACTGCGGCCTCCTGCTGCTTTAACAGTGAAGCCCTGTCTCTTCTTGATCACGTTTTCCTGTAAGGGCCCATGTCTTCTCCTTGAGGGTTTTGCCATACCTCAGCATACAGGTGCAGCTTCTGTAAAAGCAGGCAGCTTGTTACAAATACTGGGGATAATTCTGAGGTCTTGTCTCCCGCTAGCCTTAGAAAACTCTCTTGGGCTTACTTTCTCCTTAACTGATACGTGGCAGTGAATACACGATCACCCCTGCTGTAACTCCTTTGGATGACACCCTTTTGGGACATTGCAAGCCCACGACTGCCTGCTCTAGCACATCAGATTTTACTAAATCATCCCTTCCCTCACTCTGGAGCACTTTAAAAAACGTAATCGCTTTATTAACCCCAACATGTAATTCATTCAATAATAAAGATTCCTAACACACCCTACACTGAAAGATAAAACTCTCTCCTCGGCCTATTACTAATCTGACTCAAGACAAGCTACCTGACCCTGGGTGTGATGATGGCCAAAGAGGCCATCACACACTAAAACACCTACCTAAACATGTTTAATATACTCTACCCCCTGGCCTACCAACCAATCAGGGCATGGAATGTCTCCAGAATATACCTTACCTGAAATGCCCAGAGAATACCAGACTTTGCCCAACTCTACTCAGGCCCTGATTAGGTAGGCCACGGAGCTGCCAATTTGCTCAGTTGTATGTTAATCTTATTTGTAATATAAACCTTGTTGAAATATAAATCTTGTTGCCCCACTCCTGGGCTCTAAGGAGCAACTCACTTGACTTAGCCCCTGTTTCTGGTTCCCTCACAACCTCTGCTCCCTTCTTTGACAATACTAACATAGCTCTTACACAAGTTTCACATGCCGGAAGCCCACCACTGTCCACAGACTATTTATTTTATATATTTTATAGATCTTTTATTGCAGCATGATCCACTCGGAGCACTACACAAGGAGGTTAATGTAACATACAGTAATAATCACAATACAACAGACCTTTTTAAGTTAAAAGAGAAGATAGCTTTAGCATTCTTCCATAAAACATGTAGTGTGCATTAAAGCATAAATTCAAGATCACTGGAATTATAACACAATGGCAGACCGAATTATGTGGCAGGGTTGACTAAACTATGCAGCAAGAAAGGGCAAAATATGATCTATATTCTGTGACAATAATTGTTTGCTGTTTTGACATAGTAAGACATCAGTGTTGTATTGTCAAAATGTTTTACTTCATTAGTAGTGGTTTACCGAATAAATGGAGAAACCAGCTTCTGAAAGGTGAGCAGTTAACTATTGCTTTGCAAAGGGTCCGCCATTGTGAGACACCATGGGCCATATTTATACTCCGTTTGCGCCGAAATTGCGTCGTTTTTTTTGACGCAATTTCGACGCAAAACTAACGCCAACTAACGCCATATTTATACTATGGCGTTGGAGGCGAATAGTGCCAAAGTTCCCGGAATGTGCGTCATTTTTTAGCGTGAACCCCTTCCTTGCGTTAATGATATGCAAGGGAGGCGTTCCCGTCTAAAAAATGACTCCCAGGCCTTTACGTGGTATTTATACTCCCGGGCAAAAGAGACGCCCGGGAGTTGGCGTGGCAAAAAACGGCGCATTTGCGCCACTTTTTAACGCCTGCTCAGGGCAGGCGTTAAGGGGCCTGTGGGCTCAAAATGAGCCCACAGGTGCCCTCCCATGCCCCCAGGGACCCCCCCTGCCACCCTTGCCCACCCCAGGAGGACACCCAAGGCTGGAGGGACCCACCCCAGGGACATTCAGGTAAGTTCAGGTAAGTTTTTTTTTTTTTTTTTTTTATAATATTTTGTGGCATAGGGGGGCCTTATTTGTGCCCCCCTACATGCCACTATGCCCAATGACCATGCCCAGGGGACAGAAGTCCCCTGGGCATGGCCATTGGGCAAGGGGGCATGACTCCTATCTTTACAATGATAGGAGTCATGTTGATGGGGGATGGGCGTCGTTAAAAAATGGCGCAAGTCGGGTTAAGACGATTTTTTCGACGTAACCTGACTTGCCCCATTTTAAGACGCCCATGCGCCATTTTCCCCCTACGCCGGCGCTGTCTGGTCTACGTGGTTTTTTCCCACGCAAACCAGGCAGCGCCGGTCTGATTGCGCCGTCTAACGCCATTCCATAAATACGGCGCCCGCATGGCGCTTCAGAATGGCGTTAGACGGCGCAAAACTTTTTGACGCTAAACTGCGTTAGCGCAGTTTAGCGTCAAAAAGTATAAATATGGGCCATGTGTAGCTCTTTAATTCGATACTTTTGATCTGTTTGACCTAAAAACATTTTTTTCTTGAAATCTGAAAATTATTCGGCAGGTGGCAAGGGGAAAACCTGGTAGTATTCATTGGTTGCTACATTTTGAAAGGTGGCTATGAAAATGGAATACAACTTATCAAAAGAGCTAGTGTGAGGGAGGGAAGTATTCTATTGCACTGGAAAACTAAAATACTTTGTAAAGGTGGACCAAAAACATATCAAATTTGGCACTGTTGGCAAGCATAATAGCTAATGGAAGAAATTCGAAATTCGACTTTGTAAAGACAATTGGGTAGACTAGTTACCATTATATGCACAAACTGTAAATGAGGGCGTCATTTAGGGACCGGTAAGCATCCTGTCGGCCTTCTGAGTCAAAGGAGGATCCCACCTTCAAGTTACCTCCAGTGGAGGACTGCCCACCCTATCAGGAGATCCCTGCCAGCCAGGTGGCAGACTCTGTGGTGGAACATGCGCGTTTGTCACAGCTGAATACCAAGTGCACCGCTGTGGTGCTGTGTTATCTTCAAAATTATTTTCTGCTTTTCAGGAACAAAACCCAAAAGCAAGATTTTGTTTCTGAAACCCCAAATAATCAGATGTGCCATTCGTGTGCAAGAAAAATCAGTGCTGCATTCTTAATAACCCCCTGCTTTCTATGGCAGACAGGCTGCCAGTTCCAGACTGGCAGCAGAGACCACTGAGATCATGGGTGGGGGGACTGCGGGCTTGGCAGCGTGGCAGCTCAACATATTTAGGGCACAGCTCCCGCACCACCAACCTTAAACGGTCAGTTAAGACTATAGCATGACCATATCTACTGTTATCCACGGCAATACATTGCCATTAGGATACTATTTTCCGCTGAAAAGTTTCCTTATTTAAAGTATTATATAATTGTATTTATATCCATGCATAGTAGCGGGTTCAGCGTGGCTAATTAGGTACCGTGAAGATGAATGCCTTATGTGTAAGGATATAACAGAAGGGTTATGAAATTTGTACAAATAACTCTATTCATCCTTGGTAAAAAACTACCCAAACACTGATGACAAAATGTGGAGCTGCCAAAATTGCACAACAATGCCCCAATGGGCACATAATTTGTTGAAAGCAATATTTTACCAATCAGAATTATAAGCATCATACAGTATATGCCAGTATGAAAAGTCTCACAGCCTTGTTTTACAAAACAGGGGATGAATTGGTCAAGAATTTCCATTATTTAACATTTATGTAAACCTGCAGATCAAGAACAATTTCTTCATGGGGAATACTATTAAAACAGACCCCCTACTTGACACCAACAACTGTTTTTCTTTACAGTGACACCTCGGTATTTTGTTATTCCAAGCTTGTTTGAATCTCGTTTTTGGCTGAGATATCTGATTAAACCTACATGTTCTGAGTCTAAGGTATTTTTGGCATTATACATTACTTTATGAACTTACATATGCCTGTTAGTAATTAACAATAAAATTACTAGCAGGCCTAAAGGGATTTAATACTGCAAATGTCAGGAAGTGGGGAGTTGGTGTTAGAAGGAGTTTTTTGCCTTGTAAGTTCGTGAATGCCCACAACATGTACATCCGTGGGCATTTCCAAACCCTAGTCTGACCCCTTCTTACACTGAAAATGTTCAGAAATGTATTCCAGGGCTTCGATCACTCCCACATTGTATGGGCTTTCTCCACAGAGAAAAAAGCTTAAATCTTTGCTATGCTATGTAGACTTTCAATGACTGGGGATAGGAGATCACAGGAGATCTCACAAGGTACTCCGTTTATACGGCTTGCACAACATTCCAGGCATACTACTCTGGGTATTTGTGAATTGAAAAAAATGTAAAAATATGCTCAGGATGCCATATAAACCTGCCACTGGTGCATGAGTTGCTATCAAAATTCTCAATTATTTCATTTGTAGATTCAACAACAGTAAAAGCCGACTTGTGATACTGCAATGGTTAGCATTGCAAGATTGATTAAGGAACACATTCTCTTTGATGACGTAAATCTTTTCTGAAAGAGGGTGGCATGAAAAGTTGCTTAAGGGAGTTGATGGTTTTGAGTGCATATTGTGCCACCCACAGAAGCAGCCTTTCAGATTTGTCTCGGGCCTCCTGCCACTGCAGTTCCTGCATATGCAGTTTCCTGGCTCATTGACTTGGCCAAACTATTTGCCAAGGCATAAACTCCCATTTTACTACACCTACATCACCCCCAAGGTGGGCTCTAGACAACCTTATTGGCAGGGTGCTGTGTATGTAATAGGTAGGACATATATTTGTATGTGCTACATGTCCTAGTAGTGACAAACAGCCTATTTTGTTTTCACTATTGTGAGTGCTGCTCCCCTCATAAGTTTGCTTCAGGGATTCCCTTATATTTGCTAAGTGGCAATTTCTGATCTGTGAGGAGTAGCCTGGGCATGTTTTGTATGTTTGGAATGGTAGTGAGAAGTCCTCCTCACTGGTGTAGTTGGACTTTACATTACTATTTTAGAAATGCCTCTTTTAGAAAGTGGGCATTTCTCTGTGCTTATAACTATAATGCTTTGTGGCCTGACTCCAATCCATGTTTGGGGCAGGTTTGACAGCTCCACTTGCTGCATACTTTCCAGACAGCCATCTCACAGGAAGGGCTGGCTGTGACAGAAGAGCCAACTGCATACTGATAGTCATCCTGGACCTGGGAGATGGAGGATCATTCATACCGTACATGTGAATAGTGTGTGTCCTGCCCTCACATAATGGGCTGATTACCCCCTACCGATATCTGGAGACAGAGCTAGGTTGAAAAGGTGTTTATCTTCACTTGAAAAGGTTCCTCTGAAGTTACCCACTGAACAAAGGCATTTTTGAGAATAAGTACAGGGGCTCTGACCCCATGATTTTAGAGCACTTTTGGAACTGGGACTGAACCTCTGTCAGAAGGACTGCTGGATTGCACAAAGGACTTAAATGGACTGCTCTTCTGTTGTTGCCCTGCTACCTACTACTTGCTGGGTAGCCTAAGGACTCACTGGATTGCTTTTCTGTTTGTTGCCCTGCTGCCAGCTGCTCCCTGACTTTGTTCTGCCACAAGGCCCAGTGGTGCTGCCAGGAGGAACCACCACTTGAACCCTGGGGTTTGTTGTGTGTGCTGGCCTGCCTGGTTGCAGCACCCTGGCTTTGCCTAGTGTTTGCTCACAGGGTATGATGAGTTGCCCCACCTGACCCTTGTGGAACCTCAGGGCTGTAAAAGATTCCCTCATCTCCCCCTTCATGGGACCCTGCAGTTGATGAGTCTGGCCACGGGGCACT
Organism: Pleurodeles waltl; assembly: GCF_031143425.1. Lineage (NCBI taxonomy): Eukaryota > Metazoa > Chordata > Amphibia > Caudata > Salamandridae > Pleurodeles > Pleurodeles waltl. Next base: position 392,305,290 of record NC_090442.1, on the reverse strand, counting down.
TCCAGAGGCCAGCGCATGGCTGGCCTACCAGTCCCCTCAGGGCTTCTAAATTGCTGGTGCTTTCTTACAGATTGGGCACCTGGAGAGTTACCACTAGCACCATAGGGGTGATGATTAACTCTGCCAGGATCCCCCTTGGGAGCACAAGAGGATCACTGTAAGCTTGTATGGTTGCTGGGGGCTGGCAGGTTCTTCCTGTGACTCGCGCTGCAATATGGAAGCACGGATCAGTTGAGAGCTCCATGCCTTCCTCCCTCCTTGAGGCAGTGTGACACCGAGGTCCAAGTTCAAACCCTGCCTCGGGGGATCCAGTGTCTGGGTGGTGCCACAGGCAGAAGGGAAGCCCTCTCAATGTCGACCCCCGCCCAGTGCTGCTGAGTACCAGGATCATCTTCCATGGTGGGGCGCCCACTGAGCCAACACCGATGGTGGGGTGGCACATACTGATGAGGGGTTTGTGGAATCTCTGGTCTCGCATTGCCATCTTGTGCCCCCCCCCCCCCTCGTCTACAGGGGTTTGTCAATTCTCGCCCCTCGGAGAACGAGATTGGGTTACCTTACCTGCCATAAAAGGATTGACTGCAAACAGCGTTCCAGGTATCCATGAAGCATTTAAGAGATGCTAAGGCATTTTTTATGTGCTTTATAGGCATTTATGGTGGTATCAGAGAAAGTACCTAGCCAAGCGATATTATTTTATCTGTGTTGTGCCTAGGATAACAAGAGTTATCTTTACATACCAGACCATGGTGTCTCACTTAGTAAGCATGAGGGTGTTCCCACGCCATATAATTTTCATTTAGCATACAAACAATTGTTTTCAGTGTGCACTACCCATTACTGTATATAACCTAGTAGGACCACATGTGCTCCTGGGCCCTTTGTCACTGCTGCATACCATAGTATAGTAGTTGTCTGCACCCCATATGATTACTTCAGTATTTGAAACCTTCCCTTCCAAAAGAATACATGGGGTTCCCATTGCTATAAATGCTACAACCCACACTATGGGGGTCATTCTAACCCTGGCGGTAAAAACCGCCAGGGCGAATGACCGCCGTAGCACCGCCAACAGGCTGGCGGTGCACCGCTGGGCATTCTGACCGCGGCGGTTCAGCCGCGGCCAGAAACGGAAAGTCGGCGGTGTACCGCCGACTTTCCGCTGCCCTGCAGAATCTCATGGGGATTCTGACACCCCCTACCGCCATCCTGTTCCTGGCGGGTCTCCCGCCAGGAACAGGATGGCGGTAGGGGGTGCCGCGGGGCCCCCGTAAGAGGGCCCCAAAAAGAATTTCAGTGTCTGCCTAGCAGACACTGAAATTCGCGACGGGTGCTACTGCACCCGTCGCACTCCAGCAACTCCGCCGGCTCCATTCGGAGCCGGCTTCATCGTTGCTGGGTCTTTCCCGCTGTGCTGGCGGGCGGCCTTTTGGCGGTCGCCCGCCAGCACAGCGGGAAAGCCAGAATGGCCGCCGCGGTCTTGGGACCGCGGTGCGGTCATTTGGCGGTAACCGCATGGCGGGCGGCGACCGCCGCCCGCCGCGGTTAGAATCACCGCCTATGTGTACAAGTGTTTCCTAGCAACATAGCTTGTGGAGTATATGTCTGGTGATGTATTTCTCGTGACATATTGGGATTCGTGTGTTTTATGGTGACATCTAGTAATCTATGGGTTGTACCCTAAGATGATGCATGTGCACTCTACTACATAGTCTGATGTTATGATGTATGTAATTTTAGGATTACGAGTACCCTACCAGTTATTGCACCGTATGCCCAATGTTTTTGTTCTATGACACTTTTGGCCTTGAGTTATACATATGCAATACCAATATATATTTTATACATCTTAGTGTGCAGTCTCTTTTGTGGTGTATTTATTATGTCACTGGTGTTAGTGTGTTGAGCAAATACTTTACACATGTCCTCTGTGGATAAGCCTGACTGCTCTGTGCCAAGCTACCAGGGGGTAGGCACAGGTTATCTTTGATGTGTTACTTACTTGCTCAGACTGGAGTGTTGGGTTTATCATATTACAGTAACACACAATTGGTAAATAAACAAAATATGGATGCCTAAGTGAAACATATAGAAGACAATATAGCACTCTAATATGTCTAGTGGCCATTATCTCATTGGCTGCACACTAATCAACACATAGTTTGTCCATCTAATAGTTCATCGACCCCCCTCCAACCACCACTTCTTTGCTGGGATAGTGGAAACGCAACAGAACATAGAACATAATTCAAAAATTCGAACACAGTCCTAACGAAATGGGGATATCATAAACATCCAGAGGAGGGTCAAAACCTATATGTTGAAGAAGGCTATACAAATAGCAAGGTACAGTGTAACCGGGTAGGTACGGAGGGATCACTCAGAACTCGCTTGTCCTATTTACAAGAGTTTTATTGATTCAATGTGGCAATTGGTGAGTTAAAGTACAGGTATGTTTTTTATCTTGTCTTCGGGTACGGTGGGCGGGATGGCTGTTTCTCTCGTGATTCGTTCTTCTCTCTTTTCTCCCTCTGTCTCCTTGTCTCACAGGTTTCCCCGGGAAGCACATGTGGAGAGAACAAAATAAATATGGTAAGTGGTCAGGGTCTCCTTTGTTTTAGTCTTACTTTGTCTCTCTTCCTGTCTTTTCTCCTTTCTTCTCTCTCAGAGTTTCATTATCTGTCCCTTCTCTGTTTTTATTTATGTCTAGGCGCTGTCCTCTTGTACTCCGTTTTGCCTTGTTCTATTGCTTCATGCCTCTTTTCTTTATTTTTCCCGTATCAATCTTGTGCGCAGTGCCTTTGGTGTGAAATACGCTAAATACTGTGCTTTATTGTGATTGATGGTGTTTTTCTTTCCCCCCTCTCGGTGCTTGTGCCTTTCTTTCAACCCCCTCCCTCCCCTTCTCTCTTCCCGTTCTCTCTCACTCTCTCACTCGTTCTTCACAGGGACGTGGTCCCACGCACCTGGAACAGCCACGCTTCTCCAGAAGCGTGACGGGCTGGAACGTTACGTCCTCCCGGTTGCCTGTCTTCGCTGTTCTTGTCCGGCGCCTTCGGATGTCTTCTCGCGTGGAAGACTGGATTTGCTGTCTCCGTTTCCTGGGCTGACACCGCTCTCCTTCTCCCTCGTCTGGTCTGGTTTTCACCGTCTCCCTCCTCCTGTGGCCGTTCGTCTTCCTCCTCCTGTGTTCGTTCGTCTTCCTCCTCCTGTGTTCGTTCGTCTTCCTCCTCCTGTGGTCTTTCGTCTTCCTCTTCCAAACCTCCGACAACTGCATGTTCTGCTAGTGGCAGTTTTGACCTCCCGGCGGCCCGCCACCATTGATCGTCCCACCAATCACAGGACGAGAGGTTTGCAAGGTCGAGGGCACCAGAGGCAGAGTCAGCACAAGACAGGATGCCAGAGGCAGAGTCAGCACAAGACAGGGCCATGTACGGGCGATCAGGATGCAGCCCGTCACATACACTCCCCCTAGAAAGCGGCCGGTCGGGACTCTCAGATGCCGGATACTGGGAGAGAAAATCCGCAGTCACCATTTGTTCACCCGGGAGATGTTGAATCTGAAACTAAAAAGACTGTAAGGAAAGGAACCAGCGGAGAACCCGGGAATTAGTGTCCTTATTGCGGGCGAGGCAGGTGAAAGGAGCGTGATCAATAACCAGGGTAAAGGTCCTGCCAGACAGATAGTACCTGAGTGATTTGATAGGCCATTTAATTGCCAAACATTCCTTCTCTATAGCCGGATAATGCTTTTCCCGTGGTAGAAGTTTCCGGCTGATGTACAATAGGGGGTGTAAGGTTCCATCCTCCTGCGGTTGGGACAGTACAGCCCCAAGTCCCACCTCAGAGGCGTCAGTCAATAACACAAAGGGTTTATGGAAATCAGGGCAACATAGCACTGGTGCAGAAGTGAGAGCGGTCTTTAGACTGTCAAAACTACGTAACTCTGATACTGAAGGGGACCAAGGGTATTGGGACACGCCTTTTGTAGCAAGTTAGTAAGGGGTTCTGCCATTGTGGAAAAATGGGGAATAAAGTGTCTATAATAGACAACTAAACCCAAGAAAGCCCTGATATCTTTTTTCTTCTTTGGGAATGTCATTTGGGAAATGGCTTCTAGCTTTTCTACTTGGGGACTAATCTTACCACCCCCTACAATGTATCCTAGGTATTTAATACTACATTGCCCCAGTCGACATTTCTCTGGATTGGCGGTTAACTGGGCTTTCCTCAGGGCACGTAAAATATCATCTAGGTGCGCCATATGTTCTGCCCATGTTTTGCTATATATAACGATGTCATCAAGATAGGCTGCAGCATACTTCCTGTATGGTCGTAAGATCTCATCCATGAGTCTTTGGAAGGTGGCAGGGGCCCCGTGGAGCCCAAAAGGAAGGACGGTGAAGTGGTACAATCCCGAAGGGGTGGCAAAGGCTGTTTTTTCTTTATCCTCCCCTCTCAAGGGTATTTGCCAATAACCCTTCGTGAGATCCAGCGTGGATAAGTATCTGGCTTGGCCTAATCTCTCAACCAGCTCGTCAATTCTAGGCATGGGATAGGCATCAAAGTAGTTTAGGTTATTGACCCCCCTATAGTCTACACAAAACCTGGTACTGCCGTCTGGCTTGGGAACCAATACAACTGGCGAGCACCATGGACTGGCCGAGGGTTCTATGATACCGGCCTCTAACATGGCCTGGACTTCTTTCTCTATAATCTTCTGTTTGGCTTCTGGGATGCGGTATGGCCTCTGTCGGGAAACTGTGTTCACTTTGAGTCGAATGGGATGCTGGACTAATGTGGTTCTTCCCGGGTATTTAGAAAATACGTCTTGGTTCATGTTTACCAAGTGGGTTAACTGGCTAAGATGCGACCCGTTAAGAGCGGGGTTAATCCATGGTTTTGCCGGGGTGGACAACTATTGGTTTGGAAGGAAGGGATAAGGGATGTCTTCATTAACATCGGAGTTAATGTAATTGATGGATTGCCCGCCGGTGGGAGCTAACCATTTTTTAAGAAGGTTGATATGGTATATCTGCTCCCTTCCGCCGATTTGGGGTATGGACAGTTTATAAGTGGTGGGGTTAATCTGGGCCATCACATCAAATGGACCCTGCCATCGAGCCAATAATTTGTTCTCAGTGCTAAGGAGTAAGACCAGTGCTTTATCCCCTACAGCTAACGTCCGAACAGCGCTTCTGGTGTCATATATTTGCTTCTGCTTGTTCTGTGCTTCACGTAAAGCAGTGTGGGCTTCCTCCCATACCGTATGAAGATTCTCTCTTAAATCTCGGGTATATGTTAACAAATCTTTAATCTCTTTTTCAGTGTCCTCCCACTGTTCTGCTAACATGTCCAGCAATGTACGAGGTTGTCAGACAAACAACATCTCAAAGGGGCTATGACCTAAAGAGGCCTGTACGTGAGTACGGATAGCGTATAGAACCAAAGGAAGTTTCTTTTCCCAATCCTTACCCGCCTCAGGTATGCTTTTTCTTAGAAGAGATTTAATGGTCTTATTGTATCTTTCCACTAGCCCATGTGTTTGGGGGTGATATACTGAGGTACGGATTTGTTTTACACCTAGCAATCAACACACTTCAGTCATCAGTCTGGACATGAAAGGAGTCCCTTGGTCAGTCAATATTTCTTTCGGGAAGCCCACCCTTGAAAAAAACTCTATCATTGCCTGGGAAATGGCTTTAGTATGCATTCTAGGGAGGGCAATGGCTTCCGGATATCGTGTGGCATAATCCACCAATACTAAGACATATTGTCTACCCCGAGTGGAAGGGGTGAGAGGACCAATGATATCCATCCCAACTCTGATAAAGGGAATATCGATAACCGGAAGAGGTTGGAGGGGAACAGGTCTTTGTGGGGAGGGGTTGTATAGTTGGCATTTGGGACACTCTGAACAATGTTTGCGAATCTCTCCATAAACCCCAGGCCAGTAGAACCGTCTAAGCACTGCTTCCTCGGTTTTCTCCCTCCCCAAGTGTCCTTCCCCGTTATCCCCATGTGCTAACTGTAACACGTGTTGGCGGTGACTTCTAGGCACAACTAATTGTAGTTAATTTCCCCTTGTGGTGGTGGGTTTCCGGTACAATAGATTATTACGTATCAGGAATCTGGGACCTACCCCTTGTCCTGCCCTGGATACTACCTGTTGCCATGCGTGTTTCAGTGAGGGGTCCTCATTCTGACTCCGCCGGAAATCACCTGTGACCGTGCAAACCTTCCTGGTGACTATAGGTTCATCTTGGGGGGGGGGGGTTATTCAGAGCATAAGAACGCCGTTGCTCCCTTTTTTGTCTCCCACTGAGGGTATTCTGTACAGGTTTGTGCTCCTCCAGAACCACCCCACTTGGTGCCTCCTTGCACCAGTCCCTCAGAAGGTGCTCTTGCCCGGCTTTCTCTAATAAAGAGGAAAAACCCTCATAATCCGTCCCTAGTATAATGTCCTCATCTAATTTGGAGAGTAACCCGACCTGTAGGCTCTTGGTTCGGTCTCTCCACTTCAACCTTATAGTGGCAAGGGGGTAATATAGTTGATCGCCATGTACACAGGCGATGAGGACTTGGGTTTCTGTATCATTCTGGCCTGGCAGTACTAGATCCCCCCTGATCTGGCTACAACCTGAGTCAATTAGAGCTATTCTTTCTACGTCATTGATGATGATAGGAAGGGTATATTTTGGGTTTTTTCCTCTGGTCCAGAACACTCTCCCTCTTGTCAGACCTATCTCCATGGGTTCTTCTGCGTCTTTCTTTTGCGGGCAGTACCTGGCTATATGTCCCCATTCTGAGCAATTATAGCACTGTGGTCCAGTGCCTGGGTGCCCGGACGCCACCGGGCCGGTGGGTTGGGTACGGTCAGGGTCATGGATCCCTACTGGCCGATGGGTCATATTCCGAGTTATGACCGGTCGGACAGGAGGTGGAGGGGCTTGCCTTACGGTAGCACTGAAGTCCGGACCTCTATGATAAGCGCAGGCTGGATCCACAGCTGTTTCATTAGTAAGACCGGGATGTTGCCGTACCCTGTTGCGGGTGGTAGATGGTAAGGCATCCAGGTATTGCTCTAAGACTATGACGTCAAACATTTCTTCCCTGGACTTTTCCGAGGAACGTAACCATCTTCCAGCAGCGTGTTGGACTCTGTAGTATAAGGTGCGGGGGTTCTCCTGGTGTTGCATTTCATTTGTCGGAATCTGGAGCGATAGCTTTCGCTATCTAAACCCACTCGTTCTAAAATGTTTTTCTTGATTTCTCTGTAAGGAAGGGTTCCACTTGGATTGATGGCTTGGTAAGTAGACTGCAGGTGACCAGTGAGAAGAGGGGCGATATACTGGCCCCATTTTTCCTCAGGCCAATTATCTGTACTTGCTACCCTCTCAAAGTTTGTGAAGAAAGAGTCAGGATCTTCCTGCTCCTGATAACGTTGCAACACACTACTCGGTACATTGGGGTGTACTTTGGTATGAGCGATGGTGTCGGTTAGTTTTTCCAATGCTGTTTCATGCACCAACTGGTTGTTGCCCATAATTGTTGCTTGGCTCTTAAGAGCAGTTTGCAACGCCTCAAGTTCCTCTTTCGCTTCTTTCATTTGTTGCTCCCATATCAACTGGAGATGCCGTTGCCCTTCAGCCAATTCGGCTATTACGTTGGCCATGGCTGCCTTCTCCTCCATGGTGGCGGATGTCCCCTCGATCCCCTTTCTGACACCACTTGTAACCGGGTAGGCACGGAGGAATCACTCAGAACTCGCTTGTCCTATATACAAGAGTTTTATTGATTCAATGTGGCAATTGATGAGATAAAGTACAGGTAAGTTTTTAATCTTGTCTTCGGGTACGGTGGGCGGGATGGCTGTTTCTCTCGTGATTCGTTCTTCTCTCTTTTCTCCCTCTGTCTCCTTGTCTCACAGGTTTCCCCGGGAAGCACATGTGGAGAGAAAAAAATAAATACGGTAAGTGGTCAGGGTCTCCTTTGTTTTAGTCTTACTTTGTCTCTCTTCCTGTCTTTTCTCCTTTCCTCTCTCTCAGAGTTTCCTTATCTGTCCCTTCTCTGTTTTTATTTATGTCTAGGCGCTGTCCTCTTGTACTCCGTTTTGCCTTGTTCTATTGCTTTGTGCCTCTTTTCTTTATTTTGCCCGTATTGATCTTGTGCGCGGTGCCTTTGGTGTGAAATACACTAAATACTGTGCTTTATTGTGATTGATGGTGTTTTTCTTTCCCCCCCTCTCGGTGCTCGTGCCCTTCTTTCAACCCCCTCCCTCCCCCTCTCTCTTCCCGTTCTCTCTCACTCTCTCTCACTCGTTCTTCACAGGGACTTGGTCCCACGCACCTGGAACAGCCACGCTTCTCCACGCTTCTCCTTCTCCCTCGTCCGGTCTGGTTTTCACTGTCTCCCTCCTCCTGTGGCCGTTCGTCTTCCTCCTCCTGTGTTCGTTCGTATTCCTCCTCCTGTGTTCGTTCGTCTTCCTCCTCCTGTGGTCGTTCGTCTTCCTCTTCCAAACCTCTGACAACTGCATGTTCTGCTAGTGGCAGTTTTGACCTCCCACCACCATCGATCGTCCCACCAATCACGGGACGAGAGGTTTGCAAGGTCGAGGGCGCCAGAGGCAGAGTCAGCACAAGACAGGGCGCCAGAGGCAGAGTCAGCACAAGACAGGGCCATGTGCGGGCGATCAGGATCCAGCCCGTCACAAACAGTTAATCAAGAATGAGACTAAAATAGAAAACAAAAATAAAGACAGAGGTCCTGCGAGATAATCTTGGTATCTTTGTCTTCAATGAAATCTAAACCAGCTAATGTTAGTGTGGGAGATTCCCTTTTTATAATCCTAGGCTTAGGGCCTGATTTAAACTGTGGGAGGAAGGATATTCCGTTGCAACGGCAATGGAGTACCCTCCGTGCCAAAGTGAAGTTGTCACTAACTTCTCATAGACTTGGCTGAAACTCGAGTTGTAGACGGTGGACTATTCTCCGTCTCTGGCGCCTAGGTACATGTACAAACAACCTAACAAGGGGATCATTTTTTATTTTCAAAAATCCCATTGTGGGATTTTCTTTTTGAAAATAAAAAAAACTTGAACATTTTTATGCATGGCTCCATCATGGTGATGGAGCTATCTGCCAAACCTTTAAAGCATTTACAGGAACTGCTGTGATAGCAGTTCATGTAAACGCAAGAGATGTCTCATGGCCCAGCGGACATCTTAAAATTTGAAAGGTGGGTACTCCCTCAGGGTGATGAAGGACTTTACTCTGATGCTCTGATGGAGCAAACTCCCAACCCTTAAGGTGTAAATCAGGCCCTTAGATATTGCAGTTTAAAGGCTGATAATCAGAACCTGAGAAACGAGTCATCAGCCTACAGTTGAATCTTCTAAAGAATCTATCATAACATCATTCTATCACTTTCATAAAATCCTCCAGATTTTCATAGATAAAACACACCTTGGAAGCCATTGCCCCTCTTGTTGAATGTGCCCCAGACACAGAACATAATTTTCTGCTCCAGCCATCAAATCTCTCACCAACTTGACAGGAGTAGGAGAAGACGCATAGAAAAAAAATGTTTTTCTGAAAGAAATCAAAAGCTATGTGTAACAAGGTGGCAGTATTACATGGTATGACTGGGGTGTCTTTCCATATAATACTGGCAAGTTACCCAGAAGTGGACCTCCGGTTCACAGTAGTAAATCTTAGCTCAGTCCTAGTAGAGTGGCAAAGAGCAGTCCTGCTACTTACAGGAACATGTGTAAAGTATTTCACAACACCCACATGGACGTTAAGTAAATGACATGACTCAAAAGAAATCCAACACCAATTTAGAAAAATAAAGATTTTTGTTTTAATTTAGACACCAAAATTAACTTTTTATCTCACAAACAACCGGAGTTGTGAATTTTTAAAGTGTTGAAAAATAGAGCACTTTTAATGGTCAAATGACTCCCATTGAAGTCAATGGTGAAAATCAAAGTGTGCAATCGGTCACTTGTAGGATGAGATGTGGGGAACCCACTAGCAGTTAAGGTCTTGCGGGTCCCTAGACCAAGCCTCAACAGTCAGTGTTTAGTTACTTTGCCCAGGGAGTGCAGGTGCAAAGGTCCTCTGGCTGTCCTTGGTGCTGACGGGAACCGTGGGCGCTGTCAAAATTGCAGCACTTGACAAAAGCAAACATTGGGGTGGACTCACACTCTTCCCTTGGAAAGTAGAGGCTTTTGGGGTCTCAGGACCTTGTTGCACAGCTGGAACTTCACCACCATGTCCATTGGCTCCGGGTGCAGAGGTGGCCTTGCAGCTGTCAATAACTGGGACTGGTCGTGCCAAAGATGCTTTGCTGCTCCTCTGGAAGTCGCCTCATTCAGGGTGCAGATTCTAAGGAGTGAGGTGTTTGCTGATGTCGGTCACTATGCTGCAGAACTGCTCTGGAGTTGGTGATGTCTGAGAAGTCATTGGTTACTGGGCTGATGACAGACATGCCTTAGCAGTGGCAAAAGTAGCCCACGGTTACTTTGTCGGCTTGAGGTCATCCAGAAGGTGGTAACAGCTCAAAACAGCTCCTAGCCCACTCTTAAGGTGTTGCTGGTCTTTGGGTGGGGGGGTGTACGCCTCCTGAATGGCTAATTGTGCGGCCTGCCAGCTTGGTCAGGGTGGGAAGGGCTTTGTCCTTGAGTGGGGGACAAGAGATTACACATCAAAGGGGATGAAGCCTTTGAGAGTCACCACCTTGATTACTGTAAACACTAGCCTGCCTGGAAGGGAGGAGATGTGACCTCCTTCCTGCCCAGGTCCTTTGTCTCTGTCCTGGAGGAAGTGTTAGCACAACCAGAAGGAGGACAGACTCTTGTCTTGGCAGCAAATGGCTCAGGAGAGCCCGCTGAGGCAGGGGAAAGCTGGTATCTTGGTGGGCATCCTCTAAGGATGCCACCAGGGTACATGCTAGCTAATCCTGGGTACAAGAATCGTTCTCATGGTTAAAAAGCACAGTGTTTGATACCAAACACGGGGGGAGTCGGCTGGGTCATCATAGAGCTGGACATCTGGGGACTGCCTGGATGCCAGCCCATGTTATCCTATGGGCCGCCGGTCACTTGCAGTAGCATTAAGTTGTAAATGCTGCCACACGGCCATATACACTCATACATTAATGTCCACACTCATAACATAGTGCACCCTGCCTCCTGGCCTATAGTAGGCCTGCCCGAGGGGTGACTGACCTGTGCTATGGCAGTGAGTGGACTCTGCCTGCACTTGGTGTGGGCAGAGTAGAACTAAAGCAGGGAAGTTGCTCGTGTAGGCTGACATAGCAGCTCTGCAGGTTTACTTTTACTCGGGTCAAGCAGGGTGGCACAATCAGTGCTGCAACCCTGGTGACCCCTTTACCATTCCTGCCCTGCGTACCACTGGTATCATTTAATAGGGCTTTACAGGGGTGGTAAAGTTCTTGCCAATTGGGTTCGCAAATGTCTTAGTACAACTTAAGGGAAAGAGCACTGGTAGTGAGGTCTGGTTAGCAGGCCTCAGTACACTTTCAGTCTAAAGCAACAGCAGTGAGCAGAAAAAAGTGGGGGAGTGACCATCCAAAAAGAGGACTTTACAACACTATGACAAAGTAGGAGGGCTAAAAAGCGGCAGTCTGAGCTTCGGAACAACAGAGACCATTGCTCCACAAATAATTTAACTTAGTATGTATGGTGATATAAACAAGGTACAAAATTGACCACAAGACCCAGGACCTGGCTCCAAGGTCAAGAGAGGCACCAAAAGAGTACTCTCTACTGGACACAATGCCAAATATGTCATCTGGCACATGCACTGTGAACAGTGGTGGCAGCATACCACTTTTGAATGTATAGTATTATACCATTTTATTTGATCCAAAGTGAGCACATAACATTCCAGTCTCGCTCATATAAAGTTCCACTGACATGTCATGCCTGGACCCTGCGTTCATATTCCTTTTTGCATGTACCTATGGATGGTAAATGGTAGCAGGCCTCAATGTTGTTTGCGAGTGTGTGCATGCTAAAATAAGTGGGATCTATTTAGGTTTGCCCCTGGTTTCTCATGAGAAGCTAAACATTGTTATGCAATCTCCCAAGACAGTGGAAGTGTATTGCCTTCATGTCTGAGCTAGAGGGTGTAGCCCTATCACTGAAATGTGAAGAAATGGATCTGGGCTGTCGTTAGAAATTCTGTGGTAACCTTTTTAGCAGCAACGGCTGATTAGTCATTTCTAGGCCTTGCCATTTGGTTGATTGTAGGGGAATGGGAATGAGTCAGCAGAATCAGTTGTAAAGGCGAAAGCACTTTCTCAACAGAATCTAGTATTTTTATCTTATCCTGGATTGGCCCATCACAAAGGCTGATGACAGCCATATGCACAGCTTCACTCTTGGTGAGTTCATGTCATGTTATGGGTTCTCCAACTTGGAGCTAGCCTCACCTATATCTGTGGGAAAGATAACATTTTACACAAATACTGTGTAGACGCTACAGCCAGCAAATTAAATGTGTACAAGAACCACTTTAAACTGGTCCCTGGACTTTATACAGCAGATGGACATTCCTGTCTGGAATTTGTGTAGAACAATGGGATCCAAACTTTCTGGCTTCATTTCAGTTCCACGCTTGTTCACTGACCAAGGATTGGGGTGCTACCTAGAGTACTCAGACTGCTGCTGTAATCCAGAGCTGGTATTGCTGATAGCAAGTCTCCTGAAGGAAAGGGTACATCATCTCAGGTCTGCCCATTGTACTGGAGATCTGTGGGTCTGCCTGAAATGTAGGAGCTTACCTACCTTCTTAGAGGAGAGAAGAGGAAACTTGTTCCTTTGGAGCTGGAGGAGGTGACAGCCAGCTGCCTTGTGGAGAGAAGGAGGTTGGGCTGCCTGATCTCACCCCTGCAACCACAAGCTTGATTGCTAGCATTTTACATTGAAAACTGCACACCAAAGTTTGGAGAAATCAAGTCCTGAGTATTCCTTATGTGCAATAGTGTGTTGTGGTGTGATTAAAGTACTTCAAATTTTCTTTAAAGAAAAACACTGGTCTGAACATGCATTTACTGCATTTATTAATTTCATGACATCTCAATCTGTACCCCACACTACTTCCCTTCAATGCTTCATAATGCTCGTTCTTGCTACTCTCAGCTTCAAGTGGAAGGAGTGTACTTGGCCCACTTTGCAGCCCCAAAGTAGGATAGACCTCAGGACACCAGAAGCAAAAACCCTAACTCCCTTCATTATGGCCCACTAGCCGCTGCCTGCCCTGTGGCCTCATGAACTGGTAGTGACACCGTTCTAAAAGAAATCAAACATAAAACCATCAGCAACTTTGCAGACAACTATTTCAAGGGTAAACCTTCATTGTTAAGCCAATGCATTATGAAAATGAGACCCACTCTAACATTATAGAGTGTAAGTCTGGGGCAGTGATGTTTAACCTTTTGACTTCTGTGAACCTTTAGCTAATCTTTACTAGGATCCAGAGACCCCCACTGAATTTGTATTGGAATCCAGGGCCTTCACTGTTCATTACTAGAAGCTTGGGAACCCGACCTGAGCAATATTGATGATATGAACCACAGAACAATACACAAAAATCCTATTTCTATTTTCTATTTTCCAGTTTTTGTGTAGCGCATGACTACCGAACAGGCATCCCAGCGCTGGTAAGACACCAACTATGTGTCCTTGTTATTGCACTAAAAAAGGTATGTTTTCAATTATTTCCTAAAGGACATCTCCAATTGCTCTTGCCTAATATGTAAGGGAAGCTGATTCCATAGTTTTGGAGCTAAGTAAGCGAATGAGCTAACTCCTCTTCTCATTTTCCTCAAACTAGGGACTATAAGGACCGGATTACTATTGAGATCATCTCCACCCCAGACTGGACCGACCGCCACTGGCTACGCTTCACCGCACCCAGTAGTCCCATCCGCGTCCCCAGGACACCCCACAGGAAATGGAATGAAATAACTAATGAGCAACTCACCACAACTCTCGCCAAATCCCTCCCGCCTCTCTCCGATGACACCAACACCGCAGCACGCAATGTCAACGCATGGATCACCAAATGCGCCGACACACTAGCTCCCCTCCTTCTGACATCGGCCAAGCGCATATCCAAGAAAGCCAGCTGGTTCACCACCGAACCCCAAGAATCCAAATGCACCTGCAGGCGCCTAGAGAAAAAAGGGAGGAGTATTCAAACCAGCGAAGATCTTGCATCCTTCAGAGCCGCAACCACCATCCACCGCCGACACATCAAGAACTCAAGAAAGAACGCTATCCAGGAATGCTTCAACTCCTCCACACACAACACACAGGAACTTTTCTCAGTCATCAACGAGTTCTCAAATCCCCCCTCCGAAGCCATAGCATCCCACCATCGCAAGAACTCTGTGACAAACTTGCCCCATTTTTCCACCGCAAGATCCAAGCATCATGAAAGCACCCACTCCGGAGCCCCCATGGACCCTTTCCCGCACCACATCTACGTCAGAGCCAGCACATCCATCGAGCTCCAGAACACGATAAACCGCTCCATCAACATTAGCACCTTCCCTAAGGACTGCAAACACGCCAAAGTACGCCCCCTCCTGAAGAAACCCTTGACCGACTCATCAGAACTAAAGATCTTCTAGCCCATCTCACTGCTACCCTATCCAGTAAAGTACTGGAGAAAGCCATCAACTCTCTGGACAACTCCCTGTCTGGGTTCCGCAGCAACCACAGCACGGAGACAGCTCTTCTTGCAGCCACCGACGACACTCGATCACTTCTAGACCACAGCCAAACTGCAGCACTCATACTCCTCGACCTTTCAGCGGCCTTTGACACGGGCTCCCACAGCACACTATGCACCAGACTCCACAAAGTAGGAATCCGCGGAACAGCCCTGAAATGGATTCACTCTTTCCTCACAGGAAGGACTCGGAGGGTCAGGCTCCCTCTCTACACATCTAAACCCACAGAAGTCAGCTGAGGAGTTCCTTATGGATCCCCTCTGAGTCCAACTCTTTTCAGCATATACATGACCCCACTTGCAGCTATCGTCAGGAGCCACTGAATGAACATCGTGTCATACGCCAATGACACTCAACTCATCATTTCCCTAATCGAAGACCCGGACACAGCCAAAAGTAATTTCCACTCGGGAATGGAAGCTGGTTGAGAGAAAGCTCAACTCTGACAAGACAGAGCTCATCATTTTCAGAAATGCCACCTCAGCATGGGACGTCTCCTGGTGGTCCACATCTCTCAGCACCCCGCCTTCACTGACTGAGCACGCCCGCAACCTAGACATCATCCTCAACTCCTCCCTATCTACGACCCGACAGGTAAACTCAGTCACCTCCTCCTGCTGTCACACCCTCCACAAACTCCAGAACATTTTCAAATGGATCCCAGCAGACTGCTGTAGGACAGTCACCCACCCCTTAGTCACAAGCAAGCTTGACTACGGCAACGCTCTCTACACCAGCACCACGACAAGAAGCATCAAAAAGCTGCAACTCACCCAGAACACCACTGCCAGACCTATCCTTAACCTCCCACGCCAAGAACATATCTCCCAGCACCTGAGGACCCTGCACTGGCTTCCGAAAGAAAAACGAATCACGTTCAAGCTACTCACCCACACGTACAACGCCATACACAACATCAGACCTGCCTACCTGAACCACCGCGTCTCCTTCCGCATCCCCGCCAGATCCCTCCGCTCCGCTGAACTGGCTCTGGCCACTATCCCTCGCATTAAAAAAACACCACCGGAGGACGATTCTTCACCTACATTGCAGCAAAAAGCTGGAACAACCTGCCCCTATATCTCAGACAAAGCACCATCTTCAGGAAGAACCTCAATCTGTGGCTCTTTGGATGAGCCTTCATCCTTCCGCCCACCCCAATCCCCTGCCCAAGTGCATTGAGACCCTCATGGGTGAGTAGCCGCGCTTTATAAAAACTGATTGATTGATTGATTGATGAGAAGGTTTTGACACTCTGAACTTAATGCCCGTTTAGTGATATAGGGGGTAAGCAGACATTGAATCAGCGATGGTCCTTTCCTTTGTGCTGCCCTGTGTACCATATATAGGGCTTTAATTTGAATTCTTTTCTGAATTGGCAGTCCTTGAAGGCCTGCCAGAGTAGGATCGGCTGAGGAGCTTTTGGGAGTTTTACTGAGTAAATGGACTGCAGCATTCTGTATTACCTAGAGTCGCTTAACAACATATTTGGGGCTACCTAAGTAGAGTAAGTTCCTGTAGTCCAAGCACGAATTAATAAGGCCACTAACTACAATTCTGCACAATGCAATAGGGAGCCAACTGAGAAATATTCTTAAGACACGTAAGAGTCCATAGCAGGTAGCTGCCAGTTTATTTACTTTATTTGCAATTTATTTGCCTTGGTTTCCATAGAGAGCTTTTAATCAACAAAAATAAAGACACATTCATCATATATACAAATAATAGCATATTTTATTTAATTCAAACAAATATAGAGAAAAACGAATTTTTAATTTTAATGGGGAAAGTGGAGCTTTTCTAAATATAATTTATGCCACCAATCGCCCATATTAGATTCTGTTTGATGCACTGCACTATGTCCAAAAAACAATCCTAGGTTACCAACTTAATTTTTTGCATCCAATTACAAAGTCAGTTACTCAAAGTTTTAAATTCCATTTTGCTTTTTTATTTATATACATTTCATTACTCTAATAATATTATGTAATTTTCTTAGCAGTTGCAGACCCCATGAGTAGGTGTTGCAGACCCTTAGGGGTCCCTGGACCACAGGTTAGGAACCACTGTCCTGGGGAATGTTTTTGCAAAAAAATGCTTCATAGCTCATCAGAACTGAGTCGAAATGTAAGATAAGATTTTCTTAACTAACCATAATGTTTGCAGGATATTTTCTTACAAATGCTTTATTCTGTTATAGAGCTTTTATAGTCTGCTGGGTGAGTTCTGCAATTTCATTGCACAATGTCTTTATAAGTGCAAACATGTGGGATGTTGTGAGGAATCGTGTATTATTATATGATATGGTTGTGTGATCTCACTGTGTGATAATGACACAAACCTGTATCAGATCCAGTCAGGTTTGTTTGTAAAATATTAGCTCAGTCCTATGTAGCTGTGGCTAAGAGTGGTCAGGCTTTATCAAAAGAACAAGTGTTGTAATTGGACTCTGGCTCTAGGTAAGACTGCTGGTTTAGGGATGACAGCACTTTTATTTGTAGGCAACTAAGCCAATCCTACAACAAGCTGCAACTGTCGGCCCAGCCCTCCCAGCACACAAGCAGTATCTCACCAAAAACCCAAACAGTATAAGTTGATTTGTTGAAGCCTTTACGCAAAGACTCAAGAGTGCGACATCTCAGGGGAGCCATGGTTAAATGGAGATTACCCTTTCCTCACATGAGCAACACGTCTCAGTCACACATAGGCAGTGAAGGAGATGCAGTAGCGTTATAAACAAGACTGCAATCTACTGTAAAATGCAAGAGCTGCAATGATTAGGATAATGAACAATAAAAGAAGCAGAATTGTAAAAACGAGAGTCATGAATATAAAGATCACCACCATCTTGCAATAACATGAGGTGTGAAATAGGCCGTAATACCCTAGCATGGAGAACCTAATCTCTAACATAAAGAGACTTAGGTGTGCAACCTAATCTGCCAGTACCATGTCCATGAGAAGAGCCCCCCATCCTTTGTTACCTTGGAAAGAGGTCTCTAGATCAGACTCCATGGGGACACGAAGCCTGGGTCTGAATCAACGCGACGTGTAACATAGTTAGCGTTGATGGCACCTAGTAGGAATCCCTCTGATAACCTTGTCTGCATGAGATGTATTTATATAGATCTTGTAGGATCCCTGGGCAGGTATGTTCTCGAACAATAGATAAGAAGGCATGCTTGGGGTGGCAATTATATAAACAGTTCCCTCCAAAAGTACATTATGTTGCTGTCACACATAAGTGGGAAAGGGACATGATGCGAATACCTACGTATATCCCTTTTCTTTGACGCATATAGTGATGCCTTCACAGCGTAGCACTGATAACATGAAATCAAAACATTTCCTAACTATAAACATAGCAGCCACCTTAGAAGAATTATCAAATAAATGTGCTAAAACATAGCAGGCTAAGTAGGTTAAAAGTCACTAGGTGATGGGGACACAGAAGGCTAAGTGAACTCCTGACTCCCAATAAAACTAAATAGGACCCACTACACAAGGGCAAAGCATTAAAAAGTATCAAAATAGTTGAACAAGAAGAAAACACAAAACAATAAAAATCCCACACTAATTTATAAAAATAGGTTGTATTTATATCTTTAAAATACACATCTCAACAACAATAATCCACCAGACGGTTCTGTATATATTAATTTTCAAAGAAACAATAAAGCATTGCTTTCACTAAGTCCAATACATTTTCCACAATCATGGCTTACAAATAGCCACAACAAGCTGATTGAAAACAGCTATATACGTACCCTTGGGGATGTCAACTCTGATACGGAGCCAGTCACAGGTACTAGTCAAGTCCAGGGGGACAGTTACCTCTAGGTTTAAGCAGTCTCCAGCCCAGTTATGAATTATATTGACAAACAGGCGTTAAAGTCAAAGGAGTGGTCCTGAAGCAAGGGATGCTGAAGATACTTATAGATGCTGAGGATGCTGAGCAGGTCTGCAGGGTCTTCCTGTGGCCACACCTTGGTCCTGGAACTTAGGGCTAACTTTGGATCAGGGGTTGATGTCCCACAAATTTCAGCTAAGTCCAGCATAAAACCAGTTGCCACTGTTTTCTGCTACAGCAAACCAATGGTTCTCTTTAGTTTGCAGTACCATCTGTGCTGGGTGACCAAACTGCACCCTTATGACTCTACCTGGTCCAGAACACTCAAATGCAGCTTTAGAGGGTCCAGACTCGGTATCCCAGGCTGCACCTCTGTGACCAATTGTGGTCAGGCTTCTAGGTGCTGGGCTTTCAAGGGTGTACTCTTCTCGGATTTAATGGCCCTATGGCTATAACAGGGAGTCATCCAACTGACTCTTGAAGTCATCTTCTCTGTCTCAGACTCGTGAGCAACTATTACACAAGCGAGGTACCACAGGCACAGCCCTTTCTTTGCTAGTCCAAGGTGCAGGAGGTGCAGTCCAGTCGTTGGTGGAGTTTCTCTTTGCTGGGTCCAGGGAACAGCATAGCAGTGCTTCTTCAGTTGTCTCTCCAGTACAGATGAGATCTTTTAGGCTAGCTGTGAGTCTAGAAGATAAGGTGACTAACTAGCCAATTGACTATCAGGCAACCTTCTGCCAGATTATAACTTCCTGTGAAGTGCTGCATGTAGGTAGCCCAGAATTCACTATTCTCCCACTCCCAATAAGGCAAAACCCTTCTCTCAGTGTGTGAGCTACTTAGCCCAAACCAGAGGTGTGGCTATATGGGGCTACACTCCCCCTGACAAAAACTGGTTTGGCAAAAGCTTTTCCAGCTCCCTTTGAGATGCCAGCCTGTTTCCTACAACAAAAAGAGCAGCCTCTTCGAAGTGTGAGTACAATTTGTCCTTCAAAGGCAGCTTCCCCTGTGAAGCTTGCTCTTGGACTCACATCCACTCTGACAACACTACCAGAAGGAGGTCATACTTCTTCCCTCAGCAGATCCTTTGTTCCTCTTCCTGAGAGTCATTCTCACCTCTCCCAAGGAGGGCAGCAAGCTGTCTAGAGGACAGCAGTTGTATGTAACCAACTAGTGGACAACCTTTGACAACAAAGTGGCATCTTTCTAAAGGTGCCAATATGTAAAATAGTTACATTACGTTTAACTTGGCAATAAGTTAGGTTTAATGCAACGATTCGTTTGATACTTTGGACTACATATTTAGTAGTCCCATTTGGAAGTTAGCATTGCTGAGTTTTCAGCATCTAACGCCATACTCGCCAATGGGGGCTACTAGCCTTTCCACTATAAAAGTGACATTGCAAGGGTTTTACTGTCCCTGTATGTAAAGATAATAAAACACGTCCTTCTTTTTTAATATAATGCACCCTGCCTTAAATGTTCGATAGGCCTGCATTAGTGGTTACTTATAAATATTAAAAAGGAAGTTCTGGGCTTTGCCATTGATTTAAATAACACATTTGAGTTAGCAGTTTAAAACTGCTCTGCCAGTGTGCTATGGCAAACTGGGAGTCATGTTTTGCTTTTGTGACATTGTCGTGGCACAATCAGTGGTGCAGTCCATTTAGTGTACAAGCCCTTCCTACCCCTGGTACCATATAACGAGGCCTATAAGTAGTTACTCAATGTCAATTGTGGGTAACCCAGTCAGACATATACCTTTTAAGGGTCAGACCACCGGCAATGAGGTCTGATTGGCAGGACTCAATGCACTTCCATTCCAAAGGTTAGGGTGTGATCATGCAAACGGAGGCATTTCCTTACAGGCATTGATAATTAAATCATGGATGTCCAATGTAGTGTTAACGCTTGACATTGTGTGTGAACCTTTGTTTTGATATTTTGTAGTGCATCATCTCAAATAATAGGCAGGCCTGCTCGAAGTACTATGTTGGAAACGCTGATTTACCCTTTATGATATGGTGGCCTGATAGTCTCCCTCATTGCACAGGTGTTGCTTTTCCAGGTTGTCAGAGTTCTGGCTGATTATAGTTCTTCTCAGCGCCAGGATAACTTTCGAGAACACTGTTACATTTTATAAATCCTCTTCATTCATTTATTGTGAAGAGCTCTTTGATGATTTTCAGTGAGATTGCTAGTTTGATGATTTTAAAGTGAACAAGGTTGGGTGGACTGTCTGCAAATGAATGTTGACAGAACAAGTCTGTGTTTGCTCTCACTTTTTTTGGTCAATATGGAGTATCATGGGATAATGAAGCAGGACTTAGGAAGAGTATTTTCAGTTGAATGTCTTCATGTTTTGCTACAGGGATTGTGTACTTGATTTTTTTGTAGCTGAAATTATAGAGAGATGTAAGGGTCGCGTTTGAATGATTTGTGATTGAGACACCTCCTTCTGCTTTATCTTGTCCAGTGAAACAACTTTGGCAGCAAGTTTATCAAGAGTGGTCTGCATTTCGACTGAGGTTCGACTAGCATGTAACCATAATATATCATCAGTATTATCAGGAACAAATTAGCTATAAATATAAAATCTCCCATCATGAACAATGTTTAATTAATCATCTGAATCTAAACGAATTTCAAGTGAAGTAACTGTTATTGCACAACTCAAGAATTCATCACTCTCAGCGACAACACACCGAGCAGCCTGGGAAACAGGCAGAATCCAACTCCCCTTATACTTGCTGGGCAGCATTCACATTAACCATGATGTAATCAAATAGAAATAAAATACCTGTAGCAGTAATATTCTGTACTCGTAGTCTTTTGTGGTAGTCTAAGAGAAAAATGACTCTGAAAATGCGTTTAAGGAATAATATGTACCACATATGTTAATACTTCTCAAAAGACGGAGAATGAAAATCTATTAAAGAAAAGCACACCATATACTTTACAGCCGAGAAGTATTGGTGCTATATCATTACATTTTCTATGACTAAGAAGAATTGTCCCTGAGGATGCTGGGTAATTGGCTTAGGAAGGCATGGACATCATTTAGGGGTCATCGACCCCTGACTTGCCACTTGCGACCCCTGGCACTGCCTTTGCGGCCCCTGGCCTCAGAGGTGGCAAAATCAGTGCTGGGAACAGATAGGCAGCTCGTGCTAAGAATGCAGTACAATTAGCTTGGATATAACCATCCCTGGCAGCTGAGGTGAATACAAATGTTTTTAAATGTATGTTGTGTGGGTGCTTGCGGGTGATTTATGTGTTTATGTGAGCGACAGTGTGTGTGTATGTACTGCTGCTTAAATGAGATCTGTAATGCATCCAGCCCTCGGAAAAAGCACTACTGAAAAGCAACAGCAGAATATGAATATTCTGTAATTGTGGTAATCGTAATAATGATCTTGTTGTCACCACCACATTACATGTTCTGTTTGGCTAAAAATATGGGTTGGCTAAGAGTAAAGCAAGTTAGGAGAGGCAGTCAGATCCTGCAGGATGCTGCTAGATAGTGATACTGAGAAAGAGTGTGAAGGCCCTAGCTTGACTTTTTAAGATTGAGGTAGTGGAGTGAGTGAGGTTGGTGATTTTGGATAAGGTTTCCAGCAGGATCTCATGGTCCACCATAACCATAGCTACACTAAAATCGGAAACCCTACTTCACTTACACTTGTTTCTGATCTACAGTACAAACCATTGTTGTTACACACCTAGAGTGAGGTCATGTTATCCTGCAAGACCTTCCAAAATCTTTTTCTGCACCTCGTCTAGCCATTCTTCATGTGGCACCAAGATAGCCACAGAACTTAAGAAATCCTATCACACCTTGCCCATCTTTAATCATCTTATTTTTCTCCCAATTGAAGTGAGAATGGAATTCGCGAAAACCTTCACAACTTGCAAAGCCAGTCTAGAGGCCTTCATTCTCCATCACCCTTCTCACTGCGTTTCTTAGCATCCATCTCTAAAGGAAGTGACATTACTGTTTTCTCACAAAAACCATCTTTAAAAGAATAAGGCCCTCATTACAACCCTTACGGTCGGTGATAAAACGGCAGTAAAACCACCAACAGGCCTGCGGGGAAAAAAAATGGAATCATGACCGAGGCGGAAAGCGCCAACACAGACAGCACTTTAACACACCGACCGCCACAGCTGTAGCAACAAACACCGCGGCGGTAACCGTCAACAGCCAGGCGGAAGACAATGTACCGCTCACAGCATTACAACAGTCCTATCCGCCACCTTTTCCGCAGTGGTACCAATGCCATCAAAAGCATGGCAGAAACAGTACTCTGAAGGGAAACGACTCACCTCTCGACACTCATGGAGGAACCACAACACCTTCTCATACACCAGGAACACGAACGCCGGCGAAGACAACAACGGTGAGTACTGCACCCTGCACACAAGGGAGGTGGGGAGGAAAAAGAGAGTGACACACACATGCAACACACAACACCCCCACCCACACCCCCAGCACCATACACAAAAGCAGATGCAACAACATTACATATACACCCCGTAACCCTCAGGAATAGCGTAAGGACAAGCTTGCTTCATTCTGCCATAGAGGGGGTGAGTGGATGCCTTCTTCCACTGGTTCTGGAGGGGGCTTTGTGCCCAGTGTGCTTCATCCTGCCAAGGAGGGGGTGAGTGGATGCCTTCTTCCACTGGTTCTGGAGGGGGCTTTGTGCCCAGTGTGCTTCATCCTGCCAAGGAGGGGGTGAGTGGATGCTTTCTTCCACTGGTTCTGGAGGGGGCTTTGTGCCCACTATGCTTCATCCTGGATGGGGCAAGGTCACAGTCTCTCACCTGGGTGTCACACCGACAGTTGTTGCAGGGGCCAGGACGCACTGCAGCCCATGTAGTCACTACTGCACACTGCTCGCCGGCAGTGACGGCTGCACGGATGCTGTTGTGAGGTGGATGGCTGTTGGGTGTCTGAGTGCTTGCGTTTGTGTACTTTGGGAGGAGGGGTCACAGACACAGTGCGAGAGGACACAGGAGACGTGTGCATGGATGTTCAGGTGGTGACTGCCAATGAGGGGTTTGTAGTGATAGGTGTGCTGGTGATGGAGTTAGTGGATGAGGATGTACTGCATGCAGGTGTGAGTGGAGACGCTACTGGGAGGGAGGTGGACGAGGAGGAGGAGGGGGACACAGTGGTGGCAGTGGATGTTGGTGTGTCTGCATGTGGATGGTGCTTGTGTGAGTGCCTGTGAGATGAAGTGTGGTGCTTGTTATTGCCTGAGGCACTTCTGTGTGTGGATTTGGGTGATTGCTGTTCTGAAGGTGTGCTTGGGATAAGCTGGGGTTGAGGGGATTGGGACGGGTAGAGGAAGTTGGAGGTGGTAGTGGGCACAATGGCTGCCATCAGTGAGTTGGCCAGAGCCTGGAATGCTTTCTGTTGGGCTGCCATGCCAGAGTGAATGCCCTCCAGGTATGCATTTGTTTGTTGCAAATGCCCTGCTATGCCCTGGATGGCATTCAGTATGGTTGACTGCCCAACAGAGAGGGATCTCAGGAGGTCAATCGCCTCCTCACTGAGGGCAGCAGGGCAGCAGGGCTGACTGGGGCAGGGCCTGAGGTGCCTGGGGTGAAGGAGATGCCCACCCTCCTGGGACAGGAAACAGGAAACATACTGAGGGGCTGCTTGGAGGGCGGTGCTGGTACGGGGTGGTGGCTGTACCTGTAGTTGGGGTGGGCACAGAGGTGTCCGCCACCGCCAGGGAGCTTCCATCGGAGGATGAGTCGCTGTCGGTACTGTCCCCTCCTGTCTCCGTCGTGGTGCTCTGCTCGCCCTCAGTCCCACTGGTGTCCTCACCGTTGGTGGATTCGGCCTCCAGGCCCATGTGGGATGCAGCTCCCTCCGACGACGGTGCCTCTGCTCCTCCGCCAGATGATGCTAATGCACACAGGGACAGGGTGACAAAACAAAAAGGGGGGGAGAGACAGAGGATTCACTTGGTCAATGCCAGCAACAACACTACCATTGGTGTACACAACTCACAGGGAACAGCCCTATGCACTAGGCCATGCACTACCAGTTACAATGCTAGTCACCAGGCCATGGGGTACAATGCCTAACGCCATTAGCTGCACACCTGAAACCCACAGGACCCTGCCCAATAGCATTCTTGGGGTTGGAGTCCATATGAGCCTGCCCATCATGGAACCTACCCTGCCATGTTCATCCTGGCCTAGGGGCACCCACAGACCCACATCCCCCACCAAGGGAACACCTTAATGCGCGCAAAGTCATGATTCTAGATCTGTACTCACCCCCTTGTGGCTGCTGTGATGTCTTCAAGCGCCCATCCAACTCCGGATAGGCCACCGCCAGGATGCGGAACATCAGGGGGGTCAGGGTATGACGTGCACCCCTTCCTCGTTGTGAGGCCAGCCCCAGGCTCCGCACCTCCTTGGTGATGGCACACCAAATACCCTTTTTCTGATGGGCGCTGACTTGCAGAAAAGATACAGCAGAAAAGGCATTAGTCACACCGTCCTGAGTGTTATACTCATGGCCCACCATATCCCCCATCCCCTTGATGCACATACATTGACCACCATACATGCATCACTCTGCCCAGGACCCCTCAGATCCCACCACACGAGCTTTACACACACAGCAATCCTTACATTTATGCCCCACGCATCATGCTCACAGTGTACTCACCTGTTTGTCTGGAGGACCATAGAGTAAAGGATACTGGGGTAGGACCCCATCCACCAGTTTCTCCAACTCCTCCGAAGTGAAGGCAGGGGCCCTTTCCCCAGACACTCGAGCCATTGTCGCTTCCAGACATAGGTCACAGCAGCACTTGCAGTGTAGGTCCTCTCCTGTTGAAGGTCAGGTAGTAAGTGAGTGAACAGATAGAAAATGGCAGTCACGTCCACAGCTGTGTGTACCGTCACTGCCGGTGTACATCGCCATCGGCTCCTGGAACCCATAGGCCCCAATGACAACAAATGCAGTGTTGCACGGCGGTCATCGAGTGCCGACTGCAATGGTGAACAATGCCCGGGGAATTACCTCATTTCCACTTGTCGCTTCTCACAGGTCAGGCAGCCGTCATATCAGGGGGCACAGACCATGGCACTTAACTGTGTCACAGCAGACATTGGCACATCAACTGACTTACAAGTTCACATACTGTTTCTGTAAAGCAAAAATTGCTAATTAATCTGAGAAAATGTTTGAATATGACCTTCTGCTCACCGTTTTTCACCCTAGAGTTCAACCACTGAGGATGAATAGGAGATGGAGACATACCCCTGTGTACAGACCCCTGATGGACCTGGCGATAATGGAGGACAGGCACATTATCCTAACCTACAGACTTGATAGGGCCACAATCCAAGAACTGTGTGAGCAGTTGGAGCCAGACCTGATTTCAGATATGCGCCACCCCACAGGTATCCCCCCTCTAGTGCAGGTCCTGTCAGTGCTCCATTTCCTGGCAAGTGGTTCCTTCCAAGCGACAGTGGCCATGGCATCAGGGATGCCACAGCCTATATTCTGAATGTGCTGACCAGAGTGTTGTCTGCCCTGATGAAACACATGCGCAGCTACATCGTTTTCCCCCAGGTGGAGGATTTGGCCACAGTGAAGGCTGACCTCTATGCACTGAGACATATCCCCAACATCATTGGTGCCATTGATGGTACACATATTGCATTTGTCCCTCCCCAGAGAAATGAACAGGTGTTCAGAAATAGAAAAAGCTTTCACTCTCTGAATGTACAGATGGTGTGTTTGGTGGACCAGTACATCTCCCATGTCAATGCAAAGTATCCTGGCTCTGTGCATGATGCCTTTATCTTGAGGAATAGCAGCATCCCGTATGTGATGTCTCAACTCCAGAGGAACAGCGTGTGGCTAATAGGTGAGCCCATGCTCCCCACACAGTTGATGTAGGTATGTGGGTGTGGGGTTGGCGCTAAGGGAGAGTGTGTGGCTAACAGGTATCCCTCGATATTTACAGGCGACACTGGCTACCTCAACCTCTCATGGCTACTGACCCCTGTGAGGAATCCCAGGACAAGGGCAGAGGAACATTACAATTAGGCACTTGGATGAACAAGGAGGATCATTGAGTGAACCTTTGGCCTCCTGAAGTCCAGATTCAGGTGCCTCCATCTGACAGGGGGTTCCTTGTACTACTCACCCAAGAAGGTGTGCCAGATCATTGTTGCATGTTGCACAACCTGGCCTTGAGACACCAGGGCCCTCATTATGACATTGGCGGTAAATGCGCTTACCACCATGCAGAAGACCGCCACCACACCGCCGCGGCCGCGGAATTCCACCACAGCTATTATGACCAACAGTTCGGAATCCGCCAAAAGTCAGACACCCACACAAGTCCGCCACACCAAAGGTCAGTGATAAACAGGCGAAAACAAAACCTCCACCGCCACGCCAACAGAAATACGCCCACACTATCACGACCCACGAATCCATGCGGCGGTCTTTCAACCGCGGTATTCCATTGGCGGTACACATTGCCGCGCTTAAAATACAGACACATGTACAAAACACTGCCACATTGGACAATTCCAAATACACACACCTGATAGACATACATACACCACTCCCACACACTCAATACAATATAAAACACACACCCACATCACCCACAAACCCTTATGACAACAAATCACAAACGAAATCCAGAGAGAGACACCGCCATCAACAACACTAGCATCCACAGGAACACAACACCAACACCCACATAACTTCCACGCACCTCACACAACACCCCACAACATATCAGCACACTTATCACCACACACAACACCCCACACATCACCTACACCACCCCATGGCACGGCAAAGACACCCCAGGTTCTTGGAGGAGGAGCTCAGGGTCATGGTGGAGGAAATCGTCCGGGTAGAGCCACAGCTATTCGGATCACAGGTGCAGCACACTTCCATAGCTAGGAAGATGGAGCTATGGCGAAGACTAGTGGACAGGGTCAACGCAGTGGGACAGCACCCAAGAAATCGGGAGGACATCAGGAAGAGGTGGAACGACCTACGGGGGAAGGTGCGTTCCGTGGTCTCCAGACACCACCTGTCGGTTCAGCGGACTGGCGGCAGACCCCCACCTCCTCCCCCACAACTAACAACATAGGAGGAGCAGGTCTTGGTGATTCTGCATCCTGAGGGCCTTGCAGGAGTAGGTGGAGGAATAGACTCTGGTAAGTCAAACCTTTAACTACTTCATCCACCACCCACCTGCATGCTATCACCTACCCCCACCCTCGCCCTGACCCCCATCACTCCTACTCCTCACAAATGTCCCACTATCACAAACCACACATCCCAACACCAGGCCCTGCATGCAACACCAAAGCATGGACACCCATCACCAAAGCATGCCCACTGCACAAACCCATACACCCCACTAAACCACCATCACACAAGGTCCCACACAGGAATGCTAGCACTGGGGTACACGGTCACCCACCCATTGCACACCTTGACACACACAGATGCAATAATCATGCCTTTATACACCTGCAGGACCCCTAC
The DNA here is from genome assembly GCF_031143425.1 of Pleurodeles waltl. Lineage (NCBI taxonomy): Eukaryota > Metazoa > Chordata > Amphibia > Caudata > Salamandridae > Pleurodeles > Pleurodeles waltl. Next base: position 392,277,117 of record NC_090442.1, on the reverse strand, counting down.
CCAACGTCACTGGACAGGAGGGTCCACACATGTCCACACCACCAACAGAAGAGGCCCACAGTGATGACAGCACCTCTGTCCAACTGGATCTAGATGACCAGCCCGGCCCATCGGGGACCTCGGGACAGTCGGTTCCCCTGACACAGTCACAGGCCACAGGCCACCACAGAGCTTCCCCCCTCTGGAAACACCAGCACAGCACCCACCCAGCGGGCCCATACCTCTGTCCCCAGGACACGTCAATCAGCAGTGTGTCCACCACTACAGGGAACCCAGGCTAACCCACCACCCCAACAACAACAGGGACCTGGGGGCAGTGGTAGTGGGCACACGGTCCAGGGGACGGAGGTCCAGGAACACAGGGGAACTGGGAGGGCTGCTGTGCGACAGGGGGCAGACAGGCCCAGGGAACCCACTCTCCACGAGGCCCTCTCCTCCATCATGGGAGCGTACCACCACTCCCAGGAGACGATGGTAACGGTACTGGCCAAGTTTCAGGAGACCCAGCGCCTGCAGGAGGAACAGTATATGGGCCTCAGGGAGGAACTCAGAACCATCAATTCCACCCTGGGCACCATCGTAGGGGTGCTGAAGGAAGTACTCAACACCAGGAGGGACACTGTGGCACTACAAGGGGCCCCTGACACTAGCCTGGACGATGAACTGCCCACCACCTCTGCCGGCGCTAGTGGACAGGAGGCACCGCCACAGGACCACGACACCAGCACCCCACCCCCTGCAGAGGGAGAACCACCCCGCAAACGGTCCCTGAGATCCAGGACAAAGACAGAGAACGATGCCAAGACCCCCGCCAAGAAATGAGACCACACTGATTGTCATCCTACTGTCCCACTTTGTCATCCTGTCCATCCTTAAACTGCCCCAGCTCCACTTCCTATGCCCATTTGGGCAATGCACCTATGAGACTAAAAGACTGGACTCTGCCTTGGACATTCCTCCGCCATCACCCCTCACCATTTTGCTACCCCCTCCAATTTTGAGCACTAAAATAAACACCCTTAAAGCACAAAACAATCTGGAGTCTGTCTGTGATTTCGGAATACTATATTGGCAATAACTTTGGCAAAAAGCTCTTTCATTTGTAATGTCAACATACCTATGTCACACAGCTCTAGTCCATGAGGAATCAAAGCAGATGTCAAACTGTGGGACCCACATCTGTGAAATCGTAAGGGAAAGTGACAACTCAGTGACCATACACTGGGTGAAAAAGACAGATAGTAGAGAGGTAGTAGTGTTTAAGTACATGTAATAGGCAGATTTGTATTCTTACCTGTGTCTCACTGGAAATATTGCTGGATCACTGAGTCCCTGTTGTCCATGTCTTCTTCCTCTGCTTCCTCGTCTTCACTGTCCACAGGCTCCACAGCTGCAACAACACCGCCATCTGGACCATCCTCCTGCAGAAAGGGCACATGTCGTTGCAAAGCCAAGTTGTGAAGCATACAGCAGGCCACGATGATCTGGCACACCTTCTTTGGTGAGTAGAATAGGGATCCACCTGTCATATGGAGGCACCTGAACCTCGCCTTTAGGAGGCCGAAGGTGCGTTCGATCACCCTCCTAGTTCGCCCATGGGCCTCATTGTAGCGTTCCTCTGCCCTTGTCCTGGGATTCCTCACTGGGGTCAGTAGCCATGACAGGTTGGGGTAACCAGAGTCTCCTGCAAATGGCGAGGGACAACTGTTAGATACACACTAATCTGGAGGGATATCCCCAGACAAACCATTCCCACTGACTAGCTTCTAGGTGCTCCCCTAATAGCCACACACAGTGCCTCTGGAGTTGACCCATCACATAAGGGATGCTGCTATTCTGCAGGATGTAAGCGTCATGCACTGAGCCAGGGAACATGGCATTCACATGGGAGATGTACTGGTCTGCCAAACATACCATCTGATCATTCATCGAATGATAACTCTTCCGGTTTCTGTACACCTGTTCACTCCTGTGGGGTGGGGGGGCAAAGCCACATGGGTCCCATCAGTGGCACCTATGATGTTGGGGATATGTCCCAGGGCATAGAAATCACCTTTCACTGTAGGCAAATCCTCCACCTGAGGGAAAACAATGTAGCTCCGCATGTGTTTCAGCAGGGCAGACAACACTCTTGACAACACGTTGGAAAACATAGGCTGGGACATCCCTGATGCTATGGCCACTGTTGTTTGAATTGACCCACTTGCAAGGAAATGGAGCACTGACAGCACCTGCACTAGAGGGGGGATTCCTGTGGGATGGCGGATAGCTGACATCAGGTCTGGCTCCAGCTGGGTACACAGTTACTGGATTGTGGCACGGTCAAGCCTGTATGTGATTAACACGTGTCTTTCCTCCATTGTCAACAGGTCCACCAACGGTCGGTATGCGGCCGGAGGATGCCGCCATCTCCTCACATGTCCCAGCGGACAGTGCCTATGAAGGACAACAGCGAGCACAGAGTCAAACAACTCAGAGGTATGTACCCACAGCTTACACAGAACACCATTCATACAGGAAAAAGTGGCCTGTATGCATGTTGAGTCTAGGCCTAGGTATGTGTGACGCAGTTGAAAATGAAGCCATGTGGGCCCCTGAAATGGCGGCTGCCTGACCTGTAAAGTGGGACAATGGGATGTAAGGTAACTGCGCTGGCGTTGTGCACCATCGCGGTAGGCGGTCGAAGACCGCAGCGCAATGCTGCATTGGTTAACATTGGACCCTGTGGGTCCCAGGAGCCAAAGACGATGTACGTCGGCGGTGACGGTACGCAACGCCGCGGATGTGACCGCCATTTTCTATCGGTTCAATCACTCGATACCTGATCTTCGACAGGAGAGGACCTACACTGCAAGTGCTGCTGTGACCTCGGTCTGGAAGAGACAATGGCTCGTGCGTCTGGGGAAAGGGCCCCTGCCTTCACTGCAGAGGAGTTGGAGAAGCTCGTGGACGGGGTCCTCCCCCAGTACACGCTACTCTACGGTCCTCCAGACCAACAGGTAAGTACAGAGGGAGCACATTGTATGGGCTATGCCTGTGTGGAGAGGGGTGGATGTAAGAAGGAAGGGGGGAGAGTGCGGCGTGCATAAAACGACGGTGAGTGCATGTGCCCTATGGCAAGGGTAGGGATGGGGGCCGATCACTTTAATGGTGCAGTTGGTAATTACTTTCTCTTCCCCCTGTACAAATCATGTAGGTCAGCGCCCACCAGAAAAAAGATATTTGGTGTGCCATTGCCAAGGACGTCCGGACCCTGGGGGTCTAACACAGACGGAGCACCCACTGGCGGAAAAGATGGGAGGACATTCGCCACTGGAGCAAGAAGACTGCGGAGGCTCAGCAGGGGATGGCCTCCCAACGTGGGAGGGGTGCCCATCGCACCATGACCCCCTGATGTTCAGGATCCTGGCGGTGGCGTACCTGGAGTTGGATGGGTGCTTGAGGGCATCACAGCAGACACAAGGGGGTGAGTACACTCGCATTCTTCTAACTTTGAGCGCAGTGTAGGGGTCTGGGCGGGGGAGGTGGGCTGTGGGTTTCCCTAGGCCAGGGCAAGTTCTGTAGGCAAGGTCCCTCCGTAAGGCAGGCCATGTGGCACCCCAGCCCACCTCTGTAGAGTGCCAAGTACACCTAGTCATGCCCCTGTGTCATCTATGTGTGCAGATGTCGTCCTTTGCCTTGTAGGCCATTTCCCAGGAATTGAACAGTGGAGCCCAAGAGTGCGGCGTAGTGCAGGGGGCTTCTGTGTCTGTCGTGTCCGCCAACGGTAGCGGTAATGCATGCACTCAACATGTCTTTCTTCTGTCGTCCACCCCCTTTTTGTGGTCTCCCTGTTCTTGTGTGCATTAGCATCACCAGGCAGAGGAGCAGTGGCACCAGAGCACGAGGGAGCTGCATCCCACATGGCCATGGAGGGCCACACTACGGACTCGGAGTTCACCAGTGGGACGGAGGGCGAGGGGAGCTCCACGGCGGGGACAGGAGCTGAGACCAGTGACACGGAGTCATCCTCTGATGGGAGCTTCCTTGTGGTGGCGGCAACATCTGTGCCCCCCCCATCTACAGGTACAGCCACCACCTCCCCTTCCAGCACCGCCCTCCCAGCAGCCCCTCAGCCTTCGCCCCATGCCCGCTCACCCGGGAGGGTGGGCATCACCTTCGCCCCAGGCACCTCAGGCCCTGCCCCAGTCACCCCTGCTGCCCTCAGTGAGGAGGCCATTGACCTCCTCAGGTCCCTCACTGTTGGGCAGTCCACCATTTTGAATGCCATCCAGGGTGTAGAAAGGCAGTTGCAACAAACAAATGCATTCCTGGAGGGCATTCATTCTGGTCAGGTGGCCCTTCAGCAAGCTTTTCAGACTGTGACCTCAGCACTGATGGCAGCCATTGTCCCTGTGTCTAGCCTCCCCCCTCCAACTTCCTCCACCCCAACCCAATCTCCTGTACCTCAGCCTATCCCAGGCACACCCACAGACCAGCATGCACACATGTCAACACACAAGGGAATCTCAGGAAAACATAAGCACCACACATCCCACAGGTACTCACGCAAGCATCACACACATGCAGACACACCAACATCCACTGCCTCCACTGTGTCCCCCTCCTCCTCGTCTCCCTCCTCCCTCCCTGTCTCGCCTACACTCACACCTGCATGCACAACCTCTACAGCCACTACGTCCCTCTCCAGCACACCCACCACCACACCCCGCTCACGTGCAGTCACCACCCACACTACCATTCACACGTCCCCTGTGTCCTCTCCCAGTGTGTCTGTGACGCCCCCTCCGAAGATACACAAACCCACCGAACAGCCATCCAGCCCATGCACCTTCACCCAAAGTCAGCAAACGAACACCTCCTACAACCACAACCTCTTCCTCCACTCCCAAACCCCCTCCAGCTACCCGTCCCAGTGTGTCAAAAAAACTTTTCCTGTCCAACCTTGACCTCTTTCCCACACCTCCCCCACCCCGTCCGTCTCAAAGGTCCCGAAGTAGCACCTCAGCCACAACATCTCCAGGGCCAGTGGTGCCTGTAGTCACAGGAATATGGAGTGCACCGGCCACCAGCCACCAGGGCAGCCAGTGTGGCACGGAGCCACAGCACAGACTGTCCCCCACCTGTGAAGCATCAGAAGTTGGCCAGTGCCCGGCGGGAGAGGGGGAAGACTCCAGCCACCAAAGCCGCTCCCAGGGGTCCCGGAGGGAGTGTGGAGTCAGCTGTGACACCTTCCAAGGTGGGGAAGGGCCACAAGAAACCCGCCAAGTCTGGGAAGAGCAGCATGGCGGAGAAGACCGCCATCATCCCCGCTGCCCAGGAGGCCACCGCCAGCACAAGCCCAGCTGCCCAGGAGGCCACCGCCAGCACAAGCCCAGCTGCCCAGGAGGCCACCGCCAGCACAAGCCCCGCTGGGCTATGAAGGACCGCCCGCAAAAGCCCCGCTGGGCCATGAAGGACCGCCAGCAAAAGCCCCGCTGGGCCATGGAGGAGTGCCAGCAAAAGCCCCGCCAAGGGCACTGACTCTACTGAATCCGTCACGGGCAGAATGAAGCACTCTGGGCACCATGCCCCCTCCAGAACCAGTGGAGAGATACATCCACTACCTCTGTCCTTAGCAGGATGAAGCACTCTGGGCACAAGGCCCCCTCCAGAACCAGTGGAGACTGTTATCCACTTGAGAGACTATGGCTTTGCACTCCCCAGGATGGAACAGTGGGCAGACCACCCACTGTAGAGACTTGAGAGACTGTGGCTTTGCACTCCCCAGGATGGAACAGTGGGCAGACCACCCACTGTAGAGACTTGAGGGACTATGGCTTTGCACTCCCCAGGATGGAACAGTGGGCAGACCACCCACTGTAGAGACTTGAGAGACTGTGGCTTTGCACTCCCCAGGATGTAACAGTGGGCATGTGGCCCCCTCGTGGATTTGCCGTCGTGCACTCAACCGGCTGAGGTGCCCCCCTTTCCCTCCCCCTGAGGTGCCTGTTTAGTTGCTGTCTGATGCCCTGCAGTGTTCTCTCCGTCATGGTCGGGGATCTTGTGTGGGCCTCGCCCATACCGTGTGGGCCCAGTGTTCGACTGACTTAATTGGAGCACTACCTGGACTACTATGCTTGGTATATATTTTTTAAATGGTGTATATATATATTTTTGCCTACTTGATTTAATATATTACAATGGTTACACTCATTTTCTATTGTCTTTGCATCCTTCCGGTGGGGTTGGGGGGTGTAACTGTGATGTATCAATATGCATTAGTGTGTGTGTTTTAGTAGGTGAGGGTGGGGGTGTTGCGTGTGTATGTCCCTGTTTTTTCCCTCCCCCCTCCCCTGTGTTGTAGGTGCAGTACTCACTGTGGTCTTCGCCGCCGGCGTTCGTGCTCCTGGTAGAGGAGCAGGAAGACTATCGCAGGTAGAATTTGGAGTTCCGGTTCCATGGTGTCCTCGTTCCTCATGGGGTGTGTAGAGGTGAGCGTTTTCCCTTCGAAATTCCTGTTTCCGCTGTGTTTTTATCCGCAGTGAATCCGCCCCGGAAAAGGTGGCGGATTGGCCTGTCATAATAGTGTGGGCGGTACATTGTCTTCCGCCTGTCTGTTGGCGGTGACCGCCGTGCTGTTTGTTTGTACCGACGTGGCGGTCGGAGTGTTAAAGTGGCTGTCTTTGTTGGCGGTTTCCGCCACGGTCGTAATTGCAAAATTTTTACTGCCGGCCTGTTGGCGGTCTTACTGCCGCTTTACCACCGTCTGCCAGGGTTGTAATGACCACTCAGGTGCCTTTTCTGCAGGAGAATGAGCCTGGGGATGGTCATGTGGCAGCGGTGGAGCCTATGGACAGTGACGAAGAGGAGGCAGAAGAAGAGGATGTGGACAACAGAACTACACTAATTCAACAGTACTTCCAGTGACACACAGGTAAGACACTGTAACTTCACCTTCCATTGCAGTTTTGTGTTGGACATTGAACATGGCAGCCTGATTTTCCTACTTATATGGCCACTTACTGTACCCTTTGGCATCTCTATTTTCAGATCTCTGTGCCACACTATGGCTCCTGGTGTGTTTACTGATGCCCACTACAGGTCATACATATGTAAATATTATGGTACATTTGAATTGCACTGTTTACAGTTTGTTGAATTAATACATGTTTGAAATAATTGACATACTCCATACTTGTAATAGTTCCAAGGGTGTTTATTTCAGTGCTGAAAAGTAACTGGGGATGCTCAATGGGCTGGGTTGATGATGGAGGAAAGTCCAGGATAGAGTTCAGTCTATTTGTATCACAGGTGCATTGTCCAAGGGGTTATAGGAAGTGGAGCAATGTCCGTTCAAGGTGGATAGGGTGACACAGTGGGACACAAGGGTGACAATCAGGAGAGTCGTATTTCCTGGCGGGGGTCTTGGCAATGTTCTCTGGCTTCTGCCTGGATTGCAGGGATCGTTTGCGGGGTGGTTCTCCAACTGCAGGTGGTGGGGTGCTGGTGGCCTGTTGTTCCTGTGGCGGGGCCTCATATCCACTAGCGTCGGCGGAGGTGGAGGACTGTTCTTCGGTGTGGCTAGTATCAGGGGCCGTTGGTGTGCCACTGCCTCCCTCATGGTGTTGGCCATGTCTGCCAGCACCCCTGCAATGGTGACCAGGGTGGTGTGGATGTCCCTCAGGTCCTCCCTGGTTCCCAGGTATTGTCCCTGCTGCAGCCGCTGGGTCTCCTGCAACTTGGCCAGTATCTGGTCCATGGTCTCCTGGGAATGGTGGTATGCTCCCAGGATGTTGGTGAGTGCCTTGTGGAGAGTTGGTTCCCTGTGCCTGTCCTCCCCCTGTCACACAGCAGTCCTCCCAGCTTCCCTGTTGTCCTGTGCCTCTGTCCCCTGAACCGTGTGCCCACTGCCACTGACCCCAGGTCCCTGATCGTCCTGTGTTTGTGGGGTTGCCTGGGGTACCTGTAGTGGTGGACACACTGCTGATTGACGTGTCCTGGGGACAGAGGTATGGGCCTGCTGGGTGGGTGCTGTAGTGGTGGTTCCTGAGGGTGGAGGCTCTGAGGTTCATTGTGAAAGTGCCTGGGTAACCGACTGTCCAGAGGTCCCTGATGGGCCAGGTTGGTCATCCTGATCCAGGTGTGCAGAGCTGCTGTCATCACTGGGGGCCTCTTCTGGGGGGGGGACTGGATGTGGTTGGCACCTCCTCTCTGGTGACGTTGAGTGGGGGTCCTGTGGGGATGTAAATGCAGTGTTATTTTTCTGTGTGTGCCATCTTGTGCATGGGTATGTTTCCCTCTATGGTTGTTATTACCAAGGCAGCTTTGGCTTGTGTGAGTTGTGATTCAGTTGGCTAGTGTGCATGCTGTGGTGATGGGTTCCATGCAGGTCTGTGATGGGGGTCCATGCATTGGTGTTGCATGCAGGGCTTGGTATTGGGATGGGTGAGTTGTGATGGTGGGGTATATGTGAGGTGGTGGGGTGGAAGACCTGCTCCTCCCATGTTGTTAGTTGTGGGGAGGAGGTGGGGGTCCACCGCCAGTCCTCTGTACAGCTATCTGTTGTCTTGCAACCACGGAACATACCTTCCCCTGTAGGTCGTTCCACCTCTTCCTGATGTCATCCCTTGTTCTGGGGTGCTGTTCCACGGTGTTGACCCTGTCCACAACTCTCCCCCATAGCTCAATCTTCCTTGCAATAGATGTCTGCTGCACCTGTGATCCGAATAACTGTGGCTCTACCCAGAAGATTTCCTCCACCATGACCCTTAGCTCCTCCCCAGAGAACGTGCGGTGTCTTTGTGGTGCCATGGGTGTAGTGTGAGTGGTGTGTGTGAGGGTGTGTGGGGTGATGTGTTGGGGTGTGTGCTGTGAGGTACTTGGATGGTATATGGGTGATGGTGTTTTGTGGCTCAGATTCAGTGGGTGCTCCTGGCTTGTCTCTCTCTCTCTCACTTGCCAAAATCTTTGGGTCGTAAAGAGTTGTGGGTAGCATGGGTGTAAGTTTTATATTGGTGTGGGTGTGTGAATGTGGTGTGTGTATGTGTGTCAGGTGTGTATATTTTGAATTGTCCACTGTGGTGTAGTTTTGTATGTGTGTGTGTATTTTGAGCGCAGCGGTATGTACCACCAATGGTTTACCGTGGTTGAATGAGCCCTGCAGTGATTCGTGGGTCATGATGCTGTGGGCGTAGTTCTGTTGGCGTAACTGTGTGGGTCTTGGTACCGCCATTTTATCACTTACCTTTGGGCTGGCGGACTTGTGTGGGTGTCTGTAGAGTGGCGGATTTCTATGTGTGGGTCATACTACCCGTAGCGGTATACCGCTGCAGTCGCGGTATGTTGGCAGCAGTCAGCATGGCAGCAATCAGCACTTACTGCCAATGTCATAATGAGGGCCTAAGCAAGGCAAGTGGAGTACATTCGCCAGCCTCCATCTCTACAGAAAATTACATCACTGCTATTCCAGCATCCAATTCTGCAACGAGTCACATTACTCCAGTTTCCTAAATGATATGTATCTTTAGAATAACTGACATCACTTCCTTCTATCTTCTAGCTTCCCAAGGTACTCCAGAAATGTCTTCTCTTGTTTGGCCATGATATGGCCATGCAGAGCCTGTACCCTCACTCCACTGCAATCTACAAGTAAGACAAAATAAAGTTTCTCACCCAACGCCACATATTACCCATTCCCAAAATCACAACCAGACCAGTACCACACTAACACTCACATAACACTATCACAACATAGACCCAAAATCAAACAAATCCCATTAACCACTCTCAATGTACCAAACACATGCCCCATTTCAAGCTCATCAATGTAAGCTATATGATACTTCATCCTCCAGACATTGCAGACCTCATCACATTTCACAACTTTGATGCATTCTTCATAACAGAATCATGACCTCACCTCAACATCTTCGTACATCCTAGACATCCTTCTTTCCATAGGCTACAGCATCCGAATTTTGGACTGGTCATATAAAGTGAGACAGCTGTGCCATCATTCATAAATCCTCCTGATTTTGCACCATAGGCAACTCTGCAAACAAACTGCCCCTTCCACATCATCTAGAGGCTTCTTGAAGAGAACAGGAACTACATAGATACATTTTAAGACCTTTTCACCACTTAATCTATTCAACAAACCACCACAACCATCCTTTGGGCCAGATGTAGCAAACTTTTGCGAGTCGCAAATGGCCCGAATCGCAATTTGCGACCCCGCAAAATCGGAAATGGGATGCAAAAATCCCATTTCCGAATCGCAAATTGCGACGCGAGCCATTACCGACTCGCAAAAATAGCGACCCCATTTTGCGACCCGCAAATAGGAAGTCGCAATTTGCGAATCACAAACCATATGAAATAGCCACTCACAAATTGCGACTAGTCGCAAAAAGCCCTTTTTGCACTTCCAATTTACCACTAACTCAGAGCAGGTGGTAACCATAACCAAAGTATAAAAGGGGACCCAGAAGGCACCTGGGCAACTTAAGATGGCGGAGATATATGTGATAGCAAGGAGGAGGAGAGCCCACGCCACACAGCAGATGAGGAGGAGGAGCCAGAGACAGGAGAAGATTTACAGAACCGGATAGACACTTTTCCAACAAACTGAGGAGGAGATATATGATAAATACAGACTTAGCAGTGCAGCAATACTAGATTTAATAGATCTACTCAATCCGCAGCTTCAATGCCAAACTGTGTGCGGCAGCGCCATCCCCACACATGTGCAAGTGCTATGCTCACTGCACCTCTTGGCCTCGGGTAGCTATCAGGGGGTCATTGCCGTGGCAGGTGGGGTATCCCAAAGTGCACTCTCACGGTTCTTCAGAGCATTCCTAGATGCCATACTCACACACATGTCCAGATACATATACCTACCCAGGAATGAGGCAGAAATCAACAGCACCAAGTTGGAATTCTACAGGATTGCCAACTTCCCTCATGTAATAGGGTGTGTAGACGGGACACATAGACAAATGTGCCCTCCTGCAAATCTGGAATATTTGTTCCGCAACCGGAAGTGTACCCACTCACTGAACATCCAGGTGGTATGTGACGCCCATTAAGTTATAACTGACATGGTAGCCAAATTTCCAGGGAGTACATATGACTCCAACATTTTCAGGCACAGTGGGATACACCAATGCCTAGAACGTGGGGAGTTTGGAGACGGATATCTCCTAGTATAGCTGAATACACCTTGCAGACACACACACAGGTCAATGTGGAAACCATCCATGCCCAGCTAACATTGTCCATTTTTGCCAAACAGGTGACAGTGCATATACACTACGATCATGGATACTTACCCCGTACTTAACACCCAGCAATGAGACAGAGAGGCGATGCAACAGTGCACATAGGAGGACCCGAAATGTTATAGAGAGGACCTTTGGACTGTTGAAGGCAAGATTCAGATGCCTCCACAGAAGTGGAGGTGCCCTCCAGTGTGCCCCAATAACAGCATTCAAGATTGTTGGTGCATGCGCTATACTGCACAACATTGCCACCAGACGTGGGCTACATATCACCCCTGAAGACCCAGATTCGGAGGATGACGAGCAAGAGCTACCACATCGCCATCATGGGGATAGAAGCATTGCAAATCAAGGCAGACAGAGACGGGACCACATTGCAAACCAATACTTTGGAAGGTACGTGGTAACTGTCACCACACACACGAATGTCAAACACAAAGAGCCCAGGTGTGAAGTGGAACAAACAAGAACTTTAATGATGTGAACCAATAAACTATTTACAGAAACTACTGATCAGGAGCTGTAAAAGTCCACCTGCTATGAGGACACATTAACCTCATGTGCCTCCATTGTATGTCAGTGCGTAGCTCACACCCTATGCCGTGCTAGCCCAGCATGGCTGGTTCCTGGAGCGTCTGCAGTGCCCTGCCGTGCACTTCCACTACGCAACACCCTGGTGTCTGTGGCAGATGCACTACTTATCGTAGAGCCCTCCTCACTGTCTTGCGGCGTGTCTGCCGCGCCCCTAGCCACCTGTTGTGCCTCCATCATGTCGACTGTGTGGCTAATGCATCCTAGCCCACGAGCCACATCGCTGGCAAAGTGGCCCATGTCCACCTGTAGGCTGACTGTGCGGCGTGACAGCCCTGTGGTGTTTACAGCCAGCCGGACGATGGAGGCAGCCATGTGGTCTAGGTGGTGGATGAGCTGCCGGTCACGGCGCCTTGCTCCCTCTCTCTCCGTGACAAGTTCAGCCACCAGTTGTCTGAGTGAGAGCGCAAGGTCACCTACATTGCTGTTTAGATGTTGTAGCTCTGTGTGGACCTGTTGCAGCCCTGTTTTTTGGTTTATTTCCATGCGCCGCATGGCCCCTGAAATAAGTCTCATTTCCCTTGTCTGCAGGCGCTGACCATGGATGAGTGCAGCCTCGGCAGCAGAAATGGAGGCGTCCCCTACTGCTCCCTGTGACACTGTAGGGACATTGACATGTCGCCTGCGACGCGGTGATGGTTCTGTGTCCTGTACGCTGGCTTTGTGGCTGAGCCTGGGTGCTGCCTCAATCTCCAGCATGGCCACTGGTGCATCTGGAGGGGACTGTGGTTGGGTGGTGCAGGTCCCTGTGGTGGCTGCTCCTGGGTCCTGTGCTGCCTGGTGGCTGACCTGTGGCCCCTGGACGGTGTGGCTGGAGGTGGTGTCTTGTGGGAGACCTGTGGGACATAGGGAACACACTGACAGTATCTACCATCTGTTATATGCTTCCTAATAAACTGTTGCCTAGCAGCTGCCTACTTGACTACATTGCCCATAATGCACCATTCAGGTGGTTGCTACTCTGAAATGGAGCTATTTTGGTTGTGCATGCTGCTGTGTACTAGGTGGGTGGGGGTATGGCAGATATGGGTGCACATGCATGTCTCATGGTACTCACTGGTTGATGGTCCTGGCGCTGATGTGTCCAGCTCTCCTATTCCGGACACTGTCTCTGGCTCCAGGGTCTCTTCCACTCTTTCCTCCAAGGGTGTGGGTGGTGGAATGGTAGATGGTCCTCCTCCAGTGCCCCTCATTTCCCGGAGGTGCTCTGCCACCCTCTCCTTGGTCCGGAGAGCAGGTCATACCACCTTTTTTTAAGTTCCTCAATGCTCCAGTGGCTCACACCCATTGAATTTACTTTGTCTTTGATTTCACTCCAAATCCTCCTTTTTCCTGCTCTGGCACACTGAGGGCTGCTCTCCCAAAGAGTTGATCATGGTGCTGACAGCATTCGTCCGTCAGCACCTCCAGTTCTTGTTCTGCAAGTTTTATCTTTCTCTTCCTGGCTGTTTCTTCCATTGTAGGTGCTGTTCCTCCTGTTGGCTGTTCAGCAGTTGGAAATGGGTGTGGTCCTCCCTCCTCCCAGGTGTATTAGTAAACTTCCTGGCTGTGATGTCATCATCAAGAGCCAGGAAGTGTTTTCCAGAGTGTTCTGCTGCACCTGCATTCAATTTGCGGCACAGTCGCAATTTGCAACACCCACTCGCAATTTGCGTGTTCGTTTTTAGCACCGTCGCAAACAGCGGACTCGCAATCTGCGGTGCGACTTCATTTGCGAGTCGCAAAATGGAGTCGCTTTTTCTTGTTGGATACCATATTGCGAGTCGGAAATTGCGAGTCGCAACGACTCGCAATTTCCGACTTGCAATTTTTTAGCTACCTACATCTGGCCCTTAGTATCAACATCAGGACAGTTCGCGCTCTACGGGCGACAAAAATGCAAAAAGCCAGCCTTTATGCAAGAGCATAATTCATGCATTGTTTTTATATGCACTATGTTGACCTTTTGCATTGCAGCCTTTAACCTTGAAAACCACTATTAATTATGATTTACAATCACTGTTCATTTGCAAGGTATTGCTGCAGGCTTACTGAGTGGGTTATGTGTGGTCCCTTTCTAGGACCTTCTAGAAGCTTTCCCTGCAGCATGACTGGGTGTGGTTCGTGGGCTGGGTCAGACTCTATATAAGGGAGCCAGCCCAGCTCCACGTGCTCACTATTCAGAGGTCCCGGTGCAGAGCAGCAGCAACTTCCTGAGCTCCTGTTCCGGAGGCCTACCTTGAAGTTCCAGGCCTGCCCTGCATTGTATTGGTGATCCTTGAGCAGGGCGGTAAGGTGGAGGTCGGGCTGGGCCCCCGACCCCGTTCTCAAAGACTCTTGAGTTTTGTGCCGACTTGTAAAACTTTCAGAGTGAGCGAGGCATTGCTCTCATGTAAACCTTGATGTTCAGATCAGCAACACCCTGCGCAATCATTTCATGGCATTTGCATATTCTTGTTCGAATCGGCAGTGTGCGCAATTCATTTCCCACATGTAAACCTTGATGTTCAGATCGGCAACAGCTTGCGTGATCATTTCATGGCATTTGCATATTCTTGTTCAAATCTGCAGTGGGCGCGATTCATTTCCCGCATGTAAACCTTGATGTTCAGATCTGCCACAGCTTGCGCGATCATTTCATGGCATTTGCATATTCTTGTTTGAATAGGCAGTGTGCGCGATTCATTTCCCGCATGTAAACCTTGATGTTCAGATCGGCAACAGCTTGCGCGATCATTTCATGGAATTTGCATATTCTTGTTTGAATCGGCAGTGTGCGTGATTCATTTCCCGCATGGAAACCTTGATGTTCAGATCGGCAACAGCTTGCGCGATCATTTCATGGCATTTGCATATTCTTGTTCGCATAGGCAGTGTGCGCGATTCATTTCCCGCATGTAAACCTTGATGTTCAGAGCGGCAACAGCTTGCGCGATCCTTTCATGGAATTTGCATATTCTTATTCGAATCGGCAGTGTGCGCAATTCATTTCCCACATGTAAACCTTGATGTTCAGATCGGCAACAGCTTGCGTGATCATTTCATGGCATTTGCATATTCTTGTTCAAATCTGCAGTGGGCGCGATTCATTTCCCGCATGTAAACCTTGATGTTCAGATCTGCCACAGCTTGCGCGATCATTTCATGGCATTTGCATATTCTTGTTTGAATAGGCAGTGTGCGCGATTCATTTCCCGCATGTAAACCTTGATGTTCAGATCGGCAACAGCTTGCGCGATCATTTCATGGAATTTGCATATTCTTGTTTGAATCGGCAGTGTGCGTGATTCATTTCCCGCATGGAAACCTTGATGTTCAGATCGGCAACAGCTTGCGCGATCATTTCATGGCATTTGCATATTCTTGTTCGCATAGGCAGTGTGCGCGATTCATTTCCCGCATGTAAACCTTGATGTTCAGAGCGGCAACAGCTTGCGCGATCCTTTCATGGAATTTGCATATTCTTATTCGAATCAGCAGTGTGCATGATTCACTTCCAGCATGTAAAACTTGATGTTCAGATCAGCTACAGTGTGCGCGATCATTTAATGGCAATTAAAACTTTGGTGTGTTGTGTTTGTAGAGGTGCACATATTTATCCCAAGCTTTTGGATTTCCCGTAAAGATGCTTAATTCAAAGTGCGACCTTCTTTGTACATATTAAGTTCCTAGTACAGTTCCTGTTGTTTGCAGGTAATGTTTCAGATAGCCTTTGTCCTCATGTAAAAATTAATGAGGTGGGCCTTTGCGACCCCCTTGCGACTCGTAGATGGTGTCAGGGACACCATCCTGCATCCGGCTTTGCGACTCGCAAATTGCGAGTCACTCAGACTCGCAATTTGTGAGTCGCAAAGCCGGAGTTTCCTACATCTGGCCCAAAGTCCTTTGGGTGTGTCTTGGCCTGGTCCTCCTTCCTAAGTTTCTGGAGGTAATCTTCCTACGAACATTTCCCTCAACGTTCCCTCAGCTATCCCCTTGGCTCCTCCAGAACATTTTTCAGGTGATCCCCTGAAAGCGCAATCTTTCTTAGTTCAAGTGGAATTACATTTTACCTGCCGACCACACACTTTCCCTGATGCCCAATCCAGGGTGGCCTTCTTGTTATCTTACCTGACTGGGGACGCAGCCACCTGGGCAATCCCTCTTGTGCGTAAAGACAGTTCCTTGCTTTACAATTGGAGACATTTTGTTAGTGAGTTTGAACGAGTGTTTGATCGAAGAACAGTGACATTGTCGGCAGATCCGGAACTATTAGACTTGCGACAAACGTAAACAAGATCTAGTTTCTTACTTAGCTAAATTTAATCAGCTGGTAGCTGAGACATCCTGGCCTGAAGAAAAGCAAGCAGCCTTGTTTTTGCAAAGGACTCAAGGATAAGTTAAAGGACATTCTTGCACAGATAGACCCGCAGCCTACAGATTGTCAAGATTTAATAAACCTTATTTTGAGATTGGATCATCGTCTAGCAGATCGAAGGGGAACATGCAAAAAGACTGAGAAATATTCCTGGCGTGTTCACAATCATAGAGAATCAAGAACCCAGAAAGATAGAACTCCGGAACCTATGGAAATCGGAACTATCAAGAGACCTTTGACCAAAGACGAAAAGGACCTACGAAGAAAGAATGGACAATATCTTTATTGGGGGCACAAGGGTCATTTCGCCAAAGATTGTCCAATCAAACCAAAGAGCAAACTAGGTCCTGTCCAGAAAATTGCAGCCAATGTACAAGTTGAGCCGGAAAACTAGATCACCCAAGATGTAAAGAAGGGTTGCTCTTGGGTGTCACCGTGGACCCTTCACTGTCTAGACATCTGAAGCTGGGCATCAAAGTTCAAGTAAAGAAAAATAACTATTTCAAGAAGGCCCTTGTAGATTCTGGGGCTACCGGGAACTTTGTTGATGCCCAATTGGTTCGCGTATGGGGGATCCCAGGCACCAAGAAGAAGAATCCAGAGATAATACAAGCAGTGAATGGAAAACTCTTGACTGGAGGCCCAGTAATTCTTCAGACTGTCCCCTTGTCGGTGATCTGTGATGGGGGAAATCAAAGAACCAAACATGAAGAGAAGCTCATCTTTGATGTGATCCATGCGCCGCAGTATGGAATTATCCTTGGCTTACCATGGTTAACTCATCACAATCCTGAGATTAACTGGGCAGAACGGAAAATCGTGTTCTCTTCCGCCTTATGCAGTATTCATCCTATGAAGATGTATTCGATGAAAAAGAAGCAGAAACCTTTTATCCTCATAGACCTTATGACTTCCAAATTGATCTAACTCCAGGTGCGATACTCCCTAGCTGTCGTGTGTATGCCTTGTCAGAACATCAAAATCAACACTTACGAAAGTACCTAGATCAATTCTTAGAGAATGGCTTCATCCGCCCTTCCAAGTCTCCTGCAGCCTCTCCTTTGTTTTTAGTCCCTAAAGCAAATGGGGATCTTCGAACCTGTATTGACTATAGGGGTTTGAACAAGGTCACAGTCAAGAACAAATACCCCTTGCCTCTGATTCCTGTCTTGTTGGATCAAGTGAAAAAAGCAAAGATTTACACTAAGCTCTATCTACGGGGTGCTTACCATTTAGTCAGAATGAGAGAAGGCGACAAATGGAAAACTGCGTTCAAGACAAGATATGGTCCCTTTGAATACACTGTCATGCCCTATAGACTGTGCAATGATCCAGCAGCATTTCATTTTTTCCTGAATGACGTCCTTAAAGAATATCTCCACATATTTGCAATAGTCTATATCGATGATATTTTGATCTACTCTGACAATGAAACCGAACATGTACAACATGTCAAGAAGATTTTTACAGCTCTTCGAAAGCATCATTTATATTGCAAACTAACCAAGTGTGAGTTTCATGTTACCACAGTTGAGTTTTTAGGGGTTATCCTCACCCCTCAAGGGATGGTCATGGCAGAAAAGAAAGTACAAGCTGTATCTGATTGGCCCACTCCAAAGACTGTTTGAGATGTACAGTGCTTCCTGGGTTTTGCAAACTTTTATCAAAGGTTTACAAACCATTTCTCTCAAACAGTGGCGCCAATCACCAAGTTATTGAGAAAGAAGGAAAAATTTGTATGGTTTTCAGAAGCTGACAGAGCCTTTTCAACTTTGAAAGAAGCTTTTTCCACTGCCCCAGTCTTGACTCACCCTGATGTGGATCGTCCATTCATAGTCGAAGCAGATGCCTCAGATGTGTCAATTGGTGCAGTCTTGTCACAACGAAGTAAAGACACTGGCCAACTTCATCCTGTAGCTTACATGGCTCAAAAGCTGAACGAAGCCGAACAGAACTATGTCGTTGCTGAAAAAGAGCTTCTGGCGATCCGTGATGCCTTTAAAGAGTGGAGGCTTCATTTGTTGGGTGCCAAGTACACTATCACAGTATATACTGATCATCACAATCTCCAGTTCATGAGTTCAGCTAGACTTTTGACTCCTCGGCAATTACGCTGGATGCTGTTTTTTGCCGAGTTCGATTTTGTGTTAACTTTTCATCCTGGTAAAGATAATCGCAAAGCAGACGCCTTGTCCCGCCAAGAGTCTACCACGTTGCCTACAATCCATCCTTCCAGATCTATCATAGCTCCAGACAAAGTCCTCTGCATCATAAAAACCGAAGCCTTCTTTGAAGACATCCGTAATTCCTTCACCTTTGAGAAATGGAAGGCATGGGCTCAAGCAGATCCCAAACGCTCAATCAAGCAAGGACTACCTTTCCATGACGCACGTTTGTGCAGGCCCACTACCAAGCTTTGCAAGTTAGCATTTCATTGATTGAATGTTATACCTACGGCAGGTCACCCAGGCACTCCTAAAACTCTTGAATTAATCCAACGCTACTTTTGGTGGCCTACTCTGACAAAAGACGTCAAAACCATGGTCACTAACTGCGAAGTCTGTGCTTGCATCAAGACAAGTCATTCAAAACTGAAAGGTTTGTTGCAACTGCTCCCAACTCCACGTCGACCTTGGGAATACATCTTGTTAGACTTCATTACAGGTCTACCAGTTGTTCAACAGCACTCAGTAATTCTGGTGGTGCTAGATAGTCTCACGAAATATGGACATTTAATTGCCTCTTAAGAAATTGCCCACCTCCAGTGAACTGGCAACCATCCTACTGAATTGAGTAGTCCGTTATCACGGGCTGCTGAGAATGATTCTCTCCGATCGAGGATCACAATTTGCCTCCAACTTCTGAAAAACGTGGTGCAAAACGCTTCAAGTTACATCCACACTATCTACTAGCCATCATCCTCAAACAGATGGCCAAACTGAGAGACTGAATCAGACATTGAAGCAATACCTGCGTGCTTACGCCAAGAAAGCATTTCATTCCTGGACATCAATGCTTTGGTTAGCTGAACTAGCCTACAATAACTCGTTTCACACCTCCACTAGTGTCACACCATTTTTTGGATTGTTTGGCTATCATCCTGATACCTTGCCCATCACGATTCCTCAAGAAAGTTCTCTTACACTAGCTGTTTCGGAAACCATTCAACTTCTCCACCAAACCCAGAAACTGGTCCAACAGCATCTAGAAAAAGCTAAACAAAAATACAAAAAGCATTATGACAAGAAACATTGTGAAGGACCTCAGTATCAACCAGATGATAAAGTGTGGCTTTCTACAAGACATATAGACTTAAAGAAAAAGCACATGTTTAATCCCAAATTCATGGGTCCTTACACTGTCCTCCAGCAAATTAATCCAGTGACCTATAAACTGCAGTTGCCCCGGTCACTATGTATTCATCCGGTGTTCCATACTTCCCTCCTGAAAAAAGTAGTCCAGAAGGTACCCTCCCAACCAGCTCCAGTTCTAGTACAGGGGGAAGTGGAATACGAAGTTAAACAGGTGTTGGACTCCAAACTTAGAGGTCGTAACCTGTGGTATCTGATCTCTTGTAAAGGTTACGGTCTTGAAAGTAAGTCATGGGTGTCCTCATCTGACATTCATGCTCCACGACTAGTGAGACATTTTCATCGTCTTAACCCAGACAAACCAGGCCCTAGAGCGCGTTTGGGAGAGGGGAGTACTGTCAACATCAGGACAGTGCGCGCTCTATGGGTGACAAAAATGCAAAAACCCAGTCTTTATGCAAGAGCATAATTCATGCATTGTGTTTATATGCAGTTTGTTAACCTTTTGCATTGCAGACTTTAACCTTGAAAAACACTATTAATGATGTTTGCAATAACTGTTCATTTGCAAGGTATTGCTGCAGGCTTACAGAGTGTGTTAGGGTGTGGTCCCTTTCTAGGACCTTCTAGAAGCTTTCCCTGCAGCATGACTTGATGTGGTTCGTGGGCTGGGCCAGACTCTATATAAGGGAGCCAGCCCAGCTCCATGTGCTCACTATTCAGAGGTCCCGGTGCAGAGCAGCAGCAACTTCCTAAGCTCCTGTTCCGGAGGCCTACCTTGACGTTCCAGGCCTGTCCCACATTGTATTGGTGATCCTTGAGCAGGGCGGTAAGGCGGAGGTCGGGCTGGGCTCCTGACCCCGTTCTCAAAGACTCTCAAGTTTTGGGCCTACTTGTAAAACTTTCAGAGTGAGTGAGGCATTGCTCTCATGTAAACCTTGATGTTCAGATCGGCAAAGTTCGCACGATCATTTCATGGCATTTGCCTATTCTTGTTCGAATCGGCAGTGTGCGCGATTCATTTCCCGCATGTAAACCTTGATGTTCAGTTCAGCCACAGCTTGCAGAATTATTTCATGGCATTTGCATATTCTTGTTCGAATTGGCAGTGTGCGCGATTCATTTCCCACATGTAAGCCTTGATGTTCAGAGCGGCAACAGCTTGCGCGATCATTTCGTGGAATTTGCATATTCTTGTTCAAATCGGCAGTGTGTGCGATTCACTTCCAGCATGTAAAACTCGATGTTCAGATCAGCTACAGTGTGCGCGATCATTTAATGGCAATTAAAACTTTGGTGTGTTGTGTTTGTAGAGGTGCACATATTTATCCCGAGCTTTTGGATTTCCTGTGAAGATGCTTAATTCAAAGTGCGACCTTCTTTGTGCATATTAAGGCCCGTATTTATACTTTTTTTAGCGCCGCATTTGCGCCGCTTTTTGGCGCAAAACGGCGCAAACCTACAAAATACAATGGTACTTTGCAAGTTTGCGCCGTTTTTGCGTCAAAAAATGACGCAAATGCGGCGCTAAAAAAGTATAAATACGGGCCTAAGTTCCTAGTACAGTTCCTGTTGTTTCCAGAGAATGTTTCAGATAGCCTTTGACCTCATGTAAAAGTGCAATGTTTGTTCCGAAACGTTATTCTAGAAGGTTCTTGTATTCTAGACAGTATGTGATATTTCATGAGAAGCTCATGTGAAACATTCCATTAACCCATTCTTGATTTTTTCCAGGTACCTAGATTTCTTGATGTCTAGCTATAGTCACTTCTTAGGTTATCCATGGTTACAGTATGAGAACGCTTAGAACCATAGCCTAGTGAAAGCCAATGTGATTATATCCTGATATTGTGTTGTTTAACCTTTTGCTTCCTGCAGGTCTCCTTCCCAGCTGTTCCCTTCCTAATCCCCTTTTCCCCCACTTGGACTGTCTCAGGCTCTGTGATATTTCTATCGGAGTTTTGGAGCTGTCTAGTGGTGGACATGTTGGGAACGTGCGCAGACCCCGAGGATCTGGTCTCCCTGACAGTTAGGCCCTCATTACAACCCTGGCGGTCAGTGTTAAAGCGGCGGTAATACCGTTAACAGGCCGGCGGAAAAAAATGGAATCACGAACGTGGCGGAAACCGCCAACATAGACAGCCACTTTAACACTCCGACCGCCACGGCGGTAGAAACAAATAGCGCGGCGGTCACCACCAACAGACAGGCGGAAGACAATGTACCGCCCACCCTATCACAACCTGGCAATCCACCACCTTTTCCGGGGCGGAACCAACGCGTACAAAAACACGGCGGAAACAGGACTTGGAAGGGAAAACACTCACCTCTCCACACCCCACGAGGAACCAGGACCCATGGAGCCAGAACTCCAAATAATCCCTGCAATAGTATTCCTGCTCCTCTATGAGGAGCAAAAAAGACGGCGGCGACGACCACAGTGAGTACTGCACATACAACACAGGGGAGGGGGGAGGGAAAAGAGAGTGACACACACACACAACACCCCCACCCCCATCCCCACCCTCACCCACAACAACATACCCACAAATACATGCTTCAACATTAGATTTGCACCCCCCAGCCCCCTTTCAAGAACGCAGGGACAAAAGGAAATGAGTTGAACTATTGTAATCATGAAAAAAACAGTAGTCAAAACTCGAAATACAGCATATACAATTATGTACACCAACTACACAAGTCCGGATAGTGCACCAATAATTGTCCATGGACCACCGAGCCAAAAATTCATAGACGAGGCCCACACTCAATACCAGACTTCAAACGGAGAGCACCCTCCAGGGGCATCAGATAGAAATGAAACAAGCACCTCAGGGGGAAGGGAAGGGGGGGCACCTCAGCCGGATGAGTGCACAATGCCACTGCTCCATGAGGGGGCTCCATGCCCACTGCTGTATCCTGGGGAGTGCAAAGCCACAGTCTCTCAAGTCTCTCCAGTGGGTAGTTTGCCCACTGCTTTATCCTGGGGAATGCAAAGTCACAGTCTCTCAAGTCTCTCCAGTGGGTGGTTTGCCCACTGTTGTATCCTGGGGAGTGCAAAGCCACAGTCTCTCAAGTCTCTCCAGTAGGTGGTTTGCCCACTGCTTTATCCTGGGGAGTGCAAACCCACAGTCTCTCAAGTCTCTCCAGTGGGTGGTTTGCCCACTGCTTTATCCTGGGGAGTGCAAAGCCACAGTCACTCAGGTGGATGTGATTCTCCACTGCTTCTAGAGGGGGCTTTGTGCCCAGAGTGCTTCATCCTGCCAAGGACAGAAGTAGTGGATGCCTTTCTCCACTAGCTCTGGAGGGGGCTTTGTGCCCAGAGTGCTTCATCCTGCCAAGGACAGAGGTAGTGGATGCCTTTCTCCACTGGTTCTGGAGGGGGCTTTGTGCCCAGAGTGCTTCATCCTGTCAAGGACAGAGGTAGTGGATGCCTTTCTCCACTGAAGGTGTTGCATCATGGAAGCTACCCAGGCTCCTGGAACTGACCACCAGACTCGGTCGACTGACCACTGGGGATGTCAGCCATGTCTGCGGTGGTGCCACTGGCTCAGGATGTCGCAGGGCTCCTGTCGGTGCTTGCGGCAGTGTCAGTAGTGGCGGTGCTTGCGGCAGCCTCTGTGGCATAGGTGCTTGCGGCCGCCTTTGTGGCATCGGTGCTGGCGGCGAACTCTGTGGCATTGGTGCTGGCGGCGAACTCTGTGGCATCTTGCTGGCAGCGGACTCTGTGGCGGCGGTGGTGGTGGCCATCTCAGCTGTCTGCTACTTAACACACGGGCCCTACACAAACATGCCATAGAACTCTGGGACCTCATCACATCACACTCACCTGACATCGTCTTCCTCAAAGAAACGTGGACAGACCTTACATTCGAGCCAGACATAGCCATAGCCGCCCCGTAGGGCTACAAACTCCAACGCAAAGACCGCATCAACAAACCAGGAGGCGGCATCTCCATCCTTCACAGAAACACCATCAAGGTCGCCACCAACACCCTCGACACCCTCAACAACGCAAAACACATGCACTTCCTCATTAACATCAACAACACCACCACCCTCAGAGGCACACTCATATACAGACCCCCAGGTCCACGCCCCCCATTCTGTGACACCATCGGTGACACCATCAGCACACACGCTCTCACCTCCACAGACTACATACTCCTCGGCGACTTCAACTTCCACCTGGAAATCACTCACGGCCACAACTCCTCCTCCCTCCTGGACAACCTCACCAACCTGGGACTCAAACAACTGGTCAGTGCCCCCACCCACTCGGCCGGACACACACTCGACGCAATTTTCACCTCGAGCCAACACGTTACCTACACCCACACCACCAAACTCCAATGGACAGATCACCATTGCGTCCACTTCTCCAACAACAAACCACCCACACACCACCTACCGCATGTGGGACAACATCCCTACTGAGCTCTTGAACTCCCAACTGACACAAACACCCCCTCAACAACACCGACCCCAACATCGCCACACACAACCTCAACAAATGGATCACCACCTGTGCCGACACCCTCGCGCCCCTCAGAAAAAACATCCCCACCCACAATATCAAGAACGCCCCATGGTTCACCTCTGAACTCCATGAGTCCAAACGCAAATGCCGCAAAGCAGAGAAAACTTGGAGACAAGAACCCTCCACCACAAACTTCTCCACCCTCAAAACCACCACACGCATCCACCACCAACTCATCCACCACCAACTCATACGCCAAAAGAACACACTACAAGGAACGCATTGACAACAACTCACATAGCAGCAAAGAACTCTTTACTATCATCAAAGAGCTCTCCAAACCCAAAGCCAGCAACCGAGACCCCACGCACACACAAACCCTCTGCAACTCCCTCTCAAATCACTTCCATGGCAAAATCCTGGACATACACAACAGCTTCACACCCCCCACACCCCCCACACGCACCCTCCACCCACCCAACACTAACCCTCCACACACACCACCCAACCTAAGCACCACCTGGGCCCCTACCATCAACGAAGAAACTGAAAACACAATGAACTCCATTCACTCTGGCTCCCCCTCCAACCCATGCCCCCACCGAATATACAACAGGGCCAGCCCCTCCATCGCCCCCATACTCCGAGCCATAATAAACAGCTCATTCGAAACCTCCACCTTCCCAGACCTCTGGAAACACGCGGAAGTCACTGCGCTCCTAAAAAAAAACAAAGCCGACCCAGACGACCTCTCCAACTACCGCCCCATCTCCCTCCTCCCATTCCCAGCCAAGGTCACAGAAAAAATAGTCAACTCCCGCCTATCCCACTTCCTCGAGACAAACCACACACTCGACCCCTCCCAATCTGGGTTCCGCAGGAACCACAGCACAGAAACCGCGCTCATCGCTTGCACAGACGAAATCAGATCAGTCGACATGGGCGAGACCGTAGCACTCATACTCCTGGACCTCTCCGCAGCCTTTGATACTGTCTGCCACCACACACTCCGCACATGTCTTCACGACGCCGGGATCAGACACAAAGCCCTGGACTGGCTCACCTCCTTCCTCACCGACAGAACCCAAAAAATCTGTCTCCCACCCTTCCAATCACCCGCCACCAAAATCACCTGCGGAGTCCCACAAGGCTCCTCCCTCAGCCCCACACTCTTTAACATCTACATGACCCCTCTAGCCAACATCCTCAGACCCCACGGCATCACCATCCTCTCATACGCTGATGACACACAACTCATGTTCTCCTTCACCGCAACCCCAACACCGCCAAATCCAACCTACACACTGCACTCCTTGACACCGCTGCCTGGATGACAGCCAACCACCTTAAACTCAACTCCAACAAAACCAAAATAATCATCTTTGGCCCACACAAAAACACTTGGGACCCCTCGTAATGGCCCACCACACTAGGCCCCGCTCCCACCTCCGCAAACCACGCACGCAACCTCAGCATCATCCCGGTCTCCTCCCTCTCGATGACCCAACAAATCAACGCCCTCACCTCCTCATGTTTCAACACACTCCGCACACTGAAAAAAACATTCAAGTGGATCCCCACAGAGACCAGAAAGACAGTCACCCACGCACTCATCAGCAGCAGGCTAGACTACAGCAACGCCCTCTACGCCGGCACCACACAATAACTCAAGCGCAAACTTTAGCGAATCCAGAACTCAGCAGCACGTCTCATCCTCGACCTCCGCCGACATGAGCACATCTCACCACACCTCAAATCCCTCCACTGGCTCCCCATAGACAAAAGGATCACCTTTAAGATCCTCATCCACGCACATAAATCGCTCCATAACACCGGCCCAACCTACCTTAACGAAAGAGTGACCTTCCACACTCCCACACGCCACCTCTGCTCCGCCGACCTCTCACTCGCCACTCTCCCGCGCATCAAACACACCACCACCAAGGCAAATCTTTCTCCTACCTAGCCCCCAAAGCCTGGAACTCCCTCCCCACCCACCTCCGCAAGACCCAAGACCTCCTGCTCTTCAGGAAGAACCTTAAGACATGGCTTTTCGAACAGTGATCTCCCCTCCTTCTCCCTCACCCCACCAGAGCCTTGAGACCCTCACGGGTGAGTATCGCGCTCTATATGTCTCTTTGATTGATTGATTGATTGGTGGCGGACTCTGTGGCGGCGGTGCTGGTGGCGGGCTCTGTGGTGGCGGTGCTGGTGGCGGGCTCTGTGGTGGCGGTGCTGGTGGGGGGCTCTGTGGCAGCGGTGCCGGCAGCGGGCTCACTGACTGCGGTGCTGGTGGCGGGCTCAGTGACAGCGGTGCTGGTGGCGGTGCATGTGCAGTGCAGGTGGCGGTCTTCTCCGCCGTACCGGTTGGCGTCGACGTGGACAGAAGGTGTGACACTGGTCCCATATTTGGTGCCACCATTCCCTCTCCTGAGCTGCCCTTGATTTTCTGGCCCTTCCTCACCTTGGATAGTGGTGCAGCTGTGTTGCCACTATCCCCTTTTGTTTTCCTTGAGCCCTTGGTGGCAGGTGTTTTCGCCTTCTCCCTCCGGAATGTGGGCAACGTTTTTACTTTTGCAGGTGGCAGAATGTCCTTGCCCTCGCTCCGTGGCACATTGGCTGCCCTGATGCTTGGCGTACTCCAAAGGCCCGCTGTTGCTGGGACTATTGTGCCCGGTGATGTGGTGGCTGAGGTGCTGGGTTGGGACCTGGAAAGCCTGGCCCTAGGGGACAGACGGGGGGGTGTAGGGAAGATGTCAATGTTAGCCAGGAATAATTTTTTACACACACTGGGACGGCTAGATGGAGGGGGTTAGGGAGTGGAGGAAGAGGTAGTGGTTGTAGGAGGTGTACGATTGCTGAATTTGGGTGAAGGTGCATGGGCTGGAGGCTGTTGTGAGGTGGATGGCTGTTGGGAGGGTGTGTGCCTGCGTTTGTGTACTTTGGGAGGATGGCTATCAGACACACTGGTAGAGGACACAGGAGATGTGTGAATGGTAGTGGGGTGGTGAGTGCATGTGAGCGGTGTGTGGTGATGGGCGTGCTGGTGATGGAGGTAGTGGCTGAAGATGTAGTGCATGCAGGTGTGAGTGGAGACGAGACAAGGAGGGAGGAGGAGGACATGGAGGAGGGGGACACAGTGGAGGCAGTGGATGTTGGTATGTCTGCATGGGAATGATGCTTGGGTGAGTGCCTGTGGGATGTGTGGTGCTTATGTTTGCCTGAGCCACCCTTGTGTGATAAGGTGTGTGCATGCTGGTCTGATAGTGTGCTTGGGATAGGCTGGGGTTGAGGGGATTGGGTCTGGGTGGAGGAAGTTGGAGGGGGGAGGCTGGACACAGGGACAATGGTTGCCATCAGTGCTGACGCCAGAGCCTGAAATGCTCTCTGTTGGGCTGCCTGCACAGATGAATGCCCTCCAGGTATGCATTTGTTTGTTGCAAATGCCTCTCGACACCTTGGATGGCATTCGCAATGGCAGATTGCCCAACAGTGAGGGATCGCAGGAGGTCAATAGCCTCCTCACTGAGGGCAGCAGGGCTGACTGGGGCAGGGCCTGAGGTGCCTGGGGCGAAGGAGATGCCCACCCTCCTGGATGAGCGGCCACGGGACACACGCTGAGGGGCTGCTGGGAGGGCGGCGCTGGTAGGGGGGGTGGCAGCTGTACCTGTTGATGCGGGGGGCACAAGGGGCCTGCCACCGCAAGGGAGCTCCCATCAGAGGAGGAGTCGCTGTCACAAATGTCACCTCCTGTCCTCGCCGTGGAGCTCCCCTCACCCTCCGTCCCACTGGTGGCTTCAGACTCCGTTGTCTCGCCCTCCAGGGCCAAGTGGGATGCAGCTCCCTCCTGCTCCGGTACCACTGCTCCTCCGCCTGATGATGCTATTGCACACAAGAACAGGGAGACCACAAAAATGGTGGGGTAAAGACAGAAGAAATACATGTTCAGTGCATGCAATACCACTACCGTTGGTGGACACTACAGACACAGCAACCCTCTGCACTACGCCATGCACTTAGAGTTCCCAGATTAATCAAATGCCCATGGGGTACAAGGCCTATGCCCGATTGCTGCACACATGGAAGTCACAGCAGCCTGACTAGGTGTAGAGGGCTCTTACCATTGGTGGGGTTGGGGTGCCACATAGCCTGCCTCACAAAGGGTCCTTGCCTACAAAGCTCGCCCTGGCCTAGGATAACCCACTGCCCACCTCCCCCACCCAGACACCTCGTAATGCACGCAGAGTCAGATGGATGTGACGGTACTCACCCCCTTGTGGCTGCTGTGATGCCATCAAGTGCCCATCCAACTCCGGATATGCCACCACCAGGATCCGGAACATCAGGGGGGTCATGGTGCAATGGGTCCCCCTCCCATGTTGGGAGGCCATCCCCAGCTGGGCCTCCGCTGTCTTCTTGCTCTAGCAGCGAATGTCCTCCCATCTTTTCCGGCAGTGGGTGCTCCGTTTGTGGTGGACCCCCAGGGTCCGGACATCCTTGGCGATGGCACGCCAAATATCCTACTTCTGGTGGGTGCTGACCTAGAGGAATAGTACAGGGGAAAAGGAAAAAGTTTAACGGTCCGGACCGTCACAGTCATTGGCCCACGTTCCCACCCTTGCCCTGACGCACATACACTCACCGACCGCACATGCAGGCCTCAGCCCTCCACCCCCATGTATCTTCTATCCACAACACTCCAAACAGGCATTGCCCATGCAGCATGCTCACAGTGTACTCACCTGTTTGTCTGGAGGACCGTAGAGTAGCGTGTACTGGGGGAGGATCCCATCCACTAACTTCTCCAACTCCTCCGAAGTGAAGACAGGGGCCCTTTCCACAGACACATGAGCCATTGTCGCTTCCAGACTGAGGTCACAGCAGCACTTGCAGTGTAGGTCCTCTCCTGTCGAAGGTCAGGTATCAAGTGAGTGAACAGACAGAAAATGGTGGTCACGTCCGCGGCGGTGCATACCGTCACCGCCGGCGTACATCGTCATTGGCTCCTCAGACCCATAGGGTCCAATGTTAACCAATGCTGGATTGCGCTGCGGTCTTCGACCGCCTACCCCAACGGTGTAGAACGCCAGCGCAGTTACCTCATATCCCCTTGTCCCACCTTACAGGTCAGGCAGCCGCCATTTCAGGGGGCCACATGGCATTAATATTAACTGCATCACACCTATCTAGGCCTTTCATGCACACAGTAACAGGCACATTGCAGATTTACAAATGTTTGCTAATGAGATTTAGTAATACCTCAGTGTTGGCCGACTCTCTGCTCGCTGTTCTCCTCCATAGGGCAAGTCCACTAGGGCAGGTGGTGAGATGGCGGCATCCTCTGGTGTACAGACCGCTGGTGGACCTGTCGACAATGGAAGAGAGACACGTAATAGTCACCTACAGACTTGATCGTGAAACAATCCATGAACTGTGTGCCCATTTAGAGCCAGACCTTATGTCAGCAATCCACCATCCCACAGGAATCCCCCCTCTAGTGCAGGTCCTATCAGTACTCCAATTCCTGGCAAGTCGGTCATTTCAAACAACAGTGGCCATTGCATCAGGGATGTCCCAATCTATGTTCTCAAACGTGTTGTCCAGAGTGTTGTCTGCCCTGCTTAAACACATGCGCAGCTACATCGTTTTCCCTCAGGTGGAGGATTTGCCTACAGTGAAAGGTGACTTCTATGCCCTGGGACATATCCCCAACATCATAGGTGCCATTGATGGGACACATGTGGCCTTGGTACCCCCCTGCAGGAGTGAACAGGTGTACAGAAACCGGAAGAGCTACCATTCAATGAATGTGCAGATGGTGTGTTTGGCCGACCAGTACATCTCCCATGTGAATGGCAAGTTTCCTGGCTCAGTCGAAAAGAGCAGTGTGTGCACAACTTCAAGATCACATCATTTCCAACCATCTCCTGCACACCTATCAATCCAGCTTCAAATATTGAAGCAGCATAAAAGCAGCTATGTTAGAAATCATAGATGACATACTGCTGACCACGAATAAAGATGAACCCTGCCTCCTGATATTACTGAGCCTTTTAGCTGCCTTTGACACTATTGACGCCTTTCCAACTAATACAAACCTAGATGTCAGCACCTACCCGAAGCTTAATCACCAGAAAAGCAGAATTATTACTATTCACCAAGAGCAACAAGTGACTACTAATTCAAACCTGGTTCAAAGACATGAACCGTAACAGATTCAAACCTCAACTTTCACTCATAGTCACCCTGCACACCATTCGCATTCTTAAGGAATACATTTTCCACAAAAATCAAACAACCTGATATCAGCTCATTATATTTATAAAAAGTTAAACCATTCCTCCCAGAAAGCGACTTTGTGTCCTGGTCCATGGCCTCCCAGACTCCAACCTGACTCCACGTAAGAGTATCCTACGGGCTGCTGCATGCTTCATTAAGTGTTAGCAGAAATATGACCAAATCAACCCTACATTGATGGAACTCCAGTTGGTTCCCCTTGCCGGCCTTCACCATCTTCAAAGCCAGTGCATCATCTACAAAGTCAACACAAGTGGCACCACTACCTACCTAGTGGACACACTTGCATCTTCTGTTGCTTGCTGTCAGCAACTCAAAAGTTAGATCTGTAAACATCTCTAGGGTCACAAGTAAAAGGGAGATGGTTGCACATTCTAATTTATTTAGATGGAATTGGAAGGTGATGTAATTATGTTTTATTTTGTTACTTTTCCTTAACTCAGTACACTTTATTCACATCTGTTTTGCATTAATCAATTACGTATACCATATTCTGGATACATATGATATTATACACATTCAAGATGGATGGCATACTGAGAAAGGAAAGGTTGAGTTATTCTTAACCAAGATTGCAGATGATATTTTACAACACCCATGACCTGAACAGAATTGTTTCCTTGGCCACCATTTTAAACGGTAGAGAGAGACACCAATATGGCAAACAATCGATTCCTGTTCATTTTGGTTGCTCTTTGTCAAGCAGTTGAAACTTCCTGGACTGAAGTCTTTTTTGCAAATAGTGGGGGTATGCACTTGGAGTCCTGTGGAACTGCTGAAGCAGTATATTTAAACCTTTACTTATGAACTTTGTACACAAGGGCTAACTTATGGGTCTTTAATAGAGCAGGGTTTCATTAAGAACTGATGAATGGGAGCAAAACTGATTCTTCTTGGCTGGACTGGATTACAGGATATTATGAAATAAAAGTTTCCTATGAGCTTTTTTTTTTAAAATGGAGTTTCCATCCTGTGAACACATTCCAATCCAGTACACTACTCTTTATGTCTATCTATCTATCTATCTATCTATCTATCTATCTATCTATCTATCTATCTATCTATCTATCTATCTATTAGAATGTGATTTATGTGTACTCATTTTATTAATAATATTGATCTTGCATATTATTTTTCAATTTCCAGGTTATATCAGTCAATCAATCAATCAGTCAGGATTTATAAAGTGCGGCTAATCACCTAATAAGGTATCCAGGGCCTTCCAGGCTGTGGAGGCTTATTCGAACAACCACGTTTTTGATTGCCATTTGGAATTTCGGAAGTGAGGTGATGGTCTGGAGTTGCGTGGAAAGGCTGTTCCAGGTTTTTGCTATGATGTGAGAGAAGGAGTGTCCTGCACTTCTGCTTTGGTAGATGCAGGGAGTATAGGCAATTGAAAGGGAGGCAGAGCGTAGTCTTCTCGATGGTTGGTGGAAGTTCAGGCAGTGGTTAATGTACGTGGGTCCTTGGTTGTGTAGAGCCTTGTATGCATGGGTCAGCAGCTTGTAGTGGCACTGGGAGCCAGTGGAGTTGCCTGAGATGGGGTGTGATGAGGTTTCATCGGGGAAGGCTGAGGATGAGTCTGGTTGCAACATTATGTATGGTCTGAAGTCTCTGTAGGAGGTGAGTGGTGATTCCCATATAGAGGGCATTGTCATAGTCCAGTCAGCTGGTGATGATGGGCCTGTGTCATTATGCATCTCATGTGTAGGAGAAGCTATTTGAAGATCTTACATAGCGTGCACAAAGTGAAAAAGCAGGCAGAGTAGACAGCATTGATCTGTGATTTCATAGTGAGCTTGTTGTCAATGATGATTCCAAGGTTTCTGGCATAGTTGGAGGGAGTGGATGTGGGTCCTAGGTCAAATGGCCACCAGGAGTTGTTCCATGTGTTGCTGCTGTTGCCAAAGATAAGTACTTCCATCTTGTCTTTGTTCAGCTGCAGGCAGTTGTTCTTCATCCAGTCAGCAACGCTTCTCATGCGTTTGTGGAAGTTGGTTCTGGTGCTGAAGGGGTCATCGGTGAGTGAGAGGATGAGTTGGGCATCGTCTGTGTAGGAAATTATGTTGAAACTGTGGGATCTGACAATGTTGGCCAGTGGGGTCATATATGCATTGAAGAACATGGGGCTGAGGGATGAGCCCTGGGGGACACTGCAGGTGATCGCCTTGGGTTTGGAGGTGAAAAGTCAGAGGTGCATCCTCCGGGTTCTTCCGGAGAGAAAGGAGGTGATCCATCTGAGTGTGTCCCCTTGAATGCTGATGTGGTGGAGTCTTTTGATCAGCATGTGGTGGGATACAGTGTTGAAGGCTGCTGAGGGGTCGAGGAGGATAAATGCTGCTGAGAGGTCGAGTGGATCAGGAATACTGTAATAAGGAGAATATTAGTTGAAGAGAAAGCTAATTAATGAAAATGTATAGCTATGATAATATATTATTTAGAAAGACTCCTGCAGTATATCTACAATTCCATAGTTTATGTTCCAAGGATCAGACACTGCTGTTGACATGGTCAGTTGTGAAACTCTTGGCACACTCACAGCCAGGATACCATCAGACTGGAGACACAGACGTACACAAATTAAAACTCAAGACAACAGGCCTTCTCCATCAATGCACCTAGGATCTGCATCAATAGCCCTGTACCCATCACAACTGTTCTAACCCTGCTCAAGTGTAAGAAAGAGCTAGAGACTGGCCTCTTTAAAGGCTAATACATCATGATGCATTCACAGTCCACTAACCATCTATCCCTCCTATCACTGTGTCTTTACCTTTGACCCTGTACAGCACTACACTGTCTTTTGGCTATGTTTGTGCTATTTAAATACCAAAAACATATGTACATGCGAAACACTCAGCCCTCCCTCTTTATCTAAAGAGCAAATTCATGCTCACAGTGGGCAACAAGAAAGTTAGAGACTAACACTGACTAATTCTAGAAATCCCCAAAAATAAAAAAGTGAAAACACTATATCAGGCCATCTCCTACTAAACTCTTAAACTGTGGAACTCTATCCTGACAACATCAGGTTTAATCCTGACTTCCTCTCCTTCTGAAATGATTTGAAAACACATTTTTCATGCTTTAACACCTGGCTAATACACTTCCTCCTATCTTTTTCCTTGTTATTTTCAGTTTTTTTGTAATGTTCATTTGTCGCATGTTATCTATAAAGTGTGCTCTACAGCCCTTATGGTTAGGTTCATGCTTCAGAAATGCATGAACTACATGGAATAAATAAATACAATGAAGGTTCAGCAAGACAAGTGGTGATTCACACCACTTGTCTCTCTGTGTTAAAGGTTTAACCCAAAACCCTAGGAGTGCTGCGTATGGGCCTGAAGTGGGAAGAGGCAGTTGTATGACAGAAGTTCAATTTGGACTTGGGAACAATTGTATCCAATATTTGTTAATACAATGGACAGGACAATGATGGGATGCAAAGTTGCAGAGAACAGATGGATCCAGATTGTTTTTTGAAGGGGAATCAAAGCTCCTCTGTAAAAGCAAGATGCAAACATGCCTCCGCCATAAACTTGTTTGTCATGCAAAGTATAACAAAAACAAATGATCAGTATTATTGTTTAGCATCCAAACAGCTAGTCAGTCATAATTGGTGGGATTCAAGTACAGAAGTATGAAACAGACAATATCCAATGGCGAGGCAGTTAAACAAAAAGAAGCGGCTTTTGAAATAGACTGTAGCTGAAGATTTGGCTGTGTATTTGGTGAGTAATTAACTGGTTTTCGAGTTCTCAAGCCGTCCTCGCCAGCACCAGAACCTGCAAGGGATGTTTGTCCTTAGAAGTGAAATTGTTTTGTGTGATGATGACTTCATTGTAGTCTTTTAAAAGATAACCTATGTCTGCCCTTTGCTCTGGGAATTTTTTTTAGGCAGCTCTATCATTCTTGCAAGTGATGCTGACGTAGAATGCACTGATGCCTGATGTGGCCCAATACCAACTGTTATTTAGAACAACTGTACTAATAAATACACTTCAGTGCAAAGGGCAAATTCAGGTTTATTACCACAATAAAGTACAACTGACTTGACAAAAACACTTTGTTTTGCTTCTTGCTTCAAAGAGTGCATCTGCCATTTGCTTTACACAGGGAAACAACTCTCCCAATAGATGTAAGGCCACTTTATGTGATTTTAGCTTGGTGCACACATTTAACGCTTTGCATTCTGTTTTTAGTTAATTCCTTTTGTCAAAATAAATATACTTGCAAACATGTCATGGTATAAACCATGTATGCAGTTGTGCGGATAACAGTATGAAATTCATTACATTTGTTAAGGGAGGGAAGGGGCCTCATGACTCACCCAAGGCTTTGTATCTTTTGAGTCATGGCCCCTCCCCAGTTGTTAGGACCTCACATATTATATCACTCATGAAATTTCAAATGACATCACCAATGACATCACTGGTTATATATGACAACAACATTGTTGAAATCTCTAATGAGATCAACCAATGATTCTGACAGTGTGCTTTAAATACTACAACCTAATTTGAGGGTTTGGCTCTTATTAGTTTGTCTTTAGGCTTATGCAAAAGAAATTAGATATTTCAGAAGTGAACCACCTATGATGGATTTCATCGTCTTTTTACTTGTATTAATCGAAAGGATGGGTGCAGTTAGGGTCAGTCACTTGTGGAGAGCTGGCCACTGAACATCACTGAACAATAGACCTGTTGGTTAACCTTTCTATGAAGCGCTGGAGCCTGAGCAAGTAGGGTGTTGGATGGTTATGGAGGAATTGGTGCAGAACAAGAGCACAGCCAACAGTGGGTGATTGGTCACATGTGGAAGGTTGGGCGCAGGTTTTGGCTGTAGGACAAGCACACTGCCTAACCCCTATTGTATGTTGGATACAGGGTCTGGATTGTCACCAGGTCTTTCAGACAATCTCCACTGTGTATGTCTTAAGCCTATGCATAGTGAGCGTTGGCCGCTTGAGGAAGGCTAAGTGCAAACATTGGCACAGACTAAGTCAAACTTGTTCTCCGTATGGCTGAAGATCATGTGCAGTGGAGGTTTGATATTTGCTGAGGGCCTTGCCAGAGCATAGTGTAGTGTTTGCTTTAAGTACTAGTTCTAAGGTAGAAAGTGATGTTTCAACCAAGCTGACAAACGATTGAGTGTTCGGTTTGGAACAAAAATCTATACAGTAATGGAAAGATTCAAATTCTACTTGTGAAGAAGAGTCAATAGATGATTACATAACTGTTTCATGAACTTTTAGCTGGTTCTTGTGAATTTGAAATGTTAACATATGATCAGTTTTTGAGAGATCAAATAATGATAAAAGCAAAGAGTAACAAGATACAAGAAAGGCTCTTGAGTGGTACTGAATTCTCTCTAACTGCTGTTATAAATACTGCCAATGGTTCTGAACAACCTTGAAGGTTTGTTAATAACATCAGAAACAAGAACGTCAAAACACAGGATTCTAATACAGAAGTATTCTGAAAAGTCAAAGGTTACCCAGAAACAGAGGAGATTCAGAAAACAAAAATATTGGAAAGAAAAATAGAATTAGTTGATGTGGGAGTTTATTTCATGTGGTAATTTTAACAGTTACCCTGCATGGAATGAAGTATGTAGGACATTTCGGCAAGGTATGTAAATTGGGAACATCACAAAAAGTCAATTGTACTATGAGTGATGACGAAAATGAAGCCTGTGTAGACTTCAATTCTATTCTATGTGTCAGTGACACCAAATGTAAATGTTTTCCTAGATGCACGTTAATTGCAGACGAAAACCCTACAACGATGATGTCCGATTTGTGTGCTTTGTATAGCATTATAGGGAAAACATTATTCAATTAAATCTGGGGCAGTAGAAAGTTGTCTTCACCTAATATTCAACCAGTTGGGTACTCTGGTCAAAAGATCAATTTGCAAGGAAATTTATGGGCAGACATACACTTTAGAGGGAGGAGGACACAAGGCAAAGAGATGTAGAGACAAAGGGAGATGCCATATTAGGTTGGCCTTACGAACAAGAATTGGGTATAAGATTAAATCCTAGTGCTTCTCTGTCAGTATATGCTATTACACCTGAGAGAAGTGAGAATGTCTGTGATATAAAGACATTATTTCCAGATTTATTTCAGGAGAAAGTGGGGAAATATGTTGACTTCAAACACAGAATCATATTGAATAAGGGAGCAATACCAGTTAGGCATAAAGTTAGGAATGTTCCTTTGGTCTATTGTGATAAACTTAAAGTCATGTTGAATGAACCTGAAGTGAAGAAAATTAAAGAACCCATAGAGTCTTCTCATTGGGTATCTCTCATTATTTTATCCCATAAAGGTTCTGGTAAACTTCATTTGTGTGTAGATCTGCGTAGCCTAAACAAAGAAATGAGGATAGCCAAACACCCTTTACCTAATATCCATGAGATGGCTGGTGCTACATTTTTTTCCACTGCAGCTCTAACTAGTGCGTGTCATCAAGTGGAGGTACATGAGGACTCTAGACATTTTGCAATATTTGTGATACCCAAAGACATTTATCAGTATTTGTGTACGCCATTTGGAATGGCAAGTGCTATATCAGTGTTTTAGCATTTAATGAAGAGTGTGATGGAAGGGGTAGAGAGAGCTGTTGCTTTCAATGAAGTTATATTTATTTTTGGGAAGACTTACAAGGAACATGTTAAAAGTTTACAACATGTGTTAAAAAGATTGCAGAACAAAGGTTTGACACTAACATTTTCAAAATGCAAATTCAGGCAGGATAGAGTTGAATATCTTGGCCATGAAATTTCTAAAGAAGGTATCAAACCTATATACAATCATATAGAAAGTATTTTAAATGCCCCAGCACCTACTTCTAAGTTCAAGTGTTGTCCTTTTTTATGGTTGACAGACTTTTACGGGAAATTTATACAAGACTACACAACCAAGGTGTATTCTCTCAGACAATTACTAAAGAAAAATGTTAAATATGAATAGTGCATGGAACAGCAAGAAGCTTTTGAACTACTGAAGAGAGAAATAGTTAGTGTGTCATTTTTAAAATTGTACATAGTGGGGTAAGAATCCCTGATATCAGTGGATGCCAATAGTGTGGGTTTAGAGGCACTTCTCATGCAGAGAGACAAACATGAAGAATGGGTAGTTTCATATGCTTCCACGTCATTAAAGAATTCGGAGTACAATTACCCTACCATCGAGAATTATTAGCCTACTCTTGGGCACTGCAACATTTTTGACAGCTCTTGTGGCGAACTAATTTTGTTTTAAGAAATGGCCATTGGTTGGTTGATATGTTGGCTGTTGGGAGAAAGTTGAATGCTCATCTAGCAAGATTGGCAGCCAGATTACAGGAATACCAGTGTGTTGTGGAGTATGTACCTGGTTGTGTAAATGTTCATGCCGAATTAATGTCCAGGCTTCCGACTGTTAATGAAGAGAATTTAGTGAAAGAGCTGGAGTGTGACGTAGATATATTAAAACAACATGATACATATATTCTTATATACAGAGGCTCCCTTTCCAATTTGCAACTCAGTTCACAATAGTCGAGCCAGTTATGAGGGCAACAATATGAAGGCAGTGAGTATATCGCAAGCAGACCTTTTTATCATATACAGATGATTGTGGCTTGCGGCCAGGCCCTGTGCCCAACCTTCCGTGGGCTACCAAAAGCCTGCAGGTGACCAACCCCCACCGCACATGGCCTTATTGACCGACCCCCACACCATTGTACAACACCTCACATGCACCCATTCAAATTTTAGTTTTTGTGGTCCCACTGTAATCTTGGGGTGATCTCACAGTTATTTCGCAGTACTCTTCTGAATTTTCATGGGAGCGGGTGCTGACTACTGTGAGAGTACCATTAGTCTGCAGCTACTCAAAAAAACATTTTTGCAGTTTGAGCCGGGGGGGGGGGGTCAAAGCACTAGTACCCTGTCCCCTCATATGATGTTGTATTTAAATTTTCAGGACACAGTAACCAAGTCTCCAAGTTCTAACAATGTGACAGCAACATTTCTCTTCATTTTGCCGACAGCCAAACACAACACTCATTCTTGCAGGATTGATCCCCGTGGAAACAGCCACTCAGAGTGCTTCATTTGTCATTTTCTTCCCTTAATATTCCCTCTGTACTCCTTCAGTACTCCCTTGGTAGTACTGTGTTGCTTGATATGCACTATTTCAAGCTTAGTTTTTCTCAATCGGC
Organism: Pleurodeles waltl; assembly: GCF_031143425.1. NCBI lineage: Eukaryota > Metazoa > Chordata > Amphibia > Caudata > Salamandridae > Pleurodeles > Pleurodeles waltl. The sequence continues at coordinate 392,238,631 of NC_090442.1, read as the reverse complement.
TGAATGGAACTTGCACCAAATCACAGAAAAGGGTTGTATGATGGAACCACGCATGTTGGAACCACGCATGCCTTAACAACGCAGTCAGAACGGCCTCGTTGTTTCCACACATGCCTTTACTACACATGCCTTTACAACAAATTTTCATTGTAAAAGCATGCCTAGTAAAGGCATGTGTTGAAGCAGCATGCAAAACAGAATGTGTTGTTCTGTCATACCACCCTCACCCATCCTGAGGCCCAAAACTACCCCCACTCCTTAAACCTAAACTACACCAACCCCCCACCCGCCCTAAAAAAAAACTATCCCAACTCCCTAACCCCTATAAAATAAACTACCCAAACCCCCACCTGCCCTAAACCCCAAAAAAAGCTATCCCGACCCCACCCCAAAAAAGTAAACTACCCCAACAACCCCAGCCGCCCTGAGCCCTAAAAGAAAAACTATCCAACTCCCCCACTGTAAAAATAAACTACCCTGATCCCCCCACCCGCTGAGCCCTAAAAAAAACTATACAGACACCCCCTTAAAATTAATATTGTCCCCAGGGGATGTGGTCCCCTTTCCCAAAAGAATTGCTTGCACCAATCCCTGGGCCCTGGTCCACCCAGGGGGCTTAAAATAGAAAAGTGTGCAGTATTTCCCTACTCTGCCACTGTAAGTTTTTTCATTTTTGTTTTAGTAGGATAGGGAAGTGACCCTCTGAGTCCTAAAATGGATACACACACATATATGTATATATATATATATACCTATATATATGTATATATATATATATATATATATATTCACTGAAAAAAACCAAAGGTTACAGGGACGTTATAGTTAGGCTCACATTTTAAATATACAAAACCTTAGAAATTCACCAGTTAGAACTATTACTCGTGCCCTAGGGTAACTATAACTCGCACCCCTACGCTGCACAGTTTTTTCATCAAAATCTTTACTGCAATTATTGCATTCATATTATCAATGATGTAATCAAAGATGTCATAAGTGCCATCATTTGTGGGTAATTACCAGTGCATGGTGAGGATTTCATGTCTGATATACTTACAATGACATATTTGAGTACAATTTAAATTAAAATATATATTTATTATTTCAAATAAGAATAATAAAAAAAAAAAGAGTCCAGCTGGACTCAAAACCCCCCCAATGCCCAGTGTGAAGGTCTGCGACCTTCACACTGAGCTATGGGTTTTCTTTTTGTGCTTTATTTTGCTCTTTATGGGCTATCTGGGAAAGCGAGGGAACCCTCAAGGGCTCTCCCACAGTCCATATATATTTATTTATTCATTTATTTATTTTTATTCTTACTTTTAAAAATAAAATGCCCTTTACTGTCTATCACTTATATTTATATATTTAAAACACTTTTTTTTTTTAAATAAAATATCCTTTACGGCCTCCCTGACACTGCTGGGAAAGCCTTAAGGCCATTGCTTCAGCAAGCACGGAGCTGCTTTGACACCACTCCATGCTTGCTGAAGCATTTCACCTCTGTCCCCTGCATGCGTGCAGGGGACAGAGATGAAAGCTCTGCTGCTTCACAGTGCGACCTACTTTAAAGGTCCCACTGTCAAACAACAGAATGTTTGCTGTGGCTTGGCTGCAGGTCTTCAGCCAAGCCACAGCAACCAGCTATGTCTCGGGGTTTGGCACTCCCGGGACAGAGCAGGAGCTGGCCCTGGGGGTGTGGCAGTTCCCAGTGGCTCAACGAGAATAGCCCTGGGGGTGGTGGTTCCCGTGGGTTGGGGTCCCATAGGGACCCCCTTTTTTTTGGGGTGGATTTGCCCCGGGGATGGTGGTTCCCTGTGACAGTGGGAAGCTACGTGGCCCCTCTCCAAATAAAGTGTAGACCTGGGAGCTGGGTGTCCCTGGGGTGCAGGGGGCCTGTGGCCCCCGCATTAATTGAATGGATAGCCCCAGCGAGGTGGTGACCTCTGGGGCTGTGGAGAAGGCCATTGGGACCCCGCCACTTACTTTACAACATTTTTGCCCCAGCGGCGTGCACCCCACCCCGCTCTTATTTGCACATGCGCCCCAGGGGATGGCAGTCCCCAGGGCGTATTAAAGCCCAATGAGGGGGGCCCTGTGTGCCTCTTTGTAGTAGCCCACCCGGGGGCACAAAAAAAAGCATAGGAGACTGTATTTAAAGAAACAAAAAGTGGAAAAATCAGCAGATCGATCTGCAGACTTTTCTGATGTATTTTTGTTTTATTAAAGGGTTAAGGGCTAAGGGGTCAGAGTGACTGTATCCTGACCCCTTTTCTTTTTTTCCGAAGTGTTGCCTGCCAACAGATATCAACACGGGGACAGTTGGATCCGCAGAAGATCCACGTCACTTTATATCTATATTTTTGGGTCTTAAATTTGTCTAAAACTACTGAACGGATTAGCACCAAGTCACACAAAGTGTGATCTGCATAACAGAATGTAGCTTTGTGCCAGGTTTGCTGTAATTCCGTTCAGTGGTTCGGGCTGTAGGCGTGTCTAAAAGTCCTAAGGAAAAATTAAGAGGGAAAACATGTTTTGGGACCACCCCTTTTTCTTTTTCTACCTATGAAAATTCTGTCATAGAACTGTTCATTGGCAATCTCCACTGGGTAACATATATATAGCAAATCTTTAATTACTAGCCCTAACTTCACCAGTGTACTCCTAAGCCAGTGTTGGTATGTTGTTCCTTGCATTGTGAATATTTTAAATAAACTTCCTTTTGTGTGACGTTAGTACCTTGCACTGGGTTTGTACCTAAATCAACATTATTTTGCTTAATATTTGAATACTTGTGACTGGCACCCGGTGCATATGAAAATCAACTTTGTTTTGTTAACTACACGTGCCTTGCACTGACATAGATCAACTTAATTCAGCTAAAACAAGTCTGTTTGAAATCATGTTTGCGTACGCGTGGTGGTGGCTGTCTCTCTTTCTGTTTTTGTGTGTGCTTGTATATATATATATATATATTGGAAACCCCGACAAACACACATGGTAATGAGAATCCTTTGCTGTTGTCCAAAGGGGTGGTCGTGTGTGCACAGGATTTAAATTGAAAAGTGAAGTACATTAGTGGGATCTACAAGCAAAATAGAGTTGTTTTATGCACAATGGAGGAAAGAGAAGCTATACGAACTGCAACAGCTGCAGAGATTTTTAATGAGGCGACAAGTAGCTCAAACTTGAATGGCAAAAGTAGTGGAGTGGCACAGAATCATGGTGGTGTGAAGATGAAATTACGTGCATGGGAGAAACTATCACGCAAAGAGATTAATAAATGGTGGGAACTTTTTACCCTGAAGAAATATGTTGAAGTGAACAGAATCCCAAGAGGCCTGCGAATTGGTATCATGCCCAGTCACCAAGATGCAAGCAGTGCACTGTTGGAAGAATGGGGTGCACATATCTTGGATTCATCAAAGGGATTAGTTTTGATATTAATCAAACATGTGGAAATAGCATTGAACAAAATTCAGATTGAATTGAAGGCTTTAGAACAAGAAATTGCAGGCATAAAATTAACTGAAGAAGAAAGTAAAATCAGGAGTGAAATGGCTTCAAAAATTCAACAACATGAGGAGACTGTGAAAACACGCAAACAAACTAAATTTCAAAGGGACAAAAGTGACTATGAAGAGGGGAGAATTTTCACCTTTGCAAGGAGATTTCAATATGCAAAGTTGAAGGAACAAATAGATGTATCCCAATTTGAAAAATCGGATAAATCAAGTAATGAATCAAGGTCAACTGATAATGAATCCAGTGAAGGAGAATCAACCTCAATAAATACACAGGGAGTAAAATTAACTTTGTTAAACGAGATGCGCCTCGCCCTCCAACAACAATCCAAAGATCAGCAAGTCAAAACAAGAGGGAGAGGAAGAGGACGAGGCGCAAAAGGAATAAACCCACACGAAGGGGACAAAGAGGGAAGACAAAGAAAAACCAGGGCTCAAACAGCGGCAACTTTCAAGAGCTAAATATTATTAATCTTTCCACCAGAGAAATGTCCCAATCGGAGGAATCTGTCCTAAAAAAGGGGCTACAATTCTGTCCCTCTACAGATTTGGATTTAGTACAAACACGCATAGACTTTTATAAGTATATACGCAAAATCAAACTTGCCAAAACCTTTGCGGAAACTAAAATGAAAGAGAAAAATGATCCACCAACACAGGAGTATGACCTTACTGTGGGAGATAAAGAGACGTTGATGACTCTGGTGAATTTAGATCTGGGAAACAAACCATTGGAAGTTACTGAAATAGTTAAACCCCTTGGGGCGGGCCTGACAGATAAAAGACCACCTTCCAAGTTTTACCCAGCACTACCAGCAGGGAATAAAATAGATTTATTTGCGGAGATGGTCATTCATGATCTTTATAAAAAGAATTGGAATAAGAAAGAGGAGAACTTAACCATACCAGAGAAACAGGCGTTGCACAGACTTCAGATGGAAACAATGGTTGAAATCAAACCTGCGGACAAAGGTGGAAACATTGTAATACAAAATAAACAGGATTATGTGAAAGAAGCGATGCGGCAATTGTCGGATAAAACCTGTTATGCACTTGCTACTGGGAACCCAGTAATAAAACTGAAGGAGGAGATAAATTTGTGTATCTTAAGGTGGGAAGATCAAGGCCTCATTGATCAAGTAGAGGCAAAATATTTGTTAGTGGAACATCCTGTAACTCCAACAATATACTTCCTCCCTAAAATTCATAAAAATTTGCAACATCCACCAGGTAGACCTATAATATCAGCCAAAGCATCTCTATTAGAACCTATGTCAGAATACATAGATTTCTTTCTAGCACCCTTGGCAAGAAATTTGAACTCCTATTTACGTGATACAGGAGACTTACTGTTACAATTGGAAGGGATACCTTGGCAGGACACCTATAAATTAGTAACAATGGATGTAGTTTCTCTGTACACGAACATTGAACATCAAATAGGAATCCAGGCATGCAAATTCTTTCTCAACCAAAGGAATATACGTTTTTATCAACACAATGAGATGCTTCTGGAAATGATTAACATTTGTCTAACAAATAATTATTTTTTGTTTAACCAACAACTGTATCTGCAAATTAAGGGCACGGCAATGGGTTTTTCTTTTTCTCCCAATTTTGCGAATCTGACGATGGGATGGTTTGAACAACGAATAGCTTGGGCAGAAGAAAACGAGATTTACCAACAAAAAGTAGTGACTTGGTTGAGGTTTATTGATGACCTTTTTCTTATCTGGGATGGTACTGAGTCAGAATTTGATGAATACTTTAAGATCTTGAACTCTAATGTAGCCAAACTTAATTTCACCTACGACATCAGTGCAACACGTGTGACATTTCTAGATACAGAAATTTATGTTAAAGAGGGGACAATTCAGACTTCATTGCACAGGAAAATAACAGCTACGAACTCCATATTACATGCTAACAGTTTTCACCCACCACGAACAAAGTGGAACATTCCCTATGGTGAATTTCTACGAATAAAGAAAATCTGCTCAGAGCCGGAAGAGTGTGAGAAGCACTTGAAATTAGCGGAGGAGAGATTCCTGGCAAGACAATATCCGAAAAAGTGTTTAGCTCTGGCACAGAAACGTGTGAAACAATCATCAAGAGAACAACTAATTCATGGAGGAAACCAAGCCATTAAACATGCCAAACAACAACAGCTGAGGTTCATAACAACATACTCACAGAGTGCTACACAAGTTCGTAAAATCTTGGAAAACCATTGGGCAATTTTACAAATGGACCCAATAGTGGGGGAAATCATGGGACAATACCCATTAATGACTTTCAGAAGAACAGCAAACTTAAGGGATAAATTATCGCACAGCCATTTCCAAACTACAAAAGCAAACTGGTTACAGAAAACTGGCTTTTGGAAGTCGGGCAGCTGTAAGGCATGTAAAATTGGGGTGAATAAGAAAGAGTACTCAACAAATACTGGCATGGAGAGAGTGATACGTAAGCACTTGAACTGTAAAAGTCGATTCACAGTATATGTGATTGAATGTCCTTGTGGGTTGAAATATGTTGGCAGTACCATATGTGAGACTAAAAAGCGAATTTTAGAACATATTCGAGCAACTATCAATATAGATAGGAGCTATGCAACAGCGAGACATATGGAACAGAAACATGATAGCAAGTGGGAACTCATGACATTCTATGTAATTGATCAGGTACTAAAATCAGAACGCAGTGGTGACAGAGAAAAGAAATTGCGTCAACTAGAATCCAGACATATACTTGATATCCGATCTCTCACCCCGCTAGGTTTAAACCAGGATGAGGAGTTATTTGTACACCTATAAGAGTTGTCATAGCTCATAAGATGTTGCCATTCATTTATTTTATGTCATTTCCACCAATTGATAAGATGCTTTCTTTCCCGTTGTCATTTGTCAGATAGACATACAATTTTGGTGCTATCAATATAAATTGACTGAAGGAATAATACCCAAACATAATTTTCTTCCATCAGAGGTGCAGGATTTAGCGAGGGCCTTGTTTAAAAGAAACTTTGGGGATTGTGCTATTGTAGGTAACATGCAATACATGAATATGAATCCAATGTGAATATAAATTAAAAACTAATGAGGGCCCCTATATTTTGTTAACACACCTCAGAAATTGTTTTGAAGTCTCCATTAGTCGCTGAAACAAGATTTTATGACATATATTTAAAAATAATTTGATTTAATGAAATGCTATAAACTACATATACCAGAATGCAATGTGGAACTCAGTGAAAAACACCTTGGATTGTAGTCAAAACACTGTTACAATTTGGTAAATATGTATATAGAAAAACGTTTAATTTTTCTTTGTTAAAGTATATATATTTAGTGATGTTATGGAGTAACTCTTGATAAGTGGTGTAACTTGAGTATTTTTTCTGTTACTTTGGAGTACTTTATTTTAAGCGCCGAAATTAGCACACAGGAAACACCTGTGAACAAGGTCTGGTGAGACCGAAACGCGTCAGGGGATTCCTGTTTGTTTGTTTATGATCTCACTAATGTATTAAAAGTTAAGGTATTTTTGGCACAACGACAGAGTGCGGTTTTCTCTTGCTAAAACAGAAAGAGAATCTTGTTTTTTGAAAATATGGTTGTCCTGCCTCAAACCAGCACCACCGGAGAATTAAGTGCGCCGTAACACGCAGATCAGGACATCTTTTCTTTCATATATATATATATATATATATATATATATATATATATATATATATATATATGATTAGAATAAGAGGGGGAGGCTACCCTGGCCCCCTAGACCAGATCCCAGCAACATTAAAAAAACAAGCACAAGCTCTCCCGTTTGTTTCTAGTTGAGCTCACAGGTGGGCAGGTCCCAGATGCATATTTAATTATTCATTATGCAGGGGTACATGCGTCCCCCCTCCCCTTGGCAGATATCGGCCATGGGCACCGCCACCTCCCTGGGCCAGGCCAATGTGAAATCAGGAGGAGGGGAGCCATGCAGCCCCACTCTGACTAGGCTATGGTCCCAGGGACCGCCACCTCCCCAAGAGAAGGTCATAACAATAATGAGGAGGGGGGCATGCAGACTGCCCTTCTGGGCCTATTACAGCCCTAGGGACTACCATCTCTCTGGTGCCAGCCCCAATTACAAAAAGGGGAGGGGCCACATGGGCCCCTCTCCCAGGCCATTTTCGGTCCTGAGGATCACCACCTCCCTTGGTCATGGCCATATTGTTAATGGGTAGGGGGGACATGCAGCCCTACTCCTGGGCCATTTTCAGTCCCAGGGAACAACAATTCTCCAGGGCAGGCCCTGCTATAAAGAAAGGAGAGTAGCTGTGTGGCCCTCCTACAAGAGCCAAGAATGGCTATGGGGACCACTATCCCCCATAGCCAGCTCCCTATATAGAGGTGTTCACCCTTAGGACTTAATAGTGTGTTGTCGCTTGTAAGCAAGAGCAAACAGTAAGTTTCATCAGTCGGGCAGGAAAATAGATGAAGGAATTGTTCCTGCATGCAGGGTACAGCATTTTCTGCTTCTCCCTTTGTGCCGGAGCAATGTCGGCTCCAGCTGGAGGTGGAGAGCCGGCAGGGACAGCGGGGGATGCAGGCTCCCCACTTGGTCCCCAACATTGCACATTGGGTGCCATAGGTGGGGCCACGGCACCCAGAAACAAGTTGTTTGGTCCCAGGGTATGGGGTCCCTGGGGCCAAAATCAGACCTCGGGCCTCATGGCTCCCTTCCCCCTTTTAATAATTGGCAAGACACTGGGAGATAGGGGGCCAGGGGTGGCAGGGGACAAAACTGGTCTGGGGAGGAGGGCCGCATGCCCACTCCCACTTTCTATGACTGGCCCAGCCCCCGGGGATGGGGTTCCCTGGGACCAAAATTAGCCAAGGGAGGGCACCTACATGGCCCCTTCCCTTTTCATGAATTGGCTGGGCTCCAAGGGATGGGGTCCCAGGGCCAAAATCAGCCTTGTGATGCGGGGTACATGGCCCCCTTCCCTTTTTAATTTTTGTCGGGCCCCAGAGGATGTGTTCCTGGAGCCAAAATTGTCCCAAAGATGGGGCCTCGGGATCCCCCTCCTGTTTCATTAATTAGCCCAACTCTGGGGATGGGGTCCCCTGGCCATAATTAGTCTTGGGAGGGGGGCTGCATGACCTTCTCTAGATTTGACTACATATGGGGGGTAGGCCACAGGGCCTGCCACCTCCGTGCACTGCAAAAGGCTGTGTGTGTAGTGGGGATGGGTGCTTATGAGGGGTGTCCACAGACCCTGGCCGGTGGTCGGTGGTCAACTACCACCGTACATGGCTGAAGGCCATGCTTGACACTGGGTTAGATGCCTACGGGGTTGGCTGCAGGGCCTGGCCACCCTGTCTTTTTCAGTGGATATATATTCACTGAAAAAACTAAAGTTAAAGAGGAGTTATACTACAGTCTACTATCTTCTAATAATAAAAAAATCAATGCTTAAAAAACAAAAATATCCAATTAAATTCACCCGTTATGTGTAACTGACATAAATATAACTTGCACCACTATAGATTTCAGATGTCATCAGAGCTGTAATATTTTACAACAGTAATGCAAGTAATGCTTATGTCAGGTTGTATAACTGGTGAAATTCAATGTTTTTGTGGTTTGTGGTTTCCCAAGTCCTGCGGGAGTCCATAGGGGCTTGTGAAAAATGTTAAAAAAAGGAAAATGAGACATGGGGGTCCGAAAGCTGGGCACAGCGAGGGGGTGGTCACCCGTGGGAGGGGAGCGGTGGGGGCAAATCACAAAAAGCACACTTTGAAAAAAGATTTTGCTTTCTGCAAAATTTGGTGTAATTCTGTTCAGCCATTTTTCCTTTCGCTGTGTCCAAAATTTTCAGTGGATATTGCATGGGCAAAAAAGGATTTTGGGCCCCCCTCTTTTCAGCCCCAGCTCGACGAAGCACCCTGAAACTTTCCAGTAAGGGACTGTGGTGATGAACTGTTTTTTGATTTTGTTCACATATAACTACAAAACAACATATATATATATATATATATATATATATATATATATATATATATATATATATATATCTCCCCACATATACATGCCATGGTTTGAATATATCCATCCATCCGTCTGTCTAGCTTTATGTCATGGCAGTGAAAATAATTGTGTCCCAATAACAACTGTTTTTTAGATAAACTGTACTAATAAACAAACATTCATACATTTTTGCTGCTTCAAAGATTGTAATAATGCCTTTACAGGGGAAATAAAACTCCTCAGGATCTCTTCTATGTGATGTTACCATACTACACACATTTAACCCCTTGAAACCTGGCTTTGGTTAAATCCAGTTTTATCTAGGACGTAACAACTTGACCAGTATCACATACCATGTAGATATATAACTGCTTATTATAGAAATATAAATGGATACATTTGGAAAGAACTGAAATATTCTCAAATATGTGTTACTGAATAGCAAAGAGGAAATAGGAATAACATCTAGAGATAGTGGAGGAACTCAAATACTTATGATTAATAATTGTGGTTGCATGAGTGAACCCCCTGGAGTGGGACTACTGTTAAAATAATCAACAAAATGTTTATAATATGGGATTCCACCTCTGGGCCTTATATATGATCTTGTAAATGTGGACAAACATGTATTTTGCAGGCTCTTCATTGATGTGGTGCTATATTCTATATTTAACTACTTGGAATATTGTGAGATGTTGTATCCTTTAATTTGAAAAATCTGATTTTAAAGCTCACTACATGTACCAGAATGCATTGGTTTGGGTAATAGGGTAGAGACTATAAATAATGGACATTGAAAAAACACTTAGATACTGTGAACAAGACCAGCAGGTCGAAACACGTCGGTGGTGATGGTTGGTGATTTATATGATTGCAATTGAAAGAGTATAACAACTCTCCTGGAGTGCGGCGTTACAGTTCCTGTCAGCTGTTTGTTTTGAATCTAACTTGGAGGAAAGGTCCATTCCTCACGCATGCACTGGCAGCAAATGCGCATCATAATGAGGACCATTTTGTTTTACGCATCATAATGAGGACCATTTTGTTTTACTATATATATATATATATATATACATATATATATATATATATATATGTGTGTGTGTGTGTGTGTGTATATATATATATATATATATATATATATATATATATTTATATATACCCAAAATCAAAGTCCAGAATGTGGAAGCACTATCTCAGCGGTCCCAGCCGGGACCCGAAACGCCGAATAAATCTTCAAATTTCCTCTTGATAGCAAAGAAAGCCAGGACACCTCCAAGTAACTGTCAGTATAGACAAGTTGTTTTATTGTGAAGAAAAAAATAATATTGAAGTACCTGTGGGTGACTCTCCCACTCGTGTATTTGTTGCTGTGTCCTGCTTAGAAGGTCTGCTAGCTGGTTGTGTATTCCTGGAATATATTCCGCTAGTAGGTGAATGTGGTTGTGAATTGCCCATTTCCATATTGTTTGAGCTAGAAGGGACAATTGGGATGAGTGTCCCCCCCTTGTTTTTCAGATAATACATTGTTGTCATGTTGTCTGCTTTTATTAAGACTGTTTGGTGTATGATCTGAGGTTGAAATGCTTTGATGGCTAAGATCACAGTTAATAATTCCAAGTGGTTTATGTGGTAAATTGATTGTATTGAATTCCCTTTCTATCGTTAGATTGCCAACCTGTCATTGACACATCCGTTGTGATTATGGTCTGTGGTACTGGGTCTTGAAAGGACCGCCCTTTCGTTAAGTTGTTGTGATTCCACCATTGCAGAGATTTGTAAGTTTGGCGGTCTAACAATACTAGATCCTGTAAATGACCCTGTGCCTAAGAACATTATTGTGACATACACTGTTGCAGTGGTTTCATGTTTAGTTTAGCATTTGGTACTATTTCTATACATGATGCCATCATTCCCTATATTTTCAATGCAAATCTTACTGTGTAAGTTTGGTTGACCTGCATTTGTGCTATGAGGTATTGAAAAGCTTGTATCTGTTGTGGATTTGGGTATGCTAATGCTGTCTGGGTATTGAGAACTGCATCTAGATAAGGTTGAATTTGTGCTGGTTGAAGATGGGATTTCTGATAAATGACTGTGAACCCTAGTGTGTGTAGGATATCGATTGTGTATTGTGTGTGTTGTTGGCATTGTGGAATGGTGCTGGATTTATTAACCAATCGTCTAGATAAGGGAAGACATATATGTGGTGTCTTCTGAGGTATGCCGCTACTACAGCTAGACATTTTGTGAACACTCTTGGTGCTGTTGTTACTCCAAAAGTTAGTACTTTGAATTGGTAGTGGGTGCCTGATATTACGACCTTAGGTACTTGCGGTGAGCTGGATGTATGGGAATGTGGAGCACCCACTCAATCAGAGGCACAGAACACCCTCACCCATACACCATTCACGCACATCACAGCATACACCACAACACATCACCCACCCATCACCCCAAACATCCTCACACATATCACTGACACCACATCCATGGCACCCCAAGGACACCCCAGGTTTTCTGAGGAGGAGCTAAGGGTCATGGTGAAGGAAATTATCCGGGTAGAGCCGCAGCTATTCGGATCACAGGTGCAGCAGACGTCGATTGCAAGGAAGATGGAGCTATGGTGGAAAATCGTGGACAGGGTCAGCGCTGTGGGACAGCACCCCAGAACTAGGGATGACATCAGGAAGAGATGGAATGACCTGCGGGGGAAGGTGCGTTCCGTCGTGGCAAGACACCAGATTGCTATACAGCGGACTGGCGGTGGACACCCACCTCCTCCCCCACAACTAACAACATGGGAGGAGCAAGTCTTGGCGATCATGCATCCTGAGGGCCTCGCAGGAGTAGCAGGAGGACTGGATTCTGGTAAGTCAAATCTTAACTACTTAATTCCTCCCTACCTGCATGCCATCACAAACCCCTACCCCTACCCTCACCCCCGTCACTCCATCACCTCACATATACCCCTCCATCACAACCCACCCATCCCTCTACCAAGCCCTGCATGCAACAACAACGCATGGACACCACCCACAAACCTGCATGGACACCCATCACCAAAGCATGCCCAGTAGGGAGACTCAGCCAGCTCACAAATTCACCACCCACACAAGGCCAAGCTAACAGGGAAAGCACAATAATACAGGGAAACACACCCATGTAAAAGATTGCACACACAGATACATTAACAATGCATTTGCATCCCAACAGGACCCCTGCTCAACGTCACCGGAAAGGAGGTGGCAGCTACATCCAGTCCCTCCCCCGAAGAAGCCCACAGTGACGACAGCAGCTCTGCATGCCTGGATCAGGATGACCAACCTGGCCCATCAGGGGACTCTGGACAGTCGGTTCCCCTGCCACAGTACCAACCCACCACAGAGTTGCCCCCCTTAGGAAACACCAGCACAGTACCCACCCAGCGGGCCATTTCCACAGTCCCCAGGACATGTCAATCAGCAGTGTGTCCACCAATACAGGGACCCAAGGCAATCCCACAAACCCAGGACAATCAGGGACCTGGGATCAGTGGCAATGGGCACATGGTTCAGGGGACAGAGGCACAGGACAACAACCTGGGAGGACTGCTGGGCGACAGGGGGAGGACAGGCCCAGGTAACCCACTCTCCACAAGGCACTCTCAAACATCCTGGGAGCATACCACCATTCCCAGGAGACCATGGGCCAAATACTGGCCAAGTTGCAGGAGACCCAGCGGCTGCAGGAGGGACAGTACCTGGGGATCAGGGAAGACCTAACAAAAATATACACCATCCTGCTCACCACTGCAGGGGTGCTGGCTGACATGGGCAAGACCATGAGGGAGGCAGTGGAACAACAACAGGCCCCTGACACTAGCCATAGCAATGAACAGCCCTCCACCTCCGCCAGCGCTAGTGGACAGGAGGACCCGCTACTGGAACAACAGGCCACCAGCACCCCACCACCTGCAGAAGGAGAACCACCTTGCAAACGGTCCTTGCGATCCAGGCAGAAGACAGAGAACATTGCCAAGACCCCCGACAGGAAATAGGACTCTCCTGATAGTCACTCTTCTGTCCCACTCTGTTACCCTGTCCACCTTGAACTGCCATTGCTCCCCTTCCTATGCCCCCTTGGACAATGCACCTGTCATACCAAGAGACTGGACTCTAACTGGACATTCCTCCACCATCACCTCAGCCCCTTGCACATACCCCTATACTTATTGGCACATAAATAAACACCCTTGAAGCAAATGCCATAGTGGAGTCAGTGTAATGAATCTCAAATGCATTAGTACAACATTATCAAAGCACTGCAACGTATATGTACAGTGAAATATACTACAGGATGACCTTTGATGGGCAGCAGTACATATAGCAGGAGCCAGAATGGGGCACACAGATCTGAAAATTGAGAATCCAAAGGGAACAGTCAGTGGCCATAGACATAGGGTAAGAGGCTGCCATGTACAATGTCCAACAGTTACTGAAATGTTAAGTTACAGTGTCTTATCTGTGTGTCACTGGAAGTACTGCTGTATTATATTTGTTCTGTTGTCAACATCTTCTTTTGCTGCCTCCTCTTCTTCACTGTCCACAGGCTCCACTGCTGCCACAAGACCATCTCCAGGCACATTCTCCTGCAGAAAAGGCACCTGGCGTCTAAAGGCCAGGTTGTGCAAAATGCAACATTGATCTGGCACACCTTCTTGGGTGAGTAGTACAGTGATCCACCTGTCAGATGGAGGCACCGGAACCTGGCCTTCAGGAGGCCGAAGACTCTCTCAATTATCCTCCTTGTATGCCCATGTGCCTCATTGTAACGTTCCTCTGCCCTTGTCCTGGAATTCCTCACTGGGGTCAGTAGCCATGAGAGGTTGTGGTAACCAGAGTCACCTGCAAATATAGGGTGATAACTGTTAGATACACACTAATCCTTAGGGGCAATCCAATACCCAGACACCAACTGATACTAGGGGGGACCTTTGGCTCACCTATTAGAAACACCGGGTGCCTCTGGAGTTGGCCCATCACATATGGAATGCCGCTATTCCTCAAGATAAAGGCATCATGAACAGAGCCAGGATATTTGGCTTTCACATGGGAGGTGTACTGGTCCTCCAAACACACCATCTGCACATTCATTGAGTGATCAACATCGTGAATGAACTCTCCAACCCCAGCTCCAGCACAAACGACATCCCACCTTCACAAGACCTGTGCAACTCCCTTGCTGCCTTCTTCCACCACAAGATCACAGACATCCATGACAGCTTCAACAGCCAGACCACCCCGCCAATCACCGACTCCTCAGTCTCTCCACCCACCTTCAACTACGACCCCCTGCTCGTCTGGGCCAACGTGAACGAAGATGACACAATCAAAACCACAGGCACCATCCACACTGGATCTCTGTCAGACCCATGCCAGCACCACATCTTTAACAAAGCAAGCACCACCATCGCATCCCACCTCTGCAATGTCATAAAAATCTCCTTCGAGACCACGACCTACCCTGAGAGCTGGAAGCATGCTGAGATCAAGCCCCTACTCAAGAAACCCATGGCGGACCCGAGAGACCTCAAGAACTTCCGTCCCATCTTCCTGCTCCCATTCCCGGCCAAGGTCATCGAGAAGATCGTCAACAGACAACTGACCCACTACCTCGAAGAAAACAACATCCTGGACCCATCCCAGTCAGGGTTCCGCAGCAACCATAGTACCGAAACCGCCCTCATCGCCGCCGCCACCGATGACAAAATAGGGATCCAGGACAAAGCTCTGGAGTGGACCACCTCCTTCATCTCTGGCAGAACCCAGAGCGTCCACCTCCCCCCTTTCCGCTCAGAAGCCTCCAAGATCACCTGTGGCATTCCCCAAGGTTCGTCCCTCAGCCCTACACTTTTCAACATCTACATGGCCCCACTCGCCGGCGTCGCCCGGCTACACAACCTCAACATCATCTCCTACGCCAACGATACCCAACTGATCCTCTCCCTCACCAAGGACCCCCTCACCGCCAAATCCAACCTCCACGAAGGAATGAAGGCCGTCGCCGAATGGATGAGGAACAGCAAACTGAAGTTGAACTCAGATAAGACGAAGGTCCTTATCCTCGGCGCCAACCCCTCAGCCGGGGACGACTCCTGGTGGCCGACCGCTCTTGGAGCAGCCCCAACACCCACCAACCACGCATGCAACCTGGGCATCATCCTCGACTCAACACTCTCCATGACCAAGTGTTGGAAAATGGGTTATTGGTAAGGGCAGGTAAGTACCTACACTTAGCAATAGGCCACTAACCTCCACTTAGGTCCAGTTAGGTCTCAATAAATTAAACCCAGCTCAAACCATGGTAGCTTGGCAACGAGCGACAAGGATTAACTTAGGAGACAGAGTGTAAAGCATCCAAATATCACAAAACAGTAATTAAATAAAACACAGGAAACAGCTTAAAAATCCAAAGCCAATTTATAACAATAGATTATATTTTTATCTTTAAAATGACACCAAAACGACTAAAATTGGATAAGGGGAACCCGTGATATGAATTTTTAAAGAATTATTGTTTTTTAGCGCATAGAAACGAAAAGCGCCAATCGGGTCATCTGGTTGCACCTCGACCAGGGCAAAGTCAAAGTTTCAAGCCGACCGCGATGAAGCCCGGCTCAGCTACAGGCCGCGGGAGGCCTCGGTCAAAAGTTTACCTTCGCACTTAGTCGTTTTTCTGAAGATTTTCTTCAGCGGGATGAACCTGCCAGTCCAATCCGACCTCCTGGAACTCTTCTCCGGATATGCATTGCGGGAGCCTTGAGTAGAGATTTTTACCTTCGGACTTAGTCGTTTTTTGGAGGTGAAAATCCTTCGACCGGGGCAAACCTGGATCTTGATCCGACGTCCCTGGAGCCCTCCTCGGATATGCTGGCTGGGAGGTCCCGGTCAACTTTGTACGTTCGGACATAGGGACATATTTATACTCCGTCTGCGCCGATTCTGCTTCAAAAATTTTGACGCACAATCAGCACAAACGTTGCCCCGTATTTAAACTTTGACGCCTGAGCCCGCGGATGACAAAATTACGCCGTGTGCGTAATTTTTGGGATGCAGCAACCCGCCTTGCGTTAATTATATGCAAGGTAGGCGTTCCCGTCCAAAAAATGGATTCAACGGCCGTGCGTCACATTTATGCTTTCGGGCAAAAATGACGCAAGGCCGGGAGGCAGAGCCAGAAAATGACACACAGCACGATTTGCGTAAAAAATTAATGCCTGGGTCAGGGCAGGCGTTAAAATGGGGCAAACACACCTGTATTTAATCAGAACACACAGAACAAACAGCAGAGCAGCAGAGCAGCAACAGGGAGACATGGAGGTGATTATAATCCAGCGTGCACGCAGATGCAGAGCCCAGCAGCAACAACAGCAGCTACAACAACACCAGCAGGGACACCAAAGGCAGCGCAGAAGGCAGGAGAGGATATTCCGCCCAAGAACAACCCTTCAGGGCCTCAGGGAACACGACATCATACAGAGGTACCGGTTGAACTGGGAGGCCATTCAGCAGCTGCTGCAAAACATTGAACAGCAGTTGGCCCCCACTTTGGTGACACCCCGCACAATCCCAACAGAAACAAAGCTGCTTGCCGTACTTCATATGCTGGCAAGTGGCTCTTTTCAAACAACTAGTGCCCTGGTTGGCGGAATATCACAACCATCATTCTCCGCCTTTTTGCCCAAAGTACTGGATGCCATCATTCGACTGACACCCGCTACATCTGCTTCCCTAACACACTGCAGAAGCAGCAGGAAACTAAACAGAGGTTCTACGCAATCAGTGGCTTCCCACACGTCCTTGGTGCAATCGACTGCACACATGTACGCCTTGTGTCACCTGTTGCAACTGAACACCTCTACCGCAACAGGAAGCACACACATTCCATCAACGTGCAGGCCATTGTCGATCACCGGGGATTGATCACCAACATCGTGGCTAAATATCCTGGGAGTGTACATGACTCATACATCTTCCGTCACTGCACCATCAATGAACACTTCCAGGATGGACGGTATGACAATGGACTACTTGCTGGTAAGTACAAAAACCTACTTATATATACACTGCACAGCAACCCTCTAGGACACACAACACATACACCACAACAGCAACATGTCGACAGGAACACACTGTGGTCGTGACATCGCTAGCCATGTTTCTTATGCCACCATTGAACCTGTCACACATCGGAATTTACTGTACAGCCTAATGTGAAGATGTCAATGAGTGTGGTTGCCAAAATGTCACCTTGCAAATTGTAAGGGTCCCAATGAACTTTACATTAATACATTGCCTAAGTCTAAAGGTATGGGATGTCCAAGGTACTTTGATATGAACGTGTTAACAACACTTTCAATTTTAACTGTGCATGGAACTATCATCTCACCCCCAGTGAAGACACATGGACACCTGTATCACAAGTCACAATGCTAGTGATGGCACACTGTACTGCAATTCCCAAAACATACTGCTGACAAACGGTTAGCAGACAAACACTTGTTCAGCCAAGGAAACAACACAATGCAGATGGTATAGCCTACAAGAATAGGATGTCACATTAGTACACAAAAGAGTCACAGACAACACAAGACAAATACTGCCATTAAAGGTTTTTTCAATAGTGCCATCTACATCAACATGATCCGATTTATTTTCTCTTGCAGCTGATCAGGGGTATGGCATCCAGCCATGGATTATGACACCATTTGGCAACCCGAGTACAGCTGCAGAGCGTGCATACAATGAGGCCCATAGGAGGACACGCAGCATTGTCGAGCGGACCTTCGGCATCCTCAAGTCAAGGTTCCGCTGCCTCGACATCACTGGTGGTAGCCTCCTATATTCCCCCGAGATGGTCTGTAGGATCATCCTCACATGTGCAATATTGCACAACATTTGCATTAGAAGAAACATTCCCCTCCTGGAACCAGAGCCACACATGCCTGAAGAGGAGGATGCTGGCCTGCAACAGGAGGGGGAACTACAGAACACAGCTGCTGGTATACGCAGGCGGCAACAGATTGTAAATAATTTCTTCTGAATATGATCACCTTCACCACTTTAATTAACTAATTTAAATAAACACCTATTCTAATCACCATATCATGGTCTGGCTATTCCTTTTTACACACCTTCATCTCTACTTATCAGAATAAGAGTGTTGCCTCATGGAGCATTGCTGAGATACTGAGTAGGACACGGAACATCCCAGAGCTTATGTGATGCCTAACATACAATGGTCACATTCACACACACTCTTAATGACATATATCTTGTACTTATCTCCTCTGAAGGCCTATAGCAGAGGACCACAACTATTTCACACATACATGTTGAAAGCAAGGTCCAACGCAGCATATGGCACACAACTATGACACCATCACTCAATAAGGGGAAAACAAGCCTCATACATGAGGCAGTCAATGTGCTTTGGCATCACTAACAGGAATGTCTGACAAGACCCTTGACAGCAGTTAGTCCAACTGCATCCAATATTTGCAAGGAATATCTGTGACTAGAGTTCCATAGAAGCAGAACATAGACAGCACAAGTGCCACACATATGATATGTATTGCGCACATGACATTCCATGCACATGTCAGCCCATTTCCTAACTCCTGACACACCCATGCACCTGGTCACAACCCACCTGTCGGAAGAGGTCCCTGGAATACTAAGATGTGTAGCCTGATAATACCTCCTCTACACACACAGACCAACATTAGCAAACCAGTGTGCTACACCCTTTCCTAAGGTATGCCATTGTCATAGAACATCTGACTGCATGGATGTCAGGTCAATTTATACACTGACTTCTAGTTTCAAAGCCCTGTTAGCACATGTAGATTGCTTCCCCTTGTGAAAATGTCTGTTGGCCCTTAGAATGCAAGTCTCACCTACAGGACTGGTGAGAAACAGATGCAGCCCACACAGGTGATCACCTCCATGCACACCACCCATTACAAAAAGCACTGCCCCTGATGATGCCTGGAACAGCATAGGAGTTGCCATTACGTCAAATACACCATCAACCATTGATAGTAATTAAGCCATGTAACACAGCCCTTGGGTTCATTTGTCACCTTCAAAAACACATGACGTACACAGATTGACAAGTCAACTGTCTAGTTTGTCCTCCAAACAGTCTCAGTCAGACCACTGATTATGTAACTTGTCCAGTAGCTAGCTCCTGAATCATCTTGCATTCTGT
Source organism: Pleurodeles waltl (assembly GCF_031143425.1). Lineage (NCBI taxonomy): Eukaryota > Metazoa > Chordata > Amphibia > Caudata > Salamandridae > Pleurodeles > Pleurodeles waltl. The sequence continues at coordinate 392,218,832 of NC_090442.1, read as the reverse complement.
CAGCCTGACTGGCAACTGTCACACTAAAGTATCCCTGTGTCTACATATGTACCACACTTGCGTTAGCAAACCTGCCATTCATCAGGGGGCATTGGGCATGGGCTTCTTCCATGCATACACAAATACATTGTATAGCATCATCTGCCTTTTAACTGTACCATTTGAGTTAAATCCTCTTGGAAATGCAAAATTCAAGGCTCATCCCTTGTCTGGGTTGCATTTATGCATGAATGACAAAGTGTGACAGTGTCCCAGGGTCATAGCCAGGGATTGGGTACGGGGCTTTCAGCACAACCAGCAACCTCTGATAATGTACATGACTAATACACAAATGTCAGAACCATGACAGTTCACACACAGCATCACAGTGCGCACAACATAGTGATGGGCCGTGTGTGGTGAATAGCTGCGAGAATAAACAGCACAGAGGCTATGATGTTCCCAGATGCAGTGGGAAGTGCAGAGGCCAACCTGTGTACAAATGTTGTAATGACACCTGCCGGAACATGACAATTGAGACATTATCTCACTCAGCACACCAAGGTTGCCCTGTTGACTGTCTCATTACACGTCTTTAGTGAAAGGGTGGGACCATCCACATGTTGGTTCACATGTCCACATCTACTTTACTCACATTGATCAACAAAGGATACTCAGTAGTTACAGGAATAGCTGCCACTGTCTCAAGATGAGTCCTGGTCCGAACTGTGACAAATTACACCCCAAACAATCTACAGGATCATCATTGGACCACACACATGAACAAGACACCTATGTGCAATTGATCACTGGAAATATGTGGACACATGCTGTCTTGTATGCTGGTCCACCACAGCCACTTGATAGTTGGGGCTTACTTCTATGGCCTCAACTGTGGTGTCATCATACATATGAGATTGACCCTTGTCTGTCTGTGCAAACAACATGGTACCCACTTCCTCAATGCATGTGTATGACTCACTGTGGGATTCATCAACTAGTGCCTAGAAAGCTGTTGCCAATACTCTAGGACATAGGATGTAGAAATTGTGGACCTTTGACATGAACATGCGTCTGCCATCTATCTGGTGCATGCTATGTCACATGTGGTGTCTACGTGACCCTAAAACTTGGAAGTATACTTTGCGGGTGTTGTTAAATGTATGACTAACACATGCCCTTGCTCATTCCAATTTTTACTTGCATCTTAGTGTTGGACACATGGACGTCACATTCATACAACCAAATGTACAATAATGCTTCATGTGATGTACACACACACTTGGTCAACCAACAAATTAGTTGGCAAAGCACACACTTTGAGCCAAAGGCAATTAGGTATTGTACATATGTGCGTCACATTGCTATCCTCTCCTTATGGCAAACATGCACAATTTGTGCCACACATATATGTAGGGCACACTTATGACCATCTATGACGTCAGACAACTGTGAACATACTGTGAAGGGTGTAGTGGATGATGTTCCGCTGCAGTATGATGTCACACATGTGAACATACACCATCAAAACCTTACTGTCTTCAATTAGCCAATCTCTGATATGTGACAAATGTAAAATAACCAAAAAACAAGTAAAAATGCCCCAAACCAGTTAATGCACTGTAATTTTGACGTCCCTAGCGGTGTGCGTAATTTTTTGTTTACCAAAACTGTACTTGCGTCATTTTTTTTGACGCACAGGAGGGAAATTTTGCCCGCATCCAGATATTTGTACATTCCATGTATCATTATGTGGATGCGGGTTAATATTCACGTCTGTGCGTCCCAAAAAATGACGCAAATACAGTTTTGTGCAACAAAAAATTACGCATAACGCGAAAAAGGCGGGACTTTTCATACAGGAAGTGATGTAATCGGATATCCTGTTTACAGTTCATGTACAGTGGGTGTACTTTCACTTTCACTTTGCAGTCTATGATCCTTCTAGACTGTGTGGCTGTATAGAGAGTGTTGTCCAGAGATTTTGTGCTGTATTTGTCCTGTGTGCTATCTGTAAAGTCTGTTTGTGAAATAAATATTGTTTGTGTATACTGTAGTACTGTGTTTTGTCTACATTTGTCCATTTATCTTGTGTATTTCTTGTTTGTGGGAGTCTGTTGTGGGTAGTGTTAGTTTGGGGATAGTTGGGCTCTTTTAGTGTTTAGGTTTACTTTTTTTCTGTCTTTTTACCCCTACTTTCACCCATTTCCCCTTTCTATTTCTTTCACCTCTATTCCTTCTCTTCAATTATAAGTATGTCTGGTAGGCCACGTCTTGGCAGGATGGGGGAAGAGGAGTTGGGGGGCTTCATCTGACTAGTGACACATTTCTTGCCACTCATGATCCAGGCAGGGGGCAGGATCATACACGGGTACCCGACAGATGTGCGCAGAATCCGGTGGGGAAAGGTGCTGCATCACCTGCAGCGTGTGTATGCCAGCCAGAGGAGTGACCACCAGCTGAAGCACCGGTGGGCTGACCTCATCACCAGGGAGCAGGATCTCTTGGACCACCTGGGAATCATGATTGGTGGCACTGTTGGTGAGTACGACTATTGTTATTGTGCATGATTAAATGCTCTGTAGTGACATCAGTGGATTAGTGCAATGTCTGCCAGCTAACTTGATGACTGTGTGTAATTTGGGGGAAATATAAAAGGATCATTGATGCACTATGGCAAAGATCACAATTGCTAGCTGTCAGGTAGCACATGCTCAGCAAACTTACAGGTAACTTTACTATGAAGGAAATTGGTGCGGCCTTTTTGTCAGCACAGCTAACAAAATAGGAGCCAATCATGTCTATATAGGGTACTATTGACAGAGAAGTACAGATGTACCAACATTTAGCCCAACTTTGTTGACGCAATTGCTAGACTGACTTTAGAATCACTACATTGTGCTGAAAATGAGTGCTGCCTTCACGTCAATTGATAATAGCAAAGTGGCTCAAACATTGGTCTCATGTTAGTCTGGTGAGTGTGGAAGGAAAGCGTTCACAGAAGTACTATGAATGTGTGGGATTATTGTGTTTCTTGATCTTTTTGGATACATGTCAGTTAATGATTTGAAAACATCGTGAAAAGGTGTAAGGTGCCCTCAGCTAACAGCTTAAGATGTTTGTTGGAATCGGTTGAGCCACAATCCAAATATGGATGGCAGTCCAAGTGTATGCACATGGCTTTACATCTCCATGGTTGGTGCAAATCACCATAGCTGGGCCACATCAATTGACTATACTGTAACAACAGGATAGCTTACAGGAGTCCCTGCCCCTCCCTCTGTACATTGGGCCTATGTGCACTAAATGTGTCATGGCCACAAGGTATGTTTTACTGGTCATGCAGTCCTCAAGTAACCAGGCATTGGATGTTTCTCTTGGATGCACATGATGAGACGATTACACTCCATATTTTTTAGTGCTCACCTATTATGGGGCAAGTTTGCAACCACATGATAGTTAGGGCCAATGTATGTGTGCAGATATGTGTGTGTAACTGTCACAGGAGACCCATGCTACGTACAAGTTGGCCGTGAAATATCAGATGCAGTACCATCATGTCTGAATGGGTGCCATGTCCTTATTCAGCCTACACATTGTAAATTATACTGAAAATGTTGCACTGTACACAGATTTTGAGCACATTTCTTCCTTCCATACCTTACAGGTGGACCGGTGCCCTACACTGTGGGAGAGGTGGCGACATTTGAGGACCCCGACCACTACAGTAAGTGTTGATATGTCTGTTATGTGTTGTGTTTGCTGGTTATGGACTCATGTGAGTTGGACGCATAGCAAGGTGTGATGCGGTGGGCAAGTTTTTCACTTGTTCCATGAGTGGGAATGCAGTTCTCACATGTTTTGAGTTAGCCAATGCGTATCCAATGGTATCATGTAGGGATTGTAGGACATCCCTGTAGGCCCCACTGTGAGTACAGGGGATAGTCATGTCTCTGACACTTGTATCACCAAGAGTCGCAATGAAAGTAAGCCCCTATTTAGTCAGCCTGTCAAACCCACATTCTCTAAGATTGGTGGAGCTAATAGCTTCCCAGTGGACATCTGCTTCACTATTTACCTACGTAAGTTTGAAAGAGTAGGTAGAACCTCCTAGCAGCATGTACTTCCACATGTAGTGCATCAAGTCTGTGGAACCTGAGTGTACTGGCCTAGGTGTGCATGCAATTCATGATCATGGGTGTTCTAGCAACTCTGTGTCTGATGTAAGTCAGGCCTCACTGGAAGTATATGTTGTGTAGTAAGTTCTGATTTTCCTGACATGTCTGACCCTATGAGTGCTCTAGGGTTTGCTAACTCCAAATTGTAGATAGACCTTACTTGTGGTGTGTCTGTAGAGACAAACATGTGTGGATTAGCCTATACACTCCTCGGTGTACATGTTGTTGGAAAATTATAGTTGTGTATCCACTGCCCCCCCTCAAACACGGCCATGGGTTTGTGAATGGGGTACCTAGTATTGATGCTACCAGTATGTTACACATACCTGTGAATAAGTGACGGTTTGGTTGCATAGTAGTATGCACACTCAGGTTTGGCACTTGGTACCATACTGGACAGTCCAGTTACAACTTGCAGACCATGTGGCTTTAGTTTTGCTTTCCATACACTGACATTTGTAGCCCAGATCTTGGTGGAGGATAAGCAGCATGATTCTTAGATGTTAACTGTCAGAACTCAGATTGCAAGTCAAGGCCAGTTGTTACCCATCTTGTGGGTTATGGATGTGCTTTGTGTGATGTGACCTTTGTTGTCTGGCCTGCCATGTACTTCCTCGGGGACATTCGATGCTCTGTATCGTGATATGAGCTGTTAGAAGTACAGTAGATGTAATGTCTGATTAACTTGCTGTGCCGTTTCACACAATGCAGTTACGAATGTGGCATATCTGCATTTGTCTTCACAGCAGCTAGCATGACTGCAGATCAGGTCCGTGAATTTCAGCGTCGGGCCATGCGATACCAGCACATCCTGCTGGTGGAGTCGGGGTTCCGGAGGATGGCCCGGCGATATCGCCATGAACGTGCATCCGGGGCATTGCGAGCCTTCCCACTGGGTGGGCTAGGTGGCCCCACCCACAGCTGCCTCTGTTGATTCTACATCTGCTGGACTTCCTGGCCCCAGCATTGCCACCGGTGCAGGACAGCCCACACAGACCTCCTTCACCGGTACCCAGAATGCCACTGCTCCAGCTGTTGACCCTGCAGCCTTCAATAGACTTGAACACAAGATGGACAAAGTGCTGCGCAAGGTGAGCCACCTTAGCCGGGACATGCGGCACATTAAACGGCGGGTCAAGGATATAAAGAGGACCCTCCGGAGGGCCAACCTCTAGACAGTTGAATAGATGGACATGATACCCTCCCCTCCCTCCTCTTTCCTTGCTCTTATAGTTAGTGGGCTTAGGGGGCTTAGTGTTAGGTTAGTATAGGCTGTTAGTTTAGTCAGTGTTAGTGGGTGAGGGGTACGGGGTCCTGCTTGTTTCTTTTTTGACTTATTACATGTGTGGGTGGGTGGGTGGGGGGCTATGTTGGGGTTCTTGTGTTTAAAAAAAAAAAGAATACCAAAAAAAGCAAAAAAATTTATAAAAAAACTTACCAAAAATATATATATTTGTTTAGGATAGTATAGTATGTGTTTAGGTTAGTATGTGTTGTCCTCAATGTGTCCTGTCTCATAAGGGGGGTGGGGGGTAGATGTTTAGAACGTTTCGTTACATGTGATAAGTAAGTGTAGCTTAGGTTAGTTAGGGACAGTTGTGGGTAATGTGGAGTCAGGGTAGATTAGGGTAGGTAAGATTTTTCCTTCAGTTTCCTCATCTATGGTTATCTTTTAATAAATATTTGATTACCCCTTAATAGTATGTGTTGAATGGTACTTGATCGTGGGTTTGGATTACGTGTACATCTCTTTTGTACTATAACATCTGTGTCCAATGCTACAAACAAATCCCAACTGAGCTGTACGATTGGCAGGTAATCCAGAGCTACCTTGCAAAGTGTCTACCCTTTGTTGCAACCACCAATCACAGTTAATATGGTTCCCAATGTGTTTCTGTTGATAAGTGTGTTTTCAAAGTCACTAACAGTGCTTCCAGACTTGATATTGGGGAAACAGTTTTAGGTCTGACTGCAGTGTGATGATCATGCACACCCTTATAAGATGAGTTCTCATTGGCAATTTGTATTCTTGTCTTCATGACCCTCATACATCATTTGTGACACAGTTCGGCATGATTACCTATTTGTATGTTAACTCAGATACCTTCATTTGTGCAGTTTTTTTTTTGTATTTACTTAGATTAGTGTGGAATGTTTATTGTGTTATTTTTGCATGTTGACAACATTTAGCGGGCACTATTTGATGACTTAGTTATCCCCTGAGGAAGCATTCTTCTGTCCTACACAGCATGGTGGTGTATGGTTTCTCACTTCATCAGATTATTCCCTCAGGATGGGCAGAGTATGATGCAATCATGGTTACTGTGTAGATTTCTCTGACTACATAATATCTGGACAGTTGTATTGACAAGCTACGTTATTTGACAGTAGGGACATTTCAATTATCTACTGCGCAGTTGATATGTCACATTACCCAGAGACAGATTTGTTGTGTATGTGCTATTTATTGAAAAGTGCTGTAGCGCTATATGTACATTGTCCATGATTGTGAGTCCATTATAGTGATATCTTCCAGTGTGATCCAACACAAGGGTTTACCAAAATGCTTTTGTCATGCTGGGGTTGCTGTTTCAGACAGTGCAGAGGGACAGACTTAGCCAATGAGTAGGAGAGAGACAATCACTGGGCTGGGTGACAAGATATACAGTGGTTAGCAGAACAGTGCTTGAATACAGTTGCTGTAAGACTGTCATGTTTCAAAACGCAGGACTTTGGTAATAATTGGCCATGTGGCAGGGACTAGTGCTTCCGGGTCATTTTCCTTGTGAATGTGATCTGTTCCATGTCTTCTTCTTCTGATGTGTGTGTTGCCTGCTTTGTCCTTGTTGTTGTGGGTTGTGAAGGGGCAACACACACCTCAGTGTTAGAAGACGTGGAGTCAGACATCCCGGTCGCTGCTCCCTGTGAAGGTCTTAAGGGCAGTACTGCAGAAGGAGGGCCTGCTGGTTCTTGAGAATAGCAGCCACATCACAATGGTAGGCAGCCAGGTCGGCCCTGAGGGGTTCAATGTTGCATTTGTGTACGCGTTGACAGGATTGCTGTTGTAGGTGTTGGGTCAACTGTATTACAGCTGTGCTGATTTCCTTCTGGGTTTTCTGCAGTTCCTGCAAGATAGATGTTAGGGCTTGCATAGCTGCTGCCTGATCTGCAGATGACATCATGCACGAACGGTTCCTTTCAAGGCTGGCTGCCATATTCTGCATCCCCACCCGCACCTCCTTGGCCAGCTCCCACTGTACTCCAACTACAGTTCTCTCAAAGCTGGTGCCAGTGTCGTCTGAGTCCTCAGCTGTATTGGAGCTGGCAGGTCTTACAATTGGGGTGCTGGGTGGTTCCTCTGCAATGGCTGCTTGTTCTGTGCTCCTCCTTGTGACTGAAGGTGGGGTCTGCAGGGTTTCAAGGACCTTTTGGATAGTCTCCTGGGGAATGTTTATCGGCTCGTCATCCATGTCATCAGGGAAATCTGGGACAGGCATATCAGCAGAAGATCCATCTTCCTCTGCAATGAAACAGGGTACAATTAGTGTGTCTGTGTTGTGACAATTTTGACGTGACGTGCCTGCCTTTTGATGAATTCACTTTGTGATCTTGTTTTGTATTATTATCTGCAGTCCTTCAGGTGGGCATTGTTTCAGGCCTATGGCCCACCTGTGAGTCACATGTATGTTATTGAGTTATCAGACTTGTCAGCCTCATCGCCTCTAGGTGTTGGTTTATGCCAAATAGAGAATTGCCACCTTCTTGTCCTACTCGACCCTCCGTGTATATCCATTCTCATGGTGAGACCTTTCACTGGCTGTGGGTGTTCTGATGGCCCTGGCAATACACTTAACAATCTGGACCTGCCCCAATCCCCGATCGTTCACATTAACTTAAATGTAATTGACAAGTTGCATATCCTATGCATGGCAATGTTATGATCTGATATGGATGTTGACATTGTTAATGGGTCCTGCTGATGTTGGGTAATGTGTGTTACATTGGATTGCCCTGATAGTCGTATCAGTGTCCTATTTCATCCTCTGACTGTGCAGGTGTATTTCAGTGACCAGTTACATGTGTCCCCTCCTCAATGCTGTTGTCTGAGCAGTATGACATTTGGGATGTTGCCTTGTTACCCAGGCACAGGATGGACCCTGACATATGCAGCATGGGTGTGTCCTTAGTGCTGTGTCGCTCCTATTGTTTACTTTGGCTGATGTTTGTGACAACTATGGGCATTGACATTTGAGTGTACTCGGGCCTTTGTCTTGTTTCAGGGGATTGTTGCAAATGTCATCCTCACCCCCTAATTTAGGTGTGTATGTTCCATGGGGAGGTTACTGCCATTGGCTACTTGAGCTGTACACAGATCAGAGGTGGTAGTGGCAACTGTTGTCGCAGTTACATTGCAGTTGTCGGTTTGGCTAGAGGATTGCTAATAGGGCCCTAGTTAATGTAGGAGGAATGTTGGCTGACGAGTGCCAGGATGTAAGTTTGACGTAGTGGCCTTCCCTCCTGTGGTGGCTTTCCCTTTGCTCCATCGTTGGCATGACAGCATGCCCCCATGGGACTGTTGTTGGTGTTGTGTAATGGTGTGCCCCAGGTCTTCTCAGAACGGGCCATACTCCCATGCCGTGCCCCTTTACCCGTGCCACTCCATGTACTAGATGACTTCCATGCATTTAGTGGTCGGTATCCCCCCCATGCTCACAGTTGACATTATTGCATTATAATTCCCCATGCGACTTACCCTGCATGTGCGTTGTCTCCTGGTAGTCTGCGCTGTCCTGTCCTTGAATCCCTGTGACGATCTCCTCAGGGATGACGGCTGCAACCATCTCCTCCATGTGGTCCAGGGCCTCCTGGTGTGCTGGACTCCCCCCTCCAGTCTGCAGTGCTGCCTTCCTGTTCCTGGCCATCTTTTCCTTGGTCCTGCGTTTGCAGTCATGCCAGCGTTTCTTGCACTCGATGACTGTTCTGCGTACGTCAGCCACACTGTTAATCTTGTCGACAATTTGTTGCCATATAGCCTCTCTCCTACTGATTGGCAACTTTGATGTGACAAACAGTTGGTGCTGGTGTTCCGTCACCTCTTTAACCAGGATTTCCTGCTCCTCTGCACTGAAGCAACACTTTCTTTTCTTCTTAAAAGTGTCCTGGTTCTTGTGTGGGTCCTCCTGGCTGGTTCCTGGTCTTCTGTCATCTTCCTGGGGTCTGTAGTGGCATCTGGGATCCATTTTGGCTCTCCTCTGGTGAAATGGCTGTGTTTGCTGTGTTTTTTTACGCTATTGCATTAAAAAAAGGCGCATATCCAGTTTGCGGTGTCGTAAATCGACACACAGTCATTTCCGACACGTTAACGTTGTTTTCCTTTACGACTTGACGCTGCGGTGTGCGTCAAAAATAATGACTCCCACCTGTTGTTTGCGCCGCCGTGCGTCAAAGTATAAATCTGACGCCCGCACGGCGCACCAAATTGGCGTTAGCCGGCGGTAATATTTTTGACGCAAAACTGCACTGGCGCAGTTTTGCGTCAAAAAGTATAAATATGGGCCTTAGTCTCTTTTTTGGAGATTTTCTTCACCGGGACGAACCTGCAAATCAGGCCGGGTCACGGATGTTCTTTTAAGGTTCTTTTGGGGTCCAAAGCTCACCCCAAGGGTCCAGAAGCTCTGAGATGATCCTTGGGGGTGTGGACTACAACTCCCAGAATGCACCTGGCGCAAACTCCTTTTTGGCCACTGGGCAGTGGTCAGCTGGTTGATTTCTTCATGACTTGGTGCAGGGGACTCTGGTTAGCAATTTTTCACCTGCAGCAAACAGGGAGTCCCTTCTTGAACCAGTTGAAGACAGGCAAAGTCCTTCTTGTGGTGAAGCCCAAGTGTGCAGCTGGTGCAGTCCTTCTGAGTGCAGGTTCCAGGTGCAGGCCAGGGGTCCAGCAGGGCAGTCCTTCTTCTTCTGTAGTTCTTCCCGATAGAGATCTGGTAGGGAACTGAGGTGTGGGTGCAGGTCTGTCAGTTTTATCCTTGCTCCTGGGTGAAAAACAGGGGGGTCCTGATTCTCCAATCAGGTGCAGGCTCCTTCCCCCTGTGATGACTACTTCCTGAGAAGTGTGGCACAAACTCAATCCCAGGAGGCAACATTCCTCAAAAATCCATCATGGCTGCAAGTGATTTTTAGAGGTTACATCTGGCTGAGCCCACCCACTGGTGTGGCTGAAAATCATAAACACACCCCTCTCCTGCCCTCTCCTAATCTAACCACGGGGCACCTAGTTGTCTGGGGTTGCAGGATGTGGGGGTGTTGCTGGGTTGCTTCAAATGTCCTTCTCTGCCTTTGAAGACCAGTTTGGCAGCCCTCCACCTTCCTGCCTCACCATCTGCTGAGGGGAGATCCCGTCCCACAGGCACATCTCTTTGTTTGAAGCCAGGCCACTTCACACCTCATCAAGGCAGCCTGGCCAGGCTGCCACAGGCTGGCCAATCAGAGCACAGCAGCAAAAATAACGCAGGGCTGAAATTGGCAACTTTTCAGGTAAAGTTTAAAACTCTTTACCTGAACAAGTGATATTAAATCCCACAACTGGAAGTTGTGGGATTTATTATAACAATTAATTTGATACCAAACTCTTTGTATCTGTCACTTAAGGGGACTTTTAAAATTAAAATAAAGTCTCCCCATTCTAGCCTATGAAGGCCATTCACTACAATGAGGGAAAAACGAATTTGGCTGTTTTTACCTCACCAGGGCTTATAAAACTATTTTTATAAGGTCCCTGCTTATAGTTACATGGCACCCAGCCCTAGGGACATATAGGGCACACCTTAGGGGTGACTTATATGTAAAAATAAGGTAGTTTAAGACTTTGGAACTACTTTTAATTCCAAAGTCGAATTTGCATATAACTTTAATTTAAAAGCAGCCAGCAAGGCAGGCCTGCCTTTAATATGACACTGGGCACCTCAGCAGTGCACCTATGGGTGCACTACCTATGCTGGGGTCCCTAAACCTACATGCCCTAACATATACTAGGGACTTATAGGTAGGTTGACTTAGCCAATTATAATTAGCCTAACTTGCATATTGATTTTACACAGAACACAGGCCCTGGGACTGGTTAGCAGTACCCAGGGCACCATCAGAGTCAGGAAAACACCAGCCGAAAGGAGAAAATGGGGGCAAAAAGTTAGGGGGCCTCTGCAATCAGCCATGTTTTCTCACACAAGCCCCCCCTAACCCACACATCCAGGAGACTCAGCCCAAACCTAGGAGAGTCTTCCTGGTTTGTCAGGCGAGGAAGACAGTAAAGAGAACAGGCTGTCCCTTTCCAGGGCCTACTCTGCTTTACATCCTCCTGCCAGGGTCACTCCCTCTGGGTAGTGAATCCATCCTAACAGTGAACAGACCCATCTCAAACTGAAACTTCCCTCTAAGGGGGGTCTTCCTCCTCTCTCTCTGCCAACTTGGGTAGTGAGGTGTCCACCTCCCCTACCCAAAGAAGTCACCCATCACTTGAGCAACCCCACCATCACCAACAGGGTTAGGGGACCTACTTTGCTTTTGGCCCTGTGGTCTGCCTCCCAGGCCAAGTACAGTGCTGCCAGGAAGGCTAGTACCCAGCAGAGGCTACTGACAGTTGTCAGTACCCAGAACCACACCCTAAGCTCTCCACTGACAGGTGGCTGAGCTGCTTTAGGGGCAACTGTGGGGTCCTGGCACCCCTCTTGCTGTCTAGAGTGGGGGGGCTACCACCTCCTGTGGCAGACACCCTCCTTCCACTCTCCCTTCTGTCAGTGCAGGGGCAACACCCTGCATTTGGACAGCTGCCTGACTACTCAGGACTTCCTTGGGGTCAGATGAGGCCTCACCAGTGCCAACTCTGGGCTCCCCCCTACTGGGGCAGAAGACCTTTGGCTCCCTGGAACTCTCTTTAAGAGTGGCCCAACCTTCCTTTTCTTCTTTCCTTTTCTTGGGGAACCCTGTCTCCTAACTGTAGGGACTGACTCCCCAGGACTTTGGGTTGAGGGGGCGCTCTGGGCGACCGCCCCATCTGAGACCAGACTCACCTCTGGGAGGTCATTGCCCAGGATACAATCTAGGGGGAGGTCAGCAATGACTACCACCCTAAACCAGTCAAGGATACCCTCCCTTTCTAGGGTTCTAGGGGCACTATGGCTACAATTTGGAGGTGACCTCCCCAGTGGCTATCCTGACTTTCCTGGTCTCTCCTGGGACATACATGTCTGGGGTCACTAACCGGTCACTCACTATAGTGTGACTGGCACAGCTGTCTCTCAGGCCAGTGGTAGGGATCCCATTCACCTGAATGGGGTGGAAGTGCCTACTCCCACCCTCAGGGATCACCAGCTTACCATCTGGTCCTGTCTCCCAGCTCAATGCTAGGAGGACTTCATCATCTGAGGAGTCCTCTTCCATGGCTAGCCTGGACAGCCCAGTGCTAACCACCTTCTTTGGACAGGCTGCATCTCCTCTGAAGTGACCTGTCTGCTGACAGTCAAAGCAAGCCTTACTGTCCAAGAGCTTTTTTAACCCTGGGTCTCCTTGTCTCTGCTTGTCAGAGTGGGAGTGGGATTTACTCTCCTCCTTTTTAGGGTTCTGGGGTACAGAGGGAGTCTCTGTGGTGGGCTTACCACCTCCCTCCTTAGGTGTTTGGGGACCTGACCCCCCCTTCTTGGAGTCTCCCCCCTGGGACTTGACAACCACCCTGGTTCTCAACCACTCATCAGCTGCCTCCCCCAGCTCTCTAGGGTTGGTCAGCTTAGAGTGCACTAGATGCTGGCGTAACCTTTCTTGGGTACGATTGGTCAAGATGTGCTCTCTCATGATCGGATTGTATAACCCCTCATAAGTATTTACTTTGTTACCATCAATCCAGCCCTCTAGTGCCTTAAGTGAGGTGTCTACGAAGTCAACCCAAGACTGGGTACTGACCTTATGGATGTCCCTGAACTTCATCCTATACTGCTCTGGGGTCAGACCAAACTTCTTGGTTAAGCACCTCCTCATACTAGGGTATGAATCTGCCTCCTCCCCACTTAAGGCCAGAAGCCTATTCCTCCCTGAGTTGGGGACCGACTCCCATAAAAGTGAACCCCAGTATTGAGGCCTAACCGTTCTCACTTAGAGTGCCCTCTCAAAGGCCTCCAACCACTTGTCTATGTCATCCCCTTCTACATAGGCAGGAACCACCCCCTTGGGTAATCTGGGGCAAAAACCCCCACCCATGGACACCTCAGCTTCTCTGTCGCTGCCACCATCTCTTTTCTCTTTCTTTGCCACTTTTTCTTTTCTAGGGCCAGCTTCTCTGCTTCCAAAGATATAAATGCTAGCTGGGCCTCCAGCTCTCTTTCCCTAAGGAACAGGTTCTCTCCTCCTGAAGGGACCCCCTTCCCCCAACTAGCTTTGGGTATGGCCCTAGTGACTGTGTGTCGTGAGGACCGGTCTTCCTCATCCTCACTTAGGCTCAGATGCCCTCCCTCCCCTGAGTGGTTGGAGCTAGCATCCTCCCCTACTTCTTCCTCCTCTGGAGCTTCCTCTGGGCCTACTTCTTGGGCTCAGCCCATGCTGTCAGGGATTTAATCAGGACATGCTTCCTGGGGTCAGTGGTTGCAGGCAACCCCCTTGCAGTACACAACCCCCTAAGCGGGACTACTGTCAGTGTGGGTAGGCTAGCCAGATCAAGCTCCATGGTTCCCTAGTTTTGTGTCAACAAAAACGTTTTGCAAAAATTGGAAACAAGAATTTAGAAAAATCACAAAAATTCAATAATTGAAATTAATCCAAATTAAAAATTAAAAACAATGTTTGCACTAGGACAATTTAAAGTATTTTTAATTTGTTTTACTTAAACTGTAATGTGATACTGAACACAATTACAGGATCCCACCACTGCACACCAAAAATGTTGGAAAATGGGTAATTGGTAAGGGCAGGTAAGTACCTACACTTATCAATAGGCCACTAACCTCCACTTAGGTCTGGTTAGGTCTCAGTAAATTAAACCCAGCTCAACCCTTGGTAGCTTGGCAACGAGCGACAAGGCTTAACTTAGGAGACAGAGTGTAAAGCATCCAAATATCACAAAACATTAATTAAATAAAACACAGGAAACAGTTTAAAAATCCAAAACCAATTTATAAAAATAGATTATATTTTTATCTTTATAATGACACCAAAACGAATAAAATTGGATAAGGGGAACCGGCGATATAAATTGTTGTTTTTTAGCGCCTAGAAACTAAAAGCGCCAATCGGGTCATCTGGATGCACCTCGACCGGGGCAAAGTCAAAGTTTCAGGCCGACCGCGATGGAGCCCGGCTCGGCTACAGGCAGGGGGAGGCCTCGGTCAAAAGTTTACCTTTGCACCTAGTCGTTTTTCTGAAGATTTTCTTCAACTGGACGAACCTACCAGTCCAATCCGACCTCCTGGAACTCTTCTCCGGATACGCGTCACGGGAGCCCGCCCTCAGAGGAGATTTTTACATTCGGTCTTAGTTGTTTTCTCGAGGTGAAAATCCTTTGACTGGGGAAAACCTGGATCTTGAACCGACGTCCCTGGAGCCCTCCTCGGATACGCTGGCTGGGAGGTCCCTGTCAACTTTGTACGTTCTGACTTTTTGGGAGATTTTCTTCACCGGGACGAACCTGCAAATCAGGCCAGGTCGCGGTTGAGGCTAGCCGGCTAGAGTTGCTGCGGCGGGTCGGTCCCTCTATGGAGCTTTTTTTTCAAAAGTTCTCCAAACTTCTGGGTCTTCTCCCAGATGTTCTTTTAAGGTTCTTTTAGGGTCTACAGCTCAACTCAAGGGTCCAGAGGCTCTGAGATAATCCTTGGGGGTGTGGACTACAGCTCCCAGAATGCACCGGGCGCAAACTCCTTTTTGGCCACTGGGCAGTGGTCAGCTGGTTGATTTCTTCATGAGTTGGTGCAGGGGACTCTGGTTAGCAATCTCTCACCTGTAGCAAACAGGGAGTCCCTCCTTGAGCCAGTTGAAGCCAGGCAAAGTCCTTCTTGTGGTGAAGCCCACGTGTGCCGTTGGTGCAGTCCTTCTGAGTGCAGGTTCCAGGTGCAGGCCAGGGGTTCGGCAGGGCAGTCCTTCTTCTTCTGTAGTTCTTCCCGGTAGGGATCTGGTAGGGAACTGAGGTGTGGGTGCAGGTCTGCCAGTTTTATCCTTGCTCCTGGGTGTAAAACAGGGGGGTCCTGATTCTCCAATCAGGTGCAGGGTCCTTCCCCCTGTGATGACCACTTCCTGGGAAGTGTGGCAAAAAATCAATCCCAGGAGGCAACATTCCTCAAAAATTCATCATGGCTGAAAGTGATTTTTGGAGGTTACATCTGGCTGAGCCCACCCACTGGTGTGGCTAATAATCATAAACACACCCCTCTCCTGCCCTCTCCTAATCTAATCAAGGGGGCACCTAGTTGTCTGGGGCTGCAGGATGTGGGGGTGTTGCTGAGTTGCTTCAAATGTCCTTCTCTGCCTTTGAAGACCAGTTTGGCAGCCCTCCCCCTTCCTGCCTCACCATCTGCTGAGAGGAGATCCCCTCCCACAGGCAAATCTCTTTGTGTGAATCCAGGCCACTTCAACCCTCATCAAGGCAGCCTGGCCAGGCGGCCAGAGGCTAGCCAATCAAAGCACAACAGCAAAAACAATGCAGGGCTGAAATTGGCAACTTTTCAGGTAAAGTTGAAAACTCTTTACCTGAACAAGTTATATTAAATCCAACAACTGGAAGTTATGGGATTTATTATAACAATTAATTTGATACCAAACTCTTTGTATCTGTCACTTAAGGGGACTTTTAAAATTAAAATAAAGTCTCCCCATTCTAGCCTATGAAGGCTGTAGGAAGTTGGCTCTGTATATACTATTTCAAAGTAAGAAATAGTGTACACAGACTCCAAGGGTTCCCCTTAGAGGTAAGATAGTGGCAAAAAAGATAATTCTAATGCTCTATGTTGTGGTAGCGTGGCCGAGCAGTAGGCTTATCAGAGGGTAGTGTTAAGCATTTGTTGTACACACACAGGCAATAAATGAGGAACACACACTCAAAGGCTTACTCCAGGCCAATAGGTTTTTATATAGAAAAATATATTTTCTTAGTTAATTTTAAATTTAAGAACCACAGGTTCAAGATTTATAAGTAATACTTCAAATGAAAGGTATTTCACTCAGGTATTCTAGGAACTTTGAATAATCACAATATCATGTTCAGTTTGGACAAAAATGGCAATAAGCTATTTTAAAAGTGGACACTGCAAAAATCAACAGTTCTTGGGGGAGGTAAGTAAATGTTAAGTTCACAGGTAAGTAAAACACTTACAGGGTTCAAAGTTGGGTCCAAGGTAGCCCACCGTTGGGGGTGTCGCGTGGGCTCTCATTATCCTAAATGAGACTACTGGATTTCTAGGCAGCAGGATCGATAACGGTGTGGGGGACTGAGTCTGACCCACGTGTAAGGAACTCTGTCACCCTAAATCCGGGTTTTGCTCCGGCTAACTAGCAGTGCCTCATTTCTCCCACGGGGAAGAGATGATTGGGCAGCTGAGCGCATGACATCTTTGGAACTTCTCAGGGAAGTCGTGGTCACTCAGATCCAAACCAACTCTCTCATTTACAGTATGATCTCATATACAAATGACAAAGACAGTATAGGTTTTATATAATGTTTTAATAAAACGACTGTATTTTAGATAATAAGGCGTGAGCCACAATAACCAGAACCATACAACACAGTAGGATTAAAATAGTCACCAGGAGAGTAAAACATAAGAACAAAGCTATCATTGTGTCTATTAGTTTCTACTCTCCCTCTGCTTGATCTATTTCGAGCACAGCATGTTAAGCTTCTAACTGGCCTTTCTGAATCACTGGGGAGACATCAGCCCTCATACCTGAGCAAAGGCCTGTGATCTTGGTTCAGCATCTGCAACGAGGCAGTCAGCGTCTAGTTGTGGTTCCCTGGTCGGAATCTCCCTCTTGCGTGTATTGGGACAAGGAAGTGATTTTATAACTAACTTGTCAGCGTAATCACAAAATGTCCCTACGCAGGAATGCCAAGTCTAAACTCCTACCACGTCTATCGGCAATGTACCAGACTGTATCCTTGACTGAAGCACAGAGTGAATGTGTTATGGAGAACTCCAGCGCTGAAGTAGGCTAAACAGTGTGATATGAATAAAAAACAAAACCGTAGAACTGGCTATTTGAAAAATAACAGTACGAAGCCTAATAAAAAGCATTTAGAGCAAAGTGCACAGAGGCTCTAAGCTGCCAGCAAATGAATAAAATACATCAAGGGCAAAGTGCACAAAGGCCTAAAGCCTGAAGCTAACGCGCAAAGGATACGTAAAACTAACCACACTACATCCTCCTCTTGTCGGTAGCAAGTGGTTCCAATAATATAAAAATATGCCCCAGATATAAACAACACCCAAAATTATATACATATTTCGACAAGGATAGAAGACAACAAAGTCATGCATTTAGGAAACATGTGACAATAAAGCCAAATTCAATATAAAGTAAATTTTGCAGGAGAGGAAAAAAAATCCAATTGTGAAACAGAAGCAATAGATAGTAGGAGCTCCTCCACTTCGATATATGTCAATATCGGAAGATCCACGCCACAAAGTACCATGGAGCAGGTGTGTTCCAAAGCCCCAAAACCATTCAGGGTGGCACCCCGTGTAGGGCCTATGAATGAGACAAAACCATCTTCCTCCAGGAAGGCAATCTCATAAACTGCCTCACAAAGCAAACGCAACCGTAGTGCACAAGACTGGGAATGAGCCCTAATCGGGAACATCAACAGATCAGGATCGACCACTGGAGGGCGCTGCAGTGAGAGACAGAGAGCCAGTGCATGTTCAAACGAGCACCAAAGGCACCGAAACACGGGTTGCACACAATCCAAAACCGGTCGGAATGACAGAGACCAGTCACACTCCAAATGGCCCAGGAGTGTTGCTCCAAAATGCTGCATCATGCGTTCACGACACAGCTGCGCTGACGGGAGCAGCAATATAGGATCTCGTCGTGGCGGGACAGCCATTGCGAAAAAATAGCAACAACAGCAAGACTCCAGCCAATAAAGCCAAAGTAATCGGAAAACCCCCCAAAATGCTTCCGAAAATAGAGTGTATAGCCGAAGGTATCAAACCGAATATGGAAGAGAAGGTGTGAGCAAAACCAACACCAACGGCTTTGAAAAAATGTGCAATACCAGCAGTGCTGGATGCATTAAATATACATCCCACAAGTTCACCGAAGTGACTTAGAAAGTTAGTATTCAAAAGGGACTGTATTTCCGCCGATGACCTTGCCACCTGAAGTGCGTAGGTCTCGCTAGCAGATGTAAGGGCCACATGCCATTGAAACAATAAAGCTTTTAGTCGACTCAACTTGTCGAAATTAACCTTGGAAGTAGCAATATGAGGCCAGATGTCCGCTACTTCCCTAATTTGAGTGGGGGAAACAACACATTCCCTCAGTACGTAACGGCCTTGTTGACAACGACAACGTAAACTATTCCGGCACGCATGCCACAGCAGCGTTCGCTGTTAAGAACAATGTAACTGCCGTTAGAAAGCACCTGGAAAGTGTTTTTAATAACCGGGACTGGAACTCCCTTCAGATAACAAGCTAAGTTAGCAATCGAAGCGTTACACGCTCCGTGTAAGGACAGCTGTTTACAAACCATAGAATGGCTGACAGAAGTTTCGCATTCACTACCGCTAAGAAAAACCTCCCTCAAACCATTAACACATCTGTATTGAAAGGGAAGCTCCCACACCTCATGTATGTAACTGTCTCCCAAAGGTTCATATCTACCCACCGGAATGTGCTTCAAACAAGAAGTAAATTGCAGAGTGGAGATAGGCAGATTAATAACCCCATGAATCAACCACTCAGCTCACGGAATCTCAGCAACCGTGAAAGGCAGTTTCTCCAATTTTTCAATATTTAACATGACATACGTCGCTTCCTTTTTAGCCATCAGCTGTTGTTGATGAGTCAAATTAAAGGAGACAAAGATCTCTCTGGCACGAATGTGCTGCCATGGAACGCGACCTGCCTACAAGGTCTGAAGAGTCCAACCCAGCTGCATGATGGACCGCGTCTGACTCTGCCCATGATATAAAGAAGACAAGTCTGATTTAATAATGTCAATAGCAGAGGAAACAATGCTGTCAATCGTGTAAACACGGTCAGAAAGGGTATGCATGCCATTATCAACAACAGACAAAGTCTGCATCAGGTTTTCCTGATCAATCTGCCTCAACCGGGCTGCAGCCTCCTGTTGTGAAAGGTTCCAAATCTCATTATATACTTCGTATAAAAATCTTTTCTTCCGTGGCACCTTGGGACCTGACAAAGAATCTTGTAAATCAGTATCATTAGACAGTAATGTGAGATGTGACTTAACTGCATCCAGCGTGGATGACTCCAACCATTGCTGACAAAGCTTCCCCACGCTGTATGTAGTTATAATATCAGCATGTTCTGGTGAAATGTAACAAGGGTCTGCCCTACTAGTCCTGAACCCCCCTGAAGAGGTGACAAAACGTTGATGACACTTATTAGTGTCTACAGGCCATAATAACCATAACCATAATAACCACCTGCCCGGATGTATCGATGAAGTGTTAAGCGTACCATTCTGGACCCAATGTGTAAATTCACTAAATTTACTAAAAGTAGCATTCACATAGTGCTGCCAGTTGTTCAATTTGGAAGGGACAGGTATACTAGGCAAATGTAACTCTCTAATTGTCGCCAAGCCCAAACAGCTAGTCTGTTGTACTGTGTCATTGAGGAAAATCATCTGCACAGGGATAATACATGCTCTAAATAATGTGTCCCTGCCTTGCATCTGCCAATTTTTCGTACCCCAAACACTTTTCAAGTCAACAGTCTTAAACCAGTATTCATACCCCTCGACAGAAAGTTTAGATACAAACAAATTCGAATACAGTAATTTAGTATCGGTCAATAACATTTGCTTATTAGAATACGGAGTAACTTTAAAATAGTAAGACTTAGCATTTCGTTGATTATGCCCAGAAAAATATGCAAATTTATCATAGTACGTTCTCGAACTCCATTGTGGAGGAGTTGAGCAATGTTCCCATTGCACATAATTAAATATGGACTTAGGGCTACTAGCTTTATGAATAAAGTGGTGTCCATAATAGTTGTAGCAAAACATGTCACCATGATTATCTCTAAACTGGTAAGCATCTTCATCGTCATAGACAGTATAATATTGCAAATCTGTCAGCATAGAATCTACTGTCTTCACATCCCAATCATCAGAAACAATGCCTGGTATAACAATATCATTCATTGATAACTTGAGGACATACGGTATTTGAATCAATTCAGTGGGACCATATATATCAAACATTACTTTATCCCACACAATCCCATCCGGAATCGGTATTGCAGAAATGTTTACATTGGACAAGTCTCTCCGAACCATATGAGACGAAAAATGTGGTTTTAACACAGTCACCACGTGCTCAATGTCAGATCGATCAGGAAGAAAATGACCATGTATTACCAGAAAAAAAGTAACCACAAAAAAATAGTCATTACAGCCATAAAAAGCCACAAATAGTTCCAAGGAAAAACAAAATATGTGCGTTTAAGCCAACACAGCAGCTTCCGTGGACCGCGGACTGTAGACATCGAGGACGAGGAGCTGAACCCTGCATCATCAGTGTCGTTGAAGCAGCCAGAGGCAGTTCTTGCAAAAGGTGCAACTGTGAACAAAGAAGCAGATGGAGGCTCTCGGCTAGGCACGCTATAAACCACATGTTCAGAAACATCAGTAGAACGTACAGCAATTTGATCAAAAGATTCCACCCTCCCCAAGCTCGGAGAGGAAACAGCGTCGGTGTAAATCACCTGCAGCTGGACTTCTTCCCCAGTAGTGAGAGGGATTCCGGAACTACTGGGTGTCCCTCTTGGTCTGCTGTGCAGAATCGGCCACATGTTGTAACTTAACATTATCAATGGAAACAAAGCGATTTCCTTTGGCCCCTTGCAGCGGCGGTAAAATCACAGTTCTCGTGCCGCTTACCCCTAACACAGGGACAGGTGCTCGATAAGAAGGACCAAATTCTTTCTTTACTGCGACCTTTTCACGCACTAGATCCCCAATCCTGGGTATCCAACCACTAGGTGTTACTGGCTCATCCTTAATTCCTGAGGAGGCAGTACTTGCAGAAGAGTTATCTTCACGGAATTGTTGTAAATCCTGCAAAACAGTGACACGATCATTTATGTCAAAGGGCGTATCTGCCGCCTCCACACCAGGACCATCTAGATCAGGAACATACATTTGTGTTCCAAACAGGCACTCATATGAAGTACGACCCCCCCAGTGACCATCTAGGCAAGTTATTAAGTGCTCTCTGTACTCCATACAGGTGGGCTAGCCAACTACGACCCGTACCTATAACCCTGGCCGTTAAGGATTGCTTTAAATCACGATTTAAACGCTCCACGACAGAATTTCCCTCGGGATGAAATGGAGACGAGAATTGGAGTTGGACCCCCAACGAAGCCATGGTGTCCCTGAATGCCTTAGAGGTAAAAGCAGGGCCCTGGTCCGAATGAAAAGCCGCAACTGTATCTACAAAGATGCGCAAATCTTTAATAACAGTCCTAGCGTCAGCCGAGCGTTGTGGCCAGACCCACACAAATCTGGAGCACAAATCTACAGCAACCAAAATATATTTGTATGCACTATCTGGTGTCAGCGGACCACAATGATCCAAGTACACACACTGTAAAGGTTTATTTGAAATCAGAAGGGGCGTCTGCTGCGGGCGTCTAGCCGATGAAGCTTTAATCTGTTGACAAACGTCACAACAAAGGACATATTGCTTTGTCTCTTTATAGAGACCAGGCCACCAGTAACAAGCCTGTAAAAGTGAAATCGTGGAAGCCACACCAGCATATGCAGACGCCACCCCCTCATGTGCTGCAGAAATTAATCGAGGTCTCTCAATTTTATTGGGTAGTTCACGTACACCAATGCCTGGAATATTAACAACAGCATTTAGCGCACTACTCAAGCAGTAACTATATTTAGAAGGAAATCCTTTAGGAAATGGTGTGCTATCAGCCGTAGCTTTTATGGCAGCCGAAATCTCTGTGTCTGGTTTGGAACTCGAACGAGTCACTGCGGCCACAGTGGCGAGAGCCACTGCCGATTTCGTGGCTTCATCAGCCAAAGTATTCCCAGCAACGTGTATTCCAACGCGCTGGTGTCCAAGTGTATGTACAACATGGACCTTAGGAAGCGTCTCCTTCAGATCCGCAACCTTACACCACAACAATTTGTGTTTAATGGTGTTGCCTTTAGAATCTCTGAACCCATTCAACTTCCAATAGTGTAGATATTCATTGAAAGACTGTACACAGTAGTAGGAGTCACAGACCAGCAAGGTTAAAATCGCCGGATCCGCGTGCTCCAACGCTAACAATAGAGCTTTGAGCTCAGCCAGCTGTGCCGTGCAATCTCCCAAGGTTTTAGTATAAGTATGTCGGGGGCAGAACACTTCCCCCTCCATCGTGCCGCTCACCACCGCACATGCAGCAGAATACTGTTGTTTAGTCCCAACCGCTGATTGCGCAGAGCCATCGGTATACATGACCACTTGATATTGGTCAATGGGCAATGTGCCTGCAGGGACTGGGTACTCCATTTCATATTGAAGAAATTCTTGAGTCTGCAGTTTAGGGTCAAATATGTAATCTACATCAGTGGCTGTCAAAGACGTAGCCCATTGAATCCATTGCGGGTGTAAAGCTTTCGAATTAGGGACGCTCGCCTTTGTAACAGCCTCTAAGGCCGGAATCGGGGAAACAACAATAATGCGTTGGCCCTGGGCAAGCGGTCTTTCTTTAATCACAGCCATCTGTACGGCAGTGAGTATTTTCTTAGTTTGCGCAAATCGTTGTTCTGATGCAGAATACAAGTGGGACTTGTATGCAATCAGGACTGTCTCACCCTCATTAAAGGTGACATATGTAAACCCAACAGCCCCAGGTATCACCCTGATGACTAAATGTGTCTTATTGTCCCGTGTGTGTAAGTGTTTAACTGCTAAGAGATCAGTCTGTAACTCTCTTAGTATGTGTGTATGCTCAATCGTCCAAAATCTACTCGAAAAATTCAGACGAATCAACTCATATAAGGGTTTTATACGCATAGCATAATCAGGAATGTAAGTTCTGCCAAAATTCAGAAACCCCAACAATGACTGGAGCTTCCGAACCGTATTAGGAGGCTGCAATAAAGCACATTTCTCCAAAAAATGTGGCGCTAAGCTCTTGCCCTCACTCGACAACTCATATCCCAGGAAAATGACGCTGAGGAAGGCAATCTTCGATTTCTTAAAATTAAACTTATAGCCAATATCAGCAAACCCCACAACAATGCGCAATACACGCCTTAGATGCTGCAGAATCTCATCGTCTGTCAGATATATGTCATCAACATATGACAACGCTTCAGGGTCCAACTCGTGCAGCATCTCAGTCACACAAGCCGAAAACAGTCCTGGGCTATTC
This sequence comes from Pleurodeles waltl, assembly GCF_031143425.1. NCBI lineage: Eukaryota > Metazoa > Chordata > Amphibia > Caudata > Salamandridae > Pleurodeles > Pleurodeles waltl. The sequence goes on along the minus strand of NC_090442.1, from coordinate 392,195,064 downwards.
TTATACCCCTGAGGCAAACAACAAAACTTTTTCTGAGAGTCAAACGCACAGAAACTGGTATAGTCCCGACTTTCGGGCGCTATATTTTGGCAGAAAAACCCATTCGAGATATCTAACATTGTTTTGTATTTCTTACGCACTATATTATTCATAAGCGCTGCGCTATGTGAATTCTGTATTGCGTATGTGCGTGTATGACCATTTAAATGTCTGTAATCCACCACTATCCTATATGAATGGTCCGGTTTAGCAACCGGAAATAAGGGATTATTCATCGGCGAGACACAGGGCTCAATTACACCCTGGTACTCCAATTGTGTAAGAATTTTCCTAACCGATGCCCTTGCCTCAAATTTGATAGGATACTGCGGCTTTGGCTCAGGTTCGCCCTTTATCGGAATTACATGATAAGGTGATTGTCTATCCCACCCCATGTTATTTCTATATAGGGCGGGAGCCTGTGCCAGAGCCCATGTTTTACTATAGGACTCCGCTAGTTCTCTCGGAACAAGTGGTGAGAAGGAAGGTGTAATAACCTCCTCCCCAACCGGACAGTCGCGAACAAAGTCAGGTGGCCAATCCTGTTCGGCCAGCAGAACATCATATGATTTTACCATATGGTCCCAAAAGATGGCGTGTACAATGCGGTCAATGTCCCCTTCTAATCTCAGAGTCACTTTATATACTCTATCAGGATCAGAGACTCGCATATCCGCCGTTTCGACTTGTATGAAGACATCAGTTGCTTTCACCTCCAGATGCTCTAGAAGACTCCGGCAAACTATTGTGACCTCTGCCGTGCTGTCTAACAGTGCCAACGCCCATGTCTTGTTCGTCAAGAGAACTCTCTTCTTGAGCGGCATGTCTAACTGAGACTGCTGCCACTTTCTTCTTTTTAAATTGCTGTTTTTGTTGCAGCGGTTTCTCTTCTTGTTTAATAGAAACCTCCGTTGAGCATTGTGAATCCTGTCTTGGTTTCACGTACTCCGTTCTCCTCTCTGACCGCCCACCTCTCTCACTTCTCTTCTCTGAGGAGTCCTGAAAGGAACGAGATTGGCGTGTATCAGTATATTGATATCTATCAGGCGTCTTCAAATTATCCCTATTCCTGAGGTTATACCTATTCTGCGGGGTCTCCGGTTGCGGAGACTGTCCCCCATCTTTCTTAGGTGTTTGCTGTTTCTTTTCCCAGCACTTTTTAGTACCCTCAGGTTGCTGTTGTTTAGCATTGTCTTTATTATTTTTACCCTGTAATTGGGGTTTTTGCGGTCTAGCCCCAAGGCTATCGCGACCAATACTGGAATATGTCTCTGCTATTATTCTTGGAAGTTCCCGCTCCTGATTAATCTGCGGAACGTCCCGAAGACGCATTCGCACTGCTAGTGCTACTGCCTCTCCCTTGAGATTACTCAAAATAATAGAAGAAACTGCGGCAAAATTGCCCATTAACTGCATGCCCAGATCTAAGGCAGGGGCAGCCCCATATTCATCTTGAATTTGTTTAAGCACTTCCGGTAAATTAGCTAATGTCGGTGTACCGTGTGCCATAGTGTAGAGCGCGGCAAACACCGTGCCCCAGGTATTACCAAGGTCCACCGGAGGAACCATCCCATACAGCAAACACATCGTCAATATTCTATGTTTATCCTGAGGTCCCGTATGGGGAAACACCGCTTCCAGCGTATTAATTTTTTGCGCCAGCCAAAATGGAGTTTCCTCACGTTTAGCCGGAACCTTACCCATAACTGAGTGTACAGTGGCCGGCTTGATACCCGGAACCACCGCCTGTGGGTGCGCCGGAGCAGCTCGCGCTGCGTTTGTATTTAGTTTCTGCATGACAAACTGAACTAATCGTCTATATGTAGCCGTTATGTCTGTATATAAACGACGAACTTCAACCACTGTCAATTGAGCAGCCGCAGGATGAGGTGTATATGTAGCCAATAAAGGCCAGGTAGGACCATCATTACTCAGTGGACCTAACCTAACTTGTGCTACTGTGTGTGGGAGGGCACCATCAAGCCAATTATGGTGTTCTTGATAAGATAAAGGTATCTCTAAGTATGCATAAGCCCTGTATTGTCCAGGGACATTCGCAACAGTATATTTGTGAAAAGTGTTTGTACCACCATCAACTGCTGGAAATACGACCCAAGAATAAAAAAGTTCTGTTCTATAGGCTGCATGGGCGTCCAACTCAAAGGTGACCGGACCCCCCTGGACCGTCAGTCCATGTGCTATCAGATGTCCTGTGAGCGGTTGTCGCATATTGATTGCTACTTGCACCACTACCGGATTCGCCATCTAGAGAAAAACAGCACCTGGGTAGAGAGGGCACACCAATAACGGGGTTTTTCCTTTCAAAGTTCAAGCTTGAACAACCAACCACTAAGCAATAGCATGTACCCTATTCCGTGGTGGCGGAAACCCTCAGCCCCACGGACGTCTGCGCTTACGGAACCGAGGAGTCAAAATATATATGAGACCGAGAGAGTCAGTCGGACCTAAATATTAGAGCCAGACCAATCGTTGGCGGCGCCATGTCGCGTGGGCTCTCATTATCCTAAATGAGACTACTGGATTTCTAGGCAGCAGGATCGATAACGGTGTGGGGGACTGAGTCTGACCCACATGTAAGGAACTCTGTCACCCTAAATCCGGGTTTTGCTCCGGCTAACTAGCAGTGCCTCATTTCTCCCACGGGGAAGAGATGATTGGGCAGCTGAGCGCATGACATCTTTGGAACTTCTCAGGGAAGTCGTGGTCACTCAGATCCAAACCAACTCTCTCATTTACAGTATGATCTCATATACAAATGACAAAGACAGTATAGGTTTTATATAATGTTTTAATAAAACTACTGTATTTTAGATAATAAGGCGTGAGCCGCAATAACCAGAACCATACAACACAGTAGGATTAAAATAGTCACCAGGAGAGTAAAACATAAGAACAAAGCTATCATCGTGTCTATTAGTTTCTACTCTCCCTGTGCTTGATCTATTTCGAGCACAGCATGTTAAGCTTCTAACTGGCCTTTCTGTATCACTGGGGAGACATCAGCCCTCATACTTGAGCAAAGGCCTGTGATCTTGGTTCAGCATCTGCAACGAGGCAGTCAGCGTCTAGTTGTGGTTCCCTGGTCGGAATCTCCCTCTTGCGTGTATTGGGACAAGGAAGTGATTTTATAACTAACATGTCAGCGTGATCACAAAATGTCCCTACGCAGGAATGCCAAGTCTAAACTCCTACCACGTCTATCGGCAATGTACCAGGCTGTATCCTTGACTGAAGCACAGAGTGAATGTGTTATGGAGAACTCCAGCGCTGAAGTAGGCTAAACAGTGTGATATGAATAAAAAACAAAACCGTAGAACTGGCTATTTGAAAAATAACAGTACGAAGCCTAATAAAAAGCATTTAGAACAAAGTGCACAGAGGCTCTAAGCTGCCAGCAAATGAATAAAATACATCCAGGGCAAAGTGCACAAAGGCCTAAAGCCTGAAGCTAACGCGCAAAGGATACGTAAAACTAACCACACTACAGGGGTTCAAGGCAACCCCAAAGTTACCACACCAGCAGCTCAGGGCCAGTCAGGTGCAGAGGTCAAAGAGGTGCCCAAAACACTTAGGCTTCAATGGAGAACAGGGGTGCCCCGGTTCCAGTCTGCCAGCAGGTAAGTACCCGCGTCCTCGGGGGCAGACCAGTGGGGTTTTGTAGGGCACAGGGGGGGACCGAAGTAGGCACAGAAAGTACACCCTCAGTGGCACAGGGGCGGCCGGGTGCAGAGTGCAAACAGGCATCGTGTTTTGTATTGAAAGCAATGGAGAGACCCGGGGTCTCTTCAACGATGCAGGCAGGCACAGGGGGGGACTCCTGGGGGAAGCCACCACCAGGGCTAGGCAGAGGGTCACCTAGGGGTCGCTCCTGCACTGGAGTTCGGTTCCTTCCGGTCCTGGGGGCTGCGAGTGCAGTATTGGTTCCAGGCATCGGGTCCCTTGTTACAGGCAGTCGCGGTCAGGGGGAGCCTCTGGATTTCCTCTGCAGGCGTCGCTGTGGGGGCTCAGGGGGGGCATCTCTGGCTACTCATGGGCTTGCAGTCACCGAGGAGTCCTCCCTGTAGTGTTGGTTTTCCGCAGGTCGAGCCGGGGGCGTCGGGTGCAGAGTGGAAAGTCTCACGCTTCTGGCGGGAAACGTGAAGTCCTTAGAGTTGTTTCTTTGTTGCAAGAAAGTTACAGATTGTTGAACAGGGCCGCTGTTCACGGGAGTTTCTTGGTCCTTGGTTGCAGGGCAGTTATCTGAGGCTTCAGAGGTCGCTGGTCCCTGTTGGATGCATCGCTGTTGCAGTTTTCTTCGAAGTTGGGAGACAGGCCGGTAGGGCTGGGGCCAAAACAGTTGTCATCTCCGTCTTCACTGCAGGGCTTCAGGTCAGCAGTCCTTCTTCTGGTTAAGGTTGCAGGAATCTAGTTTCTTAGGTTCTGGGGGGCCCTAAATACTGAATTTAGGGGGGTGTTTAGGTCTGGGAGGGTAGTAGCCAATGGCTACTGTCCTTGAGGGTGGCTAAACCCTCTTTGTGCCTCCTCCCTGTGGGGAGGGGGCACATCCCTAATCCTATTGGGGGAATCCTCCATCCACAAGATGGAGGATTTCTAAAAGTAAGGGTCACCTCAGCTCAGGACACCTTAGGGGCTGTCCTGACTGGTGGGTGACTCCTCCTTGTTTTCCTAACTATCTCCTCCAGCCTTGCCGCCAAAAGTGGGGGCAGTGGCCGGAGGGGCGGGCATCTCCACTAGCTTGAATGCCCTGTGGAGCTGTAACAAAGGGGGTGAGCCTTTGAGGCTCACCGCCAGGTGTTACAGATCCTGCAGGGGGAGGTGAGAAGCACCTCCACCCAGTACAGGCTTTGTTCCTGGCCACAGAGTGACAAAGGCACTCTCCCCTTGTGGCCAGCAACATGTCTGGTGTGTGGCAGGCTGGCAAAAACGAGTCAGCCTACACTGGAAGTTGGGTATGTTTTCAGGGGGCATCTCTAAGATGCCCTCTGAGTGTATTTTACAATAAATTGCACACTGGAATCAGTGTGCATTTATTGTGCTGAGAAGTTTGATACCAAACTTCCCAGTTCTCAGTGTAGCCATTATGGAGCTGTGGAGTTCATGTTTGACAAACTCTCAGACCATATGCTCTTATGGCTACCCTGCACTTATAATGTCTAAAGTTTTGCTTAGACACTGTAGGGACATAGTGCTCATGCACATATGCCCTCACCTGTGGTATAGTGCACCCTGCCTTAGGGCTGTAAGGCCTGCTAGATGGGTGACTACCTATGCCACAGGCAGTGTGAGGTTGGCATGGCACTCTGAGGGGAGTGCCATGTTGACTTAGCCATTTTCTCCCCACCAGCACACACAAGCTGTGAAGCAGTGTGCATGTGTTGAGTGAGGGGTCCCTGAGGTGGCATAAGACATGCTGCAGCCCTTAGAAACCTTCCCTGGCATCGGGGCCCTTGGTACCAGGGGTACCAGTTACAAGTACTTACCTGAGTGCCAGGGTTGTGCCAATTGTGGAGACAAAGGTACAGTTTAGGGAAAGAACACTGGTGCTGGGGCCTGGTTAGCAGGGTCCCAGCACACTTTCAAATCATAACTTAGCAAAGGCAAAAAGACAGGGGGTATCCATGCCAAGGAGGCATTTCCTTACAAAGGCCATTCACTACAATGAGGGAAAAACGGATTTGGCTGTTTTTACCTCACCAGGGCTTATAAAACTATTTTTATAAGGTCCCTGCTTATAGTTACATGGCACCCAGCCCTAGGGGCACATAGGGCACACCTTAGGGGTGACTTATATGTAAAATAAGGTAGTTTAAGACTTTGGAACTACTTTTAATTCCAAAGTCGAATTTGCATATAACTTTAATTTAAAAGCAGCCAGCAAGGCAGGCCTGCCTTTAATATGACACTGGGCACCTCAGCAGTGCACCTACGGGTGCACTACCTATGCTGGGGTCCCTAAACCTACATGCCCTACCATATACTAGGGACTTATGGGTAGGTTGACTTAGCCAATTATAATTAGCCTAATTTGCATACTGAGTTTACACAGAGCGCAGGCCCTGGGACTGGTTAGCAGTACCCAGGGCACCATCAGAGTCAGGTAAACACCAGCCAAAAGTGGAAAATGGTGGCAAAAAGTTAGGTGGACTCTGCATTCAGCCCTGTTTTCCCACACCAAGCAAGTCAGTGCAATCTCCTCATCCTGCTTCAACACCCTCTGCATGCTCCGCAAGATCTACAGATGGATCCCCACAGATACAAGAAGAACAGTCACCCAAGCCCTCGTCAGCAGCAAACTTGACCACGGAAATGCCCTCTACGCAGGAGCCCCGGCCAAACTCCTCAAACGACTGCAACGCATACAAAACGCCTCCGCACGCCTGATTCTCAATGCCCACCGCAAAAGCCACATCACTCCCCTTCTGAGAGACCTACACTGGCTCCCAGTCAACAAAAGGATAACCTTCAAGCTCCTCACCTACGCACACAAGGCGATCCACAACACCAGTCCAGCCTACCTCAACAGACTACTCACCTTCTACACCCCCTCCCACTAACTCTGCTCAGCCAACCTCACCCTCGCCACCGTCCCCTGCATCCGAAGAGTGACTATCAGAGGCAGAACCTTCTCCCACCTCACCGCCAAGACCTGGAACACCCTTCCCTTGCCCCTATGACAGACCGAAGACCTGCTGACTTTCAGGAAGCGGCTCAAAACCTGGCTATTTGAGCAGTAGCAACAACCCCTCCCCCCCCCTCCTCAGCGCCTTGAGACCCTCACGGTTGGTACTGCGCTCTACAAATACACTGATTGATTGATAGCTTTTTCTATTCCTGTACACCTGTTCATTTCTCTGGGGGGGGGACAAATGCCACATGTGTACCATCAATGGCACCAATGATGTTGGGGATATGTCCCAAGGCATAAAAGTCAACCTTCGCTGTTGCCAATTCATCCACCTGGGGGAACACGATGTAGCTGTGCATGTGTTTCAGCAGGGCTGACAACACTCTGGTCAACACGTTGGAGAACATTGGCTGAGACATTCCTGATGCCATGGCCACTGTATTTTGAAAGGGACCACTTGCCAGGAAATGGGGCACTGACAGGACCTGCACTAGAGGGGGATACCTGTGGGCTGACGGATAGCAGACATCAGGTCTGGTTCCAATTGGGCACACGGTTCTTGGATTGTGGCACAATCAAGTCTGTATGTGATGATAATGGGGGTTATTCTAACTTTGAAGGAGTGTTAATCCGTCCCAAAAGTGACGGTAAAGTGACGGATATACCACCAGCCGTATTACGAGTTCCATAGGATATAATGGACTCGTAATACGGCTGGTGGTAAATCCGTCACTTTTCCGTCACTTTTGGGACGGATTAACACCTCCTCCAAAGTTAGAATAACCCCCAATGTGTCTGCCCTCCATTGTCGAAAGGTCCACCGGGGGTCTGTACACCGGAGCATGCCACCATCTCTTATGCTGCCTCAGTGGTTTAAGCCTATGGAAGAGAACGGTGGGCAGAGGGTCATATTTCCACATATATTGTACTAATATGGATTTGTTTACTTTACAGAAACAGTATGTGAACTTGAGAGTCAGTTGATTTGCCAATGTCTGCTGTGATCCAGTTAGGTGCCATGCCCTGTGCCCCTCTGAAATGGCAGCTGCCTGACCTGTGAGGAGGGACAAGTAGAAATGAGGTAAGTGTGCTGCCGTTGTGCACCATCGCAGTAGGCGGTCGATGGCCGCAGCACAACTTTGCATTGGTTATCATTGGGCCCTATGGGTTCCAGGAGCCAATGGCGATGTATGCCGGCGGTGACGGTACGCACTGCCAAGGACGTCACCATCATTTTCTAACTATTCACTCACTTGCTACCTGACCTTCAACAGAAGAGGACCTACACTGCAAGTGCTGCTGTGACCTGTGTCTTGAAGCGACAATGGCTCATGTGTCTGGGAAAAGGGCCCTGCCTTCACTGTGGAGGAGTTGGAGAAACTGGTGGATGGGGTCATACCCCAGTACACATTACTCTACGGTCCTCTAGACAAACAGTTGAGTACACTGTGAGCATGATGTGTGGGCAATGCATGTTTTGAGTGATGTGGTTGTAAGCCACATGTTGGGGGGTTCTGAGGCGTCCTGGCCTGAGTATTGCATGAGAGGTGGTCAGTGTATGTGCGTCAGGGCATGGGTGGGAACTGGTGGGCAATGAGTATGCCAGTCCAGACGGGTGAGTAAATTCATTTTCTGCTGTCTTTTCCCTCCAGGTCAGCGCCCACCACAAAAAGGGTATTTGGCGTGCCATCGCCAAGGAGGTGCAGACCCTAGGGATCTATCACAGGCAGAGCACCCACTGCCGCAAGAGATGGGAGGACCTGCACCGCTGGACCAAGAAAACAGCAGAGGCCCAGCTAGGACTGGCCTCCCAACGTGGAAGGGGTGCCCGTTGCACCATGACCCCCCTGATTTTCTGCATCCTGTCGGTGGCCTATCTGGAGTTGGATGGCCGCTTGAGGGCATAACAGCAGCCACAAGGGGGTGAGTACAGATTCTGAAAGCTGACTTTGCGTGCTTTAGGTGGTAGCTGGGTGGGGGTGTGGGCTGTGGGTGCCCCTAGGCCAGGGCAATCATGGCAGGGCAGGTCCCTTGTTGGGCAGGCTGTGGTGCACTCCTAACCCAATAGTGTAAGTGGCCATCTACTACTGTGCAGGGTCCTGTGGGTTTCAGGTGTGCAAATGCTGGCGCTAGGCATTGTATCCCATGGGATGGTGACTGTCGCAGTAAATGGTTAGGCATGGCCTAGTACATAGGGCGGCTCCCTGTGTGTTGTGTACGCCAACGGTAGTGGTGTTGCTGGCATTGACCAAGTGTACCCTCTTACTCTTCCCCCCTTTTTTTTCTCACCCTGTCCTTGTGTGCATTAGCATCATCTGGCAGAGGAGCAGAGGCACCGGCAACAGAGGGAGCTGCATCCCACATAGGCCTGGAGGCAGAATCCACTGAGGGTGAAGGCACCAGTGGGACAGAGGGCGAGGGGAGCACCACGACGGGGACAGGAGGGGAGACCACAGACAGCGACTACTCCTCCAATGGATGCTCCTTGGCGGTGGTGGACACCTCTGTGCCCACCCCAACAACAGGTACAGCCGCCACACCCCACCCCCCACTTCCAGCATCGCCCTCCCAGCAGCCCCTCAGCGTGTTTCCCGTGCCTGCTAACCTAGGAGGGTGGGCATCTCCTTCACCCCAGGCACCTCAGGCCCTGCCCCAGTCAGCCCTGCTGCCCTCAGTGAGGAGGCTATTGACCTCCTGAGATCCCTCACTGTTGGGCAGTCAACCATTCTGAATGCCATCCAGGGTGTCGCAAGGCATTTGCAACAAACAAATGCATACCTAAAGGGCATTCACTCTGGGGTGGCAGCCCAACAGAAAGCATTTCAGGCTCTGGCCTCAGCACTGATGGTAGCCATGGTCCCTGTGTCCAGCCTCCCCCCTCCAACTTCCACTACCCAGACCCAATCCCCTCTACCTCAGCCTATCCTAAGCACACCTTCAGACCAGCATGCACCCAAATCACCACACAAAATTGGCTCAGGCAAACATAAGCACCACACTTCATCTCACAGGCACTCACACAAGCACCATGCCCATGCAAACACACCAACATCCACTGCCTCCAATGTGTCCCCCTCCTCCTCCTCATCCACCTCCCTCCCATTAGCGTCTACACTCACACCTGCATGCACTACATCTTCATCCACTACCTCCATCACCAGCACGCCCATCACAACACAGCCCTCACGAGCAGTCACCACCCCCACAACCATGCACACATCCCCTGTGTCATCTCCCAGTTTGTCTGTGACTCCTCCTCCCAAAGTACACAAACGCAAGCACCCACCCACCCACCCAACAGCCATCCACCTCACACCAGCATCCAGCCCATGCACCTTCACCCAAACTCAGCAGGTGTGCACCTCCTACAACCACTCCCTCTTCCTCCACTCCCAAACCCTCTCCAACGACCCGTCCCAGTGTGTCTAAAAAACTTTTCCTGGCAAACATTGACCACGTCCCTACGCCTCCTCCCGACGGTCCTTCCCCTTGGGCCAGGGTGTCAAGATCCTAGGCCAGCACCTCAGCCACCAAATTGGAGGACGCTGTGATACCTAGTCAAAGTCCCAGAGGATCAAAGGGTGCACCCATTAGGGCAGCCAGTGTGCCACCGGCACCTGCAAAGTACCAACCCATTCCGCCACCTGCCAAGGTGAAGAAGGGGCCAGCATGCAGCACGGCCAAGAGGCACTACCCACCCAGCAAGGCCTCCTCCAAAACTCTTGCTGCCAGTGCCAAGGTCCCAGCAGCACCTGCCAGGATGGGGAAGGGGAAGAAACCCCAAGGCAAGGCACTTCAGGCTTTGGAGGCTCCAGGTGAGGGACTGGTGCCCACCATCAGTACCGACAGCCCTGCAACCTGTTCTGCGGCAGGCACCGCCACCTGAACCGCCACCTGCACCGCCGCTGCCACAACAACTGTGAGCAGCAGCATCCCCAGTGGGCAGCCATCTGAGGCTTTAGGAGAGGGCCTGGAGCCTCCCACCACCACTTAAAGCACCCCCACCAGCACCCCCACTACCACCAGTTTGCAGCCTTAGTCATCACAGGATAGAGTCTGACCCTGCCTCCATGGAGTATCATGCTACCTGTTCCCTGCATATCTCGTGCCTCAGACACCCAGGTGAGGGAATGTGAACTGCCACACCCCAAGTGCAGCATCACTGGGCACAATGCCCCCTCCAGATCCAGTGGAGAACTGCATACACTATCACAATCCTTGGCAGGATGAAGCAGACTGGGCACAAGGCCCCCCTCCAGAACCAGTGGAGAAATGCATCCACTATCACTATCCTTGGCAGAATTAAGCAGACTGGGCACACAGCCCCCTCCATAACCAGTAGAGAAATGCATCCACTTTCACTATCCTTGGCAGGATGAATCAGACTGGGCACAATGCCCCCTCCAGAACCAGTGGAGAAATGCATTCACTATCACTGTCCTTGGCAGGATAAGGCAGACTGGGAACAAAGTCCCCTCCAGAACCAGTGGAGAAATGCGTCCACTTTCACTATCCTTGGCAGGATGAATTAGACTGGGCACAAGGCCCCCTCCAGAACCAGTGGAGAAATGCATCCACTATCACTATCCTTGGCAGGATGAAGCAGACTGGGCACAAAGCCCCCTCCAGAACCAGTGGAGAAATGCATCCACTATCAGTATCCTTGGCAGCATGAAGCAGACTGGGCACAAATCCCCCTCCAGAACCAGTGGAGAAAGGCATCCACTCACCCAATCCTTGGCAGGATGAAGCAGACTGGACACAAAGCCCCTTCCAGAACCAGTGGAGAAATGCATCCACTATCACTATCCTTGGCAGGATGAAGCAGACTGGGCACAAGGCCCCGCTCCAGAACCAGTGGAGAAATGCATACACTATCACTATCCTTGGCAGGATGAAGCAGACTTGGCACAAGGCCCCCTCCTGAACCAGTGGAGAAATGCATCCACTATCAGTATCCTTGGCAGGATGAAGCAGACTGGGCACAAATCCCCCTCCAGAACCAGTGGAGAAAGGCATCCACTCACCCAATCCTTGGCAGGATGAAGCAGACTGGGCACAAAGCCCCCTCCAGAACCAGTGGAGAAATGCAACCACTATCACTATCCTTGGCAGGATGAAGCAGACTGGGCACAAGGTCCCCCTCCAGAACCAGTGGAGAAATGCATCCGCTATCACTATCTTTGGCAGGATTAAGCGGACTGGGCACAAAGCCCCCTCCAGAACCAGTGGAGAAATGCATCCACTTTCACTATCCTTGGCAGGATGAATCAGGCTGGGCATAATGCCCCCTCCAGAACCAGTGGAGAAAGGCATCCACTCACCCAATCCTTGGCAGGATGAAGCAGACTGGGCACAAGGCCCCCTCCAGAACCAGTGGAGAAATGCATCCACTATCACTATCCTTGGCAGAATGAGGCAGACTTGACACAAGGCCCCCTCCAGAACCAGTGGAGAAATGCATTCACTATCACTATCCTTGGCAGGATGAGGCAGACTGGGAACAAAGCCCCCTCCAGAACCAGTGGAGAAATGCATCCACTATCACTATCCTTGGCAGGATGAATCAGACTGGGCACAAGGCCCCCTCCAGAACCAGTGGTGAAATGCATCCACTATCAGTATCCTTGGCAGGATGAAGCAGACTGGGCATTAATCCCCCTCCAGAACCAGTGGAGAAAGGCATCCACTCACCCAATCCTTGGCAGGATGAAGCAGACTGGGCACAAAGCCCCCTCCAGAACCAGTGGAGAAATGCATCCACTATCACTATCCTTGGCAGGATGAAGCAGACTGGGCACAAGACCCCCTCGAGAACCAGTGGAGAAGCCATCCACTTGAGAGACTTGAGAGAGTGTGGCTTTGCACTCCCCAGGACCAAGTAGTGGGCAAACCACCCACTTGAGAGACTGTGGCCCTGCACTCCCCAGGACCAAGCAGTGGGCAAACCACCCACTTGAGAGACTGTGGCCCTGCACTCCCCAGGACCAAGCAGTGGGCAAACCACTCACTTGAGAGACGGTGGCCGTGCACTCCCCAGGACCAAGCAGTGAGCAAACCACCCACTTGAGAGACTGTGGCCTTACACTCCCCAGGACCAAGCAGTGGGCAAACCACCCACTGGAGAGACTGTGGCTTTGCACTCCCCAGGACCAAGCAGTGGTCAAACCACCCACTTGAGAGACTGTGGCCTTGCACTCCCCAGGACCAATCAGTGGGCAAACCACCCACTAGAGAGACTGTGGCCTTGTACTCCCCAGGACCAAGCAGTGAGCAAACCACCCACTTGAGAGACTGTGGCCTTGCACTCCCCAGGACCAAGCAGTGGGCAAACCACCCACTTGAGAGACAGTGGCTTTGCACTCTCCAGGACCAAGCAGTGGTCAAACCACCCACTGGAGAGACTTGAGAGACTGTGGCATTGCACTCCCCAGGACCAAGCAGTGGGCAAACCACGCACTTGAGAGACTGTGGCTTTGCACTCCCCAGGACCAAACAGTGGGCAAACCACCCACTTGAGAGACTGTGGCCTTGCACTCCCCAGGACCAAGCAGTGGGCATGGAGCCCCCTCCAGGAGCAGTGGAGTTGTACCATCTTCCGGCTGAGGTGCCCCCTGAAGTGCGTGTGTGTTTACTACCTGATGCCCCTGCAGTGTTCTTTCCGTTTTGAGGCAGGAGTCAAGTGTGGGCCGCGCCCATGATTTTTTGGCCCAGTGGCCATGGACATTTTGTAAATATTTGTATATACTGTTTTTCAAATCATTAACTATATCTGCATATTTCAAAATATCACTGATTGAACTCAATTTCTTTTGTCCTTGCGTTCTTCCAGGGGGTTATAGGGTGTAAATGTAATGTTGCTGCATGTTTTTGTGGGTATGGTGCTGTGGGTGAGGGTGGGGGTGGGGTTGTTGTGTGTTGCATGTGTGTGTCACTCTCTTTTTCGTCCCCCCCTCCCCTGTGTGCTAAGTGTAGTACTCACCATGGTCGTCGCCGCCGCCTTTGATATCCGTCTTGTATGAGGAGGTAGACCAGCATCGGCATGACCTGCAGCTCGGGCTCCAAGGTTCTTCCTTGGTTGTTGAGAGGTGAGTGGTTTCCCTTCCAAGTCCTGTTTCCACTGTGCTTTTTATGGCATTGGTACCACCCCGGAAAAGCTGGCGGATTGGCGGGTTGTGATAGGGTGGGTGGTACATTGTCTTCCGCCTGTCTGTTGGCAGTGACAGCAGCTGTGTTTGTTGCTACCGCCGTGGCGGGGGGGTGTTTAAGTGGCTGTCTATGCTGGCGGTTTCCGCCGTGGTCGTGATCCCTTTTTTCTTTTACCGCCGGCCTGTTGGCGGTATTACCGCCGCATTATCACCGACCGCCAGGGTTATAATGAGGTCCTATATCTTTAAACTGTGAGCCTTCACTTTTCAAATATTACTGAATAGTTTTATACCAAATCACAAAAGGTACACTTTCTGGGTAAAGATCTAGCTTTCTGCCAATTTGGTGTAATTGTGGTCAGCTGTTTCGGCCACAGGTCACTCTAAAATTTCCCAAGGAAAATGCATGGGGAAACGTGTTTTGCTCCCCTGCCCCTTTTCTCAGCCCCATGTGAAAGATCACCCTGAAAGTTTCCAGTATGGAGCTAACGTGGATGAACTTTTTTTTAAAGTTTCATGAAGATTCATCAAACAGTGCCAAAGTTAATAGCAAAACAAAAAATGCTCTTCCTATGGAATGTATGACTTAACTCAAACCACACAGTGAAAAACACCACTGCGTGATATATATATATCTATGTATACATATAAACCCCATCACTGCACATATCCTAAATTTGCACACCAGACTCTCACACAGGTGTGAGAGAAACGTACCTGGTCATCGTCTTGAATCCCAAAAAGCAGAATCTTCCTTCAAATGTCATCAACGGGCTACTTTTAGGATCTGTAACTAACCACTGTCATGTTTTGGCAATCATCCTTCTGAAATTCGAGAAATTCCACCTAACCCTATGAAAATCTCTCAAAATTGGCAGGAAGACAGTATCAATATCTTTCAGTGCTCTAAAATTCTCTCCAGTAAATAAACCTGTTAGTTTGCTTCAAAAATGCTTTCATTGCAGATGTTCCCTGGACAGTACTGATGTAGTGATTCAAATAATGGAACAATTCTGAGTTTTATTTATTTGCTTAAGTGTGTTTCTTGGCTGAAGGCAGCTGGGAGGTGTGGTGCTTCAATGGTCCTTTAATCCTTGATTAAGGCTGTGATTGCTGTAGTTATTGTATATTTATTGTGAATAGTATAGTACAGTGAATCCTAAACAATCGATTTTAGCACAATCACTGACACCAGAAAGAAAAATGGATCCATAGGCAAAGTGAAGAGTAAACATTTCAAGAAATTGGGAGAACACAAAATAAAACAGCCAAACAGAGGTCAACCACCAATTCTATGTCAGGACCGGAGGAGAGGAGTATGAAGTTCTTCACTCTTTATTAAATAGCAAGTTCAAAGTTCAAAACAAAAACACATAACAAACTACAAGTCCCATGAGTCTGCTTCCATAGCAACCATTGTCAAATGAGACTTCGATCCTGTCAACTGTATAAATGCCCTCGACCACTTCACTCTCCCTCTTTCTTCACTGCTTCAGTGACAGATAAGTGCCCTTACTGCCTCTGAGCGTTTTACAGTTATTGTGATTATATTTTTGGGCCTGCTTTTGGGCTTGTGCACGTTTGCTGTTAGTTTCTGGTAGATTGTTGTAGCAACTACTGTTGCTAGGTCGCATTGCCTTCACGCGGTGGGCTTTTTAGCCCGAGCGCACTTTCGGCATGTGGTGACGCGTCGGGTCCACTAGGGGACGCGCGGCGTTGAATTCGTGCGTTTCCATAGCACTCGAGTCGCTTTGCGCTCGGTGCTTGGTTTTTCTGTGCTAGGGATTTTCATAAAGAGCCTAGGCTCTCTCTAACCCCTCCAACCCCCCACTTACACCACGTTTGCGTCTGTATTAAACCCTGAGCGGGACGAGCACTCTAAAGCCGTATTTGGATGCATCCTTGTGAGTGCGTCTTTTTTTCAACAGGTTTTGCCTTTATTCGGCTTTGTTTGGTGACAGAAGGGTGGGGGGGCTGCCCTTTTTAATCCTTTGGGTGTGTCTTCTGTCCATTTACCCCTGAGTTGAGTGATGCAGCCTGCACAGCAGCACAATTCTTTTTCCCTCATGTCCCCTGGTGAGGGCCCTTCTCACCACGTCCTACCCCCTGGGGTGGATGTGTTGCTTTCGCAGGCTATCACCCAAGCTCTAGCCCCTACCAAGAAGAGCCTGGCACAGCTTGCGGAGCAAGTGTCCAAAGGGCTTGGCATGTTTGGGGCGACGGGTGTTGAGTTTAGGATAGCAACCAGGAAATCCCTCAAACGCGATGTGGGGCACCTTGAGGACGTCGAGCTTCCCGCCGATGTCCACAGTAAGAGTGCGCATGCAGAAGCGCATACCCTTCCGGGAGGGCTCTCTACCTGGCATAATGGGTGAAAAGCTTCACCACCAATTGGGCTTCGACTTGGGGTCGCCTAAAGGCATCACAGCAGACTCACATGGGGACTCCTCCTCAGTGGAGGACGAGGAATCTGGCTGCCCCTGGGGCCTCTTTACCGGCCCCACAAGATCTGGGGGACTCGGACTTGCACATGTTCGAGCCTGAGGGGATATATCACCCTCGCTCTTCAGAGTGGCAGCCGGAACAGAAAGTGGCTGATTATGTAGCGAGCAAAATTGGCATAGATAAAGAGGTTCGGACCTGCCTGAAGGCCGAATGCCTGCGTCCTACCTTGCCTGACAAGGTAGCCGCTACCCCAGTCATTGACCCCAAAATGTGTACTTTCTTTGCAAAGTACATTAAAGACCCTAAGAAGGGTATTGATCGGTCCTGGAGGGCGTGTCAGGACAAACTCTTGGATGTGTTCGACCCCTGACTCAAATCATACAACTGGCGGAATGTGCCAAGCAGTCGAATACGCCCCTACCGATGGACGTCGTAGCGGGGTGAGCCCAGAGGGCAGTGTGTCTCCTAGGCAATGCCAATTGCACCATTTCGGATGAGAGACGCCAGTCCCTGCTCATCAAAATAGACCCCAAATTGGGAGAATTGTCTTCCTTGGAGGCAGGGGCGGTCGCCCAGGGCAACTTATTTGGGGACCCTTTTGTTAAGGAATTAGGAAATTTTGTTGCCACCTTCTTGGCCCTCGACAAGGCGCAGTTTTCTATCAAGAAGATTTTCCAGGGCAAGGTTTTTGGGGGGCCGGACGAGGCAGGGGTCGCTCATCCGGCCGCCAGTATCAGCAAGGCCCCGGTTCCTATAGAAACAATGGATGGCGGGACGGTCGCCAAGGAACCTTCTTCCCCAATAGGGGGCAAAGGGAAAGGCAGAGCAAACAGGATCGCCCGGGGAGCAGCCAACGCCCCAGGAGGACCTTCGAGTAAGCATTATCCTTTCTTCCCCTCAAAAACCTGGAGGGAGGTTACGTCTTTTCAAACGCAATTGGGAACTCATAACCTCCAATGCTGCAGACAATGTCTGGCTTTCACATCGAGTTTTGGGGAACTCCGATTCAGGAGAAACGTCCCACGCCTTTAGTTTTTTCAACAGCGGATTCCACCCTCATAGATTCAGAGGTTCAGGAACTCCTTTGCAAGGATCCATATGCAACTCGGCTCTCCACCTCAGAGGATTGGTGAGCAATCTTTTCCTGGTGGAGAAGAAGGACAAGGGGTTTCGCCCGGTGATCAGTTTTCGATCATTCAACGACTGGGTGATCTACAGACATTTTAAAATGAAGGGTATACACCTGCTTCGGGATATCCTCTTGCGGGGAGATTGGATGGTCCGTCTGGACCTCAAGGATGCGTATCTCACTCTGCCAATTTTCCCACCTCATCGAAGGTTCCTACAGTTTCTGTGGAAAAGTCAAGTGTTCGAGTTCACCTCTCTCCCATTCGGACTGTCGTCAGCTCCTTGGTGCTTTACCAAACTTTTCAAGCTGGTGGTGGAATTCTTCCGTTCTTGGGGGATTCGCCTCATCATTTACCCGGACGATCTCCTCCTGATAGATCAATCCAGGTCACAACTTATATCCAATGCAAACATGACTATTGCTCTCCTTCAGGACCTGGGGTTTGTGATCAACCGACAGAAATCAGAGCTTCTGCCTTCGCAGTCGATGATTTTTCTGGGGTTCCTCATAGACTCCCATTTGGCATCTCTCAGTCTCCCGACTCCAAAGATCTCCAAGATCAAGAAGGAGTTAAAGAAGGTATTGAGGTGCGACAGGATCTCACTACTGCAACTTGCCAGGGTGGTGGATGTGCTCTCCTCGTCGAACCAGGACATTTTTCCAGGCCCTCTTCACTACAGGGCTCTCCAATGCCTCAAAGCCCATCACCTTCATCCCAGTCTGATGTACTACGAACTGGTCTCTCTCACCACGGAGGCGAGAACAGAGTTGCAGTGGTGGCTAGACCACATGGAGGCATGGAATGGCAGGGCCATTTTCAGGGCCTCTCCAGACCTGGTCATAGAGTCGGACGCCAGCAGGCATGGATGGGGAGCCCATTGCGGGGATATCTCATTCGGAGGACGCAGGATCCCTCAGGAGCTCAGCTTGCACATCAATTGTCTGGCGCTCCTAGCGGGCTCGTTTGCGATCAGATCCCTGACTCAGGACAGAATCTCCTGCGTGGTTCTTCTTCGGATGGACAATGTGTCAGCCGTGCAATACATAAACCACCTTGGGGGGATCGGTCAAAGGCCCTGGCGGAACTGGTGAAAGATTTTTGGCATTTTTGCCTCAAACATCAGATCTCCGTCACGGCGGAGTATCTCCCGGTTCCCAGAACACTTTAGTGGACTGGAACTCCAGGTTCCTGTCAGACTCCAGCGATTGGCAGCTGGACCAGGTGATCTTTCGGGCGATCATGGAACAGTGGGGTCCTTGTTCAGTTGACCTCTTTGCATCCAGGTGGAATACCCATCTACCTCTGTACTTCAGCTGGCGCCCGGATCCAGGGGGAGCGGCAGTGGATGCGTATCTGCAGAACTGGGGTCCACACCAGGGGTATGCGTTTCCCCCCTTCCTTCTGATTCCGAGAGTATCAACCCAGGTACATCGTCAGGAAGCGACGGTGGTCTTTATAACCCCAGGTGTGATTTCCGTCCCTTCTGGAGGTCTTGTGTGACTTTCCAATCCATGTTCTGGATTTCCCCTCAATTCTTCAGGTTCCGGTGGGACACTTCCATCCTCTGGTCCTTCAGGGCCATCTATCGCTGGTTGCCTGGAAGATTTCAGGACTCGCTGGAAAGGTTGCTGACTTTCGCAAGAAGTTAAGGACTTCATTGCATAAGCCTGGGCTCCAGGGACTGGTAAGCGGTACAGGTCCACATGGACTAGATGGGCTGACTGGTGAGGGGACAGGCATACCGATCCCATGGGGGCCCACATTACAGATATCCTAAATTTTCTGGAGGAACTAGTGGGCACTGGCTTGTCTTATTGTACGGTGAATTCCTTTAGGTCAGCCATCTCGGTGGGTCATCCCCATTTCGGCACCCATCCAGTGGGGGAACATCCTTGGGTGTGTAAACTTCTTAAGGGTATCAGACTTTCCAGACCTCCGGAGCCTAGGTACTCGGAGTTATGGGATGTCAACCTAGTTCTTCGTCTGTTGTCCTCATGGCACGACAATCAATATCTTTCGAGGAAAGAATTGTCAGCTAAACTGGCTATGTTACTGTGAGAAAGTAGCCTCTTTCTAGCCTTGTTACCCCCACTTGTGGCCTGTTTGTGAGTGTATGTCAGGGTGTTTTTACTGTCTCACTGGGATCCTGCTAGCCAGGGCCCAGTGCTCATAGTGAAAACCCTATGTTTTCAGTATGTTTGTTATGTGTCACTGGGACCCTGCTAGTCAGGACCCCAGTGCTCATAAGTTTGTGACCTATAGGTATGTGTTCCCTGTGTGATGCCTAACTGTCTCACTGAGGCTCTGCTAACCAGAACCTCAGTGGTTATGCTCTCTCATTTCTTTCAAATTGTCACTAACAGGCTAGTGACCAATTTTACCAATTTACATTGGCTTACTGGAACACCCTTATAATTCCCTAGTATATGGTACTGAGGTACCCAGGGTATTGGGGTTCCAGGAGATCCCTATGGGCTGCAGCATTTCTTTTGCCACCCATAGGGAGCTCTGACAATTCTTACACAGGCCTGCCACTGCAGCCTGAGTGAAATAACGTCCACGTTATTTCACAGCCATTTTACACTGCACTTAAGTAACTTATAAGTCACCTATATGTCTAACCTTTACCTGGTAAAGGTTAGGTGCAAAGTTACTTAGTGTGAGGGCACCCTGGCACTAGCCAAGGAGCCCCCACATCGTTCAGGGCCAATTCCCCGGACTTTGTGAGTGCGGGGACACCATTACACGTGTGCACTACATATAGGTCACTACCTATATGTAGCTTCACAATGGTAACTCTGAATATGGCCATGTAACATGTCTATGATCATGGAATTGCCCCCTCTATGCCATCCTGGCATAGTTGGCACAATCCCATGATCCCAGTGGTCTGTAGCACAGACCCTGGTACTGCCAAACTGCCTTTCCTGGGGTTTCACTGCAGCTGCTGCTGCTGCCAACCCCTCAGACAGGCATCTGCCCTCCTGGGGTCCAGCCAGGCCTGGCCCAGGATGGCAGAACGAAGAACTTCCTCTGAGAGAGGGTGTTACACCCTCTCCCTTTGGAAAATGGTGTGAAGGCAGGGGAGGAGTAGCCTCCCCCAGCCTCTGGAAATGCTTTCTTGGGCACAGATGTGCCCAATTCTGCATAAGCCAGTCTACACCAGTTCAGGGGACCCCTTAGCCCTGCTCTGGCGCGAAACTGGACAAAGGAAAGGGGAGTGACCACTCCCCTGACCTGTACCTCCCCTGGGAGGTGCCCAGAGCTCCTCCAGTGTGCTCCAGACC
Organism: Pleurodeles waltl; assembly: GCF_031143425.1. Classification (NCBI taxonomy): domain Eukaryota; kingdom Metazoa; phylum Chordata; class Amphibia; order Caudata; family Salamandridae; genus Pleurodeles; species Pleurodeles waltl. The sequence continues at coordinate 392,174,369 of NC_090442.1, read as the reverse complement.
TCTGCCATCTTGGAAACAGAGGTGCTGCTGGCACACTGGACTGCTCTGAGTGGCCAGTGCCACCAGGTGACGTCAGAGACTCCTTCTGATAGGCTCCTTCAGGTGTTGCTAGCCTATCCTCTCTCCTAGGTAGCCAAACCCTCTTTTCTGGCTATTTAGGGTCTCTGTCTCTGGGGAAACTTTAGATAACGAATGCAAGAGCTCATCCGAGTTCCTCTGCATCTCTCTCTTCACCTTCTGCCAAGGAATCGACTGCTGACCGCGCTGGAAGCCTGCAAAACTGCAACATAGTAGCTAAGACGACTACTGCAACTCTGTAACGCTGATCCTGCCGCCTTCTCGACTGTTTTCCTGGTGGTGCATGCTGTGGGGGTAGTCTGCCTCCTCTCTGCATTAGAAGCTCCGAAGAAATCTCCTGTGGGTCGACGGAATCTTCCCCCTGCAACCGCAGGCACCAAAAAGCTGCATTACCGGTCCCTTGGGTCTCCTCTCAGCACGACGAGCGAGGTTCCTCGAATCCAGCAACTCTGTCCAAGTGACTCCCACAGTCCAGTGACTCTTCAGTCCAAGTTTGGTGGAGGTAAGTCCTTGCCTCCCCACGCCAGACTGCATTGCTAGGAACCGTGACTTTTGCAGCTACTCCGGCCTCCGTGCACTTCCGGCGGAAATCCTTTGTGCACAGTCCAGCCTGGGTCCACGGCACTCTAACCTGCATTGCACGACCTCCTAAGTTGTTCTCCGGCGACGTGGGACTTCTTTGTGCGACTTCGGGTGAGCACCGTTTCACGCATCCTCGTAGTGCCTGTTTCTGGCACTTCTCCGGGTGCTAACTACTGCTGAGAGGGCTCCTTGTCTTGCTCGACGTCCCCTCTCTCTCCTGACGCAATTTGCGACATACTGGTCCTTCCTGGGCCACAGCAGCATCCAAAAACGCTTACTGCACGATTTGCAGCTAGCAAGGCTTGTTGGCGGTCTTTCGGCGGGAAAACACTTCTGCACGACTCTCCATGGCGAGAGGGATCCGTCCACCAAAGGGGAAGTCTCTAGCCCTTTTCGTTCCTGCAGAAACCTCAGCTTCTTCTGTCCAGTAGAAGCTTCTTTGCACCCGCAGCTGGCATTTCCTGGGCATCTGCCCATCTCCGACTTGCTTGTGACTTTTGGACTTGGTCCCCTTGTTCCACAGGTACCCTCGACTGGAAATCCATTGTTGTTGCATTGTTGGTTTGTGTCTTTCCTGCCTTATTCCCCTATCACGACTTCTTTGTCCTTTGGGGAACTTTAGTGCACTTTGCACTCACTTTTCAGGGTCTTGGGGTGGGCTATTTTTCTAACCCTCACTATTTTCTAATAGTCCCAGCGACCCTCTACAAGGTCACATAGGTTTGGGGTCCATTCGTGGTTCGCATTCCACTTTTGGAGTATATGGTTTGTGTTGCCCCTATCCCTATGTGTCCCCATTGCATCCTATTGTAACAATACATTGTTTGCACTGTTTTCTAAGACTATTACTGCATATTTTGGTATTGTGTATATATATCTTGTGTATATTTCTTATCCTCTCACTGAGGGTACACTCTGAGATACTTTGGCATATTGTCATAAAAATAAAGAACCTTTATTTTTAGTATAACTGTGTATTGTGTTTTCTTATGATATTGTGCATATGACACTAAGTGGTACTGTAGGAGCTTCACTCGTCTCCTAGTTCAGCCTAAGCTGCTCTGCTAAGCTACCATTATCTATCAGCCTATGCTGCTAGACACCCTGGTGCAAGGTGCAAGTACCCCTTGGTACTCACTACAAGCCAGTCCAGCCTCCTACATTGGTTGTGCAGCGGTGGGATAAGTGCTTTGAGACTACTTACCACTCTTGTCATTGTACTTTTCATAAGAGAAAAATATACAAAACAAGTTCAGTGTATATACACATAACCAAAAAGTTTTGCATTTCCTCTTTTCACTCTTTTCTAAGTGCTGAAAAGTACTTCTAAACTTTCTAAAAAGTTCTAAAAAGTTTTTAAAGTTTTTTTTTCTGTCTTTCTAAAAAGTTCTGAAAACTTTTTTCTCTTTTTCTATCACTTTAACTCTCTCTAAAAATGTCTGGCACAGGCCAAAATGTTGATCTGTCCAAACTTGCATATGACCACCTTAGCTGGAAAGGAGCAAGGAGTCTCTGTGTAGAGAGAGGTTTGAGTGTAGGGAAGAATCCTTCCTTGGAATTGTTACTTAAGATGCTTAGAGAACAAGATAAGGCTAAAAGTGCCCCATCTGTTGAAAAAGTAGCTAATGGTTCCCAATCTGATCCAGGGACTCCCCCAGGAAAAGATTCAGGAAAGAAACTTCTGAGCCTGCCCATTACTAGACAGTCTAGCATAGTTGGTACTGAGGTGGAGTCACATCATACAGATGATGTGCTCTCACATTACACTGTCAGCCAAGCTGTTAGGGTGCCCTCTGTAAGGGACAGGTCTCCTTCTGTTCATTCCCATCATACCTCTGTATCTAGAAATGTCCCTCCCACCAACCCTGATGACAGATTGTTAGAAAGGGAACTCAATAAGTTGAGAGTGGAACAAACCAGACTGAAGCTTAAAAAGCAACAGCTGGATTTGGATAGACAGTCTTTAGAATTAGAGAAGGGAAGACAGAAGTTGGGTTTTGAAACCCATGGTGGCAGCAGCAGTATTCCCCATAGTCATCCTGCAAAAGAGCATGATTCCAGGAATCTGCATAAGATAGTTCCCCCTTATAAGGAGGGGGATGACATTAACAAGTGGTTTGCTGCACTTGAGAGGGCCTGTGTTGTACAGGATGTCCCTCAAAGGCAGTGGGCTGCTATCCTATGGCTATCATTTAGTGGAAAAGGTAGGGATAGGCTCCTTACTGTGAAAGAAAGTGATGCCAATAATTTTACAGTTCTTAAGAATGCACTCCTGGATGGTTATGGCCTAACCACTGAACAATACAGGATAAAGTTCAGAGAGACCAAAAAGGAGTCTTCACAAGACTGGGTTGATTTCATTGACCATTCAGTGAATGCCTTGGAGGGGTGGTTACATGGCAGTAAAGTTACTGATTATGACAGCCTGTATAACTTGATCCTGAGAGAGCATATTCTTAATAATTGTGTGTCTGATTTGTTGCACCAGTACTTGGTGGACTCTGATCTGACCTCTCCCCAAGAATTGGGAAAGAAGGCAGACAAATGGGTCAGAACAAGGGTGAACAGAAAAGTTCATACAGGGGGTGACAAAGAGAACAATAAGAAGAACGATGGTGAAAAATCTCAAGATAAGCATGGGGATAAGGGTAAAACCAAAGATCCCACTTCAAATCTTAAACACTCTTCAGGGGGTGGAGATAAAACAAATTCTTCCTCTTCTTCTCAACCTACACAATTTAAAAAGCCTTGGTGCTTTGTGTGTAAAAATAGAGGCCATAGGCCAGGGGATAAGTCCTGTCCAGGTAAACCCCCTGAGCCTACCACCACTAATACATCAAGCTCTAGTGCCCCTAGCAGTAGTGGTACTAGTGGTGGGACTGCTGGCAACAGTCAAGTTAAGGGTGTAGTTGGGTTCACTAATGGGTCCATAGTAGAAACTGGGGTAGTCAGTCCCAAGACAGTTTCTGTCACACCTAGTGGCATTGGCCTTGCCACACTGGCTGCTTGTCCCCTTACAATGGATAAGTACAGGCAGACAGTTTCAATAAATGGTGTTGAGGCCTTGGCCTACAGGGACACAGGTGCCAGTATCACTTTGGTGACTGAAAACCTGGTGGCTCCTGAACAACACATCATTGGACAACAGTATAAAATTATTGATGTCCATAACTCCACTAAGTTTCTTCCCTTAGCTATAATTCAGTTTAGTTGGGGTGGAGTTACTGGCCCTAAGCAGGTGGTGGTATCACCTAGCTTACCTGTAGACTGTCTCTTAGGTAATGACCTAGAGGCCTCAGGTTGGGCTGATGTAGAGTTTTATGCCCATGCAGCCATGCTGGGCATCCCTGAGGAATTGTTCCCTCTCATTTCTACTGAAATGAAAAAGCAAAGGAGAGAAGGCCTGAAAACTCAGGATCCCTCTCCATCAACAGGTAACAAGGGTATCACAGTATCCCCTAACCACCCTACCATTCAGGATACCATTCCTGTGGTGGGAGAAACCTCTCCTGGGGTGGCACCTGTTCCAAGGGAATCATCAGCTAGCAAAGCTGGACTCCCCGAGGTAGAAGTACCTCTCTGTTGGATAACTAACATTGGTGAGAAAAAGAGCACCATTTTAGTTAACATGGAGCATCCCTCCAACCCTTCCAGAGAAACTTTAGTGCAGAAACCCTGCACTACCTCACAACACTTAGGACAGCATCCCTGCCCTAGTGTGAAGCTCATAGGACAGCATCCCTGCCCTGCTCCAACCCAAGAGAAACAGCATCCCTGTTCTCTCTCCCAGCCATATGGACAAAGTTTTTGCCCAGCTATGGCTTTTCTGAGACAGCATCCCTGTCTGGCATTTCCATCACTACAAATAGGTTCAGTGGACAATTCCCACTGCTCTAAACTGAAACTTACTGATAGAAACTTTGAAAATACATCTTCACATTGTTGCTTAGCTAAAAAACTTCAAATAGGGTGGTTTACATCCCCACAGGGAAGTAACCATATAGTGGATGATAAAGGGAGTAACCAGTCTATTGCAGAGCTACTCTCTACTTATCACCACTTAGACAATAAAGTCTCAACTGGCCAAGGTTAGCCTTATTGTCCTTCGTTTGGGGGGGGGGGGGGTGAGAAAGTAGCCTCTTTCTAGCCTTGTTACCCCCACTTGTGGCCTGTTTGTGAGTGTATGTCAGGGTGTTTTTACTGTCTCACTGGGATCCTGCTAGCCAGGGCCCAGTGCTCATAGTGAAAACCCTATGTTTTCAGTATGTTTGTTATGTGTCACTGGGACCCTGCTAGTCAGGACCCCAGTGCTCATAAGTTTGTGACCTATAGGTATGTGTTCCCTGTGTGATGCCTAACTGTCTCACTGAGGCTCTGCTAACCAGAACCTCAGTGGTTATGCTCTCTCATTTCTTTCAAATTGTCACTAACAGGCTAGTGACCAATTTTACCAATTTACATTGGCTTACTGGAACACCCTTATAATTCCCTAGTATATGGTACTGAGGTACCCAGGGTATTGGGGTTCCAGGAGATCCCTATGGGCTGCAGCATTTCTTTTGCCACCCATAGGGAGCTCTGACAATTCTTACACAGGCCTGCCACTGCAGCCTGAGTGAAATAACGTCCACGTTATTTCACAGCCATTTTACACTGCACTTAAGTAACTTATAAGTCACCTATATGTCTAACCTTTACCTGGTAAAGGTTAGGTGCAAAGTTACTTAGTGTGAGGGCACCCTGGCACTAGCCAAGGTGCCCCCACATCGTTCAGGGACAATTCCCCGGACTTTGTGAGTGCGGGGACACCATTACACGCGTGCACTACATATAGGTCACTACCTATATGTAGCTTCACAATGGTAACTCTGAATATGGCCATGTAACATGTCTATGATCATGGAATTGCCCCCTCTATGCCATCCTGGCATAGTTGGCACAATCCCATGATCCCAGTGGTCTGTAGCACAGACCCTGGTACTGCCAAACTGCCTTTCCTGGGGTTTCACTGCAGCTGCTGCTGCTGCCAACCCCTCAGACAGGCATCTGCCCTCCTGGGGTCCAGCCAGGCCTGGCCCAGGATGGCAGAACAAAGAACTTCCTCTGAGAGAGGGTGTTACACCCTCTCCCTTTGGAAAATGGTGTGAAGGCAGGGGAGGAGTAGCCTCCCCCAGCCTCTGGAAATGCTTTCTTGGGCACAGATGTGCCCAATTCTGCATAAGCCAGTCTACACCGGTTCAGGGGACCCCTTAGCCCTGCTCTGGTGCGAAACTGGACAAAGGAAAGGGGAGTGACCACTCCCCTGACCTGTACCTCCCCTGGGAGGTGCCCAGAGCTCCTCCAGTGTGCTCCAGACCTCTGCCATCTTGGAAACAGAGGTGCTGCTGGCACACTGGACTGCTCTGAGTGGCCAGTGCCACCAGGTGACGTCAGAGACTCCTTCTGATAGGCTCCTTCAGGTGTTGCTAGACTATCCTCTCTCCTAGGTAGCCAAACCCTCTTTTCTGGCTATTTAGGGTCTCTGTCTCTGGGGAAACTTTAGATAACAAATGCAAGAGCTCATACGAGTTCCTCTGCATCTCTCTCTTCACCTTCTGCCAAGGAATCGACTGCTGACCGCGCTGGAAGCCTGCAAAACTGCAACATAGTAGCTAAGACGACTACTGCAACTCTGTAACGCTGATCCTGCCGCCTTCTCGACTGTTTTCCTGGTGGTGCATGCTGTGGGGGTAGTCTGCCTCCTCTCTGCACTAGAAGCTCCGAAGAAATCTCCTGTGGGTTGACGGAATCTTCCCCCTGCAACCGCAGGCACCAAAAAGCTGCATTACCGGTCCCTTGGGTCTCCTCTCAGCACGACGAGCGAGGTCCCTCGAATCCAGCAACTCTGTCCAAGTGACTCCCACAGTCCAGTGACTCTTCAGTCCAAGTTTGGTGGAGGTAAGTCCTTGCCTCCCCACGCCAGACTGCATTGCTGGGAACCGTGACTTTTGCAGCTACTCCGGCCTCCGTGCACTTCCGGCGGAAATCCTTTGTGCACAGTCCAGCCTGGGTCCACGGCACTCTAACCTGCATTGCACGACCTCCTAAGTTGTTCTCCGGCGACGTGGGACTTCTTTGTGCGACTTCGGGTGAGCACCGTTTCACGCATCCTCGTAGTGCCTGTTTCTGGCACTTCTCCGGGTGCTACCTGCTGCTGAGAGGGCTCCTTGTCTTGCTCGACGTCCCCTCTCTCTCCTGACGCAATTTGCGACATACTGGTCCTTCCTGGGCCACAGCAGCATCCAAAAATGCTTACCGCACGATTTGCAGCTAGCAAGGCTTGTTGGCGGTCTTTCGGCGGGAAAACACTTCTGCACGACTCTCCACGGCGAGAGGGATCCGTCCACCAAAGGGGAAGTCTCTAGCCCTTTTTGTTCCTGCAGAAACCTCAGCTTCTTCTGTCCAGTAGAAGCTTCTTTGCACCCGCAGCTGGCATTTCCTGGGCATCTGCCCATCTCCGACTTGCTTGTGACTTTTGGACTTGGTCCCCTTGTTCCACAGGTACCCTCGACTGGAAATCCATCGTTGTTGCATTGTTGGTTTGTGTCTTTCCTGCCTTATTCCCCTATCACGACTTCTTTGTCCTTTGGGGAACTTTAGTGCACTTTGCACTCACTTTTCAGGGTCTTGCGGTGGGCTATTTTTCTAACCCTCACTATTTTCTAATAGTCCCAGCGACCCTCTACAAGGTCACATAGGTTTGGGGTCCATTCGTGGTTCGCATTCCACTTTTGGAGTATATGGTTTGTGTTGCCCCTATCCCTATGTGTCCCCATTGCATCCTATTGTAACTATACATTGTTTGCACTGTTTTCTAAGACTATTACTGCATATTTTGGTATTGTGTATATATATCTTGTGTATATTTCTTATCCTCTCACTGAGGGTACACTCTGAGATACTTTGGCATATTGTCATAAAAATAAAGAACCTTTATTTTTAGTATAACTGTGTATTGTGTTTTCTTATGATATTGTGCATATGACACTAAGTGGTACTGTAGGAGCTTCACTCGTCTCCTAGTTCAGCCTAAGCTGCTCTGCTAAGCTACAATTATCTATCAGCCTATGCTGCTAGACACCCTATACACTAATAAGGGATAACTGGGCCTGGTGCAAGGTGCAAGTACCCCTTGGTACTCACTACAAGCCAGTCCAGCCTCCTACAGTTACTGTGTCTCATTTCATGCAAAAGGGTGCTGGATGTTAGAGCCATAGATGTTTCGGATAGAGTGTTTTCTCCGGAAGGAGTAACTTTCACAGTTTCTCAGAGAACCAAATGCAATACCAGATCAGTATTGTATCCTGCATTTCCTCTCGCCCCTAAACTTTATGTATTGTGATGCTTAAAGACTTACGAGGAAGTGACAGCTGAACTTCGTCCTCCGGGGTAGCGTCAGCTGTTAATTTCCTTGAAGAAATCTTTTAAGCCAGTTTCCTCCCCCTCCATTGCTAGGTGGATCAGATGAATCTTGGCGGAAGCCGGTATCAATTTACAGGCATTCAGGGGACACTCTGTTAGAGGTGCCATGGCCTCCAAGGCCATCCACGTAGGCTGTAGGTTGGAAGACATCATGAATACGGCAGATTGGTCCTCTGAGTCTGTCTTTAGAAAGTTCTACTTTAAACCGATACACAAGGCAGCCTCTTTGGTGGTGAGTAAGCTTTGAACTTACATAATCCTCGCCTCCGGTCCTGACGTACAATGTGAAATTTCCTAGCTACCGTGAAGGAAAGTTTCAATTCTAATAAGGGCACGGGCGAGGATTATCCCACCCTACATGGGATACGTGTTCTTCCCACCCAGAGGTCCTTTGGAGCTTGTACGGAGGTGGTATTTATATGTTTATATTGATATGTATATGCATATGTTTCAGAACGGATTATTGATGTGAGTGAACGTATCTGGAATACTCTACAATTTTCGTTTTCCTGCTATTTTATGGTCTAAGACCCCTAGAAAGTCTCTAGTTCTAACAGGTTCTTTAAGTATTGTTTGATCACTGATCATGGTTATGCCCGGATTAATCTTTCATGTTTTTCCATAGGATCTGAGGCAGCGGCCACTTGAGGAATCAATGTTCTCTTTCGCAGTGAAGTTGAGGGAGAGTGACGTGGTCGAGGGCATTTATACAGGTGACAGCATCGGAGTCTCACTGGACAATGGTTGCTATGGAAGCAGACTCATGGGACTTGTAGTTTGTTATGTGTTTTTGTTTTGAACTTTGAACTGGCTATTTAATAAAGAGCGAAGAAAGAACTGCATAATCCTCGCCTCCGTGTCCTTAATAGAATTGAAACTTTCCTTCATGATAGCTAGGAAATTTCGCATTTTCTCACACCTCAGTATTAGAAATGGAGAATGAATTGTGACGTCATATAGTCTCTTTAACTTTTACTAAATAGGACACGATGCAAACAAAATTGCATGCAGATGCTTGTTTTTATGTAGTAATAATTGCAGTTTTTATTATGATCTTTTTTATTCTCATGTTTGCTACTGTTTTGTCATTTTTAAGCTGTCAGTTCATGAAGTCTCCAGGTGCCTGATGTACTTTTAATATTGGTGTTGTTCTGTCACTGCCCCTCGCATGCTTGGAATATAATATAGTGGATACTCCATGCACATTAGTTCTTGGCTTCTCTCCAAAGGCAGATTTATGTCGACTGTGAAGTTGCCTTTTAAGAAACAGAATGGGAGAAGCTAATAAATCATCTGAGAGGCAACAATTCAAGCAGAGAACAGACTGATAAATGAGTGGCTGGCTTTTCAGAGGCACTGACTTTGGCACAGCTGTAGGAGCATCACAAGCCAGGCCCGTGAGCGACCCTGGAAGCCTGTAAGGCGTTGGCTTAGTCAGAAATACGTTAATGTGTTCAATGAATGCTAGCTGTGTTTTTCCCAGCACGTGCTAATATGTGAGTGATGCGCCCACTACCAAACAGAGGCCTGACTTGAGGTTGCCTTTGACACAGCCATACCAGCCCTTCACGTGGAAGCCTGGGGTGTGACTGGCGTGTTTGCAGTACTGTCAGCTGTTCATTCTGCCCAACATTTGCAGAACATTCCGTGCTTAGAACTGATAAATAGATGAGCCCATCGCAGCAAAGTTTATTGTTCAAAAGCACCCACCTGTTAACCCCCCCAGAACTGCAAGAGACCTTCCGCCCCTCCCGGCTGTTTATTGGATACCCCAGCTCCTCCTTTTCCCAAAAACAACAAATAAAACATTATTGGGATGTAAACGGACACAGTTTATTAAATTGTACATCATAAAAACATAAGAACGTCATATTTTGGCTATACAAGTTCAATGTGCGATATAGAGTCTCAGGTGTTTGTTTTGGCCTTTGTTGCAGGTGCTCCTGCACAGTGTTTTTACATGATGGCCCTTTAGTCAGGTATTCGGCGTTTAGTGGCTAGGCTTCCCTTGCTACCAATCACAGTGTGCGGCCACCCCAACCTTGCCCAGGCTGCAAGTGCTGTGTACGCCTGCCGCAAACCCTTGGTGCTCCTTGCCTGTTCCCCCGTGTCCCTGCTGTGAGGCATACCAAGAACACTACCTGAGCAGCTCCTCTTCTTTAGGCTAGTGTGCTATTTGGCTGGAGTGTTTTCTGCTCCCCCCACACTGCCTGTGGTTTCCCAACCACATGCAGCTCCCCCTTTCTGCATATCCTACAAAACATCTAGCTGTTCTAGCATCACTAACTTGTTTAATAAGAACATAGCCATGCCTACCCTGGTCAGGTGAACGTCATCTGCCTCATAAAACCCCAGTGTTCTGAGATTGATGAATCCCACAAAACCCCAAGAGTTTGCCCTGCACACTTTCACCATGGATACGTTCAGTTTCCTCCTGGACTGCCCCGTGATCCTTGGCTCCCCTCCATTCAGACCATAGAATGTCTGAGGGGCGCAACATCTGTGCTACCGCTGAGAGACCCAAAAAAAGACCTTGGGAAGTACTGCTACCAACTTGTCTAATGTGGAGAATTCAATGCACAGGCGCTGGTCCCGGTGTCTAGGTTGTAATCTACTGCACCATTTCATTGCTGCCCTGCAGTAGAAAGAATTGGTATGGTCCATCCCCGAGGATACTTTTGCACAATATGAGAATGCGCTAGGGTGGGCCTGTGCCCACGCCTTATTCCTGCCCCCCCAAGAAAGCCCAGTGTATAAACGTTTTATCTCATCGGTGGTGACCAAGCCCTGCCCCTTGAGCCGGTGACTTTCTGAAAGACCCCTAAGCACTTACTGTAACTTGCTGCTGTGTTAGGGGCCAGCGCATTGCCCACCAACATCTTTAGTATGGGTCCACTTATCCCCACAGCTATCCGGGCACCAAGGACATGTGTGGGTCTGCGTGAGGTGCCAGTTCCCTGAACCTCTGTCATTGGAAACGAGAGAATGCATCAGCCATCCTGCACCCCCCTGTTACACCTCATGGGGTCCACTGCCCCTGCGCCTGATTGCCAGCATTAAAACTTGCCCACCAATCAGCGCTTTCCAATTTTGCGAGCTTGGGCCTCCCGTTGCCAGCAGGTCACGCCCTCAGGAGGTGTGTTTGTCGTAGGCCCCATACTGGTCCACTGCGCTGGCCGGCCCAATATTTTCACTCCAGTCCACTCTACTTCTGATGTCAACAAATAGTGCCAGAGCTTTTCTTTAATGTCACAATTGTAATTCAATTGTAATTCAGTTTGCAGGCATGTTGTGGAATCCTCTATGGAACAGGGGCAAGGAAAGAAGCCTTACAGCCATTGCAACCTCATAGTGAAAAATACACAATAGTTCTGGTTGACAGCACATGGCAGGTGTGTACAATTCATGTTCCGAGCATGCAGGATCACATTCTCGGGATCAGATTCTCCTCACTCACCTTATAAATACCGAGCACTACTTCATTCATCATCAAGTTAAGTGAAGGTGAAACGATGACAAGCAATATAAAGAGGAAACACTGCGCAAGCAGCGAGGGAAGGCTGTGAAAACAATGAGGAGAAGCGAGTGAAGACGAAACACTGTACAACAGCTAGTGAAGGAGTGAAACTGATGCACTACACAAGCAGCAAGCAAAGAAGAAACACTCTACACACAACAAGTGAAAGAGTGAAAGAAATGCACTGAGCAAACAATGAGTGAAGAAGAAACACTGTATAAAAGCAAGTGAAGGAGTGAAGGAGATGTACTACACAAACAGTAATTAATGAAGAAACACTGTACAACAGCAAATGAAGAAGTGAAAGAGATGTACAGTACAAACAGCAAGTGAAGAATAAGCACTGTGCAAAAAACGAGTGCAGGAGAAGCACTTTACAAAGAGAAAGTAAAGAAGAAGCTCTGTTCAATCAGCAAGTGAAAGCGGCCCACTTTACTAACAGTAAGTAAAATAGAAACACTGTACAACTACGAGAAAAGGAGTGAAAGAGATGTACTGTACAAACAGCAAGTGAAGAAGAAACTGTATAAACAGCGAGTGAAGTAATGAAAGAGATGCACTGCACAAACAGCAAGTAAAGAAACACTGTACAAACAGCAAGTGAAGAGGAAACACTGTACAGAGTGAGTGAAGAAGAAGCACTGTACAAACAGTGAGTGAAGAGGAAACACTGTACAATGGTGAGTGAAGTAGTGAAAGAGATGTACTGTACAAACAGCAAGTAAAAAACATTGTACAAACAGCAAGTGAAGGAGTGAAACAGGTGCACTGTACAAACAGCAAGTGAAGAAGAAACACGGTACAACTTTAAGTGAAGGAATGAAAGAAATGTACTGTACAAACAGCAAGTGAAGATTAAGCACTGTGCAAACAGCAAGTGTAGAATAAGAACTTTACACACAACAAGCAAACAAGTGGTTCTGGCACTAATATTTTCCTGACTTTATTATATATTCTACAAGTCAGCTTTACCAATCTGCAAATGGTATAAAATGCAGCAGCAAGACTGGTTTTAGACATTCCCAAATACCATTCAGTCTTGGCGGGACTAAAACAGCTGCACTGGTTACCAGTGAAAAAGCGTATCTTGCTTAAAGCTTTGTGTATTGCTCACAAGAACCCACACAGCTCAGGCCTAGAACATTCAAACTATACTCCAGTGGTATGTACCTGCTAGATAGATTTTCTCAGCAAATCAAAATTTGGTAGTGGTCCCCAAATTTCGGAAAGATAGATGGGGAGGTAGAGCCTTCTTGGTGGCCATGGCTAAGCTATGGAACTCCATTTCCGCTCATGTTACCGGCTTGAAGAATCATACATCCTTTAAAAAAGCCCTGAAAACCTGGCTCTTTATGTTATAAACTGAGGTGGTACAGATTCCCAGAACAGACATCTTGCTGTCTTTTATCTCATCTGAACTAACTAGTCTTTAGCACCTTGACGCCTTTGGGTCTTAGTCTGCTCTTACAAATCTATTTCATTTCTGCAAGTGAAGAAGAAAGACTGTTCAAACAGCAAGTGTACGGACAACTCTGCACGGTTAAAATCCCATATATTACTCAATAGGATTCAGGAAGTTCAAAAAAATGTACAACAAATCCAACAAATGTCCATCTCATAAACAACAACACTGTATATAACCCCAGAAACATCACAAGATTGAAGCCCAACAGAAGATCCAGGAAGGGGTTATAACCCTCCTCATGACACAGTCCTGCACAATAATTGCCTGGTTTTCAGTCCCAGTTCAAGCAATATCATGGACTTTCAATTCAGCTCGTCAAAAAAGAAGGTAATGTCAACATTTCGGCCTGTGGTCAGAGGTCCTTAAGACCATCATCAGGACTCAGTGTTGCTAAATAATAATTACACTTAAGGAAAATTAATTATAAAACAGTATGTGCAATCTATCAAATCACACCATGTGTACCGTCTATTGAACCCAAGGCTGAAACATCGACATTACCTTCTCTTTTGACAAGCTGGTGGGGTGGGGCCGGTGGTTGACCCGCCCCTGTGCCTCCGACTGTCAGAACGACTACCACCCAAATTGTGGTGGAAATCCTTCAGTACTCGTAATATTTTGGTCGGAAGACGGCCAGCACTGGTGGTCTTCTGGCTCCCTTTGCTTCAGTGGTCTTCTGGATAGACCGCTGAAGTCATAATGAGGGCCATAATTTGGGGACAACCGGTGTGCAGAAATTGAGCAATGAAATTAACTGTATGTATCACAAAAGAGAAAAACTGAGAATGGTAAGAATCTCTAGAAAGATGGTGACAGGGTAAAACACTGTGGGCAGTGAAGAGAGGTAAGGACTATGCAGGCAGTGAGTGAGGGTCGAGCACTGTGCAGTCAGTGAGTGAGGGTCCAGCACTGTGCACGCAGTGACTGGGGTCGAGTACTTTGCAGACAGTGAGTGGGGGTTGAGCATTGTGCAGACACTGAGTGGGGGTCTATCACTGTGCAGGCAGTGAGCGAGGGTTGAGCACTGTGCAGGCAGTGAGAGATAGTCGAGCACTGTGCAGCTAGTAAGTGAGGGTCGAGCACTGTGCAGCGAGTAAGTGATGTGTATCAGAGTGCCTGCGCATTTAGGGCCAGTAACAGTGGGTGACAGTCCTCTCAAAAGTTTTGTCCTGCCCCAAATGTCCTGCCAAAGGCACATCGTGAGCCAGACCCAGTAGGAAGGTTCTGAAGTGCTCTGGTACCACCAGCACTTGGGCTCAGCAACCTTAGGCTCACTATACAGGAGACCATTCTCTCAGGAAATCCAATGTGATCTAGACTTCTTGCCTGTCGCCTGTTCTGCAGCCTGCTGCTGCAGACCCTCAAGAGAAGGGCATGTCTTCTGCGCCTCGCAGAACTCCTCCCTGGTAGGACCCCCTTCTTGCTGCATATGGGTCAGCTCAGGCACATCCCCAGTTCCGCCACCTGTTCCCCTCAGGTTCAGCCTCCTCCCAGTACATGGGAACCCAGGGGCGGGTTTCTCACGAGCCCCCGCTCCTTATCTTCCTGGCAGGCACCTGGGCCACTCTTTCAGGCTCCAGGTCCTCCTGATCACCCTTACTGGCTGCCGTAGACCGAGTGGTCATGCATGCCTGCTCAGGCAGACCCACCTTCTCCAAGCGTGACCTGCGTTCCACCCCAGACCAAGGGGAATCCTCCAGGTCATTAACTAGCAGACAATCAACAGGCATGGTTGGACTCACAGCTACCCTCAAGGAACCTAAGACCCTCCCTCCCATTCAAAGGGAACCTGCGCCACCTTGTACTGGCACTCAGAGTCGTCCAGAGCTACTACTTGGTGAAACACATTGGGGACTACCTTCTCTTCAGACACTAGGTGACACCTGACTGTAGTCATGCTGGGTCCTGTGTGTCTCAGAGCCTCCACCCCCTGTCCATTCATAGCCACCCACTGCCTATACTTGCCCTCCCACTTCTTCTGACGGTGACCATGCCCACTCTTGGTGGAGTCTCCTCCATACCTTTTGTGGACCCTAGTCTGCTTCTTGGGCAAGCTTCCTGGGGTCAGCCAGTTTGCTGTCAATCAGATGCTGGTGCAGCTCCGGAAAACAACCTATACAAGTGCTTCCATGCAACCAAATTGTACAGCCCCTCATAATATGTTACCTTGCTACCCTTCACCCATCCATCCAGTGCTCTGCAAAAAGAATCAACACATTCTAGCCAAGTTTGGGAATACATCTTCTTGTAGGACCTAAAATTCTACATGGACTTCTTTGGGATAAGACCATACCTAGTGAGTAGGGCATCCTTCATGGTGAAGCAGGTGAGCCCCTAGGGATACCCTAATGCTGTCAAGGTGTCCCTAACCACTACCTCAAAGTATTCCACAGACCTGCCCCCCAGTGTACCTTAGGGACCCCGTTCATGTAGAAAGCTGTCTCATACCCCTTAAACCACAAGTGCATGTCATCCTCCCTCTTCCAATCCTTCAATTGATCTTTAGGAATGTGCACCTTCCTCTCAGACTGCACTGGGCGTATGCTACCACCATTCATGCTGGGAACGGCCTGCTTGGCCTTGAGGTCCAGCTCCCTATTACTCAATACTTTGGTCAAATTAATTTATTTTCCTCCAGAGCAAGGACCCTTTCCCTCTCTTGTTGATTTTGCTTCATTTCAAACTTTTGGCATTCTGCTTCCAACATGAGCTTTTCAATTCCCAGCTCATGCGATCTGGCCTGTTGCCTGTCCTCTAGCTCCTCTGGGGACAAACTTCTGTAAGACATACTACTGCCACTCTGTCTACTCTGCCTACAGGAAGATCCTGAGCTCCAAAACTCCCTTTCTGGCACCTTTTGCAGCTCCTCTTTATGAGAGGAACTCTTCACAAGGTAATTAAGATCCTTTCAGAAATACTTTAATAAATCTGGGTTTACATCAAAATACATAGGTAGATGAATGGAAACACTGTTGCTCCACTCATGGAATGCCTCCTCAATGCAAGACAAAGCATATGAATTTATTTATTTATTCATTTATTACTAAGCCATGCAAATCGGGCTTTATATGACTTAGTAAATCTTGTAATACATTTTTGTGTGGGGGCTTTGTCAAAAAAAAGTGAGGCAACCCAGACACAAAATGTTGGTAAATCTGGGACTGAGTTCAGGGCAAATTCTGAAATGCAGGCGTAAGTTACACTTGAATCATGAGTGAGACACATTTGCTTCTGAATCCACATTTAAAGTGCTATTATACTTTATTGAAGATAGACAGGAGGTGAGAGAAGCACCCTCATACTCTGAACCATTATGTCAGCAAGGAAGAACACAGAGAGGTAATAAGTTCTGACACCAGGCAGCTCCTGAAATAGTACAGAGAGAGCCTTGAACTGCGATCTTTCTGTGATCGCCACAGTCTAGCAGTGTGTGTTCCGCGTGTGCTTTTGTACGTACGTATGCATATGTTTTAGTTCCCATTCATTTTCATTTACTAAACACATCCAACTCCAGCACATGACAATAACCATACACTGAGCTGAATCATTTACATATTGTCTACCCCTACCCTGCCCTCCTCCTTGCCCCAGTGAATCCTGAACAGTTTATTTGTGTAGTAGTTTATTTATATAGACATTCTATGGCAATAATCAGAAAATATATATCAATATGACATTGGTAAAAGACAATAATTACAATATGATACAGAATTTCAAATTGCAATAAAGCAAAGCAATATTGAAAGCTTACATCTGTGTTCACAGTTCTTGAGCATGGTGGCTCTTGTATGGAAAGCTGCAGCAGCACCATATCTAAGGGAACAAACCACTGTGCGCACGCCTCCTCCAGGCAGCCCTCTTTTCATCCCTTGGACACAAGGGGTGAGCAGTAGCTGGGCCACATTCACTCGCCTTTGCTCAACATGATTGTTCCCTCACAACTAGTGGTTTGTTGGCCTTCGCCATCTATAGACACTCAGACGCACACACTGCTTTCCACTGCTTTCTGGCACATGCTGGGTTGAGCTGAAAGGGGCTACCGTAGCTTTTTAACAGTGGCTGTCTTAATTATAAATCAAAGCCCCATTTTGCAAAAGGCTAAGCAGCAATATTGAATAAATAGGCAGAATAACTGTGGTGCCACCTTCGAGAAGACCACCTCCCACGCACTGAAATACTTTAGCAAATAGTATAAAGGTGCATGGTCCAGGGCTCTGAGATGGGTGTGGTACAAAAGTAATACTTGTACAATTCATCTTTTTAGTACAGTACTGAAAATGTTGTAGACAACTCTTTCTTTTTTTTAAAAAAAAAAACGTATTTATTCTAAATATTTACATGGACAAGTTAAGGCCCGAGTCTCTGAAGGCAACACATGCGGAGCGCCTGAAACTTCAAAATTACTTAGTCAAACAAATCCACTTTTCTATTTTTAATCAGAGACCAACTTCTTGTCCTGCATCCATTTTACCTGCATCATGAGAGTGCTTCCGGGTCGGGCACAGGAGTGGTGTTTACCTGTCTGCTGACCTGATCTGGTGTGTCTATAAGAAACTGTATGGATACTATACTACCTTACTGCAACTTCAAACTGCAAGTACAGCCTCTTTACTGGGTGAAGGAGAGTGCCACAGAGAAAAATGCATCTGTGACTTTGTCGCCAATATTCCTTAGATTGCTCCTCCTATAAGCACAAATTCATTCTTACATATCAAAGATAATGCAACATCAAAAAAACGAAACAGATTTTTTTCCATTTTTTGTGGAGGGGATTTATGGTGGAGCAGTAATGGATGAGAGGTATAAACAGAACTGATATCATCAGACATCCCATTGTGTGTTATTCAGGTACAGGTGTGTTCCACAATAGGTTAGTATCATTTATTAAATGGAGGTATCTGCTTGGTGTGCATCCGCAGGACGACCATCCAATGCTTGACAGCATGTTCAATAGGTTCCAGGAGACCTGCTGTTAGTGGAAGAGTTATGTGGCTGCAACTACTCACACCTTGTTCATGTAAAGCTGAATAACTACAGCATATTGTACTTGGCATCTCCAAGTACTTACATTTCTGAACTATACTGTGAAAATGACTCTTCCTCAAACTTAATAGAGAAGCTACAGTGGAGAGTCTATAACACCATCTCTTCCATACATTTTCTTGCCCATAAGGTGAGAATAGCCCAGTGTTTGCCAAGGAAATGGCTTACATAGCCATGGATAAACATTAAATATAAAAACTCAGACTTTCAGCTAGTTCACGCTTACACTTCAATCTCATTATTACTTGTTTCCTGTTCTCATCTAGTTGAACTGTGAACGTTTTGCTTATGCATATGCAACATCTCTCAGATTTGTAAGAGTGGTGTAACAAGGCCACCCTGCAAGATGTGGTCGATTTCACCATCTCTCAGGTGTACAAAGGACTTTGGCTGGGTTGGGCCCCTACATGCTGCAGAGGAAACGAGATCGCCACTGACTTCTCACTGGCGTTGCCTTTAGATTGTTTATTTTCAATTGTCTAGAGAAACCAACTATCAATATAGCATTGTTCTAGTTTTTTCCTGTACAAATGTTTCAATTGTGTGCCTAAATTGCGTCGATGTCTGTTAGGTATGTCCTTCGGCGTTATGTTCACGGGAGAGTCTTTGCAGTAAAGTGGCACATGTTCTGTGGCAGGTGGCTGCACACAGTGTTTTCTCCTGCTGTGGAGCTTAGCTGTGCTCAGACTGTGCACACTTCCTTATACCCGCAGCTAGCACAGCAGGTTGTGGGAATCCCACCTCATGTGTAACACATGAGCCCTGTTCCCTATAGATTTCAAGTGGCCAGCCGGACACAGAGTACCCCAGTGAAGCCATTTCATATTTATTTTTATAAACTGTTTCAAAGGGAATAATATGACTGCATAAAAGTCTCTGTGTAGCTCAGAGATGGCATGAGTACATATGCGCACACCAGTGGCTTGGCACCGCCCGTCTCAGTAGCAGCTGTGTCAGAATGCTCACGTGTAGCTCTTGTGAGAACATGTCCTGGTTCATTTCACAACTTGACAGTGCACCCCCCTTAAGTATTCAGGGAGTAATGACCTATTTGCTTTTCCGTTTTATTTGGACTGGCCTGTACACCCCCGGAAGTAATGGATCCTTCAAAGTATGGAGGATCAACGTGAGTGCAGGGCGAGGAATTGGGGTCATGCGTGTGAATGCCACCTACAGGAGACTGTCATGGGGGATGGCCTCTTGTAGTATCACGGATGAGTACCTCGCACTTCCAAATCTTTTACAAGGACGAAGTATGCTTTTTACGTCACCATGTATGCCTTGCTACTGGGCTTGTTTCAATGCCCCTACCTTACTTCTTTTCAGCTTCTACTGGTGAGCACTGCAGAAGGATGAGTTTGACAGCCCACAAAATGAATTTCAAATCTGTACAGATTTTCAGGATGCCCTAAATGACATAGATGAAAATATACATGTAATGGATTTCAGTGGAGATGATCTGCATGCTTTTGTTGGGCATTGTAATCACCACACAGGAATTTGCTATTGGCTGGCTTAGTTCTCTAACATGTTCTCTAACATGTGCCGAGTTTTTCGGCCATGCTGAGGTGAATGTCCCTTCATCGAAAGACAAAACACACAAGGCTGCTATTTTCAAACAGCAGGCACTGCTACGGGGTCAGTCTCTGCTGTACCCACATTTGGAACCAGGTAGGAGGATTATGGGTTGGGGTTGGATACAAATAGTTGAGTATTTCTGTCTGCAAGTTTCAAATTGAGGAAGTGACGCTAAGCAAACCTGAGTGTTCTTTAAGATGGCGTCAATGCTTTCAAACCGCTCTCTTAGGTAACAAGGAGACATTTTCCAGGGCCTCCGTTCCATTCGTGTGCGGCACGGGGGGCTGGCCCTTTCCTGCCCTATATATAATGGCCCGGGCCCTTTACCAGATACTGTTCTACACCAGTGGCGCCAACTCTCAGCTGCTTCCTTCCGCTGCGGTTTCACCTCAGGCAAGGGCACAATATGAGGGAGTTGTGGCCGAATACAACTGCGTATTACTTCCTCACGCTGCTTTATGCTTTTCTTTGATAACAAAAAGTTACATGGCAAGCCACTGGAGGGCAGTGTTGAATTACTTAACACTTAGAAGCAGCCTCAAGCAGAATTTAATTTCATAGATGTTTAAAATACTATTATAAAGACTTCTCAAAGATTAAGTTGTTAGCTTCCTCACGAAAATGATTAGAGAGGGCACCGCACAAGGTACTGTCAAGGCCCTCTACTAGCCCCCTAGAAAATCACAGCTAAATTACGATGATGGTGCCAAGACCTGCTTCCCACGCTGTGCACCTGAGCACAAAGGGGCAACAGGCATCAGGCACTTGTCGCAAGATGTTCATGAACAGTAGATTACTCACCAGAAGCTAATGAGTAAAATGCACGCTGCACGCCATGACGTCGAGAACAGTTATAGGAATAATCAATTGTAGGACTGATGAGAATTTCTCTATATCAAACGATAGTCTGTTTAAATATTCAACTACAGAGTACGTGGGTTAGTTAAAGGCCTGCGCTTGTGGAATATGAGACAATATTCCCCCGTAGATTTGGGACAATCTAGTGGAAAGATCAAGAGGCTACGGAGTAACGAAGAGTGGCTCGGCCAGTGAGAGACAATGTTGCTCATTCTTGCATGAAAGAGACTCGGTGTGTGTGAGGTTACATTCATGAGTGAGTTTTAATAGGCCTCGTCCATTCTTTGCATGGGCTTTATCATCTCAAAGAGTGATTAACAATGTAGGAAAGCAGACCATAATGTTCCTTTGCCAACATTCAGTTTTACTACTTCAGATATTGTTAACTTATTTTATGTGTATATGTTAAGGGTGCTATCCCCCGGGAGGGTATCCTGGCGCTAAGGTGAGTCACTATACTCAGCAAGCCTCATTAACCTCAAAAGTGGCGGATGCTCGGTGGTTCCCTTCACGTGTCAACAGCACAAGCAGTAGAAAGCCCACTGCATGTAGAAAGAGCACATGATGGGGTACCAGGTACTGCAAGTGTTCCGGGGTAGAAGCTAAGAAGGGCATTAGCCGACAGCGTCTGGGCCAGAGGGTATTTCTGCAAACAGAAACTCTGAATGTCCAAACAAAATTAATATTGATTTTATAGAGCTCCTTGTTATTTTCAAACTTGGGCCCATATTTATACTTTTTTTGTGCCGCACTTGCATTATTTTTTACGCAAAAGCTTCGTAAATTTACAAAATATGGGCCCATATTTATACTTTTTTTGTGCCCCATTTGCGTCATTTTTTGACGCAAAAGCAGCCCAAACTTACACAATACAATTGTATTTTGTAAGTTTGCGCTACTTATGCGTCAAAAAGCGGCGCAAATGCGGCGCTAAAAAAGTATAAATATGGGCCTTGGTTTCCATGGGTAACCGTCTTCTTCGGAGGGAGATCTGGCTTTCTGTGTTCAGTAAACACAATGCTTTCCCTTCGGACTGTCCCGGAGCAGTTGTTCAGAATTCACAGAGCACTTCGCATCTAGACTGCAAAACACCTGTAAGACGTGTACACTTCGTCCTGTTTTATCAATAATAGCACATTCGTCCAACACTAATACATTATGTGCCAGCAGTGTGCACACTTTATTCCAGAACCCCTAGGTAATACGCATGTTAATCCTGAACAGGAACTATGTAGGAAGCCCTCTATCTGACAGCGAGTCACTCTTAAAGATAACCTTCCCATGTAAAATTGACCTGGTGTCAAACTCATCCCTTTGACTGAAAGATTGCTAAACATAGTCAAAAAGTAATTTAAATTATGTTTTGTTCACAGTGTGCACCGTATGTCTCCGTCACACACATTTCATTTAGTTTTCACAGGGAAACAGCATAATATTAGAGTCCAGATTTAAGCCCATGGATATCAAATAGATGGCTGACTCCTTCAGGATCAAAGTGAAATCTGAATTTAAAAGTGCAGCCGCTTTGGAACAAGTTCTTATATATTTTGGAGTTGGGAGCAGTGATCAGTAGACATTATGTTTCTGTAGATAGTATCTGACATAATCTCGGTTGGATTATGTGCATAATTTATTGTTTCAGTATGTTTATCTAATAATTGTTTTGATCTAATGGCACAATAAAAAAAAATGATTTCATTTGAACATTGCATTAGTCTACAAAACTGCGTCCCCCTCCTTTTTAAAACCCCGAGTCTCCTTCGTGCAGGAAGGGGTTCACAGGAGTAGCTCTACCCAGAAGACCCAAGGGGGGACCATATACTTGCAGGGACTGTTTCATGCCTCTGCTCTGGACCACTATGTAACTCATTCCTGTTATGAGTTTCAGGAGGATTCTTGGTGGATCCAACATTTTGAATGGGTTATGTGTAGAGCATGCCTTTTAATGTGGAGTATACAATGCGGATCCAAGTGACTGGTACAAGTGTAGTTTTAGCAAAGTAAGTACCAATGAAATCAAAGGAAGGTTGTGTTGTGCTGCAACTAGGCCTTAGCTAGCATTTGCTAGATCTGTCAATCCGTCATGGCCATGTGCAACATCTGCACAGATACAGTAGCCATTTGCATCCTTTAGATCTGTGCAGCAAGAGCATCTCTGTGGGACACCCAAATCCATGCGGCCCTAGTTGCCTGATTTGGTGACTAGATTTGTTCATTTTAAGCAGATATGTGCAACAAGCATGTGCAGCCGCAGCACTCCTGTGTGGCAACGAGATTTTGGCAGCCCTCGAAGCTCTTCATTGAAGCTAGACGTGTTCAGCCCGAGTAGCTTTATCCAGCATCCAGATCCAGATCTATGTATCACCCAGACATGCACAACAGCCAAGAGCGGAAACAATATGAGCAGCAGCACAGCAGCCCTGCTCAGTAACTACAACTAGGAATCGCTAGAAATCTGTTTAACAATCAAATCTGTTCAAGTGCAACAGCCCTGTGCAGCATCCTGAGCTGTTCCAGCGCAGCAGACCTGTGCAGCATCCTGATCTGTTCCAGCGCAGCAGCCCTGTGCAGCATCCTGAGCTGTTCCAGCGCAGCAGCCCTGTGCAGCATCCTGAGCTGTTCCAGCGCAGCAGCCCTGTGCAGCATCCTGATCTGTTCCAGTGCAGCAGCCCTGTGCAGCATCCTGATCTGTTCCAGCGCAGCAGCCCTGTGCAGCATCCTGAGCTGTTCCAGCGCAGCAGCCCTGTGCAGCATCCTGATCTGTTCCAGCGCAGCAGCCCTCTGCAGCATCCTGATCTGTTCCAGCGCAGCAGCCCTCTGCAGCATCCTGATCTTTTCCAGCACAGCAGCCCCTTGCAGCATCCTGAGCTGTTCCAGCGCAGCAGCCCTGTGCAGCATCCTGAGCTGTTCCAGCGCAGCAGCCCTGTGCAGCATCCTGATCTGTTCCAGCACAGCAGCCCTGTGCAGCATCCTGATCTGTTCCACCACAGCAGCCCCATGCAGCATCCTGAGCTGTTCCAGCGCAGCAGCCCCTGTGCAGCATCCTGATCTGTTCCAGCGCAGCAGCCCTGTGCAGCATCCTCATCTGTTCCAGCGCAGCAGCCCTGTGCAGCATCCTGATCTGTTCCAGCGCAGCATCCCTCTGCAGCATCCTGATCTGTTCCAGCACAGCAGCCCTGTGCAGCATCCTGATCTGTTCCAGCGCAGCAGCCCCATGCAGCATCCTGTAGCATCCTGATCTGTTCAAGTGCAGCAGCAATGAGTAGCAATTAGATCTACAAATGCATAGAAACTGTTCAGCAACTAGAACTGTGCAAATACAACAGGCCGGTGTAGAGCAAGATCTGCTCCACCAAGGGAGCCCTCACGCAGCAACTGAATTGGAACAGCTACTGAAGCCCTGTGCAGCAACAATACTCAGCATTTATCTCTACATAGATTGCAGCCCTACATGTTAGCTAGGTACCAGGAGCAGCAACATCATTTTGTTTGCTCTCACAGATGCCTCCCTTATAGGGAGGGACCTTTGTGAGGCGGAAGTACTAAAATGATGAAAGACGCCTGCTCACTTGTAACTGTGTGGTCATACTTGTAGTATCCACATTCTATTACCAGCATCTAATATGCCACTTTCTGCTTGGGGTGTTAAACCTGGAGATCCATGCTAATGCAGGTTTGTGCTCCACTCTGTTCATCACAAAACTGCATTATCAGGCGCTCGTTGAGTTGCATATGTACACCTACGCCCTCTTAGCAGATCAAAGACAGTTCGCTTCCTAGGTACAATCTGGGTACTGAAGCTCCTTGGTTTGGAAACATCATCCAGCCCCAAAGTGGTACAAAATCCCTAGAACACTAGATCCAAACATACATGTAAATAAGCATGTGTGTGTGCATTACAGCCCACTTAACTGTCTATCAGCTGCCATGTCTTGCATCAGAAGCAATACCAAGTATGAGACATAGCCACTCAACACCGCTCTCCCCCAGCCACCTCTAGAGGGAAGCCTGGCCTCCTCTCTTTTATGGACATTCTGGTGGTTATTACTCAACTTATAACCCACCTTAGAAATTAAATAAACAAGTGTTTTTCAAAAGTAAATACAAAAGTTTATAAAAACAGGAGAAAATTGAGGCCTGCTGTAATGTTGACCAACAACTTTGGCTCCTTAGGAAACCCAGCCTGCGTTATGAGTCAGGGTACCCACATACGTGTATGACTGTACATGTCTATTTTTGATTTTCTTAATCTTTAGAGTTATAAAACAAATGGTATACAAAACAAATATATGAGAAATGAAGCATTTACATATTCATCGACTGAATGGAATAAATTAACCTCTGGAATTATTTTTCAAATGTCTTTTTGCCTTGCACTGTATTCCTGTTCTCTTGCACTTGGTGACTAATACTTAGTAGAAGCAGAGGCGGTAACAGTGTTGGATTCTTTCGCGAAGTGCTGAGCGCCAGCTTGAACCGTGCTGTGTCCGGCAGCAGGAGCAGCGCAGTTCCTATTGGCTCCTTGTCCTTTGGGCATTGGTGCTGCTGGAATGGCTCCCACTGCTCTCGACGGGGCTGGACCTGATGGAACAGAAAAGATACCCACTCGAGTCACTCAGTCAAACGTAAATGCCTTCAGGGTTAAAGCCAGACGACAGGGCATTCTGAAGAATCCTCAGGTTACTGGGCAGCTGCCTCGACGACCCGGGGCGCTTCAGAGAACCAGACTGAAATGGGGTTTCTAAACAAAACAGAAAGTCACAGAAAAGTTAGTGCACATACATTTATTTTATATACTGTTTACTCTGGTTCCATTTTCATACCATGCTGCAATATACATTGAAGTGCAGGAAACACCAGGTAGGCATGATGCATATCTTTGCATTCTTATGTAACTGGTGTTATTCTGACTTAACTCACCAGTACTTATTTTACTGACCCTCTAAGCACAAAAGATAGAGACATCCAGACCTGGCAAAATTTGGACTATGCTAGTAGCAGTCAGCCCTCTGCAGCAGGCACTCAACCCACTAAGCTTTGTGCCCTTAAGGAGGGTGGGGCCATAAATACTGGAACCGCAAAGCAGCATGTCAACCAGCAATAAAAACTGCAGACCTTTGTATTTACAGTAATAACATTTCAGCACACATTGATAGACAGATTAATTATATTGTTGATAAAGTGCACTGCTGCGAGGGACACAGAGATACTGTGTAACGAAACAACAAGAAAACAACAGTACTGACAGACAATGGCCAAGTAAAGCGAATACACAACGTTCAACATGCTCAGTCTCAGTGCAAAAAAAAAGAGAAAAACATCACAAAACAAGAAAGGTAAAACAGAAAAGAAAAAGAAACAAATCCAAGCGACACACTATCAGAATCGGTGTGCTTTCACATTTCTGCACAAGATGAAGGGGCTTTCTAAGGTTCTCCGCTCCGATAGAAGAGAATTCTAAAGAACCAAGGACTAGGTACTTGCATGTGCTTCGCCGCAGTGTTTGGGTGCAGGAGAACATATCTTTCCAGAGAGAGAGAAGGGGCAGAGGTGTAGGGAGTTGGTACCACAGCAATCTCAGGTTGCTGATGCTGGTGGAAGTCTCTGTGGGCAATACAGACAGCTTTAAACTAAATTGTCTGTTCTGCTGAATGCCAGTGCAGGAATTGTTGACCATCTACTACATGACTAAATTTCCGAACGCTGAACTCAGAGGCTCTCTTATTTAGTCTGAAGATAAGCTGTGTGAAGCCAAAGGTCCTGATTTAAGACGAGAGTGGGTGGGTGTATATGTAAAGAAAATTGGTAAAACAAGGAGGCCTGCAGCACTCTGCAAAGAACATCTGTCTTGGCTGTCCTTAAAGGAGCAAGACTTGGGCTCTGAAACCCCCTGGCAGGAATGCCTTGCAATCAGTATAACTGTACTCCAGGTGCATCAACCTCATCCTGGATCATCCTAAGTTCGCTTAGTGCAATTCCTGGGGTGGTCTCAGTGCCATGCTCCGAATGACTCTAGTCTGCTCCAGATCTCATGCTGCAGAACAGTTTTAACTTGTTTTTTTCCAAGTATCATTCTCAGGCTCTCTCCCTTTGATCAAAGTAACGCTTCTCACCCACAGCCGCAGTGGGGAACGGCTTCTTGCAAGAATACTCCCAAATGAGTACAATGAAGTGTGCGATTTCTGAAGCAGCAATTAGGGACAGACACAGGGCAAGTCTAGCCTAGATACCTCCTCACTTTGAGTAACAGAAACTACAGTCCCACCCTTCACCCCTACCATCTACTGAGTGGCAGGGTTTAGGAAGAACTAATGATCACCTTTGTGCTAACAAGGTTCATGGAATTGCTAAAATTAGCCTATCTATAGCCTACTCGCTTTATTGTCTGGCCTCCACCCTTAAGCACAGAAATGCAAGCAATACACTTCCACTGTCTGGGGAAGCTATTCTCACGCCCATCTTGTGCTATGACACAATCAGGGGCATCTAAAATTGATCCCACTTCGATTTTTACTCAGAGCCCAACTTTGAGCGTGTACATCAAAAGACATCCACCTCATCATGTGGAGAATCTCCTTTTTGAAGTTTGCGTTATTTCCACTATATACTATCTCATGCTGCTATCATGAGGTTATTGCTGCTTTGAGTGTGACCTACACTTCTTGATATTTCCCTATATATGCATCCAGATATTATTTTATGCTTCCAACCCTTGAGCTAATCATCTATTCTTGCTAAAGCAGTGGACTAGCCATCGGCTTTCAGAGGACAGACTCTTCACTTGTTTCCAGTGCTCATCAAAAATTCCTAACAAAGCACTATCTTACACATACATTTATTATTTACATACATGTAAATAATATTGCCTCTTTCTACAGTTTTGCATGCAATCCCTAAAAGTCCTCCTCTGTAGTCCAATGAAAAGTTACCTTGACTTAAAATCTTCAAAGTATTGCCCCTCCATTTCTTCCAAATGAACCTCCCTTTAGTTTCCATACTTTGCATGCCCACTCTAAGCACAGCCTACTCTAAATCAATGGATATTTGCATTCACCCCTATGACTGTATTTCAGCAAGTTGCAAACATGTTGTTTCAAAGATCACAACCTCTTCTTTAGAGGCCATAGCACTGCAAATCAGAAATACCTATTTTCTTGTAGGTCATTTATTAATACCACTAACCATCCACATGAACTCGCATAACCCCTCCCACTAATGATCATGCCTAAGTCCTATTAACTCAGCCTACCACATAAAACCTAGAGTAAATGCATGGAATGGTTTCCTTAGGAGCTCAGGACTAATCCCTATAACCAACAACAACCACTGAAGAAAAAAATAAAAAACATTAACCTTGAGCTCAGCAGCTGCATGCTGGCAGACGTAAAGTGCTTCAACACCTTGCCAGGAGTAGTAAGCACTATACAGATGCAATTACAGTACATCACAGCATATAATCCTCCTGTCCCAGACTAATTTTAATACTATGTCACCCATCGCTTAGCAGGAAATTGTAGTTCATACAGGATCCATAATAATTCCCTTACACCGCTTGAAATCTTACGCTCGCATAAGATAAAACTGCTATGTGTTATGCGTATCACCTAGCACGGTACCAGTTCACAGCAATACAACACCCATCACCAACTGAACATGTATTAAATAACGGCAGAGTTCTGTCACATGCTGCTGGCCAATTGAGGACTTTGATCTAGTCCACCACTACAGGTCCTAACAAGCTACATAGCATGATTGCTTTTGACATCTTACAATGACAAACAGATATGGGATCATATTAGCAAAAGTCCATTCCGACAGATCTCACCACTATTTCTCTCGATAACTTATGCCTGCTCAGGACCATAAATTTTAAACAAAATATCTCAGAATGGACAATTCAATGCAGTAGCAACCTACAAGGACTACGGTCATAAGAAACACAACTAAACTACACTTAGTAGTAAGTGCTTATGTAGTAAGTGCTACATAAATGTTGCAGTACAATACAGCACAACACATTCAGGACACAACGCCTCCCTGAGTCGGGAAGCCCTGCAGCTTGACGCATGACCGTGTCCAGCAGGTTAGGTCCTCACATCTGCTTTACCTTTCTGCGTCTCGCCGAGTGCAGCCTCCACTTCTGTGGGTTCTGCCGGCAGCACTGTGACCTTGGTTCCCGTCTGCTGGATGAACTGCTGAAGGTTCACCTGTCGCAGCTCCTTGGTCAGCTGTTCCAGTTCTTGCTCCTTCTCCTACAAAGGAAAGTGAAGACATCTGAGTTAAATCTGGATGGAATCAAAAGCCACAATCCCCTCCGGGCAGGTCTGTTCTACTCCTGTGCAGCTGGGACGGATCTGCTGTTGCTGTGCCTGGGGTAGGGGGTAGGTGGTCTGGGGGACAAGGATGCTACTTCGTTTGATGCTTTGGACCAGCGCATATCCGTTGCTTTTTACATCCAGACTTTTCTTTTGAAATCCGACAGACCTATGTTAACCCGGGCCAATCCCTCTCAGTTAAAAAAGGATCATGGTTTCCCGTCAGTGCCCTCAGAGCACAACCTGAGGAATGCAAGCAGCGGTGAATGAATGTCGCATGGGCGCAGAGGTCATTACTGTGACTGGGAGAGCACCAGCCCTTGCCACTGCCGGTTAGGCGCCCAAGAAGGGTGAGAAACGGCACCTTCCTCCAGGACTGTAATGTGACTAAACTTATATAGAATAAATTACATTTTCCATTAAGCAGCTGGAGCAACGAGAGAACGAGGTATTGTATTCTCTAACCAACAGGGCATCTGCTCGAAATGTTTTACATAACTATCGTTTACATTGTGTCATATCTATTCTTTTTTTACCGAATGCATTTCTGACCCATTGTTTTGCTTGCATTTTACGTGCTTTATGTGTTTTGAGTTTTTGTAGTTGTACGTGTGTTTCTTCTGCTTTCATTTATTCTGCACATGACATGGCCTGTGTCTTTGGATTGAGGCAGCTGCTGCTCGCGCCTACCCTCTCTCTATGGGCTACAAATGTTTATGGAAGTTGGCATTTTTTTCCTTTGTGCCACTATATTCAGTTAGATGTATTCAGTTAGATGGTAAGGAGCTGTTAAAGCTACAGCATGAGTAAGAACACATGGTTTTCTAGTCTAATTCTGCGTTTGATGGCTAAGAGCTTTCACTCTAGCAATTCTGTCAGATGTCTGCTTTTGTAGAGTTTGTAGAACGGTAATGAGACCCGGAAGTAGTGTTTGATTTGATTAAGAGATAACAGTAGGGGGGCTAAGGATTTTCTTTGGTGCTTGCTGCTGGTGTGGCTGAACTGGGGTTGCAGATGACCATTGCTGGCCAGGTCTAATTCCACCTCATGCCTCTTTCTTCCACCACCCTCCCTCCCTGTCTCTTCAGCTCACATTAACAAGTTCTTTTTCATAACTGCCTTCTACCAATGTCACTGTTTTTCTATCTTTCTCTTCTGCATTTTTTCTCCCTTTTCTATCTTTCTCTCTCTGGCTGGGGGTGAAATTCTGATGATGAAAAAGAAGTAGTCCCCAAAAATGAATGCTGAGGCTCAACACCTGGAACCGCCATCTCAAAGTAAGCTGTAGCCAGAACAGCTTTCTGGCACTGACATTACAGAGTGAAAAAAAAGTCTTCTACAATTCTCATATCAGGTTTCCATTGTCAAAGGTTCAACATACCTGTCGCACTGCAGAGTCTATACTCCAAATGCACACTCCTGCTCTCAGATGCCACTGCAATAGTTAATGAATCTCCCGGAACAAGGTTCACTCTCAAGCACAAAGGCAAGAACGTGCACTTGGAAAGAGAGTGGCCATCACTCTGTGTGACCTTCCAAGAGGCATGGTTTTCCCAAGCAAGAATGCTACATAACTTTCAGGGCAGAGGAACAAACTCTGACTCTTAACGAAAAATGGACGATGTGTGATGGGCCTCCTAGCCTGGGATAGCAGCCAACAGAAAATCTGATGGCATAGGATCATAAAAGTTAATTCAAGCATTTGCACAGTTTAAAACAGTGACCTATGAAGCACAAAACCAAACGCTTATGCAGTCATATGCTAGTCATTTTTGCAAATTTAACATTGCGTGGGCTGTAACCAGCATAAACCAAATAGGAAAAAAATGACTAAAATATAAGAAGTTGTTTTTGACACTTGCCCTGTTTAACTATAAGTTTGCACGTTTTAAGTAGTACACTTAATAGGAAATCAGGCTACAGTTAGCTGATTCACTGCTAACTGAGTTACCGTAAATTGAAGTAGCATCTGGTAATCCACAGTGTAGAGGGATGCGGAGAGATGCCACAGCGAACCAAAACTTCAGGGCCCATATTTAAGAAAAAGTGGCACATCAGAGCTGATGTAGCACTTTTTCTGTGCCCCCCTTACCGGCACCTAACAACACCATGGTTCTGCCATATTTATAATATGGTGAACCATGGCAGTTGTCAGCACAATAGCATCAAAAAAAATTACGCTATTATAGCGCTTTGCTACATTAGCGTCAAAAATGTTCATGCTAGTGTAGCAAAGTGCAAGGAGTCTCATAGGTTTCTATGGGAGCGTCATTTTAACATCTGCTCTGAGCAGGCATTAAACATGACGCCAAATATGGTGCAGTGAAATCTGTTAAATTTCAATGCACCATTTTTTCAGTCCTCCAAGCACCGGAACGCCCCCCTTGCATACATTGTGCCTGGCGCAGGCATAATGTGGCGCCAGGGTCTACAAAGTGACACAATGCATGCACTGCTCCACTTTGTACCTATGGAGGATGGAAAAAGCCACTTTAGCACTGCCTTACCATATAAAAAAAAAATGCTATGATGGCACTAAGGTGGCGCTAGGGGCTCTTAAATATGCCCCCAGGTGGTTTTGATTAAAGGTTTCAGCAGCTCCATAAATTCATAAAGAACATAGGCACATTGGGAAGAGTCAGACGTCAGGCTTACATCTTGGTTGGTACCCAGCTGCAAGATCAGTAACCCAAGACCCGGGTCCTCCAAGGCGCTAGGACTGCACTTGCAGGAAACATCCTTCTGGTTTCAGACACAAGCAGCACATCGATAAGTGTGTAAACTAATGTAGTCAATGTTAGTTTATGATGTGCCTAAGTGCTGAAAGTTGCTCTGGAATCATGGATGTGGTGCATTATGCAATCTATTTTTAGCAAAAGTCTGCAGATCTGCACAAAGCAAGTATGTCATTTGAGCAAGAAACATACACATTTCAGCAACACGCAGTTGTGGATTTCACAAGCACGTGCTGGTGAAGCAGACTATGACCTCTGCACCGGCACTGGACCTTTATCTTATGATAAATTCTGCGACAACAACATGCCAGTTACAATAGTCTCTTACTGGAATTTACTGGTCATCTTTAAAACAAGTCCCAAAATTGCCTATCCAGCCTGCCGGTGGTTTCCAAAAATACTCCCCAATCCAATCTGAAAGGTTGTAACTCAAAACATAGTAGTTGAAATATCAACCTTAGAAAATACATTGAGGACGTAATTATTTACCATTCTTAACACCACATATATATATATTTTTTTTTTGAGGGAGAGTACCGGTACATCTCAAGAAAAATGTGATACTTTTAATTGGAAAGTACCGGCACTTCTCAGAAACAAGCAGGTGCTCCTCTGGCACAGAGTACCTGCACTTTACTTTTTCCATCTCAAGCACTGGAGGTGGAACATTTCATCAGGTTCCTTACCAGAAGCCGCTTCGTAGCCTGGCCCAGCGATCTCTCGATTGCTTTTGAGCCATTTTCCAGCCTCAGGCTCTGCTGGCTCTGCACGTCGACCTCAGAGCGAATCTTCTCGATCTTGCCTTTCATTTCTTCTTCGTTCACCTGGGCCTCCTGCACCTCGCGCTGCAGCTTCTCGGCTTCGATGCCGCGCTCCATGCGCTGGACCTGGGCCAGGTATTCCTTCAGCTTGCTCTCGCACTCCTGGATCCGCTGCTGCAGGTCCTGGAGCTGCTCCTTCAGCTGTTTCTCATTTTCCTGCTCGATCTGCAGCTCGTTTTCCCAAAATTCCTCCTCCTCAATTTCCACCTCATTGCGTTTGATCTTTTGCTCCACTCTAATAATTTCTTCTTCCAGGCTGGAGGTGTACTTCTGCTCCCAGTATCTGATTTCCGCCTGGTTCGAGTCCAGCTGTTTCTCCAGACACTGCAGTTTCTCTGTCTGAAGGTGGATCAGTTTTTTCAGCTCTTCGGCTGTTGTTTTGCAGTTGTTGATGACCTTTTGTTTGAACTCCGATTCTTTTCCCTTGCCAAAAATGTCCATCAAGCCCTTGGCTCCACCAGTGAAGGTCAGGGATTTCCTTTTCGGTTCTCTCCTTTTGATGGATTTGTCAATTTGAGGCCGAAGCTTGGCTAGCGGTGGCAAGCTCTGTCGATACAAAGTTCTTTCAGGTATTCGAGCGACACTGTCAGAGGTCGGCCTCTCGCTGAGAGACGGCCCCGTGCGTCGCAGAATGAGCTGCACGTCACTTGCATACTGTCCCCATTTGTTTAATGATATAATGGGATTCTCATGAGGTGCCAGATGCCTTTCCGTGTCCCTCCATTTTTCGATTAATGTGTACCGTCCAGTGCGACCTAAAAGAAATCGAAAGGGAGAAGTCAAACAAGGTCTGCAATGCTCAAATGTAGCCACTAGATGGCAGCAATATCCTCTGCATTTCACGGAAATTAAGGTCAGCCATGTTTGATAACGTTGCGTCAAAAGGGAAACTGGTAGACATGCTTTTTTCACATTCCAAATCTCTGCATCATTTTCCTAAACCGTTTGTAATTTAACCGTTGCAAGTGGACTAATCTTGTCTGAAAACAAGAGTTTTGCAGTGGTTTGCTTTAGTTTAAAGTATTGTTTATCACAGATAACCAATCTACACCCCCCATGGAATTCTTCAATTCCCAAATTAATTCCTTTTCCAAACATCAACAATTTACACGTTTTATTAGGAGCATGCTGCTAGAGAAACCCCGCGCACCCTTATCCAGTTCAATTGCTTTCCCCACGGAAAGGCTTCTCCCCAGACTCTGAGCATTTCTATAGATTTATGACGTTGATCCCCAGTCCTTCTTGGATATATATGGGTGTCCCGCCTTCCTTATCGGATAGACGCATTGGCGCATTGCTCCTACATCACTGTGTCGTAGATGAAGGCATACCAGCTTCAACTTATTACATCTAAACTCCAGGGAAAAGTACTGCTGGGAAAAACTGCACAACCCAAGTAAAAACCCTGTAGTCCGAGTAGCGTTTCTGAGGTGGCCACCGGACGTTCTGCTTTTTTCGCGCGTGCATTAATTCGTGATATTCACTCACTCACCAATTAGCTCACTCTATAAGACACTTACTAGGTACTGAACCTTCATGGAAGATTCAGATATTTGATAAACTTCTTCATCGTGTGTATCTTATAAACAATGAGTCAAAAGGCGACTGCCTGCAGTTATACGAATAAAGTGATTAAAGCATGTCTGTTGCTCATTGCTACTGAGGGGCATTATATGCATTCAGTAGTAGCAGCTCCTGGGTGGAGCCCCTTCACCATTTCACTTCTGTTGCCCAAAAGACATTTGCACACAGGCGCATCTAAGACAGCTGTGAGCCCTAAATCAACACGAACCAGAGTCATTCCACATGCCTTATAATAGCCAACAGGGACCTTATCTATCTGGTGTTCACGGAAATACCTGTTTTGGGAATGCACTTCTCTGGATCTCTGTTAGTTATCTTAATTTGAAATTCAATGTAAGATAGAGAATTAAGGCCTCAAATCTCATATTTTTGTTGAGGGGGAGAATTTATATCTCCTCGGGAGTGGAAGATCTTAGACAAAAACAAATGTGAGAAGGTTACTGGAGGGGGCAAGCAAAGGGGCGATGGATAGCTAACATCTGATGTCATGGCCGCTGGTGGAATAATGCTCATGTGTCAAGTGTGTTGCTAAAGAGATCCTTCAGAGAAGCACAAGACCTATGTCTTTGACTTAGTTAAGTGTCGGAAAAATGTTGCAAGGCGCTAGCAGGTGCCCTGAGGAAGCACTGCGAGGCGATATTACAAAAGTAAGCTGATGCTAACAGAAGTGAGACCAAGCTGGGCTGCTACAAATGCTGCAAGTGGGTGAGGAAGGGCTGCCACCCCAGAGGAAGATTGCTGAATGAGGTGAGGCGTGGTATCCTCACCCCACGTGAGACTGTACCAGCTCTGTTAGAGATCTCATCCTGTAAACGCAAGGATGCCAAGGGGCATGGATTGCGTCTCCATGAGACCACCCCAGAGGATGATTTCAAAAACGAATCTGTCCCGTCCATGGAGACAGCTCAAGGTAAGTCATTGTTGGGGGATATCAACAGTTGTACATAAAAAGGTTACATATGTACAATCGGATAGTCAGACCTGAATTTTCCTTTTTCGTTGTCCCAATTTATTACCACAAGTTACAGGCTCGTCCAAAGGGACATTAGGGAATTGCCCTCCCATTGCAAGATGCCAGACACGGCAGTTATATTGTTAAAATTATATATTTTTTTCTTTAAATAAATTGTCTTCCGTTAGTTTACATTCGATATGAACCTGCATTATACGGCAAGCCTCACCCTGCACCATGTAGTAGGCGTGACCCATCACTGATATTATAGCACGATAGTCAGTTTCATGTTGTGATTGGTACTGTGATGAGGCTACCATTGCCTGCCACCTTGCCATGATCTAAACTGTGCATATTGGGCTGCCCAGTATTACAGTACTGCCAGCCCAACATGCGCACTTCAGGCCTCCTTAACATCCACTGTTTTAAAGTGTGGGGAGGGGGGAAGAGAAACACAACTGGTTTCACCTATTTATTTGTAATAAAGAGCTAGACAGCAGCATCAGGACTGACTGGAAGTAGCTCTTTGTCTGGAAGCAAGCCCTGGAGGCTCTTGTGTAAAGCGTGCTGGGGCAGGAAGATCACTTATTAATCATGGCCAACCACTGTGTGGCTTTATTTTGAAAGCACAAACTGATTTACCATGTTTCTGTTCCGCACTGTGGCAGTAGGTTCCTTTCCTTCTAACACAGTACCACACAAAGCACAGTCCATGAGGGTGCCTGGGCCCATCCGCGCATATGTAGACTCTGCCTAAGCCTGTCCGTGATCACTCAACTCCAGAAGCAATTAATTGATTCAACAAAAAGTGAGCTTTACCTAGTGGGTTTTTGGTTTTTCAAATTCTTCCCGATTTCATACTGAGATTTTTACAATAATTCCCTTTTCAATTTCG
Source organism: Pleurodeles waltl (assembly GCF_031143425.1). Lineage (NCBI taxonomy): Eukaryota > Metazoa > Chordata > Amphibia > Caudata > Salamandridae > Pleurodeles > Pleurodeles waltl. The sequence goes on along the minus strand of NC_090442.1, from coordinate 392,138,485 downwards.
GTTTTCAGAGTTCTTTCTTATTGCAGTCTTGTATTTTACATGCACAGTGCTGGAGTACTACACTTTTTGCCACAGTGAAGTAAGTCTAGTGGTTTGTGGCATCAGAAGCCAGAAGAATGGAGCCCTCCTCCCACCTTGTCACACGCCCTCCAATTGTCGCCTTGTACTAAAAGCTAAAGCAGGAGAATGTTCACTCATACCTAGGAGATAAGACTTGATGTTAACCGGAAAGGTACGAATCTTACCTTTCAGGTGCAATATCGACATGGACAGAGGAGAGCCAAGTTATAAGCATCTTTTGGAGAAGAACGAGAAGGAGGAGGGAAGTTATCCTGAAATTAAATAGGCACCAGCGATTCCTGGTGGCATCATCAGCACTTGCCAGGCCTGCACATGTATATACAATAATAATTCAAATATAAAGAGCAAATACCACTTCCAAAATTTCAGGAACTGTCCTGGTGTCACGTCTGCCTCTCATATGACATCCTGGTGTAGCCAGTCCTAATGCCAGATGTAAGCATCCTTACCCCATTACGCCAGGCTTTCCCCAGTGATTACCCGGTGAAGGTAAATGTGTGCAAAGCTCACTATAACTATCTGGCCAATAGCATGAGAAAAGCTCGACCATAATTTGTAGGTAGATGAAAGTAATTTAGATTTATTAATTTGGAAATTTCTCATTTGGATGGGCAGATCTGTTGGAGAATGCATTGGTTGGTTTATGGATGGCACGGTTGAGTGGTGTTTGGTGGAGGCATGTGGGTCATGGATGGATGGATAGAAGAATGGAAAAGTGTGTGGATGGACAGAGAAATCGATGGATCAGTGGGTGACTGGATGGCATGGAAGAGTTGGGTAGGAGAAAGGATAGATGATACAATAGATGGGTGGATCGATCAAGTGATGGATGGGTTGGGTTGAGTGGATAAAGGACAGATGGGTGGATGGAAGAGTGAATGGGGTGGATGGGAAGTTTGGGGGTTGTGTGAATGACATAGATGGATGAAGTGGTGTTTATAAATTGGTGGGCGAGTTGATGTCTGGGTGAATGGGTGGATTATATGAGTGAGTGGTTGAATGAATGGGTGGGCTTAGGTGGATCAGGCATACCAAAACACTCAATACCTGTTACACTAATGTATTTTGGCTTAATTACCTCTGGGATGGAGAGGAGTCATGCATTTTGTACATTGTTATTTTTGTGCCAAATCTATGTGTTGACATTGTCACCCATCGTGTGCTCCATAGTATTTGTAGTTTGGAAAGCGTGTATAGGGGAACATTGTAGTGTGATTACTTTGGGATAAGGCAGAGAGTGGAGAAAAGGGAGACAAGGATTTTTTAAACATACATATACATGTAGATACACATACACACATATATACATACGCACATACACATTATAGTCACATTTTTATAAAAAGCATAAATCCATATTTATATACCCACATGTATAGACACATAATAATATGTAAATTGCGGGACATAAAAACCTATGAAATGTATAAATACAAAGACATTGTTAGGCACACGTTTTTATTTGTATATATATATATGTTATACAAGGAAGCCTAAACCCATATAGATAGACATATGTATATAGCCAACTGATTCTATATACCCAGGGGTATATATATATATATATATATATATATATATATATATATAGGTAATGTTTGAATATACATGCAAGGTTATTATTTGTATGAATATGTAAATACATAGCTGTACCCTTATAGAAAGCATAAACCTTATACAGTGCATAATTGTTAGAAGCATTTAATGAGTGTAACTTTAGAATCCATATGAAAACAATGGCTTTTTGAGAGGCGACTTAAAGATGCTATATTTGAAAAGCACCATTTGCCGCGTTTTTAAAAACCTTTCTTGGCTGGGGTCACCCTTGAACCTCCCTTTGGGCTGCCAGGCTTGGTTACCATCCTTGCAGTGTCCACATTTAAAGGTCACCAGCCACTCATTACCAGCGACTCAAAGATAAATCACAACAGGAAAGTCCGTGGGTTCAGATTGCGGGTTCCTACTGTCAATGGAGGCCTCAGTGCGCGTCCTACTCCCCCTCTAATCCTGACCTGGGTGGAATCAAATGCTCCCACTCGTATTAGCTTACCAGATGTGCACAAACTGTACCCCACCCCACTGTCTGCTGTGCGCTAACTTCGGCAGATAATAACTTGCAAAAGGTGTGGGGAAAACAGTGCAGGATTCTGAGTTTTATAGCTCAGAAAGGTGAAATCATTCGGTATTACAGTTTCCCCCCATTCCAAGGTGCAGAAATACTGCGGTAATCCTGCGCCCTGCAGAATCCGTATTTACTGGTACCAGTATTACCACCGCAAATTACGGGCAACGCGTAAATAGTCCCCTAGTGTAATGTTTAACAATGGCATATAAGTGCACGTGTATACGAATTCAGTTATGTTTGTTGTATTCGGAAGAGATAAGTGTTTTGGTAGACGCGTCACTTATTTTGGCGCTATTTTACAGATGCGAGCGTGCTTTTCCGTTTGAACTCTGCACGGGCCCTGTTGACTCAGACCACGAAAGACTGTTTCAACGTGTCCCTTCGTTCTCAGTTCCCAGGCGCTTGTGACAGCTCAGGGTATCGGGTGGTGCATGGGCGCTATTGATTTCAATTTGCTCAGTGCCAGTTTACCAAAGGCTGACCGTGGGCCCCCGCTTCACCCCGGGAAGATTTGCTGCCGCAGACGCTCGTGTCCCGACATGTTTCTTGGCTGTCCATCAGAAAGAAGCATGCTGCAGAGACAGGCAGGTCTGCAGGCCAGTGTAACTGAAGCTCGCCACAATTTACCACGGGGATCAGAGGCAAGTCTGGCCCAGATAAAAGCGAACTGCCCATCAATTCCTGAAGCTGTACAGGTGTCATGCGCCCCAACTGTTGCCTGGGAATCCATTCACAGGCCACATTTCAAAACAATTATCTTGATCCAGTCATACAAATCAGCTATTTTGAAAACAGTATGTAACAGTGCATTGTGGGTAACTGAAACTGGATGAGGCTAAGTGCAAACCCCTGTCACCTACAGCTCCCCACTTACACCCCTGTCCTTCAGAAAAAAGTCGAACACATGGGTTTAGAACCCGTTTGGGGGATGAATTTCCTCAGATTTAGGACTAGGGGGACAGGGGACATATCGCCCCCGACAAACATGCATTTTTAATGAAAACTGATGATTAAACATTGGTAGAGAGAAGGCACTGGCCTGCAGAAGCAGGTTTCTGGCAGCGGATACTCTGAGTTACAAAAAACCAGGCCCTGTCAGCTGAAGCCCACAGAGGAATCAGGTTTTTGCATGCAGGAATCGGGAGGCGGGAGACTAGCCTTGAAATCGGTAGTCTCCCGCCTGAATCGGGAGGGTTGGCATGATAGCTCTCTGGAGCCATGCTGTACACCACCTATGAGTCCTTGAAGTGCTGCAACTCTGTGAGGCTGTCTGACCTCTGTTTTTAATTAACTAAGGTGTTCAGCCTCTTTTAAAATCGGTCTGTTTTTCAACCAGAGGGGTCCACAGAGTAAAGGAAGGCAGGAGATGCAATTCTATTTGATTGTCATTGGTCGCTCAGCTGACTTGAGACAAAGAACACTTTCAGGAGAGGTTAAACGCCTCAAACGAAGACATCTCACGATCCCCACAGAGTGTGTTTCAGGCAGGCCTGCTCAGTCACTTTGTCTGCACTTCAGTGGGTGTGCAAACATTCCAAACAGAAAAGCAAACCTTTAGATCTTAGACTATTTAAGGTGTCAGAAGTGTTTTCATTGCACTCCAAATGCTAACTGAATAATAATAATTTTATAACTGAACATGAAGCACTCAGCCTTTAGTGTCAAACGAAAGAGAGGATAATGTACCCCTAGAGTCTCTAATCTACTCAGTCCTGGAATCAAATTCCAGCTTCCCCGTTTGACCCAACTGTGTGGTCCACAGCCCATTGCATTACTTCCCTATGTATCATATTCCTTAACCAGCGAGTTTGAAAGGACATTGAAGTAATTTAGTACAGGATCTGCGTTCTACAAAAAACGACACTAAATATGATCAGTATAAAAAAACCTTGCTTCACATTTAATAACACTCTAGGTTTTATAAACATAGAGCAAGGCAAACTGACCATGTTTGGGTAACTTGTGACAACATTAGCAGGGCCTGAGGGTATTCTTGAATGTTTCATGTTTAAAAAATATTACTTTCAATAAAGGTCACCCAGTTCAGTGATGCAATCACATTTCTTTTCATTTTAAAGAATCTTTACCATATTTTTCTTATGACATTTGATGCCTGATTTACACCTTTTGAAGGTTCAGCTCGTGCTTTAGCTCTTACAGCGAAGCCTGGCTCCTGGCTCCGGTGTCCACTAGGCTTGCCGGGACTCCTAGCCTGCCCACCTCTAGCTTCTCCCCACAGAAATTTAGGGGCATATTTATACTTGTTTTGTGCCGAATTTGTGCCATTTTTTTAAATGCAAATTCGGTGCAAAACTAACTCCATATTTATACTTTGGCGCTAGACCCATCTAGCGCCAAATGTATTGTGTTAAAGTCAATTTTTGGATGTGGAAACCTACTTTGCGTCAATGAGATGCAAAGTAGGCATTCCCGTGCAAAAAATTAGTCTATGGCCTTAGTGCCATATTTATCCCCGTGCTAAAATCACGCACAGGAGGGAGGAGGGGTCAAAAAATGGTGCAATTTTTAAAGCCTGGCTCAGGGCAGGCGTTAGGGGCCATGTGGGCCTATTTCCATGGCGGAACACCATAGAATAAGCCCACAGGTGCCCCCCCAGGCACCAGGGACACCCCCACCCACACCAGAGGGACAATGGAGGATGGGGGCCCCCATCCCACGTAAGTAGAGGTAAGTACAGGTAAGTATTTTTTTTAAGTGCCATTGTGGGCCCTGAAATGCCCCCCCCCTACATGGCACTGGGTGCAGTGGCCATACCCAGGGGACCCTGGTCCTCTGTGCTGGCCATTGGGGTGGTGGGCATGACTCCTGTCTTTTCTGAGACAGGAGTCATGTGGTATGGATGGTTTTGCATCAGAAAATGACTCTAGGCAGGTTAGAGTCATTTTGTTTTTACTCTAACCTGCCTATCGTCATTATTTGGTGCAAAACCCCCTTCTTTCATACCACTAGCCCCTCCCGACTAACGTCATTTTTTTTAAACGTTAGCCTACCCTCTGCACCGGCTTGCACCATTCCATAAATATGGTGCCCGGCTGGTGCACAGAAATGGTGCAAGCTAGTGCTAAACTTTTTGGTGCAAAACTGCGTTAGTGCACTTTTGCACCAAAAAGGTCCCTAGTGTCTCCTATGCACTTGGTTGAGTCCCCTTCCCTCTGTAAGACATAAAAGACCCAATTGCCTTACACTTCCGATTTAACCAAGCCCCTAACTGCTCTGAGCATTTCAACCAAGCAGCCACGTGCCTGACTCTAGTCAGTCGGCTCCCATTTCCACTTCTCCCTACTGCTTCAGGCCTAGAATCCTTTATCATGTTCTCTGAACTGGATTTTTTTGTGCATTAATCATTCCACAATTATTCAGTAAATTACATCCCTCAAATAAATGTGAAGGTGTAAAATTCTAGAGCCATGAGCACAAGTATACCTTCCTTGCCTATTCTGTAGTCTATGCAACCCTGGCTCAAATGCAAGAAACCACTGTGCAGAGGTGTGGAATGGGATACGGGCACAAACTTACAGGTTAGAAATCTTTTTACTAGCTGATTGGTGCCCATGGTTAGTCTATCTTTGGTATCGAAGCATAAACAATGTGAAATCATTTAATTCTAAGGAAAATCTTAAAAGGAACTGGTAGTCAGATAGGGGGTCACAAAAAAAAGATTTAGATAGCCCTGTTTTGTTGAACTGAACGTTTCTAGAAACTGCTTTAGGATTATATCAAGAATGCTTGAGCACCAACCATGACTTCATCAACTCACCCAATTTTGCGATCCTGTGCAAGTCATTTTCACTGTGACTCCCGTCTCCTATTTTCGGTCAAGCCTGCGACAGCACATGCGCTCTTTGTGCATGCGCACTTGCTTGCCAGACTATTGTATACAACAAGGGGCTTACAGTCCGCCATTTGCTTACCATTCGTTGGCTTCTGTGTCACTCCTCTCTGCTGCCTCCTAGTTGGCCAGCACATGCCTAGCATCCCTCCCTTCCCCTTCTGTGGCACATAAACCATGCACAAATGATTCTACTTGCTTAGTGCCCGTCTGCTGCTCACACTATGGTTTAGGTACTATTACCTTTTCTCTCCTCCCACTTTCTCAGCCCCATCTGGTGCTCCCTTCCTCCTCGTTTTGCTAACCCACCTTTTTTAGCATCACATGAAACCACGTGTAGTGATGGCCAATGAGCCATTTCAAACTTAGTAGTGGTAATACACTATAGGTTAAGATGCTAGTGCTAATTTCATTTGTTTAGTTTGTGATTTATGTCGTTTACTTTATTATTTGTTTTTTTTAATGAGGACATACTTGCTCATACAAAAGCTGTTTGTTTGTCTTAAAAATAAGTGCAGAAAAATCTTGCCTTCCAAAATTGTCAGCAGATTGCTGGTGTCTCCGTCGCCTCACAAGTGAAGCCAAAAGCCTTTTTTATTCATCAAAAATCTTTTTATTGTGTTTTCGAAAAAGGATGCATCCAGTAGATGGAAGAAAAGAATTAACAGTTTTCCGGAACAGTGCGGCAGAGGGCTATGAACCCGCCCCTGGAGAGTGCTTGTGGCGGCACCAACTTGGCATGCAGTGCTGCCTCTTCAAACTGCAACAATAATTGCAGAGTAGAGAAAGAGAAGAGGAAGGCGAAGGAATGTAGACAAGAGAAGGGAAGAGAAGGGGGAGAGGCACACTATGTAGCCAATGTAGACCCCGGTTTTGGAGAACTGTTGACGTGTGCCCGTTGTAAATTTGGGTCAGGCGAGTTGGTAGAAGTCTCCGGGAGTGGAAGAGAGGAAAGAGGAGGATGGCACCTGGGGCAGCGCAAGATCTTTAGCCAGAGGGATCCAGATGATTTATACGAATCCTTTAGCCCCTTTGGGCATCTCCAAGGATGAGGGGAGCAGACAATGGAAGGTTCTGAAGGGAGTGATGGAGGGCGATCCTAACACCAAGTGGTAAAGCTGTCGAGCTTGAAGCCTTTGAGGTTGGAAGCTGTGAAATTCAAAGCGTTCCATGTGACCTGTTAGTTGTTGTCAGACTTTAGTAAATTGATCGTCAGGGTGAGTGAGTGTGAGAATAATCTTTTCTATGGCAAGCACCTGTCACATTTTTTTAAACCAGTCTATCTTGGATAGCGGTTCCTTCTTTTTCCAACTGAGTGCTATCAGTTGGCCAGTTCCCTCTATCATGTGAAAGATGAGTATCTTGTCATGTTTTGTTACGCCTTTCATAATGGAGGGTGAAATGCCAAGCAGGGTGGCAAGAGGGATGGGGTATCACAGAGTGCTCCCAATGTGCCCTAGAGTTTCCTTCCAATATGTCCGTAAGAGAGCGCATTCCCACCAAATATGTAAGGAGGTTCCCTCGGCCTGGCCACATTTCCAGCATAGCTCTAAGGTGTTCTGATACATTTTGTGGAGTCTTAGACATTTGGGATATCAGCCCTGTGGTGCCTCAGAAGAACCTTGTGAAGGCCTCAAGGGGTGCCAATTTGCATGTTGCCTCTCTTGTGTTGGCTGGGTGAAGGGCCCAGTGGCATAACTGATCATATGGGAGTCTTGCAGCTTCAGAAATAAGGAATTCCTGGGACCATTGTTCGAACGATTTAATAGCGCCATTGTGAAATAAGTCTCGGAGTGTGCGTAAGTCACTATTCGGTTAGTTAGAGAAAACTCTGGGGTCTAGGGCTGGGGTAAAGTCTGGGTTCTGGGCTATTAATGCAGAAGGGGAAGGGAAGACCGTAAAGCTCTTTTTGGTGCCCAGTCAGTCCCAGATGTGTAAGACTGTTCTCACTAGTGTGGCTATATATGTGTTCTTGGGGCAAGCAGGCCGGGATAGCTATGCATACTGGTCGCTGACACTATTGTCCAGGACGTGGCTCCTTCGGGGTCAGGCCGTCAATCTCACCCGGCGGTAGACACAGCAGGTACGGGTCCTCTGCTAGAGTTATGACTGTGCAGCATTTTCCAGCCCATTGTGATGATAGACTGAAGGGATGGCCTCATTGACAACTGATTTGTTTTTCATTGAGAAAGTCCGTGGTTGGGTGGAATTCCCTGTGGCATCTGAGGGTGGACAGGTCTTGGAAAAGTTGGAAGGTGTGGCCACGAAAGCCCAGGTCTGCTTTGCCTCTGGACTTCTTCAGTATTCCCTCCTTTTCTTTGAAGAAATAAACGAACGTCAGGATGTTCAGCGCCTGGCTTTTGGTGGGGAAATTGGTGAAGACCCTATGATCCCTGTCCAGCCTTGGGGTTGGAAGCTCTGGATTGCCTCGAATTACCTGCAGTAGCTCTTCTGTGAAGGTCAAGATGCCGGGACCTTCTGCTCCAGCCAGAAATCCCATGATGTGGATATTGTTGCATCTGCTATGATTCTCAAGGTCTTCCCGCTTTAACTGGAGGTCAGTAGTGTGGACTTCCAAAGTTTGGATGCACTGCCACAGCATCTTTTGCTCTTCAGTCCTCACATTTGTCGTTCAATCCAGGTCATCAATTATCTGGACAATATCAGTAACTTATTTTCTCAGTTTCTGTATGCAGGTTTTGAAGTCAGAGCGCAACAAGCCTATGTCTGAGCAGATCTCGGTCAGAAATCTGTCAGTGTAGTCTTGAGTGATATGTACTATGCCCACAGGTGCAGTTGCCGTGGGGGGAGGGGAGGTCACGCAGATCTGGAGAGACCCTCTCCCACCTATCTCTCCATGTCATTCACTGAGGTGCTCATTCCTAGTCTGGCGGTCTTGAGAACGCCAGACCCGGGGTGGTCATCGGACCGCCGCGGTAGTGGCGGTCCGATCCGCCACATTCCGACCTTGGCCAAAACACAGCGAGAATACCGCTGACACCGCCACGCCGGAGACGGATGCCAGCCTGGCGGTCCCGGCGGGTGAAATCCGCCACGGCAACGCTGCAAGCAGCGCAGCCCACCGGATTACGAGTTCCATTCCATCAGCCTTTCCATTGCAGTTCACACCGCTGTGGAAAAGCTGGTGTAATGGGGGTGCCGGGGGCCCCCTGGGGACGCCTGCACTGCCCATGCACTTGGCATGGGCAGTGCAGGGGCCCCCCTGCACAGCCCATTACTCATTTCACTACCCAAATTACGGGCAGTGAAATACACGATGGGTGCTGCTTCACCCGCTTCACCACCACATTGGCGCCGGCTCGATTCTGAGCAGGCATCAATGCTAAGGCCCGCTTCAATGCAGGGCCGGCTGGTGGGCGGAAACACTGTTTCCACCTGCCAGCCCAGCAGTGAAGTCAGAATACGACCGGTGGTGTGGTGGCTGCCTGCCAAGCTCGGAATGAGGGCCTGAGTGTTTTTTAGGGTGTTTGCCTTCAACCATTGTGGTAAGAGAACAGTGGCACCAAGGAGCACCTTCAGACTGTGAGGACACGCAAGGGTCGCCCAAAGTGCATGGGTAAGTAGGATGTGCAGAAGCAGTTTGGGCTCCACTCACTCCTTGGCTCGATGTGCTTGTTTGTGCAGCGAGGGAAGGGGAGCTTCAGCTGTCAGACATTCAGGAGGACTGCCAGTTCCGGCTCCAGTGAGTGTTTCCCAAGTTGGATTTTGGATCTAAATTATTGAGGTGTCGGTGCTCAGTCACAGCCGGCCCCATGAGTCCCTCCAAGGGGCACATGAGGGTGGGAGCTCCACCACTTTTCACTCTCCTCCCCTAAGGTCAAATGGGGAAAGTCCTGTGGCTAATGTGTGCCGATCCATCTCTCCCCAATGCAAGAACATACATGGCGGGGGGTCCAGAGGTGCGCACGTATGCCCCTGCAGTTGCAAACGAGAGCTAACTTCTCCACCCTGTCTTCTCTTCACAGGGCCTAAGCTTAGCACTGCTCTAGGTTCTGGGTCCTCCCCCCTCTGGTGGTGGGTGCACATGACACTCACTCACTGGGAGGCAAAGGGTCAATGAAGCCCCCCCCCCCCTGCCAGGACCGCAGTCACTGCCCATGGGCAGAATTTGCCTCTCGGTCTAGGGAGGACAAGAAACCCTGCAGGAGTGGTCCGCCTCCTCGTGGCAGTCCTGTTATGTAGATTTGGGCTGGAAGGGAGGCCCTGTGTCGTCATCTGGATCGGGGCCCTGACAGCAGTGCCAAGCATTACCAGGGCACCCAGGTAAGACCACATCACTCCACTTCTGCGGTGGGCCCCCATGCAAAAGCCCTCTGGTCTCGGCCTCAAGATGGCAGTCAGAGTTGCTCGAGCACTTTCTCTTGGCACATAGTGAAAGGCAGGAGCGACCTCCGACTGCTGGGCATCCTCTTCAGGATCCTCTTGCGGCCTGGGTCTGGGCATCCAGATCTAACACCAATAGGGGCCCAGGCAGGCTGCCCCAACCACAGCATGTCTCATTTCACTGTGGGCTGCCCACGGCCAAGCTCAAGATTGTGGCTGTTGCTCTATCTCGGCTGCTAACTCCCAGGGCACAAAGAGCTGCCAAGGAAGCTCCCAATCACTTCTGTCCCTCCTCATGACCATCCGTCGGGACCAGGACGTGGATGGAGTCCATTCCAAAGGATAGGGTGCTAATGTAGGGATTATCAGCTGAGGAGGAGCAGAGCTCTAGCAAAGCACGTCTGACTCTAAGCTCAGTTCGACCACGCCCCAAGCTAAGGGCCTTTAATGAAGTGCAAAGGCGCACCTGAGTGGTTATCATGGTGGTGATAAATCACCAAGAGCAAGTGGGTTGTCTTATTCCAAGGCATGATACATGTTACCATGGTAATTTCTCATGGTGCTGCTGGTCCAAGGCGCCCCTGTCCAGTGCGTCCATTCACACATAACTACAATTGCGGCAACAGTGGCCTACCGCAACATGATGGCCCACTCTCACAATACAATGATATTCCAGAATCTGAAGTAAATGCACAGGTCCTTGGCTGGTTCCCCTGAACTGTGCACCCCTGCTTCATGGGAACTACAGGAGCCTGCTGCATAACCCCTAGAATGCAGGATATGTTAGGGAAAGAGCATGCTTCTTCTATAACTTCTGTGCTTCCTCTCTAAGTGGAAAAGAAAATGTGCCCTGGCAAAAATCCCAAAAGATCCCCCTCTGCAGGAGGCATGGGCTAGAATGGGGCCAGCAGCACTTTCATGTTCAGGTCATGCCAACCCATCCAGCTCTGAAAGCCTGTACTTCAACCAGGAAATGGAAACATTATCATTTCAGCTCTGGTCGCAATGAAGGCTTCATACTTCGATAATGGCGTTCCCCAACAGCAGGGTGCAGGCACTGCCAGAGCAGGAATAACCGGTAATTGCCCCCAGAAACAAGACCTCAAGGCAGATTCAGTCACTACATTTGTAATGACATGTTATAACAGGAAATCCTCCCTCTCAACAAAAAGCTCTGCCTTGAAGAACATAGTCAAGTAGCTTAATGATTGGCATTCTCTAAAATGTAAGTGCCTCTTTTGAAAAGCCAATGAAATACACAATGGATGCCATAGAACAGAAGGACAACAGTCAAAAGCAATCTTTGCCACTGCCACTATGTCTTGGTTATGCAAGATCTATTGGTGTTATCAATGTATTTCAGCCACGTTGCACAGCAGCCCACCTGCTGTGCAGCATGGCTTGCAGTGTAAAACAAAGTGCTCTGACGCAGTCAACACTAGCCACCTCATAGTGCTTTTTTTTACTAGTAACCATGCTGAACAGAAGCCACACAGCTCCACAACAAGGCTTAAAAACATTGAAATGCCAACTAGTAGAGCTATTTGGCTTTGTCAATGTTTTCCTTGTCATGTTGTTAAAATGCCTAGCTGTTGTGCAGCATGATTGAAAGCAAAGGAAAAACAACGATATAATTAAGCCTGTATTGACTGCGTCATAGCATCTTTTTTTTTTGCTTTTAGCCGTGCTGCAGAGCATGGTTAAAACATTGGCAAAGCTAATTGATCTCTCATAGACAAGACCTAATGGCTTTGCCAATGCTTGTTACTAAAACTGCGAGTGCTTAGAAACCAGTAAACCCGCAGAATTAACCACCATAGTAAACGGAACATTCAATAGCCCTGGCTGCCTAAAAGTAATCGGCAGCTAACTCAAGATGAAAAAAATAGCTTGCTAAAAAAATCTGGTCTAGTGCTACAAAATGAAATGAAGTTTCCAATCTGCGCCTTTGGCACGGCCTAAGCAAATCTGCTTTCGGTTTCCATCAGACAATCTGGCTTCAGTATGAAAACATACAATAAAAGGCAGAGTGTAGGGAAAAAAAGCCAACAAAGAACAAAGCATATGCTGAGGCAGGAGATGACACACTGCAGGAAGACAGATGCTGAACGCGCCATTTTACAGTAATATGAAACTTCATTTTCCACTGGAAGCTGTGGCGTGGACAGCAGACACAGGATGAGCTCTGGATGCGGGCCAAGTATTGTGAAGACAGATGGAGCAGGTCCTTGTACAACAAGCATAGGCCGATTGCAGGATGGAGGGTTCTAGTCTACCCTTAAGAAATCCTCAGAGACAAATTAAGGCATTTTCGGTCCTAGGATGGAATAAATTTTTAGGGGGTGGGAGGGAGGCAACCCTTTCTATACATTTTTACATCTAATACCTCAAAAAAGAGGCCAGGCCGTGTAACTGAGACAAATTCTGTAATGGCATGCATTTTCTTACAAGGGGATCTACATTGTGGGCTACATTCAAGAAAGCATGGGCGCACAGTTGCAAGAGTAGCAAGCATTTGCAAAGCTAATAGTTTTCACCTTTGGTACCTACTGGCTTTCCCACTGCTTTTTGGAGATGCTGAACAGCACCGTTAAAATGCAATATTTTTTGCTGTTTAGAATTGGCAAAAAAAACCAAAGGTGTGATGATGTGGCTGATGCTGGTGGTCAAGTCATTCTGTGTGCGCTCGCTTACAAGTCGATGCAGGACAACACTAACACTGACTGCCTATCCCAGGCAATCTGTAGCATCCAGACCTGTGCGGATAACATATTTGGCCATGTACTCTCCACCATGAATCATATGGGCCAAAGAGGCCCTAAGGTTTTACAGGGCTGCTGAAAAGATCTCACTGGCCATGTCCCACAGGTAATATGTGCAAAAACCCAGCAAACAAACAGCATTCGTGACTAACAACTAAACAAGTGGAAAAAACATGTGCTTGCCAAAAACCTCAATCCTCTTGGACTGACTATCTAGAGAAGTAGTTGAAAGTTAGTTAGGATTAACCTTACTTACTAATAGTGGCCTGTGCAGTAAGACTGTCTGGTGTGGGGTGCTTGGTGAGAATACCTGCCTATTCAGAGATGGGCAAGAACAAGGCTTCAGCAAACTGGACATTTTTCAGTGTGGGCATCATTAAAAGGAAGTAAGGGCTCAGACGTAGCTGGCTCAGACTAAAATCTTTGTAAGGACATCTGTTTTGGTCTCAACTGATGGTACTTACAATTGCAGTGCATCACCTGCCTTCTGACTACCACTGCAAATGAGGTACTTTCTTCTGTTAGTAACCCAAGTGGTGAGTTGAGTTCTGTCTCGGATGAAGCGTCAAGCCAACAGGTATTCTGTAAGTCAATGTATAAGACATTATCAATGTAGTGAGGGGGGAGCAAGACATCTCACTCCTCATCAACATTACCATCGACATCCTGGGGTGCCCCTTGTCAAAAAAGAAAAAGAAAATGAAGCCTCTGCAGGTAGGTGCAACATGGTAGAGGCAATGGGTTAGAGTTAAGTTGCATGGCGGACAGTTGCCCTTTTATGATTTACTAGTGCAACATAGGTCGGCCCCAAGCCAAAGTCAGTTTGGGATCCAACATCCGCCAGATCCTCTTCCGGTATCAGTAGGGTCAATATCAGTGTAGCAGGCACTGGCATGGATCTCACGGCTGGAATAGAAGTTGGTAATGATATCAATACAGGCCCAGTAATTTGTCCTGAGTGGACAGACACTGCCAGAGATGACCCGCCAGTGATAAACCCACTGATGAATCTTTTGGTTCCATGTGGAACAAGGGTGCGCCAGCGGGTACCAAAAGCACACCGAAAATGTGCTGCATGGCCTCCTTGAAAGTCTTGATGTACTGCAGACTCAGTAGCCCAGGAAATTCAGATCACTTCAGGACCAGCTGATGAACAGATTAGGTGGCCAGAGACCTTGAAGATGTGTGACTGACATTGTGACCCCTTTGTGCCTTTTCTTAGGAATCTGAGTGGTGGGATGGGGGTCAAGATCTGCTTTGCTTTCCTATGCTTGCACTTGGACTTTGACTTAGCAGAGAACTTCACTTGTGAAGCTGAGTGGTTACAGGAGCAGCTTCAGGACTGGGTCCGCATCACGAACATGGATCGGAGTGGGACTTATGTGTTGACCACAACTACTTTTTGTTTTCTAGACTAGCTTCACCTCTTGACCTCGGTTTGCCTTTGGGTGCACAAGAGCACACTTATCACACAACGTAAGAGCTGTGGCCTGAGTTCAGACACCAAGGACACAACTAAAGCAGATCTGTGAAAGAAATCTGCTTCCCGTAGTCACAGAATTGCTTGAAACCTGTTGTTTTGGGTGGAGACATCATTCCTTGGCACACTGGTGAAATAATTTGGGAAGTCCTCGGAAAAAACGTCAAAGCTGGGAGTGGAGTTTCAGATCCATGTTGTAAGGTGTGAAAAGAAAGACAATGACATCAGCGTACAGAGTGGCACCTAAATGCAGCTCCGCTCTCTCACTTCTGGGGCAGTGTGGCGTCAGTGCAGAGTCGCACAGCGCAACCTAGTAGCATGCAGACTCAGTGCTATGGAGGAAGTTTTTGGAATCCAGTCTGGCACCTGGGGAGTATTCTAATGAGAAGAATCTGCAGTTACAGTACCCATTAGGAAGCTAGTGCTGTCTGGTGGACTCAACCTAAAAATGCCCTTAGCGCATGTGTGGCTATAGTTTCATAGCATCCTAGTTCCCAGTCAGGACCTGCAAGAAATGGGGCCAAACATCAAATAAGATTACTAAGAGGAATCAAGCCACTTATCTCCAACTGATAACTTCAAACTGGTGATTGAATCCCTAGTTAGAAATTTGATAGATCATTATCCATTTAGCCCCACTAAAAGTCACACTCAATACGGCCACTAAACTTATTTGTGGCACTAAAAGATCTAGCTAATTCTCATCATCTTAAACTGACTTTTAACAGAAGCCAGATGTGTTTTTACGTTGGCCTGGATAGTGAACAAAGTGTTAAATTGCGATGCAGCAAAATACCCTTGGACAAAAAATAAACATCTCATGAGGTCTCTGCGTACTTTGAATAGCTGACTCTTGCCAATTAGGATGTCCTTTATTTGACATATCGAAAATGCTTAAACAATCTTGGTTGGGGAAGGCCTCAACATGGTGGAACTCACTAACTCCTGCAACAGGACAATTCCATATTATGTTCCAGGAGACCCTACTCGTTCAGTTCAATTTCCAATTTTGACCAAATATCCCCTGCATGTCACCATGGGTAAAACCGAGGTGGGCATGAGACAGCATACATGGTGACCTAACAGTATACTGCTGAAATTCTAGAACACATCCTCTTGTAAGACTAGTCTGGTTCATTTTGGTTGCTCAGTGGTCAATTATTACATTTTGGTTCATGTTAACCCCACTTTTATAACTCTTTATAACACGTTATCAATTTACAAAAAGCACGTATGTTACTACAACAGGACTTGTCCATGCTATATGTTAGAAATGGGTTCTCTAGTTAGCAGTGGTTTCCACCCTGTCCAAGTAGGGATCCTCACTCTAGTCAGGGTAAGGGAGTCACACAGCTAAGATAATCTGTGCTCACCCCCTTGGTAGCTTGGCTGAAGCAGTTAGACTTATCTCAGAGGCAATATGTAAAGTATTTGTTTGCACACACAGTAACACAGTGAAAACACAACAAATGTACTCCACATGAGTTTAGAAACATAGCCAATACTTATCTGAGTTAAACAAGATCAAAACCATAAAAACCCAACATACACAAGTAAAGATCTGAATTTTCAAAGATTAAATGTAGTATAGCGCTGAGAAACACAATAGTTCCAACTGGGGCTAACAAAACGGCTCGACGGAGTCACTTCCAACAGTCCGGGGCCACCCAGAGGGAGCGTGGCCAGTCACAGACTCGTGTAGACCCTGGTTACAGTACCTTGGAAAACGATGAGGAAACAAAGACGTTGCACAAAGTCAGGGAGGTGAGGCGTCGCTGGAGCCAGTGTGGCATTGGTTCCTTACTGCCAACGGGGAGGTGAGGTATTGGTTCCTTACTGCTGGGCAGGGGAGACGACGCATCGGTTCCTTATGGTTGCAGAGGAGGTGATGTGGCATTGGCGGAGAAGCATTGGTTTCTTACGACAAGGCGGGGTCGATGAATCCAAATGTCAAGACGTGAGACACCGACTTCGCATTGGAGTTACATGTGCTTTTCTGGAGTTGGTGGTGGGTGCCATGGACGTCGATGACAGTGCACTCTGGATTCATGCTACAACAGCGTTAGGCCTGCGTTGTAGGCCACAGTCGTTGCTGGTTCCAAAGTCGTTCTGGACTTTGATGCACTAGTTTCTTCCTTGTTGCACCAAAACTCAGTCCCAAAGGCCCAGGAACTGGATTTTGGCACCACCTGGCAAGTCAGGACTCTCAGCAACAGAGCCCAGGCACTACCAGGTAAAGTCTTTGATGTCCCAGAGACTTCTTAACAAGAGGCAAGCTCAGTCCAAGCCCCTGAAAAACCTTTGGAAGTAGGATGTAGAAAGCCAAGACCAGTCCTTTCCCTCGCAGGACAGAGCAAGTAGCAGGCCACACAACAAAGCAACAGGCAGTATGGCAGTCCCTCCTACAGCATCCAGCTTTTCTTCCGGGCAGAATTTCCTCAGTCCAGAAGGATTCTAACTATGTGGTGTCAGAGGTCCATTACTTATATCCATTTGTGTCTTTTAAGAAGGCAGACTTCAAAGAGTAGTCTTTGTAGTGCACAAGACCCTGCCTTTCCCTGCTCTGACCCCAGACACAACCCAGGGGGTTGGAGACTGATCTGTGTGAGGAAAGGCACAGCCCCATTCAGGTGCAAGTGTCAGCTCCTCCACCCACTCTAGCTCAGGAAGACCTATCAGCCTAGTGATGAGCCCTCAGGATATGCAGGGCAGACCTTAGCTCCCTTTGTTTGATTGTCTTGAGTGAATGCACAACTGTCATCCTGACCCAGACATGTATTCAGTAGACAGGCAGTGGCACAGAATGGTTAAGCAAGAAAATGCTGGATTTCTAAAAGTGGCATTTTCAAACTTAAAATTCAAAAACCAACTTCACCAAAATATGTATTTTTAAATTGTGAGTTCAGAGACACAAACTCCATATCTCTATCTGTCCCCAGTGGGAAAATACACTTAAAATATATTTCCAAGCAATCTACATGGTACCCTATGGGAGAGAGAGGTCTTGCAATAGTGAAAAACGGAATTAGCAGTATTACACTATCAGGACATGTAAAACACACCAGTGCATGTCCTATTGTTTAAATATACTGCACCCTGCCTATGGGGCTTACGTAGGCCTAACTTAGGGGTGACTTACATGTAGTAAAAGGGAAGATGTGGGCCTGGCAGGTGGGTGCACTTGCCAGGTCGAAATGGCAGTTTAAAACTGCACACACAGACATTGCAAAAGCAGGCCTGAGATGTTTGCTGCGCTATTCATGTGGGTGGCACAATCAGTGTTGCAGGCCCACTAGTAGCATTTGATTTACAGGCCCTGGCCACACCTGGTGCACCATACTAGGGACTTCAAAATAAATCAAATATGACAATCATGGATAAACCAATCATCAATACATTTGAGACAGAGAGCATGTTCACTTTAGCACTAGTTAGCAGTGGTAAAGAGCCCAGAGTTCTAAGGCCAAAAACAGGTCAGAAAAATAGGACGAAGAAGGCAAAAAGTTTGGGGATAACCCTGCAAAAAGGGCCAGGTCCAACACTATTCAAAACTGTATAAATAAAATAAAAGAAAAGAAGAGGGAGGGGTAGGGGTAGGCTGTGACTGCAGATGTCCTGCTCACAGTTTCAGTTCTGCCCTCCATGTATATCAAAGAGGAGGCGTGCACCCACTGGTTTGTTACGCACAGCTCTCAGGATTCACATGGGCATGGTGAAAGGCACTGCTGGTATTAGTAGGGCCCCACCCCGAATGCACGATGCATGGTCCATTTATGCAAAAGTTGACACAGTTCCACACTGAGGTGAGTATACATATCAGTACCATTGGCATAACACAAAATGATGGGGCCTCCTGCAGAATATGATGAGGGCCCCCGAGTCTTCCATATTTCTGAGATATTTGTTAGACTTGGCCGAATGGGACCCCCATTGAAGGACTGATGCCACCCCCAAGGAGTGTTGCCCTCCCCCCACACTGCAGGGGCCTTTGTTACGCACTGATTCTGTATGACATCTCTCTTGAAATCCTGAGAGGTGTCACACAGGATCCGCATTGCAGACATGAACTAATACTGGATCCTGGCTGCATTGTGACTTCGCCTGCAGAAGCCTGTAAAGTCCATGTGTTTGTTCAGAGGGATTTGGAGGTGTACGAGTCCAGATTTCAGCACAGCCCGCTCTGAGTAACCCAAATGCATAATTATCATGGGTGCAAGATGCCTCTGCACAAGCCATCTAGCACACATGTATCCCATTTTCTGCATGTGCATAAACTCGTTGAAAATGAATGCATACACAAAATGTATTTTTTATTTATTTGCACTTTTCTAAGTGTGAAAAGTAGCTTCGTGAATCAGGTCGTAACGTTTTCGTTCCAGTCCTTTAGCATACTAATGACTTGCTCTCTTCTGAATAACAACAATCTACATCATTGAACTTTAAACCTTTTAAAATGTCCATGCAGTGTCTTTTCCAGTGCTTAATTTGTAAATAAAAACGTGCCTGTGCCAAAGCCCTCCTCTTGAACACATGACTGCTGCAATTAAATATGTGAGCACAGAATACTGAGGCAGTGCAATCCTGAAGCCATCTCGGGCCTCTTTAATCCATTTACAGTCACTCCCTGCACCTTCAGCTCACTCGTGCAGCTTTCTGCTTTCTACCAGTGTGACGCTTTTTCGTTTTTCTCTTCCTCCATCTTTTCCATATATCTTTTGCTCGAGACAGAAAATAAGCACCAGCCCTCAAAAATAAGTGCTGGTGCCCCGCACCGGAAACAACAAGCACAAATTAAGCACTGGTCTTTTCATTCTGAAGGGCTTGGGTGTTTGTGGCTGCTTCACACAATATAACACGCCTGAGATCTGTGTATGTAATAGTACAAGTTATGCATCAAATGAGCATGCTTTGATGTGGAGCATGCTTTGATGTCATGTTCCTGTCTAGAGAAGTCTGCATTATATAGACCAATAAATAAATACATAAATAATATTTCTTAACACCAAAACAGAAAGCAGCAGGTCCTGGTGCCACAGAAGTGTCACAGCTCTGCAAGTCCAAAGGGCATGCCCTCTAGGCGTCAAACCACATCTCTAAAGATAAAGTCAGTAAGTGCTGACCCATGTATAAGTAAAGATAATGGAGAAGGAACAGAGGGTACATCTACTATGCACATTTCAGTGTCTACTGCAACCTTGTAGAGTCTGATTTTTCGTAACTGTGTGCCTTTAACATTTGGCAGGTAAAGTCGCATTCCTGAGTCACAGAATATCAAGTCTTAGACATCTCAGTGGGGTTGTGGGCATTTCTGAATGTGTCCACCTGCATTTGTTAGTCAATACCTACAAACTAGTAAGTTTGTGGGTATTTTGCAGATTTACTCGTGTCAGGGAAGATAACTGCTGAGTTTCCATATTGAAAACGAGGAGAGGACATGATTGCCATGTTCCTGTGTAGATACAAAAAAGGTTTACTGTGCAAATGCACATTTGATTCAATGTAGGCTTCTGAAATGGCACCTCCGTTACAATTCGACACGTGAAAAGACTTACATTTGAGTACTTAATGTAATACATAACGGTGGTACATTTTCTTGACTACTCTTGGAGTTCATTGAGAAGTCTCAAAACCTGTAACTCTGTGCTAATTGTAGCAGTAATTATACTGGTGAAAATGTACAACTTAAAAAAAAACCTTTTTCTGTATCGGCCCGAGTTCTCTACTTAGCTTCCAACTCCATCTTTGCACTACCGTCTGCATAGTCTGCCCATTTTCTGCCATCTACAACTCTGTGATTACATAAAGCATAGAGGAACCAATAAATACATTTCGAAGTCAGGCCAGTTCTAGCAGCCTCATCTAGTCTCGCTGTCTCGCCACACCATGCCTGCTGCGGAGCGTTGACTCCTGTATGGAATTGTGCTTCCCTCAATCAAGAAAAAGCTCTTGGTCCTGCGCCCGCATTTACTGAATGAAGTAACAATGGTCCCGATTCTACAGGTCGGAAATCTGGCCAGTAAAATTGCTTTTGGAACGAGGTGCATTGTAGCTCAGACCTGTTTATGTGGCCTAGCGAAACTTGAGGGGGTCCCTGTAAAAACATGAAGGAGGCCACCTAACCCAATCAGGAGATTTCAGGCCAGGAGCCCCCTGCCTATACACAGGGTGCTGAGCTGACGGGGCCCCATGGAGCTCGGCCCCCCGCAATGCGGGGCTATTATTACGCCAGTGCCCCACCTAACCCGCAGCCATGGCCCATATAATATTTCCCTCCTACAATAACCCCTGCTCTCCCCGCCCTCACCACCATTCTCCCTCCTCCTCCCGCCCCGCAGCTGCCCCAACTCACATTTACCACTCGCCTAGAGGAGGAGGTAAATGTGACAGATAATTCCCACATTAAACAGAATACCACGTATAATTTCACTGTAAAAGCCCGGTTGTATGGTTATTCTCTATTGTGTGGGAAGTAGGTGACTGATGTTACCACACTATGCTGGATGTTCAGGTGCAGAATTTCCAGGCCACTAGGTGCCATACAATTTGAAATCAGGGCCTTAGTCTCCACCTTTATCCTTGTTCTTAATCTTTGTATATCAAATTAGTTTAAAAAAGGGAGCTCATTGGAGGCAGATAAGGCGATGTTACACACAATGCATGTAGCAGAAGACAGGCCTACAGATACACACTTCTTTCACTATTGGATGTCCCATCTGTTTCTGCAAATGCAGCTATGTTCTAAAACATTCCCACGTGTCAGTGTGGTGTTCATAAACGTGTTCACATTGTGGGGCTCTTAGAAGCATCACTTTCTGGTCAGAAGTAGCCCTTCATACTGTAACAGTTACCCATTTGTTACAGGAGAGTCTTCCCAAGATGGACTTAAAAGTAAAAATGAACAAGCTCTTCCAAAACCCACATACAAATCTTGCATGCATTGCGCCACTTTGTAACCCTTTGCGCACATTATGCAGGTGCCATGCATAATGTATGCAAAGGGGGCGTTCCCCCATTAGGGGAGCCGAATAAATGGTGCAAAGAAATCTAAAATATTTCTTTACGTCATTTTTTTGGCACTTTTAACGCCTCCTAAGAGCAGGCATAAGGGGGCATGTCATTGTTTGCAAAGGGCCCCACAATTTTGGCGCTAACCCTGAACAGTACATCAATAGCATCAGAAATTCTGACTCTATTGCCCCCTACCCTGCGCCATGGAGCACCGTATTTTAAATACGATGCACACACGTTGGCGGTAGGGTGGTGCAAGGGGCCGAAAAAAGTGGCGCTACATGTATTGCCTGCACAATGTTTGTAGATTGGGCTTTGAGTCAGCCCCTTGCTCATGCTTGTATAATGTTCTTTCTCCTCTATCTCAGCTTACTACTCTGTATTTGATAGCCTTCCTCTGTAGTCTTGTGTTTTTTTCCAACCCGGAGCATTCTTGCTTTGGATAATTTCTGATTAAATGACTTGTATCCTTCCACTGCTAACATGAGGGTAGTACTTTTAAATTACCTTTCAGCATTCTTTGGTTGTACACCATGTTCCTCAATGACTGGCCCGTCTGTGTTTCGATTTTTTACTTTTTCACAATGAACTTTTACAAAGTAAACAGCTCACAATTTCCTTTAAAGATGAAACCTATTGACTGTGCCAATCTTGTTAACTCTACTTATGTGTTCTTTTTCTTACTTCCCTGGGGCTTTTGAGTTGTCAGGGACTATTTTGTGTCTATTGTT
The DNA here is from genome assembly GCF_031143425.1 of Pleurodeles waltl. Classification (NCBI taxonomy): domain Eukaryota; kingdom Metazoa; phylum Chordata; class Amphibia; order Caudata; family Salamandridae; genus Pleurodeles; species Pleurodeles waltl. The sequence continues at coordinate 392,116,104 of NC_090442.1, read as the reverse complement.
CATCTTTACTTTTTTTATTTTTGCTTGTCTTCATTTAGATACAAGTTTATTTATGGTTTAATGTACACACCACTTTATATGATAGCTCAAAATAATTAGCAATGAAAATCTGATCATCCCCAGAAATATTTCTACCTGTTTAATGTCTGATTATGGTGACAAAAAGTAACTTGTTAGAGGGCCACAGTGCAGAATATTAGACACACAAAAGAAACCTTTCTGGAGCCATTTCCAGAGATAAAGTGGTTGCAAGTAGGGGTGTGCTGAACTCAGCAGAACTCTGCGAAGTTACATAAAAACTCAACACGGTTCCGCAAAGTTAAGCCCACTACTCGAAAATATAACTATTACGATTTGCAAGAAATTCAGAACCTGAGGAGGCTGCGTTTTGAAAACT